>NC_079189.1:452611940-453211940 GCF_029499605.1 Hyla sarda
TTGTGCATCCGCAGAGCATTTTACGCCTACATATGGGGTATTTCCGTACTCAGGAGAAATTGTGTTACAAATTTTGGGGGTCTTTTTTTCCTTTTACCACTTGTAAAAATAAAAAGTATGGGGCAACACCAGCATGTTAGTGTAAAAAAAATTTAAAAATGTACACTAACAGTCTGGTGTAGCCCCCAACTTTTCCTTTTCATAAGGGGTAAAAGGAGAAAAAGACCCCCAAATTTGTAGAGCAATTTCTCCGGAGTACGAAAATACCCCATATGTGGCCCTAAACTGTTTCCTTGAAATACGACAGGGCTCCAAAGTGAGAGAGCGCCATGCGCATTTGGGGACTAAATTAGGGATTGCATAGGGGTGGACATAGGGGTATTCTATGCCAGCGATTCCCAAACAGGGTGCCTCCAGCTGTTGCTAAACTCCCAGCATGCCTGGAAGTCAACGTACAAGACGTTTTTAATTTTTATTCGGGGGTACAGTGTAAGGGGTGTATATGTAGTGTCTTACCCTTTATTATGTGTTAGTGTAGTGCAGTGTTTTTAGGGTACTTTCGCACTGTCGGGTTACGGTGAGTTTCCCGCTAGGAGTTTGCGCTTCGGTGAAAAATTTGCCGCAGCCCAAACTTGAAGCAGGAAATTTACTGTAAACCTGTCCGTGTGAATGTACCCTGTACGTTTACTTGGCGGGGGGCAAACCTCCAGCTGTTTCAAAACTACAACTTCCAGCATATACTGACAGACTGTGCATGCTGGGAGTTGTACTTTTGCAACAGCTGGAGGCACACTGGTTGGAAAAGCTTCAGTTAGGTTCTGTTACCTAACTCAGTATTTTCCAACCAGTGTGCCTCCAGCTGTTGCAAAACTACAACTCCCAGCATGTACTAATCACCGAAGGGCATGCTGGGAGATGTAGTTATGCAACAGCTGGGGGTACCAAACTACAACTCCCAGCATGCCGAGACAGCTGTTTGCTGTCTGGGCATGCTGGAATTTGCAGTTTTGCAACATCTGGAGGGCTACAGTTTTTAGACCAGTGCACAGTGATCTCCAAACTGTGGACCTTCAGATGTTGCAAAACTACAAATCCCAGCATGCCCAGATAGCAAACAGCTATGTGGGCATGCTAGGAGTTGTAGTTTTGCAAGATCTGGAGAGATATAGTTTAGAGACCACTGTATAGTGGTCTCAAACTGCAGCCATCCAGCTGCTGCAAAACTACATATTCCAGCATGCCCAAACAGCTGTCTGGGCATGCTGGGAGTTGTAGTTTTGCAACATCTGGAGGACTAGAGTTTAGAGACCACAGTCTCAGACTGTAGCCCTCCAGATCAACTTGCCGGCTTCTGTAGGATCCCGGGAGCCATCCTCTTCTGAAACACTTCATGCCGCCCGCCAATCACTGTTTGCCGCAGCCTCCGGACGGGTAAGTGGACGTCAGCGTTTGGTCCCCGTCGTTTCCCCGTTCTGCCCCGCCTATTGTGGGTGGGCAGGACAGGAAAAACGAAAGTTAACCCCCCCGCCCCCGATCTGCTATTGCCTCTGACGATCAATAGCAGGCCAATAGCAGGGATAGGAGGGGTGGCACCCCTGCCACCTCACTCCTATAGGGGGATCGTGGGTGTCTTAGACAACTGCGATCCCCCTTATATTCCGGGTCACCGGGTCATCATAGACCCGTATGACCCGGAATCGGCGCAAATCGCAAATGTGAATTCACTTGCGATTTGCGCCGATCGCCGACGGGCATTTGCGCGGGGTGTCTGCTGATTGGTATGGATACGCCCCTAGGTCCTTAAGTGGTTAAAGGGGTATTCCCCTGGAAAACTTTATTTTTATTTTTTATCAACTGATGCAAGAAAGTTAAACAGATTTGTAAATTACTTCTATTTAAAAATCTTACCCTTTTCAGTATTTATTAGCTGCTGTATGTTCCACAGGAAGTTATTTTCTTTTTGATTTTCCTTTCTGTCAGACCACAGTGCTCTCTATTGGCACATCTGTCCATTTTAGGAACTGTACAGAGTAGGAGCAAATCTCCATAGCAAATCTATCCTGCTTTGGACATTTCCTAATATGGACAGAGGTGTCAGCAGAGAGCACTTGTGGTCAGACAGAAAGGAAGTTAAAAAAAGAAAAGAACTTTCTCTGTAGTATACAGCAGCTTATAAGTACTGGAAGGATTAAGATTTTTAAATAGAGGTCATTTACAAATCTGTTTAACTTTCTGGCACAGTTGATTTAAATTAAAAAAGGTTTTCCAGTGGAATACCCCTTTAAGAAGAGATAGCAATTTGTGTAGTCAGGTTCACACAAGGCATTTTTAAACTATGGTGTTCAAAGAGTACAAGTGAATAAAGGGAACATTGAAATTATGTTCCGTTTATGCATTTCTGTGAAAATATGCTATTGTGATATTTGTTCAGAATATTTATTTAGTTTATTGTTTAGTAACACTGTTCAGTTCCATCCAGAATACTGTTTATCCTCTCAAGGACTCTTGACGTACGCGTACGTCATGACTTCCTGGTACTTAAGGACCCATGACGTACGCGTACGTCATGGAGAATTCCGTTGGCTGCCGCGTGCCGGGCGGGGATCGGACCGGGATGCCTTCTGAAATCATTCAGGAGGCATCCCATGCAAACACCCAGGGGGCTCATCATACCCCCCCCCCCCCATGTCGGCAATCGGAGCACATTGCAGGTGAATGCATCTATTCTGGGTCATACGGGTCTATGGTGACCCGGAATATAAGGGGCATCTCGGTTGTCTAAGACACCTACGATCCCCCTGAAGGGATAGGAGTGAGGTGGCAGGGGTGCCACCCCTCCTATCCCTGCTATTGGTCACCAGAAGCGACAACCAATAGCAGATCGGGGGCGGGGTGGTTAACTTTCGTTTTCCCCGTCCTGCCCACCCCACAATAGGCGGGGCAGAACGGGGAAACCGAAGAGAACCGACGGCAGAAGATCCACTTACCCATCAGGAGGCAGCGGGTGACGGAGATCGGCGGGCGGCATGTTGTGCGGCTGGATCTACGGAAGCCGGTGAGTTGCCTAGCAACATCTGGAGGGTATAGTTTAAGACCACTAGCCCTCCAGATGTTGCAAAACTGTAAATCCCAGCATGCCCAAACAGCTGTATCGGCATGCTGGGAGTTGTAGTTGCGTACCTCCAGCTGTTGCATAACTACATCTCCCAGCATGCCCTTTGGTGATCATTACATGCTGGGAGTTGTAGTTTTGCAACAGCTGGAGGCACACTGGTTGGAAAATACTAAGTTAGGTAACAGAACCTAACTGAAGGTTTTCCAACCAGTGTGCCTCCAGCTGTTGCAAAAGTACAACTCCCAGCTTGCACGGTCTGTCAGTACATGCTGGGAGTTGTAGTTTTGAAACAGCTGGAGGTTTGCCCCCTCCCATGTGAACGTACAGGGTACATTCACACGGGCAGGTTTACAGTAAGTTTCCTGCTTCAAGTTTGGGCTGCGGCAAATTTTCCGCCGCAGCGCAAACTCCTAGCGGGAAACTCACCGTAACACGCCAGTGCGAATGTACCCTAAAAACACTACACTACACTACACTAACACATAATAAAGGGTAAAACAAAACATATACACCCCCTTACACTGTCCCCCCCAATAAAAATGAAAAACGTATTGTATGGTAGTGTTTCCAAAATGGAACCTCCAGCTGTTGCAAAACAACAACTCCCAGCATTTCCGGACAGCCACTGACTGTCCAGGCATGTTGGGAATTTAGCAACAGCTGGAGGCACCCTGTTTGGGAATCACTGGCGTAGAATACCCCTATGTCTACCTCTATGTAATCCCTAATTTAGTCCTCAAATGCGCATGATGCTCTTTTACTTTGGAGCCCTGTCGTATTTCCAGGAAACAGTTTAGGGCCACATTTGGGGGTATTTCCGTACTCGGGAGAAATTGCACTACAAATTTTGGGGGTCTTTTTCTCCTTTTACCCCTTATGAAAAGGAAAAAATGGGGGCTACACCAGCTTGTTAGTGTAAAAAAATAAAAATGTTTACACTAACATGCTTGTGTTGCCCCATACTTTTTATTTTCACAAGCGTTAAAAGGAAAAAAAGACCCCCAAAATTTGTAACGCAATTTCTTCTGAGTACGGAAATACCCCATATGTGATTTGCACAGGGAAGGCTGATTTTACAGTGGTTCAGACATAAATGCAAAAAAAGAAATACCCACATGTGACCCCATTTTGGAAACTACACCCCTCACGGAACGTAACAAGGGGTATAGTGTGCCTTAACACCCCACAGGTGTTTAATGAAAATTCTTCAAATTTGGATGGAAAAATGAAAAAAAAAAATGTCACTAAAATGCTGGTGTTACCCTAAATTTTTCATTTTCACAAGGGAAAATAGGAAAAAAGCACCCCAAAATGTGTAACCCCATTTCTTCTGAGTAAGAACATACCCCATGTGTGGATGTAAAGTGCTCTGCGGGCGAACTACAATGCTCAGAAGAGAAGGAGCGCCATTGGGCTTTTGAAGAGAAAATTTGTCTGGAATTGAAGGCCTCGTGTGTTTACAAAACCCCCATAGTGCCAGAACAATGGACCCCCTCCACATGTGACCCCATTTTGAAAACTACACCCCTAACGTAATGTAATTAGGGGTACAGTGAGCATTTATGCCCCACAGGTGTCTGACAGATTTTTGGAACAGTGGTCCGTGAAAATGAAAAATGTAATTTTTCATTTGCACCGCCCACTGTTCCAAAGATCTGTCAAATGCCAGTGTGGTGTAAATACTCACTGCACCACTTATTAAATTCTGTGAGGGGTGTAGTTTCCAAAATAGGGTCCTATATGGGGGGGTCCACTGTTCTGGCAGCACGGGGGGCTTTGTAAACACACATGGCCCCTGACTTCCGTTCCAAAAAATGTTTTTCCCAAAAGCTCAATGGCGCTCCTTCTATTCTGAGCATTGTAGTGCGTCAGCAGAGCACTTGACGTCCACACATGGGGTATTTCCATACTCAGAAGAGATGGGGTTACAAATTTTGGGTGGGCATTTTGTCCTATTATCCCTTGTAAAAATTGTAAATTTGAGGGAAAACTAGCACTTTAGTGAAAAAAAAAATCATTTACACATCCAACTTTAACGAAAGTCGTCAAACACCTGTGGGGTGTTAAGGCTCACTGGACCCCTTGTTACATGCCTTGAGGGGTGTAGTTTCCAAAATAGTATGCCATGTGTTTTTTTTTTGCTGTCCTGGCACCATAGGGGCTTCCTATATGTGACATGCCCCCCAAAAACCATTTCAGCAGAAGTTTATTTTCAAAAGCCAAATGTGACTCCTTCCCTTCTGAGCATTTTAGTTCGCCCGCAAAGCATTTTACGTCCTAACATGGGGTATTTCCATACTCAGAAGAGATGGGGTTACAAATTTTGGGGGGCATTTTGTCCTATTATCCCTTGTAAAAATGTTAAATTTGAGGGAAAACCAGCATTTTTGTGAAAAAAAAAATAATTTACACATCCAACTTTAACAAAAAGTCGTCAAACACCTGCGGGGTGTTAAGGCTCACTGGACCCCTTGTTATGTGCCTTGAGGGGTGTAGTTTCCAAAATAGTATGCCATGTGTTTATTTTTTTTGCTGTTCTTGCACCATAGGGGCTTCCTAAATGTGACATGCCCCCCAAAAACCATTTCAGAAAAACTCACTCTCCAAAATCCCACTGTCGCTCCTTCCCTTCTGAGCTCTCTACTGCGCCCGCCGAACACTTTACATACACAAATTAGGTATTTCCTTACTTGAGAGAAATTGGGTTACACATTTTAGGAAGATTCCTCTCCTTTTACCCCTTGTAAAAATTCAATAACTGGGTCTACAAGATCATGTGAGTGTAAAAAATGAAGATTTTGAATTTTCGCCTTCAATTTGCTGCTATTTCTGTGAAACACCTAAAGGATAAACAAACCTTTTGAATGTTATTTTCAATACTTTGAGGGGTGCAGTTTTTATAATGGGGTCATTTGTGGGGTATTTTTTAAAGTGAAGGCCCTTTAAATCCACTTCAAAACAGAACTGGTCCCTGAAAAATTTTGATTTTTAAATTTTTTTGAAAAACTGGAAAATTGCAGCTATACTTTGAAGCCCTCTGATATCTTCCAAAAGTAAACACATGTCAATTTTATGATGGAAACATAAAGTAGACATATTGTATATGTGAATCAATATATAAGTTATTTGGAATATTCATTTTCCTTATAAGCAGAGAGCTTCAAAGTTAAAAAAAAAATGCAAAATTTTCAATTTTTTCATCAAGTTTTGGAATTTTTTTTTAGAAGAAATTATGCAAGTATCATCAGAATTTTACCACTAACATAAATTAGAATATGTCACGAAAAATCTATCTCGGAATCAGAATGAAAGGTAAAAGCATCCCAGAGATATTAATGTTTAAAGTGACAGTGGTCAGATGTGCAAAAAATAGCCGGGTCCTACAGTGAAAATTGGCTGGGTCCTTAAGGGGTTATAGGTGTATAACAAGATAGGCCATTAGTAGATATGCTACCTTGTGAAGAAGAGGTTAACTAGTGATAGAAATATTGAAAGATCACATTGGAAAACCATTAGTTTAAAGGGGTACTCCGGTGCTTACACATCTTATCCCTTATCCAAAGGATAGGGGATAAGATGCCTGATCGCGGGAGTCCCGCAGCTGGGGACGCCCGTGATCATGCACGCGGTACCCCTTTTGTAATCAGTCCCCAGAGCGTGTTCGCTCCGGGTCTGATTACGGTCGACCGCAGGGCCGGCGGCGTGTGACGTCACGCCTCCGCCCCCGTGTGACGTCACGCTCCGCCCCTCAATGCAAGCCTACGGGAGGGGGCGAACACGCACCAGGGACTGATTACAAACGGGGTGCCACGTGCATGATCACGGGTGCCCCCAGCTGTGGGACTCCCGCGATCAGGCATCTTATCCCCTATCCTTTGGATAGGGGATAAGATGTGTAAGTACTGGAGTACCCCTTTAAACAAGAAGTTAAAGGGAGATGTCAATGTAATTTATTTTACAGTAAAATGTCCTCAGTCCGGGGTAATAGCAAAAAAAAATTCAAAGATGGCCCTATCCTCTATTGCCACCATTCTGACAATAAATAGAACAGATATGCTGCACTATCTGCACATACCCGCTCAGCCAATGACTGGCTGAGGTAGGACACATGGTGACCACTGATTGACTGAGTAGGCACTTCATTGGGTTGAGACTGAGACCTGGAAGTGCTTCTGTTGGAATGGCAGCAGCATGTGACCAGATAGGTTGGTACAGGTTTATTATTTAACTGTACAATCAAATGTGAAAAGTATTACCAAAACAAATCCTTTAACTCCTTTAAAAGAAGGTATAGGTTGAATTCCCAGATCATAATCCTAGAATAAGCACCAATTATTAGCACCGTTGTCAGGAATGGAGGCAAAGTGTGTCACCAGGAGAGTATTTAGGATGTGGCAGATCATAGTAAGGTATGGAGCAAAGGGTTAAACCCTAGAGTAGAACAACAGGTACCAGGCAAGGCCGTAAGAAGAGCAAACAGCGCGAAACTGCCGGCAGTTGGCTCACTTCAGAGCTCTCTGCAAGCAAGTTCCAACCGGGTCCACTACTGATTCCATGTAGGAACTGGAAGCCTGGAGTTTAACGGTGAGTGCAGATTACCATTTGTTTCTTTGCTGGTTTACCAGGCAAATAGTGTCAAGCGCAAAGCAGAAGCAGTATCCAGGAACAAGGCCAGGGTCATATGATCAATCAGGAGGCGGGATCTGTGTCACAAAGAAAGAGAACTAGTAAAGAAAATGGCAACCCCACCTTTACCAGTTGGTACAAGAAGATAAACTAAATCATTTTACTTATTATTTGCATTTAAAAGAGTTTCCCCAACTTATCCACAGCATCAAGAGACACATCTCTTGAATAATTTCTTTTAAATAAATGTCTATCTTTGAACTACACACAAATAGTTTTTGACATGAAACTGGAACGGTGCTAAATTGT
Source organism: Hyla sarda (assembly GCF_029499605.1). NCBI lineage: Eukaryota > Metazoa > Chordata > Amphibia > Anura > Hylidae > Hyla > Hyla sarda. The sequence goes on from NC_079189.1 coordinate 452,619,991, forward strand.
TAACATAGCTGGCAGGATTTTGAGCAGTACTCAACAGCATTTTATATTTTATTACATTCTAGGATTAGGTCAATGTCTTGGAAATTGTAATTTTACAATGGAACTGGTGAGATGAATTAAAAGGCTGCTGCAATGTTAGGTATCAAAAGGAACATTTAACAATATAATGATTTTGAGAAGAGCCTAGTATTTATGAACGTTTTATCGCTGTAAGTTTCCGTCTCTTGAGACATCTAATCAATGATGTTGTAAGCAAGTCTTTTGTCAGGTAGGAATGGAGATTCAACGTTTTCACTGGGAACATTTATTCTTAAGTAATTGTTGGCTTTGATGAAATATGTATTTCTTCTTCAATATGACACTGCAGTCTCCAACAAAGTAATTAAAAGTCACTAACTACTTACCATGCAAGATACATGTGTCTAGGGACATAGAAATAAAAATATGGGTTTATACAGCTGTACGTATTATATGGCCTTGTTGATTTGAATGAGCTTCATATAGTATTGCAAGGAAAACGTAAGGAACCCACATTTTCTATGCAACAACATAAAGGTTCCAGTGAGGTCAGAGAGTCATTTTTAAACAATTTAGAGGTTGTTTACCATTGTATACTTTGACAGAACATTAAACTCAGTAACTAGATTTTATGGCTTCACTTCTTTAACCCCTTCACAACCCATGACATATATGTACATCATTGATTAAGTGCAGGAGTATGGTGCAGGCTGTCATCTGCCAGAAATGATGGGCATTGGCAATCATGCCTGTCTGTCATGTCTGTCATTCAACTGTTTAGCTTCTGCAATCAATAGTGGTTGCAGCTTTTAAATAGTAAATACTGCACATCCCTGGTGTCTAGTGGCCCCATTGCCCCTCAAGCAATGTAATCACAGGATATCGATGGGTAGCTATGGCAGCCCGGAACCCTACTTTGGCCTAGGCATCATTAGTGACTCGGCAATTGTTACAGCTTGCCTATGGCAGGCTGTAGCAATAGAAAGCTTATCTAATGGTTGAATGCGATGCAATAGCTTTACGTTGATCTATTATAAGTAATCAACTGATTGCTCATAACAAGCATCTGGGGGGGGGGTAAAAAAGCAAAAAAAAAAAAAAAAAATATATATATATATATATATATATATATATATATATGTATGTCCCTAATAGATATTCAAATCACCCTGCTTGCGGAATTGTCCAAACTATTAAATTATTATTTTCCTGATCCCACACAGTCAACAATGTGAAGGAAAAAAAATCCCAAACATGATCCTTCTAACAGCTCCACGTGACGATGCACAGATTTTTGTTTCTTTTTTAAGTTTGTCCTTTTTTAATTGAAAAAGGAAGCAAATATTATCCCAAAAAGTGTTGCCCAACAAATTTATATACACAGAATAAAGGTTTTGAGCCATTGCTACTGATAAAAGAATAACTTTATTGATATCAGAATTAAAATTCGCTAGTATGTGACTAGAATATGTGAAACAATATTTGTAACAAAACAACGAGGGTGCGCAGACTATCAAATCCGATAAGATGGTGAGACAAGTAATAGAGTATAGCAATAATCTAACATAATAAAATTAATTAGTCCCTTAGTCCCTTGAGAAAGTCCAAGTTGACAAAACGTACGTTGGGGCAGTGGTGTCAGGTCCACATCATGGGTAAGTGAGGTGTTGCTTTGTTATTTATTACTTTTGTGTGTATGGGGTGTTTACCTATAGCGGTCCACAGGGTGTGGCTGCAGATCTAGAGGAGAGACATCTCTTAACTTCCCCCTATGTTTACATTATTTACCATGCGCCATTCATTGCTGCTTCGCCTCTTAATTACTTTTATTATGTTAAATTATTGCTATACTCCATTGCTTGTCCCACCATCTTATCAGATTTGATAGTCTGCACACCCTCATTCTTTTGTTACAAATATTGTTTCACATATTCTAGTCACATACTAGTGATTTTTTATTCTGATATCAATAAAGTTATTCTTTTATCAGTAGCAATGTTTCAAATCCTTTCTTTTATGTATATAATGTTGTATATGGAGCTATACTGAGGTATTAGTTTGGAGACCCTCAGCACTATATATTGTTAATTATGCAGTTTGAATACAAGAAATTTCTACAGTGCTGTATATCTCTGTGTCTAATTGCCCCACAAATTTGCAGAATTCTATTTTTTTGTGCCCTACAAATACAAATAATTGTAAGGTTTTTTTTATGGCTCTTTAAAACATTGTACATACATGATGCCATTGAAACCTTCTACTTATCCTGCAAAAAATAAGCCCTAATATAACTCTGTCAGTGGAAAAATTTTAAAAAAAGTCGTAGAAAGTGGGGTGGAAGAAAAGGTGGTGGTGGTGTTGGTGTGGGGTCTTTAAACAGAAACTCTATGTTACAAAATGTTGTAACTCTGGCACAGGGAATCAGGGAATGATACATTTGTACACACACACATTCACACACCAAATTGTATATGTTATAAAGCAAAGTCTTAATAAAGTTAGCATAGAGTAAAGTAAAGAGGGAGCATGCACAAAGATACCTTTATATACAAATGCATGCAGATCTGCCAAAATCCATACGACAAAAAATCTAGACTGGGTAATGCTTTATTTGCAATTCAGATTACTACAGCTGAAAGCAAATATGTGTTACAATCCACCTTGCAAAGAAAAAGTTCCTTGATTTTAAGTGTAAGACAGATTTGCCATTTTAGCAAATAGTACTAGACATTATCAGGTCAGAAGGTCTAATACAAGGCAACTTCTGAATCAATAATCCCAACAGTAATTATTTATACAGAAAGACATATGCAAATCATGTACTGAATGTTTCACGCACTTGACTTTATTTTGCTTGTTAGCTGTTTTAACATGATTAACCCCTTAAGGACCCAGCCATTTTACACCTTAGGACCCGGCCATTTTTTGCACATCTGACCACTGTCACTTTAAACATTAATAACTCTGGAATGCTTTTAGTTATCATTCTGATTCCGAGATTGTTTTTTCGTGACATATTCTACTTTAACACAGTGGTAAAATTTTGTGGTATCTTGCATCCTTTCTTGTTGAAAAATCCCAAAATTTGATGAAAAATTTGAAAATGTAGCATTTTTCTAACTTTGAAGCTCTCTGCTTGTAAGGAAAATGGATATTCCCCCCCAAAAATTTTTTATTCACATATACAATATGTCCACTTTGTGTTTGCATCATAAAATTTACGTCTTTTTACTTTTAGAAGACATCAGAGGGCTTCAAAGTTCAGCAGCAATTTTCCAATTTTTCACAAAATTTCCAAACTCACAATTTTTCAGGGACCAGTTCAGGTTTGAAGTGTATTTGAAGGGTCTTCATATTAGAAATACCCCACAAATGACCCCATTATAAAAACTGCACCCACCAAAGTATTCAAAATGACATTCAGTCAGCGTTTTAACCCTTTAGGTGTTTCACAGGAATAGCAGCAAAGTGAAGGAGAAAATTCACAATCTCCATTTTTTACACTAGCATGTTCTTGTAGACCCAATTTTTGAATTTTTACAAGGGGTAAAAGGAGAAAATGTATACTTATATTTGTAGCCCAATTTCTCTCCAGTAAGCACATACCTCATATGTCTATGTAAAGTGTTCGGTGGGCGCAGTAGAGGGCTCAGAAGCGAAGGAGCGACAAGGGGATTTTGGAGAGTACGTTTTTCTGAAATGGTTTTTGGGGGACATGTTGCATTTAGGAAGCCCCTATGGTGCCAGAACAGCAAAAAAAAAAAAACACATGGCATACCATTTTGGAAACTAGAGAGAAAATAGAAATCACAGGGGGGTACACACTTAAAATATAACTTTTAATCAGACACGTTCTAAAAGCATTGGCCCCACAACAAAATTAAGCCAGTATGGTAATTGGACACCAGATCTGTGATATGCAATACAGACCGTGTATAGATGAGGTGTGTATTGTATAGAGGGATAGGGTCTAGAAGAGCAGGGTACACAAATAATTGTTCACCCTAGTAATCCCTGTCGGGGAGATGTGGTGAGGTCTACCCCTGCTCCCACAGGGACCGTCGGAGCACTCGCCCTAGAAAGGGCGACCCCTGCCCCGATCTACCCCTTGGACTACACCCTAGAATTCCCTAGTAGTAAAAAATAGCCCTTGTTCCGGTGTACCCGACGCGTTTCAACCACATCGGTGGGTTCATCAGGGGTTAACCAGGCAAGATACAGTACAAGGATAAATATTATCAATAATTAAACAAATTACAAAAATAGAGAGATGTAAATAGTAGGGAAAAAGCGGAACCGTGAGCGCACATGTAGCTGGAGCACCTATGCGGTTTATGCAATAATGGTGCTAACACTTATGCTTATATTAACCTGGTGACAATGTTGCCCTCAGGTGGCTACTCACGGTTACCAACGCTACCGCAGTGGCGGTATCACTAAGTGCACTGTCACAGTGGTGGGCAGTGCCTTCAGCCGATCGGTGTCCTGGCTTGCCTGCCGCGGACACCCATGCTGTATTTATGTGTGTCTGAAGCGAAAATCGCGCGCGCACACTAGCCGCCGCGCGTCACTTCCGGTCATGACGTCTAACTTCCGGTGACGCGTCTCTGGGCGCTGAGCGTCGCTCGTTGCTAGGCAGCGCTCAGGATGAGAGCGCAGCGCTGTCAGCAACTAGTAGAATCAAGGTATTAAGCCGGGAATAACGGACAATTGGACCTTATATACAAGGTGCGGAGTGACGAATAACTCATCGCGAATAGAATCGTGAATAAGTAACTAAGTTAGACGACCTCAGTACCTCCATATGTATGTGCAGAGTGTCAATGGGACAACCGCATCATTAGGAGGGGAAAGGATGGTTGCTACCTATGATGACAGGGGGGGGGGGGGGATGAAAAGAGCAGATAATTTAGAATAAAAAATAATAAATCAATAAAAGTGAAAACATAATGGAGATGTGTAACTGAGGTATAGACCTCACAGAGAGGGGGGGGGGGAAAGGGGGGCGCTACTGGTGAGATTACTCCAAAAAGCAGGCATAACTCAAGGCCTCATTTAATCCACCGGGAGACTGTGTCTGTAGGGAGAAAATCCACCGGGTTTCCTTTTGGAGGATCAACCTATCCCAGTCTCCTCCTCTGGTGGGAGGTCTAACAAGTTCTACCCCCACAAATCTCAGGTTTTGGGCGTCCCCGCCATGTTGGCCATTGATGTGCCGAGCTAGTGGCTTGTCGGCCAAATTAATGATGTCTCTCAAGTGCTCGCCAACTCTTCTCCTAAACTCCCTGATTGTCTTGCCAACATATTCCATACCACAGCTACAGGTGGCTTTGTAAACAATCCCCTTACTCCGGCAGTTGATAAAGTCACATATGGAATAAATCTCCCTACAGACACAGTCTCCTGGTGGATTAAATGAGGCCTTGAGTTATGCCTGCTTTTTGGAGTAATCTCACCAGTAGCGCCCCCCTTTCCCCCCCCCCCTCTCTGTGAGGTCTATACCTCAGTTACACATCTCCATTATGTTTTCACTTTTATTGATTTATTATTTTTTATTCTAAATTATCTGCTCTTTTCATCCCCCCCCCCCTGTCATCATAGGTAGCAACCATCCTTTCCCCTCCTAATGATGCGGTTGTCCCATTGACACTCTGCACATACATATGGAGGTACTGAGGTCCTCTAACTTAGTTACTTATTCACGATTCTATTCGCGATATGAGTTATCCGTCACTCCGCACCTTGTATATAAGGTCCAATTGTCCGTTATTCCCGGCTTAATACCTTGATTCTACTAGTTGCTGACAGCGCTGCGCTCTCATCCTGAGCGCTGCCTAGCAACAAGCGACGCTCAGCGCCCAGAGACGCGTCACCGGAAGTTAGACGTCATGACCGGAAGTGACGCGCGGCGGCTAGTGTGCGCGCGCGATTTTCGCTTCAGACACACATAAATACAGCATGGGTGTCCGCGGCAGGCAAGCCAGGACACCGATCGGCTGAAGGCACTGCCCACCACTGTGACAGTGCACTTAGGGATACCGCCACTGCGGTAGCGTTGGTAACCGTGAGTAGCCACCTGAGGGCAACATTGTCACCAGGTTAATATAAGCATAAGTGTTAGCACCATTATTGCATAAACCGCATAGGTGCTCCAGCTACATGTGCGCTCACGGTTCCGCTTTTTCCCTACTATTTACATCTTTCTATTTTTGTAATTAGTTTAATTATTGATAATATTTATCCTTGTACTGTATCTTGCCTGGTTAACCCCTGATGAACCCACCGATGTGGTTGAAACGCGTCGGGTACACCGGAACAAGGGCTATTTTTTACTACTAGGGAATTCTAGGGTGTAGTCCAAGGGGTAGATCGGGGCAGGGGTCGCCCTTTCTAGGGCGAGTGCTCCGACGGTCCCTGTGGGAGCAGGGGTAGACCTCACCACATCTCCCCGACAGGGATTACTAGGGTGAACAATTATTTGTGTACCCTGCTCTTCTAGACCCTATCCCTCTATACAATACACACCTCATCTATACACGGTCTGTATTGCATATCACAGATCTGGTGTCCAATTACCATACTGGCTTAATTTTGTTGTGGGGCCAATGCTTTTAGAACGTGTCTGATTAAAAGTTATATTTTAAGTGTGTACCCCCCTGTGATTTCCATTTTGGAAACTAGACCTCTTGAGGTGCGTAACAAGGAATAAAGTGAGCCTTAATACCCCATAGGTGTTTCACGACTTTTGCATATGTAAAAAAATAAAAATAAAATTTCACTAAAATGTGTGTTTACCCCCAAATTTCACATTTTTGCAAGGGTTAATAGCAGAAAATACCCCCCAAAAATTGTAACCCCATCTCTTCTGAGTATGAAGGTACCCCATAATTTGACCTAAAGTGTACTACGGGCGAACTACAATGCTCAGAAGAGAAGGAGTCATATTTAGCTTTTTGAGAGCAAATTTTGCTTGGGGGCATGTTGCATTTAGGAAGCCCCTATATTGCCAGGACAGCAATAAAAAAAAACACATGGCATACCATTTTGGAAACTAGACCTCTTGAGGAACGTAACAAGAAATAAAGTGAGCCTTAATACCCCATAGGGGTTTCACGACTTTTGCATACGTAAAAAAAAAAATCACTAAAAGGTGTGTTTCCCCCCCAAATTTCACATTTTTGCAAGGGTTAATAGCAGAAAATACCCCCCAAAATTTGTAACCCCATCTCTTCTGAGTATGGAGGTACCCCATAAGTTGACCTGAAGTGCACTCCGGCGAACTACAATGCTCAGAAGAGAAGGAGTCATATTTGGCTTTTTGAGAGCAAATTTTGCTCGGGGGGCACTTCGCATTTAGGAAGCCCCTATGGTGCCAGGACAGCAAAATAACCCCCACATGGCATACCATTTTGGAAACTAGACCCCTTGAGGAATGTAAAAAGGTGTAAAGTGAGCATTTACCCTGTCTGTCAGATCTTTGGAACAGTGGGCTGTACAAAATATTTAATTTGCACAGCCCACTGTTCCAAAGATCTGTCAGACACCTGTGGGGTGTAAATTCTCACTGCACCCCTCATTACCTCGTTTCCGAAATGGGGTCACATGTGGGGTTTTGTTTTTTTTGCGTTTGTCAAAACCGCTGTAACAATCAGCCACCCCTGTGCAAATCACCTCAAATGTACATGGCGCACTCTCCCTTCTGGGCCTTGTTGTGCGCCCCCAGAGCACTTTGCGCCCACATATGTGGTATCTCCATAGTCGGGAGAAATTGCATTACAAATTTTAGGGGGCTTTTTTCCCCTTTACTTCTTGTCAAAATGAAAAGTATAGGGCAACACCAGCATGTTAGTGTAAAAAATTTATTTTTTTACACTAATATGCTGGTGTAGACCCCAACTTCACCTTTTCATAAGGGGTGAAAGGAGAAAAAGACCCCCAAGATTTGTTAGGCAATTTCTCTCGAGTACGGCGATACCCCATATGTGGCCCTAAACTGTTGCCTTGAAATACGACAGGGCTCCGAAGTGAGAGCGCCATGCGCATTTGAGGCCTGAATTAGGGATTTGCATAGGTGTGGACATAGGGGTATTCTACGCCAGTGATTCCCAAACAGGGTGCCTCCAGCTGTTGCAAAACTCCCAGCATGCTTGGACAGTCAACGGCTGTCCGGCAATACTGGGAGTTGTTGTTTTGCAACAGCTGGAGGCTCCATTTTGGAAAGAGTGGCGTACCAGACGTTTTTCATTTTTAATTGGTGAGGGGGGCTGTGTAGGGGTATGTGTATATGTAGTGTTTTTTACTTTTTATTTTATGTTAGTGTAGTGTAGTGTAGTGTTTTTAGGGTACAGTCACACGGGCGTGGGATTACAGCAAGTTTCCCGCTGCGAGTTTGAGCTGCCGCGCAAAATTTACTGCATTGCAAATTTGCAGCCTGATACTCACTGTAAGCCCCCTGCCCATGTGAATGTACCCTGTACATTCACAGGGGGGGGGGGGGGGCTCCAGCTGTTGCAAAACCATAACTCCCAACATGCACAGTCTATCAGTGCATGCTGGTAGTTATAGTTTTGCAACAGCTGGAGGCGCACGGGTTGGGAAACACTGAGTTAGGAAACAGACAATGTTTCCCAACCAGTGTGCCTCCAGCTGTTGCAAAACCACAACTCCCAAACATTCTCAGGCATGCTGGGAGTAGTTGTTCGGCAACATCTTTAGAGCCAGATGTGGCCGAACTACAACTCCCAGCATGCCTGGAGTTGTAGTTTTGCAACATCTGGAGGACTTATACAGTGGTTCCCAATATGTGCCCTACCAGATGTGCCCAGGCATGCTGGGAGTTGTAGTTCTGCAACATTTGAATGGCCAGATGTTACAGAACTACAACTCCCAGCATGCCTGGACAGTAAGGGCATGCTGAGGATGTGTAGTTTTGCAACATCTGGAAGGGCACAGTGGTCCCAAAACTGTGGACCTCCAGAAGTTGCAAAACTGCAACTCCCAGCATGCCCACACGCCAAGGGCTGTCTGGGCATGCTGGGAGTTGTAGTATACAGGGTCCCAATACAGCAATACATGTCGCTTTACAGCAACGTGCATTGCTGTAAAGGGCCCAACCGTGGCTGAAGAGGAACTCACCTGTCGCTGCCGCCGCCGTCTTCATCGCCGGGTTCCGGGTCTTCAGGGACGAGGTAATTACCGGGGCCTTGCTCCAACACTCCCCCGTCCCCCGCCGCGTCCTCCTGTCTTCCTCCCGTCCTCTCCGGGCTTCAAGGGGCCGGGCAGGGCGGGAGGAAGTAACAGCCCCCCCCCTGTGATTGGTCGGTTAACTAACCAATGGATCACAGGGGATAGGAGGAGGTGGCAGGCTTGTCAACTTGCTCCTATACTTTAGCATGGTCCTGGCTGTCTGTGACAGCCGGGATCATGCAAAATTACCGGACGGTCGGGTCCCAGAGACCCAATCAGCCCGGTATCGCCGCAGATCGCAAGGGCGATTTCCCTCGCGGTTTGCGGCGATCGCCGACATGGGGGGCCTACATGGCCCCGCTCGGCGTTTGCCCTGGATGCCTGCTGAAGGATTTCAGCAGGCATCCAGTTCCGATCTCTGCCCGGCGCGTGGCAGGGACCAGAAAACGCCAGGACGTACGGGGACGTCCTGGGTCCTTAAAGCCTAGGGTGCGGGGACGTCCCCGTACGTCCTGGGTCCTTAAGAGGTTAAAAAGGTCCAGCTTAAAGGGGTACTCCGGTGAAAACCTTTTTTCTTTTAAATCAACTGGTCGCAAAAAGTTAAACATATTTGTAAATTACTTCTATTAAAAAATCTTAATCCTTCCTGTACTTATTAGAGACAAGGTAAGAAGGAGGTCGAGATAGGAGGACAGGATAGGAGGACGGGATAGGAGGTTGAGATAGTAGATCGGGATAGGAGGTCGGGATAAGAGGTGGAGATAGGAGGACGGGATAGGGGGTTGAGATAGGAGGACGGGATAGGAGGTCGAGATAGGAGGATGGGATAGAAGGACGGGATAGGTGGTCGAGATAGGAGGTTGGGATAGGAGGTCAAGATAGGAGGATGGGATAGGAGGACAGGATAGTAGGGCTGGATAGGAGGTCGGGATAGGAGGTCGGGGTATGAGGACGGGATATGGGGTTGGGATATGACAACAATATATGGGGATGGGATTTGAAGTCAAAAGCTTCCTCCTTTGTTGATTTTCCTCCCCAACAAGGATGAGGAAGGAAAAACCGGGCAACGCCGGGTATTCAGCTAGTAATAATTATAAATGGGGTATGTTCACTAGCTGTCAATTTGCGGCACATTTGCTGATTTTCTGTGGTTTTTCATTTCAGTATTAACCCCTTAAGGACCAGGTCATTTTAAACCTTAAGGACCAGAGCATTTTTTGCAATTCTGAACGCTGTCACTTTAAACATTAATAACTCTGGAATGCTTTTACTTATCATTCTGATTCCGAGATTGTTTTTTTCGTGACATATTCTACTTTAACATAGTGGTAAATTTTTGGGGTAACTTGCATCCTTTCTTGGTGAAAAATTCCAAAATTTCATGAAAAAAATGAAAATTTTGCATTTTTCTAACTTTGAAGCACTCTGCTTGTAAGGGAAATGGATATTCAAAATAAATTTTTTTTGTTCACATAAACAATATGTCTACTTTAAGTTTGCATCATAAAATTGACGTGTTTTTACTTTTGGAAGACATCAGAGGGCTTCAAAGTTCAGCAGCAATTTTTACATTTTTCACAAAATTTTCAAACTCACTATTTTTCAGTGACCAGTTCAGTTTTGAAGTGGATTTGAAGGGTCTTCATCTTAGAAATTCCCCACAAATGACCCCATTATAAAAACTGCACCCCCCAAAGTATTCAAAATGACATTTAGTAAGTGTTTTAACCCTTTAGGTGTTTCACAGGAATAGCAGCAAAGTGAAGGAGAAAATTCAAAATCTTCATTTTTTACACTCGCATGTTCTTGTAGACCCAATTTTTTTTAATTTTTACAAGGGGTAAAAGGAGAAAATGTTTACTTGTATTTGAAACCCAATTTCTCTCGAGTAAGGACATACCTCATATGTCTATGTAAATTGTTCGGCGGGCGCAGTAGAGGGCTCAATAAGGAAGGAGCGACAAATGGTTTTTGGGGGGCATGTCACCTTTAGGAAGCCCCTATGGTTCCAGAACAGCAAAAAAAAACACATGACATACCATTTTGGAAACTAGACCCCTCGGGGAACATAACAAGGGGTAAAGTGAACCTTAATACCCCACAGGTGTTTCACGAATTTTGCATATGTAAAAAATGAATTTTTTTTTTACCTAAAATGCTTGGTTTCCCAAAAATTTTACATTTTTAAAAAGGGTAATAGCAGAAAATACCCCCCAAAATTTGAAGCACAATTTCTCCCGACTCAGAAAACACCCCATATGGGGGGTGAAAAGTGCTCTGCTGGCGCATTACATGTCTCAGAAGAGAAGGAGTCACATTTGGCTTTTTGAAAGCAAATTTTGCTCTGGGGGCATGCCGCATTTAGTAAGCCCCTATGGTGCCAGAACAGCAAAAAAAACAAAAAACACATGGCATTACATTTTGGAAACTAGACCCCTTGGGGAAGGTAAAAGTCATAATGTGAACATTTATACCCCACAGGTGTTTCACGACGTTTGCATATGTTTTTTTTGCAAAAAATTTGTTTTACCTAAAATGCTGGGTTTTTAAAAAGGGTAATAGCAGAAACAACCCCCCAAAATTTGTAACACAATTTCTCCCGAGTACGGCGATACCCCATATGTGACCCTAAACTGTTCCCTTGAAATAAGACAGGGCTCCAAAGCGAAAGAGCGCCATGCGCATTTGAGGCCTAAATTAGGGACTTGCATAGGGGTGGACATAGGGGTATTCTACACCAGTGATTCCCAAACAGGGTGCCTCCAGCTGTGGTAAAACTCCCAGCATGCCTGGACAGTCAGTGGCTATCTGGCAATACTGGGAGTAGTTGTTTTGCAACAGCTGGAGGCTCCATTTTGGAAACAGTGGCGAACCAGACGTTTTTCATTTTTATTGGGGAGGGGGGCTGTGTAGGGGTATGTGTATATGTAGTGTTTTTTACTTTTTATTTTATTTTGTGTTAGTGTAGTGTAGTGTTTTTAGGGTACAGTCGCACTGGCTGGGGTTCACAGTAGTTTCTCGCTGGCAGTTTGAGCTGCGGCAGAAAATTTGCCGCAGCTCAAACTTGCAGCCGTATACTTACTGTAAACCTCAGCCCATGTGAGTGTACCCTGTACGTTCACATTGGGGGAGGGGGGGGAAATACCTCCAGCTGTTGCAAAACTACAACTCCCAGCATGTACGGTCTATCAGTGCATGCTGGGAGTTGTAGTTTTGCAACAGCTGGAGGCACACTTGTGCAAGCTGGGATTGTGCAAGCTGGGAGTTGTATTTATACAAAAGCTGAAGGTACACTTTTCCATAGAAAAAATGTGCCTCCAGCTGTTGCAAAACTATAAGTCCCAGCATGCCCATAAAGGAATACTGGGAGTTGTTGTGGTCTGCCTCCCGCTGTTGCATAAATACAGCTCCCAGCATGCCCTTTTTGCATGCTGGGAGCTGTTGCTAAGCAACAGCAGGAGGCTGTCACTCATCTCCAACTGCTGATCCACGCCGCCGCTGCAGGTCAGTCCCTCGCCGCCGCCGCTCTTGGGGCCCTGATCCCAACAGGGACTCTGGGGATCGGGGTCCCCTGCTGCTTGGCTCCTCTTCCCACACCCGATCACGTCCTCCGGAAGAGGGGCGGAGCGGGTTGCGGGAGTGACACCCGCAGCAGGTGCCCTGATTGGTCAGCCGGTAAACCGGCAGACGAATCAGGGCGATCGTGAGTTGGCAACAGTGCCACCTCACCCCTGCTGGCTATGGCTGTTCGGGGCCTTCAGAGACGGCCCTGATCAGCCAGTAATTCCAGGTCACTGGGTCACTGGAGACCCGATTGACCCGGAATTCGCCGCAGATCGCCGGGCTGAATTGTTCAGGGATCTGCGGCCATCGCCGTCATGGGGGGTCATCATGACCCCCCTGGGCGATATGCCGCGATTCCTGCTGATCGATATCAGCAGGTATCAGGCACCGGCTCACCTCCGGCTAGCGGCGGGGGGCCGGGAATGGACAGGACGTACTCATACGTCCTCGGTCCTTAAGGACTCAGAAACGGGGGCGTATGAGTACATCCATTGTCCTTAAGGGGTTAAAGTTAATTGGGGAAATCTGCAACAAATCTACAGCAAATCTGCAACACTGTATGAACACACTTTGTGGTCAGAATTAAAGGGGTACTCTGCCTCTAGACATCTTATCCCCTATCCAAAGGATAGGGGATAAGATGTCTGATCGTGGGGGTCCAGTCGCTATCTTTCCGGCAGGTCATCAACTGCAGGAGCGAAGATCGCACCATGCTCATGACTCAATGGCCATCCCGCCCCCTCCCATATGCTTACATTGGGGGGGGATGGACTGTGACGAGGGACTGGGCCGTGACATCATGATACTCTGGCCCATCTATCGTGAGTCATCAGCATGGAGCGTTCTTCGCTCCTGCAGCTCATGACAAGCGGGTTCTGCAGGAGAGATTGTGGGAGTCCCCAGTGGTGGTACCCCCCGCAATCAGACATCTTATCCCCTATCCTTTGGATAGGGGATAAGATGTCTAGGGGTGGAGTTCCCCCTTAAGCAATTGTCTTCTGAGCCTTTTATTGCATTACTAGATCTCACTTAGACTTTAGGCACTACTTGACATAATATAACACAAGGATTAAGGGAATGCATCTGTACCGGAAGTGGAGGGTATGTTGAAGAGCAAGCACATGCAAAACAATTGTCACCTGTGAGCAGAGCACACTGGCATCCGAGCCATGTTTGGCATGATGTTGTTTTGTGACCTGCACCTTTGAATACAATAAAGTTTGAGGAAGCGAGGAGTGGCATTCATAACTTTATCTACTGTTAATATGGACAATAGCACAAGGATCATCTGTGACTTTTTTCTGTATACTAGTATTTCACTTAAAATTCTGAAGCTGAAATATCAACATGCACAGACAATACATCTACACAATTAGCCTTTGGCCATTCACTTCATTTGTGAGACACATGATGACATATGGATGCAATAGAGAAGGAGAGCCGGCACATACGAGACTAAGCGCAGAGAGGCACTGCGGGACACGATTGACAACAGAGCCTGCAACGATGGTGCTCAACCTTACAACACACAGGAATCCAACAAGCAAGGAAGGGGACACTCACCAAGCAGGTATTCTTTATTCACTCGATAGTGACAGGATACAGGTTACAGACGGGGGAGCCAGAGTGGAGGACCGGGTGACCGGAACACTTCCCAGCTGGAGGAAGTGCACAAGGCGCACAAAACAACTTGTTCCGGTCATCCCGTCGTCCCCTCTGGCTCCCCCGCCTGTAACCTGTATCCTGTCACTATCGAGTGAATAAAGAATACCTGCTTGGTGAGTGTCGCCTTCTCTGCTTCCTTGCTTGTTTGATTCACATGATGACATATACGTGCTCCGTCTGTCAGATTACCTTTTTGTTTCAAAGATAAACTGCTGCCTTGCTAGAAAAGAATCAACATATAATTGCAGACTTAATATTCGGATATATTGAAAAATACCAGCATGTGTCTTTCTAAATAAAAAACCCACTGATAAATATTTGCATCTGTTTTTTTAACTACTTAAGGACACAGTCCATTTTGGGCGCTTAAGAAGCACTGTCATAAAAAAAAAAAAAAAAAATATATATATATATATATATATATATTGTGCTGACTAAATAACAACATTAATTTATTTTAAATAAATAGTTATTTACAATAAAAAAATCTTAAAAATTGCCACCACTAGGGACCATCTATCTTCCTCCATACCAGCAACTCAGTACTTTACAGCACTTTGGATACCAGCCATAAAGCAAACTTGTATCCAGTATTGGAGATCTGTGTGGTGCCGGCTGCTATTTAGTGTATGACTGTCCCTGATTGGCTGAGGCCACACACACCACCCTCATCTATATTCACTGCTCCATATCCATGTGACCTACTCAGGACTGCCAGCAGCTCAAAGCAGCAACCAAGGGAGCAGTTGTGAGCTGAGTATCTAAGCATAATATGTGTGATACTGCATGCAGCTTAGTATGTGTTACACTACCAGCTCTCAGCTGTGTTTGTAAGACACTATTAGAACAGTTCAGATAGAACAGATAGAAAATTTATGCTTTGGAAAATGACTGTACTTTGATCACTAAACCTTTGCACTAATTTATGAAGATCTACTATTATTTTAAACATTTTACCCGGTTTTAAACTCACCAATGATTGATCCAATGTCTGTCATTTAACTGGATAAATGCCATGATCAGTAGGAATCATGGCATTTAAACACTAAATATTGGTAATCCCTGGTGTCTATTGGTTCCAACGACATCCTCGTGATGTAATTGCTAGGTGCTGATGGGTTGTAGTAGAAGCCCGGAGCCTTTCCTCTGCTTCTCAGGCTTCCACAGATTGATGATTGCTGAAGGCTGTTTTAGGCATTCCTTAGCAATTGAGCGGATATTACATGGATCAATGTAATGCAATAGGAATACATTGATCTATGTGACAGGCCCCTGGGGCCCTTATAAAAAGTAAAAACATGTTTTTAAAATAAATAAAAATCCCCCCCCCCCCAAAAAAAAAAAAGTTAGATCACTCCTTTTTCCCATTTTTCAAATAAAACACAGTAAAAACTGCGTAATTGTCTGAACTATTTTATTATTACATTCCTGATCCTGCACAGTTAACAGTGTTAATGCAAAAACATTCCAAACGCCAAAATTGCTGATTTCTAGTCACAACACATCCCAGAAAAAAATGTAATAAAAACTGATCATAAAGCCAAAACTGCAAAAAAAAAAAACTATACATCATTGCTCAAAAAATAAACCCTAAAATAGCTCTGTAGGTGGAAAACTAAAAATGTTTTAGGGGTCCGAACATGGCAATGAACAAAGTATGTTTTTCTTTTTCAAGTTTTGAAATTTTATTTTAATCATAAGATGAAACAAAAATGATCCAAGTTTGGTATCATTAGAATCATACTGACCCATAGAAGGAAATGTACATGGTTATTTTTACCATATTTTGAACTCCATGAAATTGCACAATTCCATATTTTTCCAATTTTGTCCCTACTTTTTTTTTGGCTTTGTAAATACATTATATGATAAAATAAAGTATGTAAATGACAAGTACAACCTGTTCCACAAAAATAAGCCCTAATTCCGCTTTGTCAGTTGAAAAGAAAAAAATAAATGGGTCTTAGAACTTGAGGACAAAAAAAAACATAAGCCAGAAATAAAAAATTAGCTGTGTCATGAGGGGTTAAGCCCACAGCCAGTTTCATTTTTGCATTTTTGGAGCCATAACTCTTTATTTTTCTATCTTCACACCCATATGAGGGCTTGTTTTTTTTTAGGGACCAATTGTACTTTGTAATTACACTTTTCATTGTACCATAAAATGTATGGAGCAATCAGTAATTTGTTGGGAAATTGAAAAGAAAAGCACAATTTTTTTACATTTGGGGGTTCATTTTTTTTTCCACACTGCACTTTCGGTAAAACTGACATGTTCTCTTAATCTTAATCTTAATAATACAATTAAAAAGATACCAATGTCTACACGTTTCACAATTATTGTACCACTTTTAAAAAATCTATTCTGTATAAAGGCTAATTTTTTTGTATACAAGGCTGTATAAAGGCTCATTTTGCATCTGTAGTTTTTAGTGGTACCACTTTTGCATATATGTGACTTTTTGATAATTTTTTATTAAATTTATTTCTGGGAGGTGACCAAAAAAAAGCAATTGTAGACTTTTTTTTACGATTTCACCTTTAATGTACGGGATTATTAACATCACATTTTAATATCTTTTTTGTAAAATGGAAATGGAAGTTTATTTTTTATTTTTTTTACAAACTCTACATTTTTATATTCATGTAGGGGACTATTTATAGCAGTCACTCAATTGCTAATACTGCTTAGTGCTATGCATAGGGATAACAATGATCAGTACTATCTGCCATCTACTTCTCTGGTCTGCCAGAAGGCAGGTAAGGGGTCCTCTGGCCACAGGTGGTCTAACTAACCCCGATAGTAGATGTCGTGATCGATATTCACAGGTTAATGATGGGCTGCAGCCGAGGACCTGCCATGCATTAAGGGATCATAGCTCCTGTGGTCGCTTCATGTACAGGACATAAATGTACGTCCTAGTGCATTTAAAGGGGTACTCCGGTGGAAACCTTTTCAACTGGTGCCAGAAAGTTAAACATATTTGTAAATTACTACTATTAAAAATTCCTAATCCTTCCAGTACTTATTAGCAGCTGTATACTACAGAGGAAATTCTTTTCTTTCAGGATTTGTTTTCTGACTTTATGTATATAAAGTCTTAATTTTTTTTCGAATTTGTCCACCAATGTTTAAATTATGAAATGCATAAAATAACTACATTATGGCCTTGGTACAACCAATGTTGTTGTGGTCTAATAGATGCAATGTTGTACATTTCCTTCTTAAAAGAACATTTATTAGATAGCTTAGCATGTTGTTGCTGTGCTTTATTGTGTTTTTTTCTTCCTATGCTGTATTTTGACTGATTTATGGCATACATATAAGGATATAACTGTGCAACGTTTCTCTGAATATGGCATGCATTATTTCACAAACATAAATTGACGGGAAAAAGATATAAAATGCTTCAAAATGACAAATGTCAGATTTTCAAGTGACTTATGGAGATAATCATTTATTTTACACAAGCTTCAAGCTGTACACTAACAATATTTTTTTTGTAGTTCTACATGAGGATACTTGGATATGCAAAGTACAAAGAGCACTTACAGCCTCAGCTTGTACAATTGAAATATGCATTCTGTAGTGCTTCTTTATTCATTCTTGTGTCTCATGTCCTTTTAATTAGAGACATTTGTTTAGAGAGTGACCAGCGCAGTCATCCTGTTCTTTTTTTGTAATCTATAAACTGTTAAAAACTCGAGAGTCATTTGAAAGGTGGTAAATTAAAGCAGCATTAAGAACTCTGATTTTGCATTAAGTTGATTAAAAGCAAAATGCTATGCCAAATGAGGCTAATCCGCCATTTCTGCTCTAGAACGGACAACATTTCTGCCAGCTGTTGGCAATAATTGTGTTCAATAGACAAGACAACGAGTCATATTTAGTCTATCTGCTTCTATTGATAAATGCTGAAGTTAGATCTTAATAAAAAACATTTCATTTATGAACTCATCATGTTTGGTGACAAATACAACGTTCAGCAGACTTGAACAATGCCATCTGTTATTAACAAGGAAAGAAGATAGTTACGAGAGTTCTTGAATGAATCACAAGTTGAATATCCTGTGCCTGTCTGGTTGTAATGCTTGATCAGCAAAAACATTAAATATATTATTAGTGACTATAACATAAGCTTTCATAGTAATATGAATTGTTAGGGTGCACTCACATCCTGTTTTTGCATTTTGGCTGCCGAATCGGGCGAGGGGATTTAAAAACCATTCTTGCCTGACCCGCGCCACATCCCATTCATTTGAATGAGCTGGACAGAATCAGATAGTGATTCTGGTCGGCTAATTTTTGGACCGTACCCAGTTTTGTTGCCGGACTGAAAACTGTAGTCTGGTTTGTTACCGGACTGAATACATGGTGTGAAGGCACCCTAACTCAGGATCAGTAGACTTCAAATTTATATTATTTCCAAACCTCCACAATTTTTGTATAATGCACTTTCATAAACTGATGTTCAAAGGTGAATATACTCTTTAAAGGGGTATTCCGATTTAAGTTCAGATCCTTGTGATCTTTAGATTGTGCCACCCCCGCATTGTCTAAAGAGCTGCCAGAGTGAGCTGAGTACAGTTTGGAGCAGTGGCGTGCATGCATAGTCCAAGGTCAGACTCTAGTTGCTGTTTTCAAGATTGTGGGGGTAAAGCTCAAGGACCAGATGTATTACACTCAACTCAGTTCAGTTATTTCTGCACTCTTGGTTGTAATAATTTGAGATTTCTGATGTCTGATATTGTACCTAGGTATTGGTGCAAGGAAAATATTTTTCTTTAAAAAAAGGTAATAATAAACCAGTACGCTTAAAATGCATTGAGGGAAAACTATTTGACAGTTGATCGCAGAGTCTGAAATGTAAAGAAAATGATCCCGGCAGCTCAACGGAGCTGATTGGGACCATCGCGGTGAAATCTTGACATCCCAATTATCTGAGAGGATGGTGGGAGGGCCCTTACCTGCCTCTTTGCTGTCCGATCGGTGCTCTGAAGCTGCCAGCCAGCCATGGCAGACTGGAGTAGCAGAGTACTGATAACAATGATCATTGTTGATCCAAAGCTCAGCATTGAACAGTGTATGCAATCAAAAGATTGCATGGTATGGCCAAAACAAAAACAAAAAAAGGAAAAAGTGTATAAAAAAAACAGTGATAAATGTGAATAAGCCCCTACTCTAATAAAAGTTTGAATCACTCCCCATGTCCCATTGTTTTAAATAAAATAATGTAATAAAAAATAAACATAAACATATGTGGTATTGCCACGTGTGTAAATGTCCAAACTATCAAAATACAAAGTTAGTTAAACCGCACAATCAATGGCATACACGTAAAAAAGCACCAAAGTCCAAAATTGTGTATTTTTGGTCCCTTCTTAAACCATTAAAAAAATTAATAAGCAATCAAAAAGTCCCATCAACCAAAAATAGTACTGATAAAAACTACAGACCACGACGCCAAAAAATTAGCCCTCATATAGCCCCGTATTCAGAAAAAAAAAAAGTTATAGGGGTCAGAACATGACAATTTTAAACATACTAATTTTGGTGCATGAAGTTATAATTTCTTTAAGTAGTAAAATAAAATAAAACCTACATAAATTGGTATCCTTATAACCGTATGGACCTACAGAATAAAGATAAGGGCCCTCATTTACTAAGAGTGGAGTTTCAGTTTGTGTTTCTTTTTTGTGTTTTCAACCTTTTTTCACTTGGTATTTGCTAATCTGTTGCACTTTTCCCGATATTTTTAGTCGCAGGGAAAAATTCTGTTGCACCGGTAATTTCTGTCACATAGTTCTGTGGCACGGTAATTTCTGTCGCAAGGTTTTCTGACGCACTGTAAATTCGGTCACAGGCAGGTTTATTTCTGTCGCAGGGTTTCTTCTACAGAAGTACAGATGTGGGAGGTGGGAATCCCAGCACGGGTCTCCTTGACATTCCAGTGAATATCCGACTTCGGCACTGGAGCCCTACACCGACGTGGTAACATAGGAGTCGGGTATAGATTCGTAATTGCTTTTTATTGAAAATCATAAAAAGTGTCAATACATGGTAGGACTGCGCGTTTCTGAGGGGCTGCCTCCTTCTTCAGGTCCGAGTTACAGTAATATATATATATACATATTTCCATGAATTCATTAACCCATTAAGCATTTGCTGGGTCTGAATGCCATTGGAGGCTGAGTATGACATCAGCCTCCAGGGTCTATTGGTGGTGTATAGCTTTCTACCCCATTTGCCACGAGATCTCCATGGACCACAATGGGCCCATTGATTTCAATGGGCAAAAAAATCACAATGTTATAGATCTAGCCCATTCATTCCTATACACCACCAATAGACCCTGGAGGCTGACGTCATACTCAGCCTCCAATGGCATTCAGACCCGGCACCCTTCAAATGTTTAATGGGTTAATGTATTCATGGAAATATGTATATATAAAGTACTGTATCCACACACTGCAACTCAGATCTGAGGAAGGTGGGAAACACATATAGATAGATGTATTAAATGAGTGTATATATATATATATATATATATATATATATATATTTAATTTTTTGGGGAATCACCATCATTACTGAAATGATAGGAAAAAAGACTGATAAAAAACGTGTTAATAAAGCTAAAACCTTGCTTAAAAATTAAATTGTGCACAAAAAAAAAATACACGTTAGAATTGCTTGAAAAAGGCAAGCAGAGGAGCAAACAGCCAGAGAATTTATTCCGCTTTCTGAAACTTTATACATGCTTTAACCTCTTAAGGACCCAGGACGTATGGGTACGTCCTGGGTCCCGGTCCTGCGATATAACGCGGGGTCACACGGTCACCCCGCATCATATCGCGGCGGGCCCGGCGTCATAGTGAAACACTGATCGCGGTGCCGGCGCTATTAACCCTTTAGCCGCGCGCTCAAAGCTGAGCCGCGCGGCTAAAAACTAAAGTAAAAGTGCCCATCCCGAACAGCTGTAGCACAGGAGGAGGTCTTCTTACCTTCTCCTGCGCTGTCCGATCGCCGAATGAATGCTTCAAGCCTGAGATCCAGGCTTGAGCATTCAATCGCCGAAAACACTGATTGATCCATTCCTATGGAGATGAATCAATCAGTGTAAAAGATCAGTTAATGCAATGTTAAAACCCCCCATAGGAGCTATAATATTGCATAAGAAAAGTGTAAAAAAATCATTAACCCTTTCAATTATCCCTTCCCCTAATAAAAGTTTGAATCACCCGGCATTTCCAAGAATAAAAAAAAACACAGTGTAAATAAAAATAAACATATGTGGTATTGCTGCGTGCAGAAATGTCCGAATTCTAAAGATATACCACTTTTCAAACCGCACGTTCAATGGCGTACGCGCAAAAAAATTCCAAAGGCCAAAATAGCGCATTTTTTGATCACTTTTCATACCACAAAAAAGTGAATAAAAAGTGATCAAAAAGTCTGATCAGAACAAAAATGGTATCGCTAAAAACTTCAGATCATGGTGCCCTGAACATAGAAAAATAAAAAGTTATAGGGGTCAGAAGATGACCATTTTAAACGTAAAAATGTTCCTGCATGTATTCATGATTTTTTTCTGAAGTAATACAAAATTAAACCTATAGAAGTAGGATATCATTTTTACCGTATGGACCTACAAAATAAAGATAAGGTTTAATTTTTGCCGAAAAATGTACTGCGTAAAAACGGAAGCCCCCAAAACTTACAAAATAGTGTTTTTTATCAATTTTGTCACACATTGATTTTTTTTCCCATTTCACCGTAGATTTTGGGGTAAAAAGACAAATGTCATTACAAAGTAGAATTAGTGATGCAAAAAATAAGTCATCATATAGAATTTTAGGTGAAAATTTTAAAGAGTTATGATTTTTTAAAGTTAAGGAGGAAAAATTGAAAATGAAAAAACTGAAAAAGCCCGGGTCCTTAAGGGGTTGAAGTGTCGGATTTTCTTCCCAGATAATTCACATGAATTTCAGGGTGGTTTTAGGAAAAGAAGAGTGATTTTGGCTGAAATGTAGGGAACACGCACCTTTTCCAGAAAACAACGCCCAATGGCCCTCATTTACTATTGCAAACCCGGGTTGTGCGCCATATTCTGTCGCATTGCGCCAGAAATTCTGTCTGCGCCAGAATATGCGCCACAAATTCTGTCTGCGCCAGAATGTGCACCAGAATTTGCGCCAGAATTGAAAAAACCATGAATAACTCTCCATTTTGCTAAGAAAACCCGAAAAAGGCGCCTGGCCGCCGCGAAAAGGGGGCATGGTCTCCGAAAAGGGGCGTGTTCCCAACATTTTCACAAAAACCCAACATATTTACTAAGGTTTCCACATAAAATGTGGTGGATTTGAGCTGAGGAAAACCTGACAGATCAGAGCATGTGTAAAAAAAGCAAAATGTAGGGAAAGTGGAAAATGTAGGGAAACCTTAGTAAATACCATGGAAAATAAATTGTAGGGAATTAAAACCCACAAAGAAACCTACACAACACTCTTAGTAAATGAGGGCGAATTTGTAGTTTTTTTTTTTCACTCTGAGTGATTCAGATTTTGTCGGGTTTGTTCTGTTGCACATTCTGTCGCACAGAATTTAGGTGCAAAACCAGACAAAAAGAGTCGGAATCATGTTAGTAAATGAGGGCCAAGGTGTACATGTGGGTCCTTTCACAGAACAAATGTCACATCTATGGAGGAAAAACATTAAACAGTTTATATATAAATATGTTAATGTACTATCATATTATATAAAAAGTCAGCACAGGAAAATTACAATATTTCTAATTATCAGCTTCCTTTTTGGATAATGAAAGTGGCCAACAAAAAGATAAGAACACAACTCGCTTTTGCTCTTTAAATCTTTTTATTGATCTCATGTCAAAAGATATATTTTGTATTTATTATATCAAACTGGATTATTACAGCGGGTTTTACCATCAATAAATGTCTGTCTAATAAAGGCCCACTTGTTAGTATGAATTTCAATTAATCTGAATGTTTTAGGAAATAGCATTGGAATAAATATTGTAACAAAGGAATATGTTATGGATGGAATTCCCCTTTAAGCATGGCCTAGAAAAGGATGTATTCTATTGGTGCGTTCCTTGATGTAAGGTCCTAGGCATGTGGAGAAAATAAAACACATGTGCCTCAATGTTTCTTACTACTTTTGGCTAAGTAATTATTAAAGATAAAAGGCAACTCAGTTATACTACATTATTAGGGACTTTTCAGCGTAATTACAGGTCATAGTAATTTTGCAAAGGTGAAGTCATGTTCACAAGACTTTGAATTTTCGTGTACATCTATAATTCCACATAAAAGACATGGGCTGTAACCTTTTAGAGAACATAAATGGTTGTGCAGGAAAGGAAATCAAATACAGTATGACAAGCGTTTCATTAATGTAAGGTAAGTCTGACATTTATCTTTAAAAAGATTGGAAGAATAACATTACCTGACTACACTGCATTATAAAAGATCTTTATGACAGAATTAAAGCATATCTGTCATTTGCAAAAACTTGTTATATAATGTAGATAATAACATGTATATTTGTAGTATATATTGGTTTAAAAAGTGTACATATTTTGGTTAAAAAAATGCTGTCTTGTCCCAACAGCTATTGCCTGTGTGCAGAGACAAAATATAGGAATTATGGGACAAGCAGGGCTTTGTGCACTGGGGGCACTATGACGTGCTCCCGGCTCACACAGCAGGCTGATTGACAAGGCAGGAGCCTGCACAGAGCCCTGCTTGTCCACCTACACTTTATGCATTTCCTGATTGCCATATTGGAGTCGGGAAGGAATTTTTCCTCTCATGGGGCAATTGGCATTAGACTCATGTTTTTTTTGTTTTTTTTTGCCTTCTTCTGGATCAACACAGTAGGGCTTTAGGTTGAACTTGATGGA
The DNA here is from genome assembly GCF_029499605.1 of Hyla sarda. Taxonomy (NCBI): domain Eukaryota; kingdom Metazoa; phylum Chordata; class Amphibia; order Anura; family Hylidae; genus Hyla; species Hyla sarda. The sequence continues at coordinate 452,644,350 of NC_079189.1, forward strand.
CTCTTGTCTTTTTTCAACCTTATAAACTAAATTATGTCTCTAAACAGATACACACAGGCAATTGCTGCAGGGACAAGAATATACACATTTTTTACCCAATATATATTACAAATATAAATATAATGTTATTATCTACATTATATTAATTCTTTTGCAAATTACCATGCCCATTTAAGGCTCATATTTAAATATGTGTTAAGGATCTATTTAATGCCAATAGAGTCATATATGTCCATGTTGAATACCTTGTATACTTCCCTGTATCACAGATTTTGTGTGAATGTGAAAAATAATTGTGGCATGCATCTTAGTGCTCAGTTTTAAATCAATACTGTCACTTTAAAAAACTTTCAAAACGTTTTCCTTGGTCAGGGTCTGAGTGTATAAACCTCCACCGATTGTTAGAAAGAGCAAAGTGCTCAGCCACATACTTCTCAGGGCTCTATTTAGCAATTCTTGGGGTCTGCACACCTAGACCCCAACCAAACATTTGTTCTGCATGTGTGACAGTAATGTTTAAGGCAATATTTGATATTTTCCCTAGAGCCATTGCTTCAAGAAAATGTTATGGTAGGCCACTAAGGCACCCTATAGCAGCACGCTGAATTCCATAATACAGACCCATGGCGACTTTGTGCACAAATTTGTTTAATATTTTATGGCTTTGAATCTGGATCCAGCCCAGTACTCACTGGGCCCAAAGCTTGGCCTAGCACTCACTGGGCCACATGCTTGGCCCATGGTGCATAACGTGTTACTAGGTCATACATAGCACATGGCTGCTTACTGTAGGATGTCTCTAAAAATAAATGATTAAAAGCATTAACAACAACAATTCTCAACAATTTACAGTACAGTTGCCAGCTATGGTCACTTAGCTCTGCCACAGCTTTGTTCAGCTTCAGTGATTCCGGTGAAAAGAAAAGTCCCTGTTCTTTTTAAGCAGTTTCCATTGTGCCCTACTGTGTATGGAACAGGAGGCATTCATTTACTCTTGGCTCCTTCTTAGTGAACACTTGACCGGGCCAGGGTACCCAAACCTGCAAGTGTCAGAGTTTAAACTGAGCAGCAGGCATACAATGTAAGCCTCACTGCTCTGAAAGTACAGTAGCAGCAGCTACTGTCTATGAAGACGAGTCCCTGCTTCTATATAGATTCACTGAAGTAAATCGCAAAATATTTTTGTAAAATATGAAACAAATTCAGTTTGTTCTGAATTGATTTGGTCATATCTACTGTCTGATATAATTGGCTCATCATTCTTATAAAATAATGTAATTTAGGTGAATCTAATGAGAACTCTATCAAGCTTATTTTATAGTGGCTTCTCTGAATTTTTTTAATTAGTTACAAAATCTATATATATATATATATATATAAAACTCAACGTGTGTGTGTATGTATGTATGTGTGTATGTTCCAGCATCACGTGCAAACGGCTAAAGATATTAACATGAAACTTGGCACACATGTTACTTATATGTCAACATCAAACATAGGATAGGTGATTTAACCCTTACTCACCCCCATTTACCAGGCGCGGGGTTTATGTTTAAAGTCCCATACAAGTCAATGGGAAATATATGTTACTGCATAACTTCCAAATGGCTTGTGGTATTTTGATAATACTTGGTCACATGTTACTTATATATCCACTTAAAATATAGGATAGTTAATGTAACCCTTTACTACCCACATTTGGTGAGGGTCGGGGTTTTTGTTTAAAGTCCCATGCAAATCAATGTGAAATGAATGTTCCCACATAACTTCCGTACGGCTGGAGATATTTCAATAACTGGTACACATATTATGGGTCGGGATAGGAGGTCGACATAGGAGTTCGGGATAGGAGGACGGGATAGGAGGACGGGATAGGAGGACGCGATAGGAGGACGCAATAGGAGGACCGGGATAGGAGGACCGGGATAGGAGGTCAGGATAGGAGGTCGGGATAGGAGGTCAAGATAGGCGGACGCGATAGGAGGACGGGATAGGAGGATGGGATAGGAGGTCGAGATAGGAGGTCGAGATAGGAGGTCGGGATAGGAGGTCAGGATAAGAGGTCGAGACAGGAGGTCCAGATAGGAGGTCGGGATAGGAGGTCGAGATAGGAGGACGGGATAGGAGGACGGGATAGGAGGACGGGATAGGAGGTCGGGATAGGAGGTCAGGATAGGAGGACGGGATAGGAGGACGGGATAGGAGGTCAAGATAGGAGGACGGGATCGGAGGTCGAGATAGGAGGACGGGATAGGAGGTCGAGATATGAGGACAGGATAGGAGGTCATGATAGGAGGACGGAATAGGAGGTCGAGATAGGAGGACGGGATAGGAGGTCGGGATAGGAGGACAGGATAGGAGGACGGGATAGGAGGATGGGATAGGAGGACGGGATAGGAGGTCGGGATAGATGGACTGGATAATAGGACAGGATATGAGGACGGGATAGGAGGACGGAAAAGGAAGACGGGATAGGAGGTTGAGATAGGAGGACGGGATAGGAGGTCGAGATAGAAGGACGGGAAAGGAGGTTGAGATATGAGGACGGGAAAGGAGGACGGGAAAGGAGGACGGGATAGGAGGACGAGATAGGAGGACAGGATAGGAGGACGGGAAAGGAGGACGGGAAAGAAGGACGGGAAAGGAGGACGGGAAAGGAGGACGGGATAGGAGGACGAGATAGGAGGATGGGATAGGAGGACGGGATAGGAGGATGGGAAAGTAGGTTGAGATAGGAGGACGGCATAGGAGGACGGGATAGGAGGACGTGATAGGAGGACGGGATAGGAGGACGGGATAGGAGGTCGGGATATGACAACAAAATATGAGGACGGGATATGAAGTCAAAAGCTTCCTTCTTTGTTTATTTTGCTCCCCAACAAGGATTAGGAAGGAAAAACCGGGCAACACCGGGTACTCAGCTAGTCCAATAACAATGATCCATTTATAATGTCAAAATAATTAAAATTTTTATTTCATTTCACCAAAGCAGTTTAAAAAGTAAACACCAAGCCCCCCCCCCCCCACACACACACACATTACACAACAAGTAAAAAAAAAACTGTATCTAACCAGTCACAAAAACAAAACCAACTAACATATATGAAGTCAATACAATTTGGCTTCTGCCAGGCAGGTTTATTTCAATATACCTTTATTTAATGTATAGGAATCTATGACTCCACCCAATTCTTCCCATTTTTCAAACTACAAAAAAAGTTGACCTACAGTAATTGGTAATGAATGATGTTTTTGGAAATGACTAAACTATTAAAATATAATGTTATTTATGTTGCAGTCTGTATGGCTTAATCAAACAAAACACCCACTGCCAGATTTGCCAAAACAGGGAATAAAAAGTAGTCAGAAGTTGTTTTACTTTATAACTTCACAGCGCTCGGTATGTAAAAAAAAAAAAAGAAAAATAGGGGACAGAATATGGCAATGCAAAGCAATAATTTTATTAAGTGTACCAGTCATTTGCAAAAACTTTTTATATAATGTAGATAACATTATATGTATATTTGTTATACATAGTTACATAGTTACATAGTTAGTATGGTTGAAAAAAGACATACGTCCATCAAGTCCAACCAGGGGATTGAAGGGAAGGATGTAAGGGGATAAGGGAAAGGGATGTAGTTTTATAATTCTGCATAAGCATTAATGTTATTTTGTTCCAGGAATGTATCTAACCCTGCTTTAAAGCTGTTAATTGTTCCTGCTGTGACCAGTTCCTGAGGTAGACCGTTCCATAAATTCACAGTCCTCACGGTAAAGAAGGCGTGTCGCCCCTTTAGACTAAACCTTTTCTTCTCCAGACGGAGGGAGTGCCCCCTCGTCCTTTGGGGGGGTTTAACCTGGAACAGTTTTTCTCCATATTTTTTGTATGGGCCATTTATATACTTATATACGTTTATCATATCCCCCCTTAAACGTCTCTTCTCAAGACTAAACAATTGTAACTCCTTTAATCGCTCCTCATAGCTAAGATGTTCCATGCCCCATATTAGTTTAGTCGCGCGTCTCTGCACCCTTTCCAACTCCGCAGTGTCCCTTTTATGAACAGGCGACCAAAACTGAACAGCATATTCCAGGTGAGGCCGTACCAATGCTTTATAAAGGGAGAGTATTATGTCCCTGCCCCTCGAGTCCATGCCTCTTTTTATACATGACAATATCCTGCCGGCTTTGGAAGCAGCAGCCTGACATTGCATGCTATTTTGTAGTCTGTGATCTACAAGTACACCCAGATCCTTCTCTACCAGTGACTCTGCCAGTTTAATCCCCCCTAAGACATACGACGCATGCAGGTTATTAGTACCCAGATGCATAACTTTACATTTATCCACATTGAACCTCATTTGCCAAGTGGATGCCCAGACACTTAGTCTATCCAAGTCATCTTGTAACTTATGCACATCCTCTATAGACTGTACCGTGCTACAAAGCTTGGTGTCATCTGCAAAGATAGAAACAGAGCTGTTAATACCATCCTCTATATCATTGATAAATAAATTAAACAGCAGCGGGCCCAGTACTGAACCTTGGGGACCAATCAGAGTACGAATCATTGACCACCACTCTCTGGGTACGATCCATGAGCCAGTGTTCAATCCAGTTACAAACTAAAGTTTCCAAGCCCAAGTACCTTAACTTACCTGTCAGATGTCTGTGAGGGACAGTATCAAACGCTTTGGCAAAATCCAGAAACACTATATCCACAGCCATTCCTCTGTCAAGGCTTCTACTCACCTCTTCATAAAAGCAAATTAGATTGGTTTGACAACTTCTATCCTTAGTAAACCCATGCTGGCTATCACTTATAATACTATTATCCCCTATGTATTCCTGTATGTAATCCCTTATAAGTCCTTCAAACAATTTACCCACAATGCACAAGACTTACCGGTCTATAATTGCCTGGCGAAGACCTAGAGCCCTTTTTGAAGATTGGTACCACATTAGCCTTGCGCCAGTCCCTTGGCACAATACCAGACACCAGAGAATCTCTAAATATCATGAACAAGGGTACAGATATTACTGAACTTACCTCACTAAGAACTCTTGGGTGTAGTCCATCCGGCCCTGGAGATTTGCTTACATTTACTTTACTTAACTTACCTTGTACCATCTCTACATTAAGCCAGTTCAATACATTATATGATGTGTTACCAGCACTGACCTGGCCAATGTCAGCTCCTTCTTCCATAGTATATACAGAACTAAAGAACCCATTCAGTAGCTCCGCCTTCTCTTGATCGCCCGTGACAACCTCCCCATTATCATTATTAAGGGGTCCTACATGCTCTGTCCTTGGTTTTTTTGTATTTATATATCTAAAAAAATATTTAGGATTAGTTTTGCTTTCTTCGGCCACCTGTCTCTCATTTTGAATTTTTGCTGTTTTTATTACATTTTTACAGATTTTATTAAGCTCCTTGTACTGTTTAAATGTTATAGCTGACCCATCAGATTTGTATTTTTTTAAGGCAATTTTTTTGTTGTTTATTGCTCTTTTAACCTCATTTGTCAGCCATGTAGGATTTAGTTTTAATCGTTTATATTTGTTCCCCTTTGGTATATATTTAGCTGTATAGTTATTTAGAGTTGATTTAAAGATGTCCCATTTACCTTCTGTATCAGCATTTGAGAACACCTCCCCCCAGTCTATGTCCTGTAGTGCAGCCCTCAACCCAGGGAAGTTTGCCTTTTTAAAGTTATATGTTTTTGCTTTCCCCGTCTGTCTTTGTTTTCTACATTTTAAGTCAAAAGTAACTATATTGTGGTCGCTATTACCAAGGTTTTCCCTCACAGTTACATTACCAACCAGCTCTGCGTTGTTGGAAATGATCAGATCCAACAAGGCATCCCTTCTTGTTGGGTCCTCCACAAACTGGCCCATAAAATTATCCTGCAATAAATTTAGGAATTTTCTCCCCTTTGTAGTTTTAGCCAACCCCCGGCCCCAATCTATATCTGGATAGTTAAAATCTCCCATTATTACCACTGTACCTGCCCAGGCGGCCCTCTCTATTTGTTTATACAGCCGACCTTCTATCTCTTCAGTGATATTAGGGGGTCTGTAGATTACACCAAATATTATTTTTTCAGTATTTCCCTCCTTTTGTAATTCTACCCACAGTGATTCCACCTCCTCAGAATCATCACACACTATGGCATCGTTCACACTGACTTTCATACCACTTCTAACATACAGACAGACTCCACCACCTTTTCTGTTCATTCTATCCTTGCGAAACAATGTAAACCCCTGCAGATTGACAGCCCAGTCATGCGAGGAGTCCAGCCATGTCTCAGTGACCCCAACTATATCAATATGTTCCTCCAGTATCAAGGCCTCAATCTCCCCCATTTTATTTGCTAAAAAAATGTATATATTTTTGGGTGGAAAAATCCGGTCACCTCTTCTCTGTGTGTCTCTGAGTAGACAAAATACAGGAAGTATGGGTGGACAAGCAGGGCTCTGTACAGTTAGACTCTATGACACGCCGCAGCTTACACGGCAGGCTGATTGACAAGCCAGGAGCCTGCACAGAGCCCTGCTTGTCCCACCCACACTTTCTGTATTTTGTTTCCGCAAGCACAGCTGCAGGGACAGCATTTTTTCACCCAAAAATATGCACACTTTTTAACAAATGTATATTACAATTATACATATAATGTTAATATCTACATCATATAATACGTTTTTGAAAAAAACTGGTACACTTTAACTTTTTTTTTAAATAGAATTTAAGGTATTTATTTTATAAATTTCCCCCCACATTTTTTATTATTATAATTTTTGCAATAGATTTCAAGGTCAAATGCAGGGCCAGATTAAGGCTGCCTGGAAGACGGAGCACTTCAGTATGTTGGGGCCCCAAACAACACCCCCAAGACAGTCCCCCCTCCCACTGAGACTTGTTGCCAGCTAGCATGGGTGGACTGACAACTCATGGCCCCCCCCTTGCACTCACACCCATATAGATGTCCTGCCCACATACAATAAATACATTTTTCAATTCATAAAGAAAATATAGCAAGATAACACATTTTTTGGAAAGTTTTTGGGGTATGGGTTTGTTTCTATGCAATATATTTTACGTTTAAAATTACACATTATCTTCATTCTGTAGGTCCATATGATTACAAGGATACCCAATTAATGTAGGTTTTGTTATATTTTACTACTTTTTGTGAGAAAATTTACATGCATAACATTTTGCCATTCTAAACCCTATAACACGTTTATTTTTCCGTATACAAGGCTATATGAGGGACCGTTTTTTGTGCCATGATCTGTAGTTTTTATCTGTATCATTTTTGTTTAGATGGGAATTTTTGATCGCGTTTTATAAATTTTTTTATGGTATATGATGTGACTAAAAAGCAGCAATTCTAGACTTTACTATTTTTTACTATTTACGCCATTCAATGTCCTCTCCTAATCTCAACATTGAGTGCTGACTGACATCACCCCCCCCCCCCCCCCGACATCCCCGCTCAGATATAACCCCCCTGACTTAACCAGTAACATCATCCCCGATATCACCACTAAGTGCTCACTGACATCAACCCCCAACAATTAATGTAATGTATGTACACAGTCACCCCACCAGCAGAATAGTGAGTACAGCTCTGTAGTATAAAACAGGATATAACTCAGCATCAGTACAGGATAAGTAATGTAATGTATGTACACAGTGACCCCACCAGCAGAATAGTGAGTACAGCTCTGGAGAGAGGTTGTGTTCTGCTGAGCTCCTGAGACTTCCACAGAAGCAGTGATTTCCTTCCGCCCCTCCCCAGGTGTGTGGCATACACCTGGGTAGGTTCTCCTGCTATGGAGCCCAGGGGATCTGGAGCTTCATCTTGCACTCCCCGTACCTGGCCGGCGGGGGGTGCCAAGGAAAATGCCACGGCCAACAATCCGGACGGAATTAGGAGAACAACCAGGGCTCACAGTAATGTGGTGCCCCCTCCCCCGTCCTCAGCTGGGAGCTGCAAAGCTTCCAGCAAAAGCCCTGCAAGGAAAAGAAGCTCTTCCAGGCAGAGGAGTGCAGTGAAGGCAGCTGTGTCTGGACCCTCACAACCCCAGCAATGGGGGGTAAAGGGGAACAGAGAATCACTGGAAACTTTTGGATCGAGAATCCATGCGAAGATGGCTGAATATGAACAGCTTGGAAAGCAGCTTCGTGGCCTTAGAGAAGATCTAAAGTTTGCCATCTATCAAGCGGATCAGGCACCTAAGGCAAAGAGATCAGCATTCAACACCAAGGTGAGGTCTCTGAGGAAAGAGGTGGAGGAGCTTGTGAGGAGGAGATCGGACATTGTGGAGGGTGCTGGGTTTCTTGGTGAGAAGCTAATTCATGAGGAGAGGTTCTCCAGCATGAGGGCCTCCAGAGGTTGTGTAAGTCAGCAAGATGAGGATTGCCGCAGTGAGGAGGAGGAGATGGAGGAAGGTGATGGAGGTGAGGAGGGCAATGTGAGTGAGGGGGATATGGACACTGTTTCGGTATGTGCCACCATTGCTACCCCTGACCCCCCACTTACCCTGAGTGCAGACTATATAAATCCGGCTCAGGTGGCCTTACCTCCCTCCAGTGAGGATGATGATGGCAGTGACTGCGGTGAAGGCAGCGGCTTGGCAGACGGGGGTCTCCTGCGGGTGATTGTAATGCAGGAGTCACCCACCCGTCTAGAAAATTTTTCTTTTGGAGACGATTTGGGCCCAGAAGAGAAGAGGAGGAATAAAAAAAAGGGCAAGAAAAGAAAGAAAACTGAGGGACAAGTGAAGTTTGTCTTTTCTCCTTTCCAGCAGTCTGAGTCGGCTGAAAAGTCGGTTCAGGGTGCTGGGTCCCCCAACCTGCCAGACCCTGTTTCTGTAGTGGAGCGGGGCCAGCATGGGGGATACAGTAGTGCACCCAAAATGGCCGTGGGTGCTATAGAAAAAAAAGGGCACCCTCCTGTGAGGGGGGAGGGTGTCCAGTCACCAGAAAATGGCGGCAGATTCACCCGTTCAGTTGAAGTGGGCGGTACTGGTCCTGGCGCTGCAGGGCACTCTCCTGTGAGGGGGGGAGTGTCCAGGCACCGGACCTTGTTGGTTCAGGGGGCGGTCCCCTAGGTGATGTGGTTGGTACCGGTTCTGGCGCCAGGGGGCACTCCGTTGTAAAGGGGGAGGTTCCCTGTGCGTCGGCTGTAGCAGGCGTAGCGGGAGTGAGTCCGGAGGGACAGTCATTTTGCGAGGGGGCGTGGCCACCTATGTCAGATGCGGAGTGTGTGTCTGCACCCCAAGAGACGGGAAGAAAGAACTATGCAGCGCCAATTCTGAAACCGGCAGCCATTAAACATGCAAAAGGCAGCCAGCCCAGTCTGTAACACACCAAGGGAGAGTGTAGGCAAGAGTGAAAGTGAGAGCAAAAATGGTAATGTGCAAAATGTGAATTATGGTGGTGTGCATGGGAGGAGTTGTGGTAGCAGTGTGGATGAGGGGGGAACTTGTGGAGTGCAAGAGAGGGGTGCAAGTGGAGTGAAAGAGAGGGGTGCAAGTGGAGTGAAAGAGAGGGGTGCAAGTGGGGTGCAAGAGAGGGGTGCAAGTGGAGTACAAGAGAGGGGTGCAAGTGGGGTGCAAGAGAGGGGTGCAAGTGTAGTGAAAGAGAGGGGTGCAAGAGAGGAGTGCAAGTGGAGTGCAGGAGAGGGGTGCAAGTGGGGTGCAAGAGAGGGGTGTAAGTGGGGTGCAAGAGAGGGGTGCTATTGAAATGCAGGTGAGGAGCGGTAGTGGAATGGGAGAGAGAGGTGTTATGGCTGATATTTCTGTCAAGAATAATGGTCCTGGTTTGGTTTCTGGTTTGACTTCTCCCAGAAGCTATGCCAGCGTCACTGCCGGGGGATCCCCATCTCCATCTGGCTCTGGGGGTCACTTGCAACAGCGCCTCCTGGAGGCTCTACGTAGGGGAGACAGGTCGATCCAGGTAGAGGGGAGGGGTGAGGTTGACCTGTCTTTTTGGATAGAAAGACACGGCTTAGGCGCCTTCCGAGAACAAAATGGGGAGGTGGTCTGGTCCCTCCCGACATCCGGGCAGGAAAGTGGCCGTAGGAATGTGGTCCGTTTAGTGTGGAGGGGCGAAGATGCGTGTCCGCCTCGGGGAAAGGTGGTTGAGCTCCTCCTCCGGATGGAATTCAGGGCAAGTGACATCTTTGCCCTGATCCACCCCTACGGTACTTCCGAGTTTGACATCAGCTTCGCTCGGCCAGAGGGTTTGGAACTTTTCTGGTCGAACTATGAGGTGGTGAAAAGCGAGCCCGGCTGGCGGGATTTTGCCGTAAAGGTGATATCCCGTCAGAATTTGGTCAAGAAAGTGACCGTTTTGACACGTAACGAGTCACTATCTTGCTATGACATCATGACCTGGCTCAGCCGATATGGGGATGTGACGGACATGCCAAAAAAGAACTATGATGAACATGGGATCTGGTCTGGGGCCTGGACGTTTTCCGTCAAACTGAAGCGTTCGGGGAGCACTGTTGCCCACATCCCATCAGCTGCTTTTCTTGGGAGAGACAGAATCCAAGTTTTCTACCAGGGGCAGCCCAAGGTCTGTCACAGGTGTGGCAGCCCCACTCACTTTAGCGCAGCCTGTACCGTGCAGGTCTGTGCACTGTGCGGTGGGGTAGGTCATCTTGCCGCATCCTGTAGGCAGATCCGGTGTCATCTGTGTGGTGTCTTAGGACACCCTTTCATCCGTTGTCCTAGCGCCTTTGCCCGTGCGACGGTCACCTTGGCTGGAGACGGCAGTAATGTTGCTTCAGCTGGGGAGGGCACGAGTGCGGGTGAAGGTGCAACAGGGTCAGTGAAGAGGAAAAGTCCCGCCAAGCTGAGGCGGGAGGCTAATCGCAGAAGGAGCAGGGAGCTGGAGAGTTCCCATGTGGCAGGGGTAGCTTCTGACCCTGCTCCAGAGGTTAGTCCTGAAACTGCTGAGGCCCTGGAGGAGAATGTGCTGGATGAGGAAATGAGGAGAATCTGTAGAGAAGAGGGCAGCAAGGCCGATCTTTCCAATTCCTCCCACTATGAAAGTGTGGATGAGGAGGCTGAAGAGCGTCCAAAAAAGAAGGGCAATAAAAGGGGAAAGAAGAGGTCGGAGCCCTCTAGTCCCCGTGCTACGGACCAGGTCCCAAGCGGAAGCTTACCTGCCCCCCCCTCTGATTGATCTGTCTAATCGGTACTCTGTCCTTGAAGACATCTCCTCTCCTTCCTTGGAGAAGGGGGTCGAGGATGGGGTGCCTGAAGTGGGGAAGCCTCCAGGGGGAACTGGGCCCTGTTCTGAAGGGGCAATTTCCTGAGGGGATGGGGCCAAACCGGAGCCAGGTGGAGATGGGGATTCAAAAATGGACCTGTCAGAATCAAAAAAACGGTCCAAAGAGAAGGAAGCCTCCTCGTCTGGGGATGAGGGGGTGAAGAAAAGACAGAAATGATGGGGTTAGGGCCGTCTAACTCGATCACTCATGATGGCGGCACTCACCCCATTGACGCTGGCATCTATTAACTGTGCCAGCATAAAGTCTGATACGGCTAGATTCGCAGCCTTTGAATTTCTCGGCCGTGTTGATGCCGACATTTTCTTTTTACAAGAGACCAGGTTGTCAGATCTAGCCTCCCTGGTAAAAGCCAGGAGAGAGTGGAGGCACGGCCCCTCCCACTGGTCTCTTGTGGCTGAGCCGTATAGTGGGGTGGCGGTCCTTTTTACCGCTCCGGTTGAATGCCGACGGGTTATTGAGTTAGAAATGGGGAGGTGCCTGATCTTAGATGTCCTCATGAAGGGACAAGAGCTCCGGCTCATTAACATCTACGCCCCACAAACCAAGTGGGACCGTAAAGATCTCTTTATGAGGATTAAGCCCTTTCTTTTTACAAGCCGACAGGTGATCGTTGGAGGGGATTTCAATACTGTCACAAGGTCCCAAGATAGGAGAGATTCCAATGATCGGTTGGCTTATGATAGCATAGCTCTCAATAGTATCGTTAGGGAAGCTCGCCTAGAGGATGCCCACATTCGAAGCCCCTCAGGCCACGCGGGTTTCACCTATCATCGAGGTAGCTGCAGGTCTAGAATAGACAGGTTTTATTTGAAGGAGGAAGTCGTCTCTTCCGCAGTGTCCGTGGTTGAGGTGGAGTTCTCCGATCACTGTATGATTTCTTTTTCCTTGAATGTTTCAGAGACCCCCCGGATGGGTAAAGGTTATTGGAAGCTGAATTCGTCCCTCCTGGAGGAAGCTGAGGTAAGACAGTCCTTTGAGGATTTTCTTCAGAGTCAGGTACCTTTACTGGACCTTTGTAGTAGTAAGTCAGAGTGGTGGGAGATATTCAAGAAGAGGGTTGCGGGGTTCTTCCGCCAGCTCACGAGCCTCAGGTCCCTGAACAGGTATCGCCTGTATCAGGGACTGAGGAGGAAACTCGAGCTTCTTGTTTCGACTGGAGGTAGCCGAGAGGATATCTCCAGAGTGAAATCCTTGCTGATGAGGTGTCAGTACGATCCTTGGTTTTTGAGAGGGATTTCGGGAAATACCGCTCGCCCGACCCTTACAGAAACTGTAAGATGTCAGTGAGTAGTAAAGTCATTTCAGGACTGATCGATAGTACAGGATCTCTGAATCGGTCCAGATCAGGGATCCTGGAGGTCGTCAGATCCTTCTACTCGCACCTCTTGGGAAGGAAGGATCTAGATCGAGACAGGATGTCGGCTTTCCTGGCTGAAACCATTCCTGAGCCAGGGGTAGACCCCTCTCTTGATGTTTTGGCAGAAGAAATTAGGGAAGAGGAAGTGAGACTGGCGATCGAGGGGCTTGCCCCCAAGAAGTCACCAGGTCCGGATGGCTTAACATCCGAGTGGTACAGGGCCTTTAAGGAGTCTTTAGCTCCCCTCTTGACTGAGGTATTCAATGAGTGTCTCTCCTCGGGCACTCTGCCGAATTCAATGAGGAGGTCAGCCCTGATTCTTCTCTTAAAGGGTAAAGATCCCAGCCGTATTGAGAATTGGAGGCCCATAGCTCTTCTCAATACGGACAGGAAGCTTCTGGCCAAGATACTGTTTAATCGGCTGGTGAAGTTTGCACCCCGGCTCCTTTCGGGGGCTCAGCACTGCTCTGTTCCGGGCCGAAGCACCTTAAGTGCGGTCCTTAGTGTCAGGGAGGCAGTGGAGCGGAGTAGTGCGGGTCTCTGGAAGGGGTACATGCTGTCCCTGGATCAGGCCAAAGCATTTGATCGGGTGAACCATGACTACCTCTGGTCCGTCCTACTGAGATATGGCTTACCGTGTACTTTTGTTAATTGGCTTAAGATCTTGTATACAGGGGCAGAGAGTTTCCCGCTGGTGAACGGTTGGTCTGGCCACTCTTTTGAGGTGGGGTCCGGAGTCCGTCAGGGTTGTCCTTTGAGCCCGCTTTTATACGTGTTCGCAATCGACCCCTTCGTCCGGAGGGTAGATTGTGGGCAGTTGGCGGGAGTCGGGATGAGTCTGGCGGAGCTGGATGTTGCCCAGAGAGTAGTGGCGTACGCTGATGATGTCACCATTTTCGTGTCCTCGAGAGAGGAGGTTGATGTGGTGATGTCGGAGGTGGAACGCTACTCGGAGGCATCCGGGTCTAAGATCAACCGGGATAAGTGTGAAAATCTTTGGCTGGGAGGGGGAGATCCCACGTTTGATCTCCCGGACACCCTTCCAGGGCCCCAAGAGTCAGCAAAAATTCTGGGCATCACATTCGGCCAGGAAGATTATCCCACCAAAAACTGGGATGGTAAGCTCCAGGATGCCACTCAGAAGGTGGAACAGTGGAAGGGTTGGTCTATGACCCTCAGGGAAAGGGTACACCTGATCAAATCGTACCTGCTCCCCTTGTTTATCTATCTGGGCAGCGTATGTATCTTGCCAGAGGCTTACTATACTAGGATCTACAGCCTGTTTTTCCAACTGTTATGGGGGAACAGGATGAACCTAGTCAAGAGGGAGGTTACGTACCGCATGAGGAGACTAGGGGGTTTATCTATGGTAAACCCTGTGGTGTTCTTAACGAACACCTTCTTGAAAGCTAACATCTCGAACCTCTGGTCAGAGAGGGCTCCTCCATGGGTACTCTCCTGCAGGGAGTGGTTTCGGCCTTTCTTCCAGGAATGGGAGACAAGAGGGCAAGTGAAGGACCTCCGTACGCCCCATGGATATCTTCCAGCTTACGCTACCCCGACTCTGAAGGCGATACGTTGGTGGGGTCTGGGAGTGTGGGAGATCAGGACCCAGTCAAGGCAGTTCCTTGACAAACGGGTTCTGTTGACCCACTTCCAGAAGCCTCTGGCACTCAGGGACTGCCCAGGTCGGGATCTGAGGGTGGGGTTGTATCTTTTAAACATGAAAAGGATCCCCCAGAAGTTTTGGGACTTGGCCTTGCGCTGCTTTCAGGGGAAGCTATATGTGAGGGACAATTTGAAGTGTAGGAGATCTGATGACCGGGGGTGTCCCCGAGAAGAGTGCGGGGACATGCTGGAAAGCATGGACCATTTCCTGCTTCATTGTCCCTTTAATATAGGGGTCTACAACCGGGTGGGCGCTTCCATCGGCTGGAGTCAACTTGCCGGCCTTACCTATCCGGAGTGGGCTTATGGGGCATTCAGGACCCTGGGTGGCTGTGATCGGGGCACTTTATTCTTAGTCAGCTTAGTGGTTAGGTACTACACGTGGAATGCACGGTGGTTAGTGTCTACACAGTGGAAAGTCCTCTCCGAGGTGGAGGTCTGTAGGAACATCACTGGTGACCTCGGGAAGATCAGGTCTTTGGAGTATGGCAGTCTTGGTACCAGTAGGGCTTCTCTCCTATGGAGAGGGTTTTCTTTTGATGTGCCCTAGGTACTAGACCTTTTGGGTAGAGTACCCTTGATTTGGTTAGGGACAGTGATGCAGGGACAGGGTTAGGGTGATAGTAGGGTCAGTTTATTTTTAGGGATAATGGTAGGGAGAGAGGTAGGGTGCAGTTAGGGAAAGAATATACATTTTGTATGTATCAGGATTGCCATCCTTCTTCCTGGTGGTGGGCTAATGCATGTGCACCATAGCTTTTTGTTTTGTTTTCAGATGTTAAGGTTATGAAGGGCTTACAGGCACCGAACTTGGGCCTAAAGTGGGTTGTATTGTTTGTTTATGTATATTGTAATGCTGATAATGATAAAGTTGGTTGGGAGGAGTTCTAGGTTGGGAGGGTGTATTTGTGGGTGGTGGTGGTTGTTTGTTTTGGTGGACCTGGCATGGGTCAGTTATGGACTGGACATTGAGGACTATGAACTGTATGGACTCTGACCCATGTACAGGAGGGCGGGTGGTGTGGGTGAAGGGACAGTTTAGTGTAGGTTGTTTTATTGTATTTGTAGGTGTATTTTCTGTATATTTAGGTGTATATAGTGTATATAGTCTATATGAATAATATGTTATAATTTTGTTTATCTTATATTATGGCAGTCGAACCAGTTGTTATTTTTGTAGTAATTTTTCTTTGGTATTTTTGTATCCCGTAGTGGATTTCGTTTTTCTTTGGTCTAGGTCTTCTTTTCCCCAAGTTTGGGTGTTTTTGAGTTATAGATTTAATTTTCTTTCTTAACAATTAGGGGGAAAAAAAAGTATGTGTATATATACATATATATATTAAATTAATGGGGTGTAGTGGAAGTCCTTGTTGTGTGTGTTTTCCCAAGTTTGGGTGTTTTTGAGTTACAGCTAAATTGTGCTATTTTTATGTTTCTTTTTTTTGGTAATGCAAGTTGAGTATGTATGTGAGTGTTGTTAGATATTTGGTTATGTAAGATGCGTCTCTAGTATTTTCTAGGGAAAACTGGGCTGGCCGGTTAGGCAGGATTTATGTTCTTTTATTTGAAATGTAAAGTTTGGGTTTATGTTATTTTATGTTGTTGTTTTCAGTTATGGCAAAGTTGTGCTGGTTTTTGTGTTTGTTATGATTTACATTTTTCTAATAAAAAAGATTTACAGGATATAACAGGATCAGTAGAGGATAAGTAATGTAATGTATGTACACAGTGACCCCCACCAGCAGAATAGTGAGTACAGCTCTGTAGTATAAAACAGAATATAACTCAGGATCAGTACAGGATAAGTATTGTAATGTATGTACTAGGGATCGACCGATTATCGGTTTGGCCAATATTATCGGCCGATATTCACGATTTTGGACGCTATCGGTATAGGCAATTAACTTGCCGATAATGCCCAGCACCGACGCCCCCTCGTAATGCCCCGCCCCTCGCACAGCCCCCCATGCCCCGCACCACCTCCCGCGCCCTGCACCACCCCTCCGTGCACCGCACCACCCCCCGCGTCCCGCACCCCCACCGCACCGGCCAGAGACCACCGCCTCTTCTGGCTCCTGCGGTGTCCTGCGTTATTGCTTTGCGCTGCACAATGACGATTGACGTCCTCAACGCAACGTCACTGTCAATGCGCACAGTGACAGCTCAGGACACCGCAGGAGCCAGAAGTAGCGCGGACCCCAGGAACAGGTAATTATAAAACTGGGGGTGGGGGAGGCAATGGGGCAGCGGCGGTGGTTGGACTAAGGACCGGCAGGGGGAGGGAAGTGGGTGGCGGTGAAGGTCTCTGGCCCAGCAAAAGCCGCTGCAGTTCATTGATTTAAAGCGCCCGCTTTAAATCATTGATCTACAGGGTGGGCCATTTATATGGATACACCTTAATAAAATGAGAATGGTTGGTGATATTAACTCCCTGTTTGTGGCACATTAGTATATGTGAGGGGGGAAACTTTACAAGATGGGTGGTGACCATGGTCGGCCATTTTGAAGTCGGCCATTTTGAATCCAACTTTTGTTTTGTCAGTAGGAAGAGGGTCATGTGACACATCAAACTTATTGGGAATTTCACCAAAAAACAATGATGTGCTTGGTTTTAGCGTAACTTTATTCTTTCATGAGTTATTTACAAGTTTCTGACCACTTATAAAATGTGTTCAATGTGTTGCCCATTGTGTTGGATTGTCAATGCAACCCTCTTCTCCCACTCTTCACACACTGATAGCAACACCACAGGAGAAATGCTAGCACAGGCTTCCAGTATCCGTAGTTTCAGGTGTTGCACATCTCGTATCTTCACAGCATAGACAATTGCCTTCAGATGACCCCAAAGATAAAAGTCTAAAGGGGTCAGATCGGGAGACCTTGGGGGCCATTCAACTGGCCCGACGACGACCAATCCACTTTCCAGGAAACTGTTCATCTAGGAATGCTCGGACCTGGCATGTTCCCTGAGTTTTTCCAGCAAGATGGTTCACCCAGTGGCGTTGCTAGGGTTGGTGTAACCCGATGCGGTAGAAAATTGTGTCACCCCCAGATGACCCCCCCCACCTCCGCATTAGTATTTTTTTTAGCCTGTTGTGATGGACGCCAGTGGAGTAGCACGTTTCAGAAACTTATTTCCAGTATAATAATTAAGTATACCAATTGCCAAGAATGGTGAAATGCTAGAGAAGTTTTTACCATTTAAAACTACAGCTCCCAGTATGACCTAAGCAATAATAAGGTTCTGCTGGGAGTTGTAGTTTCACACATCATAACTGCATAGCTGTGAATACAGGTGACATCTTCTCTATAGTCTTTCTTTATATAATTCAGCTGGTACATACCACCAGGTCCAGCTAAATCTTCTCTCTGCAGAAGATGATGCCCAGACGGCTCCTCACTATGTCAATTCTTATCCTCTATATGAAAACAATAATTATTATAACCATGCCAGACAGTATGCCCATGAATATAATACTAACACGCAGTGCATCCTCTAAATATAATATTATGACACACTGTACCCTCAGAATATAATACTGCCACACACTGCGCTCTCTGAATATAATACTACCACACACTGCACACTATCAATATAATACTGCCACACACTGCACACTCTGAATATAATACTACCACACACTGCAGTCTCTAAATATAATACTACCACACACTGCGCTCTCTGAATATAACACTGCCACACACTATACCCTCTGAACATAATACTGCCACACACTGCGCACTCTGAATATAATACTACCACACACTGTGCTCTCTGAACATAATACTGCCACACACTGCGCTCTCTGAATATAATACTGCCACACACTGCGCTCTCTGAATATAATACTGCCACACACTGCGCTCTCTGAATATAATACTGCCACACACTGCGCTCTCTGAATATAATACTGCCACACACTGCACTCACTGAATATAATACTGCCACACACTGTGCTCTCCTGAATATAGTACTGCCACACACTGGGCCCTGTGATTATAATACTTCCACACACTGCACCCTCTAAATATAATACTGCGCCATTTGAATATATTACCACACACTGCGCCCTTTGTATATAACCTTGTTTTTCAGTGCAGATTTTATGATGCCACTGTGCCCCAGAATTAATGGTGCCACTGTGCCCCAGAATTAATGATGCCAATGTGCCCCAGAATTAATTATGCTGCTGTGCCCCCAGAATTAATTATGCCACTGTGCCCCAAATAATTAATGCCGCTGTGCCCCCAGAATTAATAATGCCACTGTTCCCCCAGAATGAATGATACCACTCTGCCCCCAATATTAATGATACCACTGTTCCCCAGAATTATTGATGTCATGTGCCCCCAGAATAAATTATGCCACTGTGCCCCCAGAATTAATTATACCACTGTTCCCCAGAATTATTGACATCATGTGCCCCCAGAATAAATTATGCTGCTGTGCCCCCAGAATTAATTATACCACTGTTCCCCAGAATTATTGACGTCATGTGCCCCCAGAATAAATTATGCCGCTGTGCCCTCAGAATTAATGATGCCGCTGTGCCCCCAGAATAAATGATGCTGCTGTCCCCCCAGAATAAATGATGCCGCTGTCCCCCCAGAATAAATGATGCCTCTGTCCCCCAGATGATGCCGTTGTGCCCCCAGAATTAACGATGCCACTGTTCCCCAGAATTATTGATTTCATGTGCCCCCAGAATAAATTATGCCGCTGTGCCCCCAGAATTAATTATACCACTGTTCCCCAGAATTATTGACATCATGTGCCCCCAGAATAAATTATGCCGATGTTCCCCCAGAATTAATTAGACCACTGTTCCCCAGAATTATTGATGTCATGTGCCCCCAGAATAAATTATGCCACTGTGCCCCCAAAATTAATTATACCACTGTTCCCCAGAATTATTGACATCATGTGCCCCCAGAATAAATTATGCTGCTGTGCCCCCAGAATTAATTATACCACTGTTCCCCAGAATTATTGACGTCATGTGCCCCCAGAACAAATTATGCCGCTGTGCCCTCAGAATTAATGATGCCGCTGTGCCCCCAGAATAAATGATGCCGCTGTCCCCCCAGAATAAATGATGCCGCTGTCCCCCCAGAATAAATGATGTCGCTGTCCCCCCAGATTATGCCGTTGTGCCCCCAGAATTAATGATGCCACTGTGCCCCAGAATTAATGATGCCACTGTGCCCCAGAATTAATTATACCACTGTGCCCCCAGAATTAATTATACCACTGTGCCCCCAGAATTAATTATGCCACTGTGCCCTGGTATATTATGCTGGATGATGGGGGTGCTCCTGCCAGTAAGATATTGCTGCCGATGGATGATGAGGGTGCTACTGTGATAGGGGTGGGGTGTTACTGGTGGATGATGGGGGTGCTACTGCCAGGAAGGGAGTGCTGCCAATGGATGATGAGGGTGTTACTGCCACCCTGGTAGTAGCCCGCCCATCATCCATCGGCAGCACCATCCTCCTGGCAGTAGCATCTCCATCATCCATCAGCAACACCCCACCCCCCACAGTAGCACCCCTCATTATCCATTAGCTGATGCATCATGGGGTGGTTGATGGGGGTCCTCCTGGCAGTAGCACCCCCATCATCCACCAGCAGGATCTGCTGATGGGGGTGCTACTCCTGAGAAGGGGGATGTTGCTGGTGGATGATGAGGGTGCCATGGGGGATTGGTAGCAGAGCGGACACAGCTACTCGTGGACGGGGGGGGGGGGGGGGGTTATAGGGGGGTGATGGCAGACCCAGCTACATGAAAGGTCCGGGGGTGGGAGTATTTGGGGGATGTTGGTGGCTGGCGAATGGAGCTATCTGAGGAGCTGAGGGGGGGGGGGGTAGTCATGGTGTCACCCCATCAGCCTGGTGTCACCTGGTACGGCCTGCACCCCCAACATCATACATTTCATACATAAAAAAAAAACAACCACCCACTCCATCACCCCATCCCACCCCACTCCATCACACCCCTATTCCACTTCATCACACCCCACTCCATCACCCCCCCATCCCACTCCATCACCCCCCACCCCATTACCACCCCCCCACCCCACTCCATTAGCCCTCATGCATCACCCCCCACTCCATCACCCCTACACTCCACTCCATCACTCCCCCCCTTTCACCAACCCACCGCACTCCACTACATCATCACTCCCCCCTGCAGAGTGGGGGTTTAGCTCAGCACAAGCCCCCAGCACCTAGAGCCCCCCAAAAAACCTAGAGCCCGAGCCACTAAGGAGCAGCTTACCAGGGCCTGTTGCTTGCTGACTTGCTTGCTATGCACGTCGGCGTCCAGAAAACTCCGCCCACCTCCCGCTGACGTACCATCACAGGGCACTACAAGCACATGATGGGTGTCTGAAAGCTGAGGACCGGGGGTGAGTGGAGGAGCGCCACCGGACAGATAAGCAGTGAAGCGCCACCGGACAGATGAGGAACGGGGGGTGTGCTAGTGAACCGGACAGATGAGGAACGGGGGGGGGGGGGGGAGGGGGGTGCTAGTGAACCCCGGACAGATGAGTGAACCGGACTAGGGTGCTAGTGAGGTGTGAGGTGAGAAGCGCCGGACACATAAGGAAGGGGGGTGTAAGCGGTGCCGCGCCAGACAGATGAGGTGAGCTAGGGACATGGTGTCACCCCGTCAGGCTGGTGTCACCTGGTGCGGGACGCACCCCCCGCACCCCGGTCCCTACACCACTGGGTGCACCACCACATTATGGGTGTCATGTCCGAGCATTCCTAGATGAACAGTTTCCTGGAAAGGTGATTGGTCGTCATGGGCCAGTTGATTGGCCCCCAAGGTCTCCCGATCTGACCCCCTTAGACTTTTATCTTTGGGGTCATCTGAAGGCAATTGTCTATGCTGTGAAGATACAAGATGTGCAGCACCTGAAACTATGGATACTGGGAGACTGTGCTAGCATTTCTCCTGCAGTGTTGCTATCAGTGTGTGAAGAGTGGGAGAAGAGGGTTGCATTGACAATCCAACACAACGGGCAGCACATTGAACACATTTTATAAGTGGTCAGAAACTTGTAAATAACTCATGAAAGAATAAAGTTACGTTAAAACCAAGCACATCATAGTTTTTCTTATGAAATTCCCAATAAGTTTGATGTGTCACATGACCCTCTTCCTATTGAAAAAACAAAAGTTGGATTCAAAATGGCCGACTTCAAAATGGCCGCCATGGTCACCACCCATCTTGAAAAGTTTCCCCCCTCACATATACTAATGTGCCACAAACAGGAAGTTAATATCACCAACCATTCCAATGTTATTAAGGTGTATCCATATAAATGGCCCAACCTGTACAGTGGCTTCTGCGGGGCCGAGGGGGAGCAATAGCCGATAACTTATACTGGAATATCGGTATAATTGGCTATCGGCCTGAAAGTCCACAGATTATCGGTATCAGCCCTAAAAAATCTATATCGGTCGATCCCTAGTATGTACACAGTGACCTCACCAGCATAATAGTGAGTATTATTGTCTTCCAACCAGGATGCCTCTAGCATGCTGGGAGTTGCTGGGAGTTTGCAACAGCTGGAGGCACCCTGGTTAGAAAACACTGCTGTATACAGTGAATTCTCACCAACAGATTGCAGGAAAAACTCACCACACTACTGGCTGCTCCGGGAAATTTAACACCGCCCCCAAGTCACATGATTGTGACATCACCACAGGGACTCTTCAGCATTCAGAAGGTACAGAGCTGGTCCTGATCGGGCAGTCACTGCCGCTATGTTCTGTGTGGAGATCCCTGTTTTTTAGTGACTGACGAACAGTACCTGCATGATGCAGAGGGAGCAGGGCCCCTTTCTTTTCTGGTGGAGCGGGGCCCGGAGCAGGAGCTCAAAAAGCTCTAATGATAATCCAGCCCTTGTCAAATGAATAATGCAGCTCAACAGTAAAATTGCATGAGGGAAGATTTTCATCTGCCATATTTAGTATTATTTCAATTGACTTGAGGCAGTTGGTAAATGCAAATGACATACTCTAAGCTTCTACATCTATGTCCATCAGGGGCTCCACCACTTTTTCAAATGTGAAGTGTTGCATGTATTAATGGAACTTAAACAATGACACATTTCCAGCCTCACAACCTTCTAACAGATGCATGAGTCACCCCCTCCTTAAAGTAGTTACTTATACTACATAAAAACCCTTTTACATCTGACAGGCCACTTAGGAAAACTGTTAACTGCAGAATGATCCAGACACTATATGTCACTCTGACAGATTCTCTCTGTTTGTATTCTGTCATTTTCACCATAGAATTAGACACTTTTCATACTCTGGAATCAAATAAGAACAAGACTTTACCTAAGGAGCTGTCAATGGGGTTCATTATACTTCTCAGTAAATTCATTTACATATATTTATCATTAGTTAGATGGTCCTTCAAGGAAGTCACATTCTGTACCTGAAAATGATCATTGTAATTGGTAATTTATACATAATTTACTGTCAGTATATTGGGGAGGGGCCATGACAAAGGTTAATGATTTGTTTAGGGGGTTTAAGGTTAGGTAACTACTGATATGGTACCCAGAATAGTGCCTGCTCATCAAATCTATTTTCAGCAGAGAAGAACTAGCTAATTATCAGAAATTGGAGGCGAGCCAGAGAGTATTAGCATAAGCATTTTGGTATTATTAAAATATCACAGCTTAGGTTAAAATATGTTATTGTACATTATGTAAATTTAGAAAATTATTCCATTTAGCCAAGTTGGCATTGGAAAAAAAATCACAAAATTTTGGTCATGTTAATATGTAAGAAGTTTAGTCTAATAATTGCCAAAGAGTTGCATGTTTAATTTGGATTAGAAAATGTATTTGGTTGTGTTTATTGTGTTGATTTATAAAAAGCTTAACAAGATAATGGGATTAATGGTGGAGATGAATAAAAACTAGGCTACAGTGTAAACACTGTCTAAAAATTAGACAGACTGGGAATGCACCAGATTTTTAACAGCGCTCAGGTGTCTGAAAATCTCGTGCTTCTTTAGACTTAGTTCACAAATCAGTAAATTTACCAATGTATTATATTGTTCATTATGTAAGCAGTCATTTTGGAATATTTAAATATGTCAGTAAATTTTCCAATTTGTGAACATGACCTTAGCACAGACTTTCACTGGACTAGTCTATCTCTCCATTGGCCTACTTTTCCAAAAAAAAAAAATTTGACACATCAAATCTGTTTTTTTATTAAACAAAAGAAGCAGACCTTACAAAGGTACAAAGCCTATGCGCAGATAGGCAAAATGGACAAAAATAGGTGACAAAACGAAGTGACAAATGGGGCGTGGTGCTATGGGTCATAATCTGGTCAGTATGTCCATGAAGAGCAGAGATTTCTCGGTGATGGGGAATGGGGCCTATAAGCTGATGAGGGGATGGGCATGGACAAGGTTCATCTTGAAAGCATCAGTCTTAAAAAGGCAAAGTAGGAGGTGAATCCAAAAGAGATTTCTAGGCAGGCATTTCCATACAACAATGCAAGAGCAGGCAACCCTGAAGAGCCATGCACCCCTCTTTTTCCACAAGACAGTGGATCTTCCATCATCCAGTCAGAGGCTAAATGCCCAGCAGACGTGAGTAAAGTGAGTGTGTTAGGGTCCCATTAGATGTGAGGCAACCTTTGTGTAGTACAAACAAAAGAATGAAGAACTCCAGCTCACCACCTCGTGACAGTGCACGGATCTGTGCCCGGCAGGACACTCCAATGTAGAACAGAAGAACAATGATCCAGCACTTGAAATACGAAAGAGCTTTATTGAAGATCACTGGACACAGGTAAAACCGACCATACCAACAGACGCGTTTCGAGCGCATGCGCTTTTCCTCGGTGATCACCGAGGAAGAGCGCATGTGCTCGAAACGCATCTGATGGTATGGTTGGTTTTACCTGTGTCCAGTGATCTTCAATAAAGTCCAAATGCGAAAAGACAGGGGTTCCAGCTCCACCAAAAAATATAGTTAAAAATAGTAACTTTAATTCACATCATATTAAAAAAATTATGAAAGGAAAACGCACATAACAAAAAGTGCTCTAGTGAGTCAAAAACTCATGTCCACCGACGCTTTTTTCGAACAAATATGTTCTTAATCATGGCAGCACTTTTTTGTTATGTGTGTTTTCCTTTCATCATTTTTTTTAATATGATGTGAATTAAAGTTACTATTTTTAACTATATTTTTTGGTGGAGCTGGAACCCCTGTCTTTTCGCATTTGGATTGTATCAACCAAGGCTTGGCTTGGCTTGGCTTTTGTTTCCTGTGCTCCCTGCAAATGGACATCTTCTCCCTATGCATTCTGGCAAATGGTGAGCTGAAAGTACAAACTTTTTTTCTTTTTCTAATCTTCAATAAAGCTTTTTCGTATTTCAAGTGCTGGATCATCGTTCTTCTGTTCAACCTCTGTGTAGTGGATGGGGGACATGTTTTGATAAAAAAAAGTGTGCTAATAGCCTCAGATTTTTTGACCAATAGTGTTGCTGCAACCTTCATTTTGTATTTTTTCATACACCAACCAATGTGTGGGGTCAGGGTCAAGTGCAAAGATTGAGGTCATCGTGACAGGGGGACCTTTAACACCCTTTATTCTGCCATGAGAGTCCAGTTGCATGAATTTGACACATTTAAATAAACAGCCCCCCTCCCTTTACCAATGCCTGGCCAATTTTTGGTAAGCCTAGCACTTTTGTTGAGAAAGGGCCAAAAGTGTCTAAAAAAAATGTTAAACCACATTGAAAATGCAATGTAAATCATATGTTCAAAGTTGGAATGAGACCTAACTGACAAAGCCAGTTAATGGACAATGCTTAAAGGGGTACTCCGCCCCTGGCATCTTATCCCCTATCCAAAGGATAGGGGATAAGATGTTAGATCGCTGCGGTCCCGCTGCTTGTATTGACGGGGGCGGGTCGTGACATCACGAAGGGCGGAGCCATGACGTAACGATGCTCCGGCCCCTGTATTGCCCGTCATTACGTGCAGAGCGATCTCGATCTGCGCAGTAATGATAGCGGCGTGCTGCAGCAGCGATCCCTGGGGTCCCCAGCAGCGGGACCCCGGCGATCTGACATCTTATCCCCTATCCTTTGGATAGGGGATAAGATGTCTAGGGCCAGAGTACCCCTTTAAAGCCATCAGTCTTTTGCAGAAGATAGCCCATCCTTTTTCTAACTTGAGTTTTAGACAAGATCTCTTGGCACTGAAAACAGAGGTTTTAGGATGCTCCAATACTTTGGTCACTCAAACTTACTGTGATTCCTTAGATATGGCTAACGATTACTTTGTCTTCCGTCACAGTAAGGGACATATTTTCCTACCTATTGAAGTTAATTGGTACCTAATCCAGTTGCGTATTTTGCTACCCATTGGCTTTAGTGTTTAGGAAAATACGGCATGTGTGACCCTACCCTAAAAAACTGTTTTCACAGTCCCTCGGGCCTACAGCATTATCAGCAGCTCAGAAACAACTTCCATGTGGTTGTACAAAAACATAGAAAGGACAAAAAAGTATTGTTTTCATTTTTGTAAAACATTACATGTTCCCTCCCCAAAGGTGCCTTGTGGTCACCTACTTTGCCTACACCCTGTTCCAGATGTGGCTTGAAGACCATGTTTGAAATCTCTGCTTTATTCAAAACATGGTTAAAATAATCTATCTGCAAACTTACTGTGTCGAACAAGGTCTTTTATTGTAGCTCCACTGCTCCTGATAATAAATTTTGACTAGAACTAATTAAGATATTTTTTTTTAAACGTGGCGGTGGGGGA
The DNA here is from genome assembly GCF_029499605.1 of Hyla sarda. NCBI lineage: Eukaryota > Metazoa > Chordata > Amphibia > Anura > Hylidae > Hyla > Hyla sarda. The sequence goes on from NC_079189.1 coordinate 452,670,520, forward strand.
TAACATTTTCCTAGGGGTCCTAGTGTTTGGTTGTATTTTGTTGTTTATCCCAATCCTATTGTCACGATGCCGGCTGGCAGGAGGTGGATCCTCTGTGCCAGAGAGGGATTGGCGTGGACCGTGCTAGTGGACCGGTTCTAAGTCACTACTGGTGTTCACCAGAGCCCGCCGCAAAGCGGGATGGTCTTGCTGCGGCGGTAGTGACCAGGTCGTATCCACTAGCAACGGCTCAACCTCTCTGACTGCTGAAGATAGGCGCGGTACAAGGGAGTAGACAGAAGCAAGGTCGGACGTAGCAGAAGGTCGGGGCAGGCAGCAAGGATCGTAGTCAGGGGCAACGGCAGGAGGTCTGGAACACAGGCTAGGAACACACAAGGAACGCTTTCACTGGCACAATGGCAACAAGATCCGGCGAGGGAGTGCAGGGGAAGTGAGGTATACATAGGGAGTGCACAGGTGAAAACACTAATTGGAACCACTGCGCCAATCAGTGGCGCAGTGGCCCTTTAAATCGCAGAGACCCGGCGCGCGCGCGCCCTGGGGAGCGGGGCCGCGCGCGCCGGGACAGGAACGAGGGAGAGCGAGTCAGGTACGGAAGCCGGGGTGCGCATCGCGAGCGGGCGCCACCCGCATCGCGAATCGCATCCCGGCTGGAGGCGGTATCGCAGCGCACCCGGTCAGTGGATCTGACCGGGGCGCTGCCGTAGCGAAGATGTTGCGAGCGCTCCGGGGAGGAGCGGGGACCCGGAGCGCTCGGCGTAACAGTACCCCCCCCCTTGGGTCTCCCCCTCTTCTTAGAGCCTGAGAACCTGAGGACCAGACTTTTATCTAGGATATTGTCCTCAGGTTCCCAGGATCTCTCTTCAGGACCACAGCCCTCCCAGTCCACTAAAAAAAAAGTTTTACCTCTGACCTTTTTGGAGGCCAGTATCTCCTTTACGGTGAAGATATCAGAAGAACCGGAGACAGGAGTAGGAGAAATGAGTTTGGGAGAGAAGCGGTTGATGATGAGTGGTTTAAGAAGAGAGACATGAAAGGCATTAGGAATACGAAGAGAAGGAGGAAGAAGAAGTTTGTAAGAGACAGGATTAATCTGGCACAAAATTTTGAAAGGACCAAGATAGCGTGGTCCCAATTTGTAGCTGGGAACACGGAAGCGGACATATTTAGCGGAGAGCCATACCTTGTCTCCGGGAGAAAAAATGGGGGGAGCTCTTCTTTTCTTATCAGCAAACTTCTTCATGCGTGATGAAGCCTGTAAGAGAGAATTTTGGGTCTCTTTCCATATGATGGAAAGATCACGAGTTATTTCATCCACAGCGGGCAAACCAGAGGGCAAGGGAGTAGGGAGGGGGGGAAGAGGGTGACGGCCGTACACCACGAAAAATGGGGATTTGGAAGAAGATTCAGAGACTCTGAAGTTATACGAGAATTCGGCCCATGGTAGAAGATCTGCCCAGTCATCCTGGCGGGAGGAAACAAAATGCCGTAAATAATCACCCAGGACCTGGTTAATTCTTTCTACTTGCCCATTGGATTGAGGATGATAAGCAGAAGAAAAGTTTAATTTAATCTTGAGTTGTTTACAGAGAGCCCTCCAGAATTTTGACACGAATTGGACGCCTCTATCCGAGACGATCTGCGTGGGCAACCCGTGAAGACGAAAAATGTGTACAAAAAATTATTTTGCCAACTGAGGCGCTGAAGGAAGACCAGGAAGAGGAATAAAATGTGCCATCTTGGAAAATCGATCAACGTCCACCCAAACAACAGTGTTGCCACGGGATGGGGGTAAGTCTGTAATAAAGTCCATACCAATCAGAGACCAAGGCTGTTCGGGGACAGGCAGAGGATGAAGAAGACCAGCGGGCTTCTGGCGAGGAGTCTTATCCCGGGCACAGACAGTGCAGGCCCGCACAAAATCAACAACATCCGTCTCCAGAGTCGGCCACCAATAGAAACGAGAGATGAGTTGCACGGATTTCTTGATGCCCGCATGGCCTGCGAGATGGGAGGAGTGACCCCATTTGAGGATTCCGAGGCGTTGGCGTGGAGAGACGAAGGTCTTCCCTGGAGGAGTTTGCCTGATGGAGGCTGGAGAAGTGGAGATCAGGCAGTCAGGAGGAATGATGTGTTGCGGAGAGAGCTCTACTTCCGAGGCATCCGAGGAATGAGAGAGAGCATCGGCCCTAATGTTCTTATCGGCAGGGCGAAAGTGAATTTCAAAATTAAACCTGGCAAAGAACAGAGACCACCTGGCCTGGCGAGGATTCAGCCGTTGGGCAGACTGGAGATAGGAGAGATTCTTGTGATCGGTGTAAATAATAACTGGAAATTTTGATCCCTCCAGCAGATGCCTCCATTCCTCAAGTGCTAATTTAATGGCCAGTAGCTCTCGATCCCCGATGGAGTAGTTCCTCTCCGCCGGAGAGAAGGTCCTAGAAAAAAAACCACAGGTAACAGCATGCCCGGAAGAATTTTTTTGTAGAAGAACCGCTCCAGCTCCTACTGAGGAGGCATCAACCTCCAATAGGAAGGGTTTAGATGGGTCAGGTCTGGAGAGCACGGGAGCAGAAGAAAAGGCAGACTTGAGCCGTTTAAAGGCGTCTTCCGCTTGAGGAGGCCATGACTTAGGATTGGCATTCTTTTTGGTTAAAGCCACGATAGGAGCCACAATGGTGGAAAAATGTGGAATAAATTGTCTGTAATAATTGGCGAACCCCAAAAAACGTTGGATAGCACGGAGTCCGGAGGGGCGTGGCCAATCTAAGACGGCAGAGAGTTTGTCTGGATCCATTTGTAGTCCCTGGCCAGAGACCAAGTATCCTAGGAAAGGAAGAGATTGACATTCAAACAGACATTTCTCCATTTTGGCATAAAGTTGATTGTCACGAAGTCTCTGAAGAACCATGCGGACATGCTGGCGGTGTTCTTCTAGGTTGGCAGAAAAAATCAGAATATCGTCCAGATACACAACAACACAGGAATATAAGAGATCACGAAAAATTTCATTAACAAAGTCTTGGAAGACGGCAGGGGCGTTGCACAGGCCAAAGGGCATGACCAGATACTCAAAGTGTCCATCTCTAGTGTTAAATGCCGTTTTCCATTCATCCCCCTCCCTGATGCGGATGAGATTATAAGCACCTCTTAAGTCCAGTTTGGTAAAGATGTGGGCACCTTGGAGGCGATCAAAGAGTTCAGAGATAAGAGGTAGAGGGTAGCGGTTCTTTACCGTGATTTTATTAAGTCCGCGGTAGTCAATGCAAGGACGTAGGGAACCATCTTTTTTGGACACAAAGAAAAATCCAGCTCCGGCAGGAGAGGAGGATTTGCGGATAAACCCCTTTTTTAAATTTTCCTGGATGTACTCAGACATAGCAAGAGTCTCTGGGGCGGACAGAGGATAAATTCTGCCCCGGGGTGGAGTAGTGCCCGGGAGGAGGTCAATAGGACAGTCATAAGGCCTGTGAGGAGGTAGAGTCTCAGCTTGTTTTTTGCAAAACACATCAGCAAAGTCCATATAGGCCTTAGGGAGACCGGTTACAGGGGGAACCACAGGGTCACGGCAGGGAGTACTGGGAACCGGTTTAAGGCAGTCCTTAAAACAAGAGATACCCCAGCTCTTGATCTCCCCTGTGGACCAATCCAGGGTTGGGGAATGGCGTTGGAGCCACGGTAGTCCAAGGAGAATTTCGGAAGTGCAATTGGGGAGGACCAAGAACTCAATTTTTTCTTGATGAGGTCCGATGCACATTAGAAGGGGCTCCGTGCGGTAACGTATGGTACAGTCCAATCTTTCATTGTTAACACAATTGATGTAGAGGGGTCTGGCGAGACTGGTTACCGGGATGTTGAACCTGTTGATGAGAGAGGCCAAAATAAAATTTCCTGCAGATCCGGAATCCAAGAAGGCCATAGTAGAGAAGGAGAAGGTAGATGCAGATATCCGCACAGGCACAGTAAGATGTGGAGAAGCAGAGTTGACATCAAGGACTGTCTCACTTTTGTGCGGAGTCTGCGTGCGTCTTTCCAGGCGGGGAGGACGGATAGGACAATCCTTCAGGAAGTGTTCGGTACCGGCACAGTACAGGCAGAGATTCTCCATGCGGCGTCGTGTCCTCTCTTGAGGTGTCAGGCGAGACCGGTCAACTTGCATAGCCTCCACGGCGGGAGGCACAGGAACGGATTGCAGAGGACCAGAGGAGAGAGGAGCCGGGGAGAAAAAACGCCTCGTGCGAACAAAGTCCATATCCTGGCGGAGCTCCTGACGCCTTTCGGAAAAACGCATGTCAATGCGAGTGGCAAGATGAATGAGTTCATGTAGATTAGCAGGAATTTCTCGTGCGGCCAGAACATCTTTAATGTTGCTGGATAGGCCTTTTTTAAAGGTCGCGCAGAGGGCCTCATTATTCCAGGATAGTTCAGAAGCAAGAGTACGGAATTGTATGGCGTACTCGCCAACGGAAGAATTACCCTGGACCAGGTTCAGCAGGGCGGTCTCAGCAGAAGAGGCTCGGGCAGGTTCCTCAAAGACACTACGAATTTCCGAGAAGAAAGAGTGTACAGAGGCAGTGACGGGGTCATTGCGGTCCCAGAGCGGTGTGGCCCATGACAGAGCTTTTCCAGACAGAAGGCTGACTACGAAAGCCACCTTAGACCTTTCAGTAGGAAACTGGTCCGACATCATCTCCAAGTGCAGGGAACATTGTGAAAGAAAGCCACGGCAAAACTTAGAGTCCCCATCAAATTTATCCGGCAAGGATAGTCGTAGGCCGGAAGCGGCCACTCGCTGCGGAGGAGGTGCAGGAGCTGGCGGAGGAGATGATTGCTGAAGCTGTGGTAGTAGCTGCTGTAGCATCACGGTCAGTTGAGACAGCTGGTGGCCTTGTTGCGCTATCTGTTGCGACTGCTGGGCGACCACCGTGGTGAGGTCAGCGACAACTGGCAGAGGTACTTCAGCGGGATCCATGGCCGGATCTACTGTCACGATGCCGGCTGGCAGGAGGTGGATCCTCTGTGCCAGAGAGGGATTGGCGTGGACCGTGCTAGTGGACCGGTTCTAAGTCACTACTGGTGTTCACCAGAGCCCGCCGCAAAGCGGGATGGTCTTGCTGCGGAGGTAGTGACCAGGTCGTATCCACTAGCAACGGCTCAACCTCTCTGACTGCTGAAGATAGGCGCGGTACAAGGGAGTAGACAGAAGCAAGGTCGGACGTAGCAGAAGGTCGGGGCAGGCAGCAAGGATCGTAGTCAGGGGCAACGGCAGGAGGTCTGGAACACAGGCTAGGAACACACAAGGAACGCTTTCACTGGCACAATGGCAACAAGATCCGGCGAGGGAGTGCAGGGGAAGTGAGGTATACATAGGGAGTGCACAGGTGAAAACACTAATTGGAACCACTGCGCCAATCAGTGGCGCAGTGGCCCTTTAAATCGCAGAGACCCGGCGCGCGCGCGCCCTAGGGAGCGGGGCCGCGCGCGCCGGGACAGGAACGAGGGAGAGCGAGTCAGGTACGGAAGCCGGGGTGCGCATCGCGAGCGGGCGCCACCCGCATCGCGAATCGCATCCCGGCTGGAGGCGGTATCGCAGCGCACCCGGTCAGTGGATCTGACCGGGGCGCTGCCGTAGCGAAGATGTTGTGAGCGCTCCGGAGAGGAGCGGGGACCCGGAGCGCTCGGCGTAACACCTATCTTTGGTAATTTGTGTTTATAGACATCAGCTTCTGAACCCCCTTCATAGTATAATAGCAAAAGCATGCCACACAGGTACAGCACATGTCCAAAAAGCCCAGGTGGCCATTCCGAACATATATGGCTTGTGTCGCAAAGAGGTTAGACCAATTTTTTAAATGAAGTTCTAAAATAGATGATGAATATAATATAAAATAAAATAATTTCTATTACCTTATCCAAACACTTCCATAAAATACATTTTGGTAATGTGAGACAGTAGGAAATCCCTTGTTTTATAAAACGGCTCATGATTTATTTAGCAGTGTATTTGTTCAGCAGCACATTCTTGATAGTGTAGGATGTATCTAGCCATGTTAAATGGCCTCATAAAAGCAAAAGGAGCAATCAATGGAATTAATGACTCTTATCACCCTGTCTAACATTGGCAACATTCAGTAGCGAAAGGCCTCAGTTTTAATCTTTCAAATAAAGACACCTAAATGTAGTTATCAGACCCTTTTATTGTACACGGGTTCACATATTATACTCCAGATTGAGACCTTTTTTTACTCATAGTTGATGCAAATATCTGGTATCCAGATGTCTTTATTAGGTGATATTGCCCTTTCTTTATGTCACTGTATGATTTTTCCCCTTAGGAGCTAGGCGAATCAGCTAATTATTGGCTTGTTTTTTATTTACGTTTCTTATATATATATATATATATATATATATATATATATATATATAATCTATCATTCTTTTTTTATAGGTAATTATTGTTTTTAGTTGCTACTTTGTGTAGGTGAACATTGTGTTCTAGAATAAACCAATTTTTGTTTATAGTGTTATTAGTTTCTTGGTTCATGGGGGAATTTCTGAATTAGAACACAAATTATTCTTTTGTCTTAATAATTTGTACCGTTCCTTTTTTTCTACTTTCCTAAAAGTCCTTTCTATTACTGTATTTGAATATTTTTGTTGTAGTCACCTATTTTTAAGTTAATTAGCTTGCTACTTGTATGATTTTTACTTTACAATTAATTTGTTTTAAACAAATGTACTATAAGGAATGCTGTTACGAACGTGCCGTGAGCTATTTTAATCTAAGAGGGAATTTTTTGCTATTTACTTTCGGTGACTTTTAGTAATTAGCGTGTTATCTTTTAACATTATTCGAACATCCAGAAATTTGAGGTTGAGATGTGCACATTGAGATGTAAACAACCTACTGTATTTACAGTGTTGCTCTGATTCAGGTGCTCAACAAACTTGTTGAACTAATCTTTAGTTCCATTCCAGATTATAAATATGTTGTCCACATAGATACGTTCTCATATGGCAAACAAACAGATTTGTAAACATTGCTAAAGTGCAGTGAGATGTGCATAAGTGCAGGAGACAGGTGCAGGAGTGCCACCCCCTGCATTTGTTTGCACCAATTTTGACCATGTGAGAATGTTTTGGGGGTCAAGATGAAACCATTTAAAACCTTCTAATTTATGAGGTAGTTATGAGTTCTCCAGTGTTTTTTTTTTATTTTTTTTTTTTATGGTGGTATTCTTGCCAATAGAGAGGAAAACCGGCCACTAAATGTAGCTGGAAAGGAATTCATTAACTGTTATTATTCCAACCACTATTGGTCATCCAAGAGGAGGAACCTTTACTTTTGGTTGCTTATACCATTTTACTATTTTGTTTTTACACTACCAAATATAGGTCATTTAGTGGTAAAATAAGGGTTTTATTAAAAACTAAGAATTGTCCTGCAAAAACAATCCCTAATGGCAATATCAATAATAAAATGAAAAGATAAAAAATAAAAAAAACACCCATTTCTTCTTCACATTGTTAGGAGAAATGTTAAAATTCTAGACGACCAAGAACCACAGAGCAAAAGTCACACTTGACTTTACTTGGAATTGCAGTGGTTAGGGGATTTTTTATAGTACAGTACATGCTTTACCTGTTCAAGCTGCCTGGCCAAGAAACATGTTGTAAAATCATGGAAATTCATGGATTAAGGAAAAGAGGTGTTAGTTATAGGTGCTGGGCCCTAATACAACATCTGTAGCAGGACCCCCATCAGTAATACTTCACTTATGAACTTAGTCTCTTCATATAGGATAGAGAGAGGCCTCATGACCCTTCTCAGGAAACTGATTTTGTTATTTTGAACTCAAATGTTTCCATGTTGACTGATCTGCACATTACATGCCTTCAATGCTATCAAATTTATCTATTTTTTTTTGTCTTTTCTATGTTACCTTTGCATTTTTATTTAATATTTTTTTCCATTTGCACAGCAAAGACTATACAGTTACTTTATGAACTGATCCAATTCTTTAAAAAAAAGTTCAGAAATTTTAGAAACAGTGCAGCCTCTGTGGGAATGTACTTTATTACATTATTATACAGTAGATAATTTTTGCAATCTCAGGTTTACAGAGGAGCCTGTACATGTCTCGGATTCTACTAAATATTCTAAAAATGCTCATGAAATGCAGATAGATGACAAGCAACAAGTACTGCATAATTTACACTACAGAGATTACTGTTAGAGTATCTAGCAGCACAGAAAATATGGGAATTGTAAAGCATAAAGTAGAGGCCGGAGATTGAATGTAAAAGAAAAAAGTTGGATTGCACAGAGACTTTTCCTTTTGACATTGGTATTATTTGCTTTCCCAAGTTACAATTTATGGTCTTTAAGACACTCAACGTGTGCATTAAATAATTTTATTGAATTGAGAAATTATTAAGTCTCTGAAATGACTCCAGTCATTTTATAACCACATGGAACTAACATAATTGTTGCAGAAAAGCTGTAAGTCCAAGGCTTCTTCATATCCTATACAGTGTATATATTCTCCCTACTAACCAATCACTATGGAAAAAAAATATTCCATCCTCCTTACCATGCCGACCATACTAGATTTTATGAATAAAGAAATGTAGCTTTTTTAATAGTGTATCTATCTGAACTGCAAGCTCGTGGCTGTGTGCTCAAAGTTTACATTCAGACATGGGCAAAATTGTTGGTAACTTGTTGTTAGCCAGAAAAACCTGCAATGCTACCTGAAAATATGTGAAACTGACAAAAGTAATAATGAATAAAAAAATTCTAAAAATGTATTGATAAAAATCAGACATTGCTTTTCAATTGTGTATTAATAGAATCATTAGAAAAATAAAACTAAAACAAAAATGATGGTTCCCTGAACTTATTATTTTGTTGCACAACCTTATGAGACAGTCAAAGGATTCTCTCAATGAGACTTCTACACCTGTCTCCAGTTATATTGGTCCACTCCTCATAAAATACTGCCCCAGCTGTCTCATGTTTGAAGAGTAACTCCATCTTTGTCCTTTGTTTTCTGGACAGATGAAGCATAACTGGTGATTTTTTGGCAAGTCACATCAGCTTTATGTTATGGAAGCATTATGGGTTTTTATGTCTTTAACCCCACCAGGACCAATGGTGTACAGGTATGCCCTCGCGTCCTGGGACTCAAGGACCAAGGGCGTACCTATATGCCCTGGTCCCATTAACAGGATTTAAAGCATACTCATGAGCCTTCAAAGTTTATTAAGGCATCTAAAATGCAGGGTTACTGGTGCCGGTACCTCATTGGAGCTGATCGGGACATCCGCTGTGACATCTTGGATCAGCTGAGTGAATGAAGGGAGGGTCCTCACCTGCCTCCTCACCATCGGTTTGGCGATCAGCTGCTCCTAGCGCCGATAACACTGATCGATGTTATGCTATGGCATAGTGTTGATCAGTATATGCAATCAGAAGATTGCATGTTGTAGCCCCCTTAAAAAAATAAAAAAATAACAAAAAAGTTAATAAAATTTTATTTACCCCTTCCCTATTAAAAGTTAAAATCACCCCCCTTTTCCCATTTTTTAATAAAATAATGTAATAAAAAATAAAAATAATCATGTGTGGTACCACCACGTGCATAAAAAAAAAAAGTCCCAAATTGTGCATTTTTTGTCACTTTATATACCATTAATAACTAATAAAATGTGATCAAAAAGTCCCATCAAAGCAAAAATGGTACCAATAAAACTACAGACAACGGCGCAAAAAAAATAATTAGCCCTCACACCTCCCCTTATGTGGAAAAATAAAAATGTTATAGGGGTCAGAAGATGACAATTTTAAACATACAATTTTTGGTGCATGTACCGTATATACTCGAGTATAAGCCGACCCGAGTATAAGCCGAGACCCATAATTTCAACCCAAAATCCCAGGAAAAGTTATTGACTCGAGTATAAGCCTAGGGTGGGAAATACATCATCCCCCCCCTGTCATCATCCAGACCCCCGTCATCATCCAGACCCGTCATTAACATCCTCATCATCATCACCGCCTGTCATCATCCAGACCCTCATCATCATCAGCTGTCATCATCCCCTTGTCATCATCCCACACATCCCCCCCTTCATCATCCCCTTGTCATCATCCCACACATCCCCCCTTCATCATCCCCTTGTCATCATCCCACACATCCCCCCTTCATCATCCCCTTGTCATCATCCCACACATCCCCCTTCATCATCCCCTTGTCATCACCCCCCCCCTTCATCATCCTCTTGTCATCATCCCACACCCCCCCCCCTTCATCATCCTCTTCTCATCATCCGCCCTCAGTGGTCTTCAACCTGCGGACCTCCAGAGGTTTCAAAACTACAACTCCCAGCAAGCCCGGGCAGCCATCGGCTGTCCGGGCTTGCTAGGAGTTGTAGTTTTGAAACCTCCGGAGGTCCGCAGGTTGAAGACCACTGCGGCCTTCAACATCATCCAGCCCCCTCTCACCCCCCTTTAGTTCTGTACAGTACTCACCTCCGCTCGGCGCTGGTCCGGTCCTGCAGGGCTGTCCGGAGAGGAGGTGGTCCGGTGGGATAGTGGTTCCGGGCTGCTATCTTCACCGGGGGCGCCTCTTCTCCGCGCTTCCGGCCCGGAATAGAGGCGTTGCCTTGACAATGACGCAGAAGTACGTTGGCAATGAACGCACCTCTGCGTCGTTGTCAAGGCAACGTGACTATTCTGAGGCCGGGCCCGAAGCGCTTAGAAGAGGCCTCCCCGGTGAAGATAGCAGCCCGGAACCACTATCCCACCGGACCACCTCCTCTCCGGACAGCCCTGCAGCACCGGACCAGCGCCGAGAGGAGGTGAGTACTGTACAGAACTAAAGGGGGGTGAGAGGGGGCTGGATGATGTCGAAGGCCGCAGTGGTCTTCAACCTGCGGACCTCCGGAGGTTTCAAAACTACAACTCCCAGCAAGCCCGGACAGCCGATGGCTGCCCGGGCTTGCTGGGAGTTGTAGTTTTGAAACCTCTGGAGGTCCGCAGGTTGAAGACCACTGCGGGTGGAGAGTTCACTCGAGTATAAGCCGAGGGGAGTGTTTTCAGCACGAAAAATCGTGCTGAAAAACTCGGCTTATACTCGAGTATATACGGTAGTTATAATTTTTTTAAAGTAGAAAAATAAAATAAAACCTACATAAATTGAGTATCCTTGTGACCGTATGGACCTACATATATATATATATATATATATATATATATATATATATATTTGGTTTTGCTGTAAATTCTGTTATTAAATGATTGATGTAACTACAAAGTACAATTGGTGTCACAAAAAACAAGCCCTTATATGGGTCTGTAGGTGCAAAATTTAAAACGTTATGATTTTTAGAAGGGAAGGCGGAAAAAACTAAAGTGCAAAGTACCATTGACTTCAATTTATTTCTGCTAGTGGATTCCGCTTGAAGAATGAACATGTTCTTTCTTCAAGCGAAACAGAATTCAGCGTCAGAATTCTGCTAGCAGAATTTCCGCAGTGTGAACAGGACAGCAGAAATAACATTAAAGTCAATGGGCAGAGGAGATGTGCATTAGTTTGTAGCAGAGAATTCAAGAGGAATTACTCGAGCAAATTCCTCTTGAATGACTCCGTGAGAACGCACCTTTATACTGCCTGGGTCACTTTCATAAATCTGGTGCATTCTTATACTAGACTTTTACTGTCTAAGAATTAAACAGTGTTTGATTATTTCCCCATAGTCTGTGAATTGCATATGCTGCTAGTAGACATTCAAAAACACAATATTCCCCAAAGGGAAGTCAGGCATTCCAAATCAATTAAAGTCCAAATCAGGGGCACAAAATCACCTAAGCACCATTTCGCTAAAACTTAAAGATGTCCAGCAGTAAGAAATGTATCCCGTATCCATGTCTGATCGTGGGATAGGGGATAAATGACTGATCGCAGGGGGTCCGACTGCTGGGACCCCTAGCGATCTCCCGTACGGGGCCCTGCACGGCCACGGATCTGCTGAAGGAAATTATGTTTCGCACCCAGCACGTCAGCTGGTGGTATCACATCCTCTCCTTTCATCACTATCACTTGGGACCAGCTGGCATGCTGGGTACGAAACTCACTCTAGCAAAGCAGAGCCGAGGCCCCATACGGGAGATCAGACCCCCGCAGTCAGACATTTATCCCCTATCCTGTGGATAGGGGATACATTTCTTACAGCTGGACATCTTTAACTTTTTACAGTACTGAATAAAATTATTTCAAGTGGCAAAAGTGAAGTTAAAATTCAGTTGTAACGGTTGCAGTTCAATCGCACCGTCAGCCTGTACCTCCTCATGACAGTGCTGTTGCACTGGAATATGTAGAGGAGCAAATTTAAGTGTTTTAAAATGCTGTCATTAAAGCATTTGGGGTAATGGGACTCCAATATACATACACACACATTATATATATATATATATATATATATATATATGGTTAGTCCATCTGATGACTGTTACAACAACATACTGTAGTGAGAGCAGATTTTTAACTCCACTTAAAAGTTAAGATTTAGGGAAATGGTGTTAAGTGGGCATTTGTGCCTTTGTGCCCCATGTTTTGAGCTTAAATTTTTTATGCTATTAGACAATGAAGAAGAAATATTTATGGATAGGGTTTTCCTTTCCATTTTGCTTAGGCCTGACATATTCGTCAACATAACATTTTTAAAGAAAGATTTTGATGAATTATTTTGTTAAGATTCCCATGAATCTGTTTTGGTGGCAAATTTAAGCAGTTGACATAAATCTCAGTTCTGTCAGGAAACATTATTTCTGGAGGAAAAATGTACCACTCTATGCAACATGGTAAAAAAAAAGAAACCTTACATTCTATTATTTTTACCATTGAGGTCATTGGGGAAATAGATTGACAGCATATGTGATTATACTTTTTCTGATCAATTAAATATAGAAGCATGATGGTAGTGTGAACAGAGCCTGATTGGTTCCAATAAATAGACAAGATTTCAATGAGAAGTTCTAATCGAGCTGTCTAAAGCATACGTGTCAGATCCCTTAAAAGAAAAAAAAAAGACTCTATTACCTATATTTACCTATATTTATTATACAAATACCTCTTTTAATTTGCTCACATTGTTAGAAATCCTCTCAGGGAAGGGAGGGGTGTCCGTCCCTTGGGGTGGTGGGAGGCGATTGGTGTGTCTGCTCATGTAGCCATGTCCATAAGTCATCTCTTGTCCATAATTAATGGACAAGCCTGATGATGCTGCAGGACTGGTTAGTGTCCCAGTAGTTATGGGGACCACTAGTGGTGGGATTTTCAGAAGCCATTTTCTTTATTAAAAATTTTGTTATTAATATTTTTTATACAGCCATATTACAAAAAGCCTCTAAATTTAATTAGTAACAACATATACAATTGTTTTGGATCTTACAGTGCTTATTTAAATTAGGACATTTTCCTAACACCTGATTATTGTTAGCTAGAGCAAGACGACTTATGGCATCTTCACATCATGTGATCATCCTCCAACATAAACGCCAGGAAAAGCTACTGTATATTTCTAATGTTAGGTTGTAATACATCCCACTGTATAGCAGTCACCATAGGCTTCAACTGTATATGCTATAGTCTCTCATGCTACACCTTTTGTTACTGCAATCCATTGTATAAAATAGCATAGTCTCCTACACTACTTAATTGATAAAAGGCATACTGACACATACTGATCTGATGGAGACCAAAAGGACACGTACTCTTTTGGCCTTTGTCTGATGGATGGAATACCTTGGATACATTTGGAAAATATGCTAGAAACTTTTCTCAGAATATACACCAATGTAGGAACATAATATTGTGATGTAAAGAGGCTTTTAGAAATGCAACACAGACTTTTTTGCCTATAATTGCAAAGCAGCAGGTTACAATGAAGATGTCATTGCACCTTCCTCTAGAAAGATAGCAGGATAGCAGACAAATGAACTTAGATTTTTTTTAGAAATCCTTTGTAACTTCCAATATACATTATGTTGCTACCCTTCATAATGGTATTAAAAAAAACTGTATTAAAATGTTTCAAATGGCATACTGAATATAATAGAGCGAACTACCAAAACAGGAAAGTATTTAGGAAGTATTACTTCCTGCAGCCTTCATGGGGATTTGACTTTGTTTCTATGGTCACTGTCTTTATTTTTACATCTGCAATGACTGATATTTGCCAGTATTGACAATCATTAGGAAATAAAAGAGCAGCATGGAAGACAGTTCTGCTTACACAGATTTAATGAATTTATAGAGAATAAACATTTTGAACATTCATAATATACAAATATTATTTTGTCATCTCAACATAGCCATCCCACAATTAAGCTGCTGGCTTTAAACACTAGTATGTAATGATACTATTTCATAATGCTGTATACATGTAAATACACTAAGGATGCATTGTCACTTGCCAGTAGTGTGCCATACAAATGAAGAACTTTGAACTACAATGGCTTGTCCATGTGGCATACTACCGTTCAGTATAAAAGAAAGCACTTTCTGGCCAATTTTTACACAAGAGTCATACAGGCACATTTATGTGTTTTTTGTGACTACAAGTCTGATTCCTAGACTAAAATTTCAAAACATTTCAGAAAATTTTCGGCAGAACCTGCCAGCTGTAGAGGAACCAGCGAACTGGCAGTCTCCTGACTCAGGCATGTTGGATTTCAGCTGCCCAAGCCTTTCTTTCTCAGAGATATAAGCTGCCATCTGAGCTGTCTTCCAGCAGCTTACCCCTCCTCTCTTCACAGAGAACCCATGAACTCTTGGCTGTTCGAAATGGTCATGTGTATTGGAAGTTCAGGAGAGATAGCTATTGTTTGAATATATTTTCTGCCAACAGTTATTAAATGTGTATTTTTTCCAGCTGTAATACTTTGTTCATGTGAATTGTCCATACTATGTAACAGTTGGAAAAAAAAAAAAAACATTTATGTGTGGAGATGAGCCTATAGAACACTGTTTTCCTATCCTCTCATGACATTATTTTGCAGGCTGCTACCTAAGAACAAGAAAATATATCAATAAAAACATTCTTGTAGTCACCAACTTATTGCAATTCAATTAATATGGTGACATGAACAACATGGCCCTCATTTACTATTGCACACCCGACTTTTGTCGAGTTGTGCACCAGATTCTTTCGCATTGCACAAGAAATTCTGTCTGAGCCAGATTTTGTGCCAGAATGTGCGCCAGAATTTAAAAAACCCTGACTAACTCTCCATTTTGCTAAGTAAACCCAAAAAGGGGCGTGGCTGCCGGGAAAAGGGGCGTGTTCTCCAAAAAGGGGCGTGTTCCTGACATTTTCACAAAAACCCAACATATTTACTAAGGTTTCCACATAAAATATGGTGGATTTGAGCTGAGGAAAACGCGACATATCAGAGCATGTGTAAAAAAAAGTAAAGTTTAGGGAAAGTGAAAAATGTAGGGAAACCTTAGTAAATACCGTGGAAAATAAATTGTAGGGAATTAAAACCCACAAAAAAACCTACACTCCACTCTTAGTAAATAAGGGACCATGTGTATTTTCCATCTACCGAGACCATGTCCTGTGTCATGGGTGTCTTCTTAAGTTTATGAAAGGGAGGCAATAGATCAGAAATCGAGAAACTCCAGGTGCAAGCAACACATAGTTAAAACAATTACACTTTGGATGCTAATAGAAGAAAACATTGCTATGGATTTTTCCCACAACATAAAGATTTACATTATTCACAGGATACAGTGGCTAGTGACGGTTCTTATTCGGCTAATGGATGGAGCTTGGAAACAGGTTTTCTACCTCTCAAATATCCTATGTTTATGCCTGAAAGTGTTTTTTCCGAGTTATTTTTCTACAGCAGTCTTATAAGGTGTGAAGATAGAAACTTTTGATTCAGGAGAAAAAAGAATAGTGTATATGGTATGCATGGTCCCATAAAGGTGTAATATCACACTATTCAAGATCAGTGTGATTAAGGATCTTGAATACAGTCAGATGCATGAGTCCAAAGGTCAAGTCATTTATACTGTATTACACCCCTGTGGAACATCACCTATAGAGACCCGCTGCTGAGAACCCCCACAATCTCCCTGCAGCACCCGCATTCTATGTGGGTGCTGAATCTCAAGTTTCGGAAACATCCGGGTTTCCGGGACTGGGGACGTGACATCACGCCACATCCCCTCCATTCATGTCTATGGGAGGGGGTGTGACAGCCATCACGCCCCCTGCCATTGACATGAATGGAAGGGACGTGGCGTGACGTCACGTCCCCAGTCCCGGAAACCCGGAGGTTTCCGAAACTGGAGATTCAGCACCTGCATAGAATGCCCCCCCCCCCGCCCCGCGATCAGATATATAAAATGTTTTTGCCTGGAATACCCTTTAAGAAACTGTGCAGTCAGGTGTCCTCCCAGTCAGATGATCCCCATCCTCGCCAACAAGCTAACGGTTAGGCAGCCAGTGCTAAATACGAAATCCTCTTAATCGTTTTATCACCATCTTTGTTTCTTATAAGTTTTCTTTATTCAAGTTTTTAATATAAACTGATTTAATAAGACTATGGACTTTTTTGGTTCCCTTTGCATTTCTTCAGTAGCATGAAGTTTTGTGTTATTTGTGCTGTATAGAAAAGGTATGTCCACAGCTTTTAAAGACAGATGATTGAAGACATATTTTCTCTCGTTGGACTATCATCTTTCATGTGTGGGAGGTCACTTGGAAATGGAGGTGCATGCATGAGTGCTGGCAGAAAATACTGCTCCGGCTGGGAGCCTGTCTGATTGATGAAGGGTTTGCTTGTATCCATTTTCTTAATATGTAAAGCAAGATTGTTTTTACTGTATTATGAAAGCCCAGCAAGAAGGATAAATGAAGGAACAATGTGGGTCATTGGGCACATTTATTTAAGGTTATACTTTCTCTGTAACCAACCAAACTGCCCGGAAATAGCATTACTGTACAAGCCCAATTTAAAAGTGTCTAAAATTCACTCCATTTGATATTAGATCAAATGAAAAGCAGATGAAAAAAACAAACCCACCAGCATAACGTGTCCCCATTTAAATGCTGCACACATTTGTGGACCTGCTGCTATCAGTGAATTGTAATGTCTTTATTCATTGTGCGTTACAGACAGTGACGGCAACAAGTCTGTACGTTTGTCAGTTACACTCAATCAGGTTCACTTTTAGATATACTATTTACAAGCGTTGAGGAAACAGCTGCAAGTAAACAAATGGAAATGAATAGGAAATAAATCAGCTTCAAATATTGTAATTCGCTCAGCTGGCCTAAGATGTAAAGAGTATTGTTAGTTATTCAAATGATTTTGTAATTAACAGTCACTTTTAGAAATATTATTTCACTTAACCTGTTAAGGACATCAGACGTAAATTTGCATTCTTGCTGCCCTGACTATAACACATCAGGGCCTTAATGTGTTATAGGGGCACATCATGTATGCCTTGGAACATTACTCACTTCATAGTGGTAAGGGTTGGCTACTTTCAGAGTGACAGTAATCCCGTCACTCTCTGCCATTACTCAATGGCAATTAATGCAGATTGCGGGATCAAAAACATTAAATCAGGCATACAGGTTGGCTCAGGGGGCTCATCGGACTCCTGCAACGTGATCACGGGGGTCCAATGGCCAAAAATAGCAGGGAAGGGTCCCCATATAGCTGCTGAATCGCTGAGTCACTGGTGCACAGTTAGGCTGTATCAGTGGAGTTTCAATCACACTGCATAGTGCTATGTAATATGCGTAGCATTATAAAATGAATGCAATGTAAAAATCTCTATGGGGACTTAAGAACTGTAAAATATATATAGTTTTAAATGATACAAAAGCCTCTCCCTGATATAAAAGCACAGTCATTTTCTTATCCCCCCCGGCACACACACAATACAAATAAACATATTTGGTATCATCTCATGGACAATTGCTCAAACTATTAAAACATAATGATTATGTTCCCACACAGTAAACAGCATCAATGTTGGAAAAAAAGGGTCAGAAAAAACTATTGTAGGCACACTAATTTTGTTTAAATTGGCAATTTTTTTAATCACATTGACCCACAGAATAAATAGAACATGTAATTTTTACAATAAAGTGTACTGCTTAAAAATCTAATCAACCAAAAGTAGCAAAATTGCAGTTTTGTTATCAATTTCCAAAATTTTTGTTTTATTTTGCTGTACATTATATGGCAAAAAGAAAGGTCTCATTCAAAAGTACAATTGATTTCACCAAGTAAGCCCTATAAGAGTTAAAGGGGTATTCCAGGAAAAAACTTTTTATATATATATATATATATATATATATATATATTTATATATATATATATCTATCAACTGGCTCCAGAAAGTTAAACAGATTAGTAAATTACTTCTATTAAAATATCCTTTCAGTACATATGAGCTTCTGAAGTTAAGGTTGTTCTTTTCTGTCTAAGTGCTCTCTGATGACACCTGTCTCGGGAAACGCCCAGTTTAGAAGAGGTTTGCTATGGGGATTTGCTTCTAAACTGGGCGTTTCCCGAGACAGGTGTCATCAGAGAACACTTAGACAGACAGAAAAGAACAAATATTTTTTAATAGAAGTAATTTACAAATCTGTTTAACTTTCTGGAGCCAGTTGATATATATATAAAAAAGTTATTTCCTGGATAACCCCTTTAAAGCTATTAAAAGGTTAGCTGTGTCTTTAAGGGGTTGATAAGTTTGATCTTTATAAAATATACGCTTTTTTATGCAAAGATACAATGGACTAAATCATTTTGTATCGGGAAAATTGTTCATATGTTGAGAAATATGTATTCTTGTATGTCCCCTTGTATGTTCCAAATATTTTCACCGTTAAAAACTGAAACACCCGAGTTGTGAGAATGCTCATGTTAATGACTGGTGCCTAAAGGAAGGGGGGGGGGGTTCCATTATGGGGATTGTGCAGGATTAGTTAAGGATTGCTACTTTCTTTCAAGAAACAGCACCACACCTGTCCATTGGTTGTGTGTGGCATTGAAACACAGCCCTATTCATTGCACTGAAGTTAAAGGGGTAGTCAAGGAATTTTTTTTGCACCATAAAGTTAAACAAATTTGTAAATTATTTCTATTAAAAAAATCTTAATCCTTCCAATAATTATCAGCTGCTGAAGTTGAGTTGTTCTTTTCTGTCTGGAAACAGTGCTCTCTGATGACATCTCTGCTTGTCTCGGGAACTGCACAGAGTAGAAGAGGTTTGCTATGGGCATTTGCTTCTACCCTAGACAGTTCCCATGACAGGTGTGATCAGAGAGCACTTAGACAGAAAAGAACAACTCAACTTCAGCAGCTCATAAGTACTGAAAGGATCAAGATTTTTAATAGAAGTAATTTACAAATCTGTTTAACTTTCCGGAGTCAGTTGATATATATAAAAAAATTTTTTTTCCTGGATAACCCCTTTAACCCCTGAAGGACCAAGCATTTTTCTGTTTTTGCACTTTCGTTTTTTCCTCCTCACATTTCAAAAATCACCAATTCTACTTTGTAATGACATAAGCTATTTTACCCAAAAATCTACAGCGAAACAGGAAAAAAAAAATCATTGTGTGACAAAATTGAAGAAAAAACTCAATTTTGTAAATTTTAGGGGCTTCTGTTTCTATCAGTACATTTTTCGGTAAAAATGAAGCTCTATCTTTATTCTGTAGGTCCATACAATTAAAATGGTACCCTACTTATATAGGTTTGATTTTGCCGTACTTTTGGAAAAAAATCATAACTATATGCCCGAAAATTTATACATTTAAAATTGTCATCTTCTGACCCCTATAACTTTTTTATTTTTCCACATACAGGTTAGTATGAGGGCTCATTTTTCGCGCCGTGATCTGAAGTTTTAATTTTTGTTTTTATTGGACTTTTTCATTGCTTTTTATTCCTTGGTATAAAAAGTTACCAAAAATACGCTATTTTGGACTTCGGAATTTTTTTGCGTGTACGCCATTGACCGTGCGGTTTAATTAATAATATATTTTTATAGTTTGGACATTTACGCACTCGGCGATACCACATATTTTATTTTTATTATGTTTATATATTCTTTTATTGGAATTTGGGAAAAGGGGGTGATTTAACCTTTTAATAAGGAAGGGGTTAATGTGTGTGTTTTTAAACTTTTTTTTAAACACTTTTAGTCCCCTTAGGGGACTTTTAGGAGGAATCATTTGATTCCTCATACAGATCAATGTGGTTCTATAAAACCACATTGATCTGAGTGCTCTGCGCTCGATTGATAAAGCCTGGCCCTGCACAGTACATGAGGTAAGCCAGTACAGGACATGAGGTAAGCCCTCAGGCTACCTCAGCAGTGGATCCCCCCCCCCCGCACGCAATCGCACTGCTGGGGGGGCATCCACACCACTGGATCACCAGGGAGGGAATAAAGGCACCTTTAAAAGCCATTGTCAGCTTTGAAGGCGTCAATCTAAAGGGTCAATAGCTGGCCGTGGTGATCGCTGCATGCTGGCTATTAACACCGGCCCCCAGCTACAAGAATCAGTTGGGGCTGGCCGGTATGACGTGGGCTCGAGTCGGGAGCCCGCGTCATACCCCGTTAACGGCCCATGGACGAGTATACACGTCTATGGTCGTTAAGGAGTTAAGCTGCAAAACAAAAGAAAACCTGTGGACAGCTAAGGTGCTGTTTTTGGAACAAAGCAGCTATATTTATCTAATCCTGTGCAACCCCTTTAAGACAAATACTTTAGATATAAACTGATGTCAAATGTGAAACATATTTCAAATGCACAATCATTTTTGAAAATGTACTGTTTGAAAGATATATGCATACCCCATTGTGCCTGTTTTTTCGCCACAAATAATATATATATATATATATATATATATATATATATATATATTTATTTATTTATTTTTTATTTATTTTTTATTTTTTCACATGTACATTTCTTGGTAAAATGAAATGATTTACAAGTACAATTGGTCTCATATGGGTCTGTGTATGCAAAAATAAAAAAAAAGTTAAGGCGAGGAAGAAAAAACAAAAATGCAAAAATGAAAATTGTCTGTGTCCTCAAGGCCAACATGGGCTGTGTCCTTGGGGTTAAATAATGGCCAGAGTGCAGTGTCTTTTTACAGGACTTCCATGACATAGTCCTTTGGCCATTGTGAGGTTTAGTCATTAATCTTTTCTAGCAAAGGAAAAGTCAGATGTTAATATAACAGTGAAATATTTTGGAGACTCTCAATGTCAGATAAACAGCAATTTTGCTCTCTAAACTATTTTCTAGAGCGAGCAGGAATGCAGCCTAAACAAACAAGAAGGGTAATTAGAATGGTAATGTAAGGAACGTGTTATTTATTTTGCATAAACCCTTCACATGAATTTATCATTAGCAGACGCTCTATGTACTGTATAGACACCAGGTGGATGTAATACATTTTGATCCAAAGTGCTTAAAACAGCTGAATTTGTAAATACAAAAAACAGTGATCCTAGAAATAAGACACACTAATAAACATCAGACACTTAAACGGCAACAAAAATGGACTCTGCTATATGTCATACAGGAGAATCTAATTCCCATTGACTTGTGTTAAAGGGGTACTCCAAAGGATAGGGGATAAGATGTCAGATCGCCGGGGTCCCGCTGCTGGGGACCCCCGGGATCTACCATGCAGCACCCACCTTTAGCGGCTTCCGGGACTGCTAGAGGTCCTCAGGCTGAGTCCATCTCGACCACGAGGACGGAGCATAGTGACGTCACGGCTCCGCCCTGTGTGATGCCACGCTCCGCCCCCTCCGCCCCCTCAGTGCAAGCCTATGGGAGGGGGCGTGAAAAAGGATATATTAAATAATATCGCCAATGAAAAAGGATATATACCAATGATAAAGGATATATAAGGAACGTATATAATACTAATATAGGATATGTAAATATTGTATACTCTTCCTTCTTCCTTCCTTTTCTAAGTGTTAATAACTTACTCTAGTTTCCCTTTGTAGATTGTACGGTTTAAGTAATTCCCAACACAGGGTTAATAATATAAAGGTTTATTCACTAACACTATATAACTTTAGCTAACATATATCTATATCCGTATAACATCAATTTATCTCAGTGTATATACAATGGCTAAGACACTTCAACACATTAACATTATTAATTACATTAACTAATTACATTACAATTTAACCCAATACAATATCTTCCCCACCCCACTCAATCCAGAACAGCTTTCAGTCCCTAAGGCTATGGGAGTTAGTGATCTTAATACAGTTAACAGGGTTGATGCAGAGTCTTGGTAGAGAGGAGTGGAAAGGAATTAGTGCTTGGGATTGGAGGGTAAAGGATTAGACTAAGAGAGAGAAGTTGGGGCAAAGGTAGAGGAGGAAAGAGGGTGATACTTAGCAGATTATCAGAGGCAGGGCAGCAGTTTGATGATGGATCCTCACTGCCTGTTATGGCCAGTAATCAGACTCGGAGCGAACAAGATCCGGGGACTGATTCTAACGGGGTACGGTGTGCAAGATCACGGGGGTCCCCAGCGGCGGGACCCCCGCAATCAGGCATCTTATCCCCTATCCTTTGGATAGGGGATAAGATGTCTTAGCCCCGGAGTACCCCTCTAAGCAAGCACTGGATAAATCTAAAAAAAAAACTGATTGCAATAAGGTAGTCAACTATGCTTTTGCATACAGCAAAATAAAAGTAAATGAATCAGAAACCAGTGAAACAGGAACACAAAACACAGTGTGCACCCACACTTGTTCATTGTAAAATATCAATACTCTGCACAAGTTCTAATATTCAATTGCAAAAAACTGTGCTCAGATTCTGATGACTAATGACTGCCAACTGTTGAAAAGTTGTTGTTGTTTTTTTGGGCAGTTGTACTAAATAGGCTGGTGAATAGATAAGCACACTAATGGGAATGATGTCATTTAAAATTCATTATTTTTCAGTCCCTCCTCAGATTCTGAAGCTGGTCTTTTGCTAAACTAGAAGTTAAATTGGCATAGATTTTGAGATAACATAAAGGGGTACTCTGGTGGAAAAAAATTCAAATCAGCTGGTACTAAAAATATAAACAGATTTGTAAATTAGAAGAACAAAGGGTCGTCCAGCTCTAGGAGTTGCGGTAAAAGCTTTATTTGGAAATCCTCAGATAGTCATTACGACAGAGCAAGTCGACTGACGCGTTTCGCACTAGCATGCTTAATCGTAGACTCGTAAAGATTTGTAAATTACTTCTATTTAAAAATCTTAGTCCTTCCTATACTTAACAGCTGCTGTATACCACAGAGGAAGTTGTGTAGTTCTTTCCAGCCTGACCACAGTGCTCTCTGCTGACGCCTCTGTCCATGTCAGGAACTGTCCAGAGTAGAAGAGGTTTGCTGTGGGAATTTGCTTCTACTATGCAAATCAATAGCTCAGAAGTGTCACTATTATAGCCAGTGATTGGCTGAGTAGATATTTGCTGTGTGTCGAAACGGGGCTAAAGAGTGGTGATTAGTCAGAACAGCAAAGGAATCGGGTAGGTGAGTAATGCGTTTCTGTATACAATTCCTTTAACCTCTTAAGGACCAGGCACGTATGAGTACGTCCCTGCGCCCTGGGTCTTAAGGACCAGATACGTCCGTGGGAATTTCGCATCCCGCCACGCGCCGGGCGGGTTGCAAAACCGGACGCCTACTGAAATCGTTCAGCTGGCATCCTAGGCAAACGCCGAGGGGGGTCCCGGGACCCCCACATGTCGGCGATCGCCGCAGATCGTCCGCGAAATCGCACGGGCGATCTTCGGTGATTCTGGTCATTCAGGTCAGTGGTGACCCGATGACCCGGAACTAGATGGTGATCACCTGCAGTTGCTGGGGAGAGGTGACAAAACTGTCACCTCCCCAGCAACGCTGCTATTGGCTGGCGATCGTCCAGCCAATAGCAGTGCGGCAGAGGAGGGGTTAACGGTCCCTTCCCGCTGCTGCACCTGCTCTCTGTGTTCAGTCAGCGGGTGCAGCAGTGAGGAGAAGACCGTGGATCCCCCCTCGGAGCTCCGGAGCCCTCTCACCAGCTTTAGAATAGGGAAAGCGGATTGCAGGGACAGGTAGGGGTTAATAAAGTAAAAAAATAAGTAAAAAAAAAGCCCCCCCGACCCCCTAATAGGTCCCCAAGGGCCCTATTATGGTCTGATCCCTGACCCTGGGTCCTATTAGGGGTTCAGGGAGCTGCGTGCGCCATAGTTTTTTTTTTTTTGGCCGCTGCTTTTTTCTTTTTTTTTTTCTTTTAATAAAACAAATCCCCCCCTGACCCCCTAATAGGTCCCCCAGGGTCCTATTAGGGTCTGATCCCTTACCTCGGGTCCTATTAGGGGTTCAGGGAGCTGCGTGCGCCACCTCTTTTTTTTTTGGCCGCAGCTTTTTCTATTACTCAAGTACACGTTTTAAAAGCACCAAGCACCACACACTACATACTTCCCCACCCCCCCTGCACACACCCCCTCCCCCCCGCCCTCCCCCCGCCACCGTAGAAAAAAGGCGATGGCCCGCCGGGCATTTTTGGCAGCGGAGGCTTACGCTTTTTTAGCCTCCGACTCCGAATCTGCCAGTGAGGATGAGGAAGATCCTACATTTTTGTGTTCTTCCTCGCCCTCCTCATCATCTAGTAGTGATGATGAGTCCCCTGTACGGCGGCGGAGACGCCGCCAGGCGAGGCCACGCACCCCCCATGAGAGTGACCCAGTGGCCGACACTAGTACGAGTGGTAATGCCGCTCGTAATAGGAGTCCGGCCCCTCAGAAAAGTGCACCGGAGCCCCCTTCCGGTGACCCTGTCTGGAGCCCCCCAGAGGGTTATCAGCCACGGATTCCTGAGTTTGTTGGTGACTCAGGAAACCGGATTGACACGGCTGGCTTCACTGATCTGGACTTTTTAACTTTTTTTTTTTCAGTGACAGCCTGGTCAATCTAATGGGGGAGCAAACGAACTTGTATGCCCAGCAGTTCATTGCCCACCACCCCGATTCGCTTTTGGCCAGGCCCAATGAATGGCGCGCCATTGATGCAGTGGAAATGAGGACATTTTGGGGCCTCACGCTGCATATGGGCCTGGACAAAAAACCAAGTGTTCGTCATTACTGGAGTGGGGACATCCTCTATCAGACCCCGCTTTACAGTATGGCGATGACACGGAGGCGGTTGGAGGCCATTCGGAAATGCCTGCATTATGCAGATAATGCGGCATGTCCGCCCCAATGTGATCCCGCCCATGACCGGCTTTACAAAGTGAGGCCGGTCATCGATCACTTTGGGGCCAAATTTTTGGAGGCCTACGTACCACTCAGGGACCTCTCGGTAGAGGAGTCTCTCATCAGTTTTAAGGGGAGACTCATCTTCCGCCAGTATATTCCCTCGAAGTTGGCGCGGTATGGCGTGGAGCTCTATAAACTTTGCAAGAGAACCTCCGGGTACACTTGCAAGTTTAGAGTATATGAGGGACAAGATTCCCGTATTGAACCCCCAGAATGTCCCCCCACTCTTGGTGTCAGCGGGAAAATCGTTTGGGACCTTGTGCACCCATTGCTGGATAAGGGTTTCCACGTATACGTGGATAACTTTTATACCAGCATCCCTCTGTTCAAATCCCTTTCCGCCAGATCCACGTCCGCTTGTGGGACTGTGCGGAAGAACCAGAGAGGCCTCCCTCTAAATTTGGTCCAGACGCCTATCCCCAAGGGTGAGTCCCGTGCCCTTACCCATGATAACCTGTTGTTGGTCAGGTATAAGGATAAGGGGGATGTCCTTATACTCACCACTATTCATGGGAACGGCAGCACCCCTGTCCCTATGCGAGGTACCGTGGGACTGGTCCTCAAGCCCGATTGTATTCTGGACTACAATCGGTATATGGTGGGAGTTGATCTCTCAGATCAAGTCCTTAAGCCATATAACGCCATGTGGAAAACACGGGCATGGTACAAAAAAGTTGCGGTCTACATGGTACAGGTTGCCATGTACAACGCTTTTGTACTATCCCAGTACGCTGGCAACACAGGGACATTCCTCCATTACAAAGAAGAAGTCCTAAGGTTCCTGATCTTTAGCGACCGGGAAAGAGCAGGCCGGACTTCCCAAGGGTCTGGAGTTATAGGCGCCAGGATCGTCCCTGGCCAGCACTTTTCAAGTGTGATCCCCCACAGTGGAAAGAAGGGACGATCCCAGAAAAGATGCAGAGTGTGTAGCAGGAGGGGGATACGGAAGGACACCACATATTAGTGCGACACTTGCCCAGATAATACGGGCCTCTGCATAGGCTGCTTCAGAGAGTATCACACTTCCATGGAGCCCAAAATTTTCCCTTTTCAGTTAAATTTTCCATAATTTGACCAATGTACCAAGTCCAGAGTACATTGCAAATTGTCAACCTCCTAAAACCACTAAATTGCCCCCCAAAAAGCTGAAAAAAAAAAACTTGATAAGACCTCTGGGGGTCTTTTTTCAAAAATGGGTCATAGGTCACTGAGTCACTATCATCGGGGACTTTTTATGTTGCCTCAAATGCGCAGCGCTCTCTCTCCACCTGAGCGAGTGCGCATTTGAGGCAACAGGTTAGGGACGGCCACACACATCACATTCCCAGAATGATGATTCAGAGTATAGGGTTTGGGGTGGGCATATTTTTTTAGTTTTGGCTATCCTCTGGGTCATCATTCTGGGAATATATCCTTTTTTATTATAATTTATAAATTTTCTGGCCCACTGTACCCCATATTACGGGCCTCTGTACCCCACCTGTCTACCCCAGTTACGGTCCATTGTCCCCCATAGTGTTCCCCTATTTTAGGGCTCAGTGCTCCCCCCATTAACGCTCCTTGAGGGGGGTCCCACATCCTGGCTGCTATAATAAGCTCAAGGCCCCTGACTGACCTCCCACTCCAAGACCTAGTGTGCACCCGCGGAGCGAAAATCATCAAAAATTAAGGTATGTCCTTATTCCAAATAAATGTATTTACAAATTTTGGGGGGTCTTTTCTGCTTTTAACCCTTGAAAAAATGTAAAATTTTGGGGAAAACCCACATTTTTGTGATAAAAAATATTTTTTTTTACATATGCAAAAGTCATGAAACCCCTGTGGGGTATTAAGGCTTACTTTACCCCTTGTTACGTTTCTCAAGGGGTCTAGTTTCCAAAATGGTATGCCATGTGTGTTTTTTTTTTGCTGTCCTGGCACCATAGGAGCTTCTTAAATGCGACATGTCCCCCCCATTTCAGCAAAGTTTGCAAATGTGACTCCTTCTCTTCTGAGCATTGTAGTACGCCCGTAGTGCACGTGACGTCCACTTATGGGGTACCTCTATACTCAGAAGAGATGGGGTTACAAATTTTGGGGGGGTATTTTCTGCTATTAACCCTTGCAAAAATGTGAAATTTGGGGGAAACACACATTTTAGAGAAAAATATATATATTTTTTTTACATATGCAAGTGTCGTGAAACCTCTGTGGGTTATTAAGGCTCACTTTATTCCTTGTTATGTTCCTCAAGGGGTCTAATTTCCAAAATGGTATGCCATGTGTTTGTTTTTTTTTTTGCTGTTCTGGCACCATAGGGGCTTCCTAAATGCGACATGCCCCCCGAGCAAAATTTGCTCTCAAAAAGCCAAATATGACTCCTTCTCTTCTGAGCATTGTAGTTTGCCCGTAGTGCACTTCAGGTCAACTTATGGGGTACCTCCATACTCAGAAGAGATGGGGTTACATATTTTGGGGAGGTATTTTCTGCTATTAACCCTTGCAAAAATGTGAAATTTGGGGGGGAAACACATTTTAGTGAAAAAAATAACATTTTGTTTTTACATATGCAAAAGTCGTGAAACCCCTGTGGGGTATTAAGGCTCACTTTATTCCTTGTTATGTTCCTCAAGTGGTCTAGTTTCCAAAATGGTATGCCATGTGTTTTTTGCTGTTCTGGCACCATAGGGGCTTCCTAAATGCGACATGCCCCCTGAGCAAAATTTGCTCTCAAAAAGCCAAATATGACTCCTTCTCTTCTGAGCATTGTAGTTTGCCCGTAGTGCACTTCAGGTCAACTTATGGGGTACCTCCATACTCAGAAGAGATGGGGTTACAAATTTTGTGTGGTATTTTCTGCTATTAACCCTTGCAAAAATGTGAAATTTGGGGGGAAACACACATTTTAGTGAAAAAATAACATTTTTTTTTACATATGCAAAAGTCGTGAAACCCCTGGGGGGGGGGGGGTATTACGGCTCACTTTATTCCTTGTTACGTTCCTCAAGGGGTCTAGTTTCCAAAATGGTATGCCATGTGTTTTTTTTTTTTTTTTGCTGTTCTGGCACCATAGGGGCTTCCTATATGCGACATGCCCCCGAGCTAAATTTGTTCTCAAAAAGCCAAATATGACTCCTTCTCTTCTGAGCATTGTAGTTCGCCCGTAGTGCACTTCAGGTCAACTTATGGGGTACCTACATACTCAGAAGAGATGGGGTTACAAATTTTGGGGGGTATTTTCTGCTATTAACCCTTGCAAAAATGTGAAATTTGGGGGGGAAACACACATTTTAGTGAAAAAATAACATTTTGATTTAAAAAAAATTTTTTTGAATAGGAGTACCCCTTTAAATGTTAGAAACAAGATCCCTGTTCCCAAAAAGGCACACAATCTGTATTTCAAGCCTTTATAATAATGTCAATCTTATAGGAAGAAAACAAACTCACACATTCATGTTAGTTATATATATATATATATATATATATATATATATATATACACATGTATTTTTTATTTTTTTTTTGCTAAACATGAGGAAGTTCTAAAGTAATAAAACAATATAAAAAAAGATTTTTTCAACACTTTTTAGTTATAATAACGTGAAAGGAAATGCAAAGGGGTACTAGAACGTGCATGGCGTAACATTTAAGCTGGAACACTGCAATAATTGTTCAACTGCAAATATAAAGAAGTTTTCATCAGTGAAAGAATTGTAAAACAGGTTGTAAATAAATAATAAATGCACCCTATAGTGTGAGCGCAGTTTCCAATTTGAGGTTAAAATTATGGTATACTGTATTATGCAGCTGCTAAACAGAAAGAATAAAGAAGAGTTAGAACATTTTTCTGAATCCAGCTGCTTTTTTCTGGAGTGCTGGTAGCACAATCATCTAATAAAAAAAATGCTCCTCAGAATCCCACCACTAGGGGTCCCCATACCTACTGGGACACTAACCAGTCCTGCAGCTGTATCAGTCTTGTCCATGAGTCATGGACAAGAGATGACTCATGGACATGGCTGCATGAGCAGACACATCAATCACCTTCCACCACCACAAGGGAGGGACTTTCCCTCTTCCCCTTAGAGGATTTCTAACACTGTGAGCTAATGAAAATATGTATTTTTATAATGAATATAGGTAATAGAGGCATAAAATTCAGGATTAGGTACTGAGTAATAGTGTTGCTCGCGAATATTCGCAATTCGAATATTATTCGCGAATATAGCATATTCGCGAATTCGCGAATTTCGCGAATATAGCGCTATATATTCGTAATTACGAATATTCGTTTTTTTTTTTTTTTTTTTCTTCACAGTACACATCACAGTGATCATCCCTCTCTGCTTCCAGCTTGTGTGGTGTAAAGAAGGCTGTAATACTACTGTGTGAGACTGGCGTGCAAATATTCGCATATGCGAAAATTTGCATATGCTAATTTTCGCATATGCGAATGTTCGCGTATGTTAATTTTGCGTATGTTAATTTTCACATATGTTAATTTTCGCATACGCGAATGTTCGCATATGCGAAAATAAAACGGGAATATAACGAATATGCGAATATTCGCGAATATATGACGAATATTCGTCCATATATTCGCGAATATTCGCGAATTCGAATATGGCCTATGCCGCTCAACACTACTGAGTAATATAATAATTCTTTTTTTTTTTTTTGTGAGATCTGACAGGTACGCTTTAACTTAGTTAAAATTACATTTACAAACCTCTAATGTATCTCCAAAATATCAAACAGTAGTTATTATTGGAAAATGTGTTACCCAAATTTCCTTTCCAATGTTGATTATCAATATCTGTTCTATTTATCTATCTGTCTACGTAATGAAAAATTATTTTCTTAATTAGACTTGCAAAGTAAAAAGACACAACATTTCCAGAGTTAGAGCTATTTCCTTTATCACTCTATCACTGAAAGCACATTTTATACACAAGTGTAAGTTATGTTACTTTACATATTGTTCTTCAATCCCCTTGATATTATTTCCTAGGGGAATAATTATTCCCAATTTAGGGTTTTAAAGGGATTGTCACAACACTACTTTTTTTTATAGTAAAACCAAGGTGATGATAAAACATAACAAAAGAATGAATTGGCCTAATTCTTTTTCCTATACCTCACTGTCTTTACAGTACTTTTGCCATTTCTTTAGTTCTCAGTGCCGCTCTGATGGATTTCCAGATTTAGAGGTGGGCAATTAGCTTCGCAGAGCAGAGCTGCGGCACCACGTGGGCCATAGACCTAACTGTTGTGAATGCTGAGCAGACACTGCAGCTGAAAAGTAATCTCTCTGCACAGGCTGACAAAACTATTTTAGAGCTATAATATTAAAGTTCACTGTAGAATTCAGTTACTACACAGCGTTCATACCACACAAAATATAGAACTATTAGCTAGATATTATTTAGATGATATTTTCTTTACAAAAATAGAATTGTTGTATAAATATTTTATTCCAACAAACAACATTATAATAATGTACTGTAGATTGCTATTCCCAATAAAAATAAATACAATCCTGATAGTTTAGGATTTTTTTTCTACTAACAGAACAGCATGAACGTGAAGCCCTTCTGTTCTTAGGCTAGGTTTTCACACAGTTTTTTTCTGGCATTTTTTGGAAAACTATTACTGCACTTCTTAGGCCAAAGTCAGAAGTGGATCCAGTAGTAAGGATAAATATAAGTTCTTTCTTTGTATTTCCAATTCCTTTAGCATACACTTCTGGCTTTGGGTTAAAGGGGTACTCCAGTGGAAAACAATTGTTTTCATATCAACTGGCTTCAGAAAGTTAAACAGATTTTTTAATTCCATTAAAAAAATCTTAATCCTTCCAGTACTTATCAGTTGCTGTATACCACAGAGGAAGATGAGTTGTTCTTTTCAGCCTGACCACAGTGCTCTCTACTGACACCTCTGTCCATACCAGGAACTGGCAAGAGTAGGAACAAATCCCCATAGCAAACCTCTCCTGCTCTGGACAGTTCCTGACATGGACAAAGTTGTCATCAGAGAGCACTGTGGTCCGACAGGAAAGAACAACTCAACTACCTCTGTAGTATACAGCAGCTGATAAGTACTGATAGGATTAAGAATTTTTAATAGAAGTAATTTACAAATCTGTTTAACTTTCTGGCACAAGTTTATTTGAAAAAAAATCTTTAAAACCTGCAGTGGCAGTTTTCCAAAGAACGGCAGAAAAAAACCTGCGTGGAAACCTAGCCTTAAAGCGGTTATCCCATGAAAATTATATTATTGTGTTTATTTCTACAGTGTACATAAATAGGCATTTTATCATTAGCAATTGATTACATTTTTTTGTTTTTGTTTTCAGATATCCTATATTGATGTCAGTGACAGCGCCCCCCAATTTTCTTGTGCTGATTTCTGGGTGCCTCTTCTTTGGCACCCAGTGGTGGAGACACAAGTTCCATTGTACATGATATACTCTATTTATACACTTGTATAAGCTTGTACAGTATATGCATAGAGGACTATTAGATAAATTCATAGAACTGCATCTTTCCTTAACAGATAGAAAGGACTAAAGTGTAGTTAATGGCCACATGGTTGGCACTAGTAATCACCCACAGAATGTGTAGAGACCAGAGCCTTGCACAGAAAGAGACTTCTAGGAAAATGTATCAGGGTTTGCATGCCCGTTTTTTGTTGTAAAAAAGTAACACATTTTTGCACAAGCAACTTTTTGCTAAAAAATATCTGACTTTTCCAATGTGTTGCACAAATTTAAAACTTTTGGACATTTTCTGGTGTTGGTAAAATCCCCCTATTATGTATACACAGTCACTATCCATAATTCCTTTTCATAAGTTAAAATTTGTAACTACTTCAAAATGTTATTGTTATTCTCTCTGCTTGAACAAAAAAATTATACTGTGCTGAAATGGGTAAATGTGTGAAGTCTTCCATCTTTGCTTTCTTAATATGTTATTATATAATCATATAAACATGATAAGATGTCAATATTACTTAACCGGTAGAACTCCTGCCTATGTAACAAAATATTTCACTTTTCTAATTGCCATAGCAACTGATGTGCAATCAAAGTAAAGATACAGCAGATAAGTATATAACTTTTTTAGAAATAAAACAATATTGGTCTAAAAATGTAAAAGAATCAATAGATAATGTACATTCACTGGTCAAAAAGAAAATGCACCAAGAACTGTAGTTTTTCTCCCCTGCCCCCTGCAGTTAGGACCCCCCAGCAGGCAGCCTGCTCCATATAAGTAGTTTACCCCCTCTAGCTTGGACACCTTTGTTAAGCACTTACTTATATGCTGCTGCCCGGTTCTGTACCTCTGTTGCGCTCTCTGGTGTGCTGACTGGCTATCCCATCGATATCATAGAATACGTTGAAGGAGCATGTGTTGATACACATCATGCTGCTTCCATCTTAGCGTTACGCTTCACAGGTGCAGTGGAGGACACAGAGTGATGTGTATTGGCACATGCTCCTACATAAGATGCCATGATATGTAGGGGAAAACCAGCCAGCATAAGGGAGAACAGCCGGGCTGAGCTACAGTCTTACAAGGCAAGGCAGCAGACAGCGGGAATTAAGTGATGTCAGTTTGTGGCACTTCTTCGGATGTGCCACATTGAAAAACACTGTTCTAAGGACACCTAGGGCCCCATGTACTATTCTTTGTAGTTTTATCTTATATTCATAAATGTTTTTTTATAAATTTAAAGTGATGTGTATGTCACATGTTGGTTTTCATTTATTCTTTTATCTTATTTAAATAAATAAAGCACTCTGTATTGTAAAAAAAAAAATAAACACAAAAAAACCCACTTTTTTGGAAAATTTGTGGAAAGTGGCAAATTGAAAGAAATAGAAATAGAGGACATTTTTTTATATAATAAATAGAGTAAAATGCATTTCCCCTTACTTTTTTCACCTATATTTTCATGGAACACCAATATTACATAAAGCCCTTAGAGGTTGTTATGTAAAAAAAAGCCCTTTTGTGGGTTTTAATTGCATGTTGTGTTGTTTATCAGACATTGCAATCTTTACCAAAACCATAAGAAATTTAAGAGTGGACCCATCTGTGCATTGAGCACAGTTTATTTCTTCATTGTCCTAACAAACTATGATACCAATGTTCAATGTCTACAAAATATTAGGAAAGTTTATAGAAACTATTAACTTGTAGACAATGTTTAGAAAACAAATTACAGACTAATCTAAACTTTTATGCATGGGTATATTTCATAAATAATATCTTTTAACATTTGTTGATTGATGTCAAAGGGAATATTTGTATTTTTCGTAGTGTTTTATATCCATACACCTGCTGCTCATTGGATTCTGCTGATACCATATGCGTGTTTTGTTTCATGTTACTGACCTTAACCCCTTCACTGTGGGAATGCCACTTCAATAAACCAAGTAGACCATCTGTCAGGATATTATACAAGTCAAGCTACCAACAAAATAAATAAAGCAAATTAGATTTAGCATAATTATATCTCTCTTTTAATAGTAAACCATTATGCTTACAAACACAGCCAAAGAGGAAGTCACCTGAAATCATCATTAAACATGAGACATGTTTTTATAAGTTTTATTTGTTTACTGGCACCCATTAGGCAAATATTATCAATAAGAATTGCATTAAAAGAATGGATTGCTTGGAGTAATAGTAATGAGGCACAACAGCAGTTCGGTATAATTCATTCTTTTCTTTGTTTTTGCTCAGTTCATTTAGTCTTGGTTGCTGAGGCGGAAAACACAAGAAGTGTTTTGATTCTATGATTTTAATGAGATTGGACCTGCCGATTTAAGCCCATGGTGCAAGTCATACTACTGAAAATCTAATATGAATTTGGCTATGATGTCCTGGTAAGATACATTAAGAATAGGTGCATTTTTATACAAATCACAGCCATTGGACTCTCTATAGAAATGTGGTATATAAACATGTAAATTAGTTTAAAAAAATATCTGTTCAGAAAGTATACTTAATTTTTTAGATTTTTCATTGAAACGTCTATGGAATTTAAATGGGCCAGTCAGGTACACAAACTGCTTATATGTTGTACATCTTGGAAAAACATTAGCCTTTCTAATATACTTCGTAAGAACATTTTATTTCCCTTTTATAGAAATCATGGCTTTGTTTAAGATGAAGCACAGGGATGGACAAAGTCCAGAAAGTGAGGGTGGGCTAGCACTCATCCATGCTGATAAGACAGGAGAGCTCACAGAGGAGTACTATCAGACAGGAGAGAGCACAGAATAGTGCTATCAGACAGGAGAGAGCACAGAGGAGTACTATCAGACAGGAGAGAGCACAGAGGAGTACTACCAGACAGGAGAGAGCACAGAGGAGTGCTATCAGACAGGAGAGAGCACAGAGGAGTTCCACCAGACCGGAGAGAGCACAGAGGAGTACTATCAGACTTCTATGGAATTTAAATGGGCCAGTCAGGTACAAAAACGGTTTATATGTTGTACATCTTGGCAAAACATTAACCTTTCTAATATACTTCATAAGAACATTTTATTTCCCTTTTATAGAAATCATGGCTTATAAAATCATGGCTTTGTTTAAGGTGAAGCACAGGGATGGATAAAGTCCAGTAAGTGAGGGTGGGCTAGCACTCATCCGTGCTGATAAGACAGGAGAGAGCACAGAGGAGTCCTATCAGACAGCAGAGAGTACAGAGTAGTCCTATCAGACAGCAGAGAGCACAGAGGAGTGCTATAAGACAGGAATACTATCAGACAGGATAGAGGACAGAGGAGTACTATCAGACAGGAGAGAGCACAGAGAAGTACTATCAGACAGGAGAGAGCACAAAGGAGTCCTATCAGACAGCAGAGAGCACAGAGGAGTACTAACAGACAGTGGAGAGCACAGAGGAGTGCTATCAGACAGGAGAGATCACAGAGGAATGCTATCAGACAGGAGATATCACAGAGGAGTACTATCAGACAGGAGAGAGCACAGAGGAGTACTATCAGACAGGAGAGAGCACAGAGGAGTACTATCAGACAGGAGAGAGGACAGAGAAGTAGTATCAGACAGATGAGAGCACAGAGGAGTACTATCAGACAGGAGAGAGCACAGAGGAGTACTATCAGACAGGAGAGAGCACAGAGGAGTACTATCAGACAGCAGAGGAGTACTATCAGACAGCAGAGAGCGCAGAGGAGAACTATCAGACAGGAGAGAGGACAGAGAAGTACTATCAGACAGAAGAGAGCACAGAGGAGTACTATCAGACAGGAGAAAGCACAGAGGAGTACTATCAGACAGGAGAGAGCACAGAGGAGTACTATCAGACAGCAGAGAGCACAGAGGAGAACTATCAGACAGCAGAGAGCACAGAGGAGTACTATCAGACAGGAGAGAGGACAGAGAAGTACTATCAGACAGGAGAGAGCACAGAGAAGTACTATCAGACAGGAGAAAGCACAGAGGAGTACTATCAGACAGGAGAGAGCACAAAGGAGTACTATCAGACAGGAGAGAGCACAGAGGAGTACTATGAGAAGAAAGCACAGAGAAGCACTAACAGACAGGAGAAAGCACAGTGGAGTGCTATCAGACAGGAGAGAGCACAGAGGAGTACTATCAGACAGGAGAGAGCGTAGAGGAGTACTATCAGACAGGAGAGAGCACAGAGGAATACTGTCAGACAGGATAGAGCACAGAGGAGTTCTATCAGACAGGATATAGCACAGAGGAGTACTATCAGACAGGAGAGAGGACAGAGAAGTACTTTCAGACAGGAGAGAGCACAGAGGAGTAGTGTTGAGCGGCATAGGCCATATTCGAATTCGCGAATATTCGCGAATATATGGACGAATATTCGTCATATATTCGCGAATATTCGCATATTCGTTATATTCACGTTTTATTTTCGCATATGCGAATATTTGCGTATGCTAAAATTAACATATGTGAATATTAGCATATACAAAATTAGCATATGCGAAAATTCGCATATGCGAACATTAGCATATGCTAATTTTTGCATATGCGAATTTTTGCACGCCAGTCTCACACAGTAGTATAACAGCCTTCTTTACACCACACAAGCTGGAAGCAGAGAGGGGTGATCACTGTGATGTGTACTGTGAAGAAAAAAATAAATAAAAAAACGAATATTCGTAATTACGAATATATAGCGCTATATTCGCGAAATTCGCGAATTCGCGAATATGCGATATTCGCGAATAATATTCGAATTGCGAATATTCGCGAGCAACACTACAGAGGAGTACTATCAGACAGAAGAAAGGACAGAGGAGTGCTATCAGACAGGAGAGAGCACAGAGGAGTACTATCAGACAGGAGAGAGCACAGAGGAGTACTATCAGACAGGAGAGAGGACAGAGAAGTACTTTCAGACAGGAGAGAGTACAGAGGAGTACTATCAGACAGGAGAAAGGACAGATGAGTGCTATCAGACAGGAGAAAGCACAGATGAGTGCTACCAGACAGGAGAGAGCACAGAGGAGTATTATCAGACATGGAGAAAGGACAGATGAGTGCTATCAGACAGGAGAAAGCACAGATGAGTGCTAGCCCACCCTTACTTACTGGACTTTGTCCATCGCTGTGCTTCAGCTTGAACAAAGCCATGACAGTGGCGTTGCTAGGGTTGGTGTCACCCGGTGCAGTATAAAATGGTGTCATCCCCACACCTACCCCCTCCCCCCAGTAAGTTTTTAGCCTGTTGTGACAGACACCACTGTTGTAGCGCATTGTGAGAAATTCCAGTATAATAATCAGATATACCAGTTGCCACAGAATAGGAAAGTGTTAAAGAAGTTTTCACCATTTAAATATACCCTTAACGGGGTACACTTAAAGGGGTACTCCACTGGAAAACATTTTCTTTTATATCAACTGGTGGCAGAAAGGTAAACAGATTTTTAAATTACTTCTATTTAAAATCTTAATCCTTACAGTACTTATAAGCTGGTGTATGCTCCACAGGAAGTTGTGTAGTTCTTTCCAGTCTGACCACAGTGCTATTTGCTGACACCTCTGTCCATGTCAGGAACTGTCCAGAGCAGGATAGGTTTGCTATGGGGATTTGCTCCTACTATAGACAGAGGTGTCAGCACAGAGTACTGTGGTCAGATAGAAAATACATTAAAAAAGAAAATAACTTCCTGTGAATTGCTTATACAGCAGCTAATAAGTACTTGAAGGATTAAGATTTTTAAATAGAAGTAATTTACAAATCTGTTTAACTTTCTAGCACCAGTTGATTAAAAAAATGTTTTCCAGTAGAGTACCCCTTTCAGCAGTGGTGAGGTTATGCTGGAAGTTGTAGTTTCACTCACCATAACTGTAGAACTGACAAGCGACTACAGCTCTGATAGGACATAGAGAGGAGACTGTACAATGATATCAGTGACTACAGGTGACGTCTTCTCTATAGTCTTCCCTTATCTAATTCAGATGGTACATACCGCCAGGACTTGTTCCAGCTAAAACTTCTCTCTGCAGAATGTGACGCCCAGATGACTCCTCACTATGTCAGCGCATTCTCATCCTCCATATGAAAACAAGTATTATTATAAACCTGCCAGACACTGTATCCTCTAAATATAATACTACTATACACTATACTCTTTGATTATAAACCTTCCATACACCATACCCACTGAATATAATATTACCACAAACTGTACATTCTGAATATAATACCAGCACATACTGTACACTCTGAATATACTACCACCCACTGCGCCCTCTGAATATAATACTACCACAAACTGCGCCCTCTGAATATAATACTACCACCCACTGCACCCTCTGAATATAATACTACCACAAACTGCGCCCTCTGAATATAACATTGCCACACAGTGCACCCTCTGAATATAATACCACAACCGCAGTAACACCCCTCAACATCCGTTAGCTGATGCTATTACCACAGGAGGGGGGTATTGGTGGTGTTGCTAGTGGATGATGGGGGTGCTACTACTGGGGGGGTGTTGCTGGAGGATGATGAGAGTGCTACTGGCCATCCCCCCAGGCAGTATCACCCCCATCATCCATCAGCAGGATCATCCTCCTGGCAGGAGCACCGCCATCATCCACCATCAGGATCTGCTGATGGAGGTGCTACTGCTGGGGGGGGGGGTGTTGCTGGTGGATGATGAGGGTGCTACTGCCAGGGGGGGAGCATTAGGTAGGCCGCAGTTCCCCCACTTTAGGTAGGCAGCAGTTCCCCCCACATTAGGTAGGTAGCAGTTTCCCCACATTAGGTAGCATATTTTCCCCACATTAGGCAGCATAGATTCCCCACATTTGGTACCAGTTCCCCCACATTAGGTAGGTACCAGTTACCCCACATTAGGTAGCAATTTCCCCACATTAGGTAGCACAGATTCCCCACATTAGGTAGTAGTTTCCCCACATTAGGTAGCATAGACTCCCCACAATCGGTAGCACAGATTCCCCACATTAGGTAGCATAGACTCCCCACATTTGGTAGCACAGATTCCCCACATTAGGTAGCAGTTTCCCCACATCAGGTAGCATAGACTCCCCACATTAGGTAGCATAGACTCCGCACATTTGGTAGTAGTTTCCCCACATTAGGCCGCAGGTTCCCTTGCAGGTTCCTCACAATGGGTCAAAGTCTCCCCACATTAGACCGCTGGTTCAAACCCCCCCCCCCCCCAATAAAAAAAAAAAACACAGACAACACAGAGAGACACACACACAAACACACACGCAGTCAGAGAGACACACTCACAGACAGACACACACACAGAGTCACACAGTCACACACACACACACAGTGTCACACACATACACACACAGTCACACACACAGAGTTGCACAAACACACACACAGAGTCACACACACAGAGTCACACAGTCACAGTGGACTGGACATATTTAGCATTTTATTTGCAGCCTGCTAATGGCACTATTGTAGAGAAAGGGATAAGGAATATGTACATTTTTTTGCAGTATTCCAGCATAGGATGAGGAAGTTTGAACAGGGAGACATCAGGGTAGTCCAGAATACTTCACTGGGCACTTATAGCTTCTAGGCCAATTAGGAGAAAGCTTAGGGGTGAGCCTAAGAGACTGATAAAACCTTATGCATTGCATTGTAGCCGCCATCTTGAATAAAAAGCTGAGCAGTGACGGAACAACTCACTGTGGAACTACTGATTCCAGAAAGCTTTTACCCTACAATACAAAGCCATTTGAGAAAAGCATTGTGCAATGGGCTGACCTTGGTGACCTGCATTACTGTGTCCAGTTGCTAAACTACAAATTATAGTAGTGTTACCTGTGTTTTACCTGTATACCAAATATAGAGCATTTCTAGCTGTAAAAGTTCAACCCAAAACCAAAAAAATAAAAAAAAGTGTCTGGTAAAGGAATGGTTGAAGCATGTTGGTGGCAGTACCATTACTGTGGGCATCACATTTCGCCCAGGCCCAGTACAGGTATTTCTTCCAGGGGTTGTGTTGTTTTGAAACACAATACAGACCTTGTGGACTGGTTGGCTCATTCTTTGTCATGTCAGGTGAATGAAGAGTTTGATGGTATGATGTGGAGCCATGTGTCAGTGGATTTCTCATTGTCTACAGTTACATAGTTTGGTGGATGGTCTGTTCCATCATCTTTGTCTTTGACCCTCCCGTCCTAAACAGAAGAATAATATTAGCCCCGAGGAGGAGTTGTATGAGAACAGTCAGCCTTTGGGTGTGTTAAAGAGGTAGTAGAGGTGGAAGCATTCACCCAGCATAGCATTAGTGGGAATGGTGGTAGTAAATGTGGTGATAATGATATCATAAGATATCATCGTGGATATGCTGAGGGGGAGCAAGGAGCCCATGATCATAAGTTCATCAGAGGTTTATACTAAGAGGAATGGTGGGAATGATGAGGAGGAGTTTGAAGAGCTCAGTGATAAGGAGCATCTGTCAAACGTATCAGACATAGGCCTTCTGGTATGATGAGCTCAGGAGTAGGTGACAGTGAATCTGCTGCATCTGTAGACTTGAGAAAAAAGCCTTCCAGAGGCAGGGCACAGTCGGTCATGTGCCTCTTTACAGTGGTCTGTCCTGTGGAAATTTATTTTTCTATCTATTTTTCTATTTTCTATCTTATGAGATGCTGAAAACCAGGCACATTGCTATGTCTGCAAAAATAAAGTAAGGCATAGCCAGGGCAGAGTTTAGGAATTATGGGGGAGATTTATAAAAACCTGTGCAGAGGCAAAGTTGCCCAGTTGCCTATAGCAACCAATCAGCTTTCTTCTTTCATTTTTCAGAGGCCTTGTTAAGAATGTAAGAAGCAAGCTGATTGGTTGCTATAGGCAACTGGGCAACTTTGCCTCTCCACAGGTTTTGATGAATCTCCCCCTATGACTCTAGATAAGCACATGGAGCAACATCACAAGGCTTGTTTACAAGTATCACTAGTCTACCGCTGCTTGCTACAATTTGCACTAGTGCACCACTGCTAATAGCAGTGTGGTATACACATAAACATCCTATGATTCCAAAAAATGGGCAATTATTTTCAGTTTATTTTCAGTTTATTTTTAAGGGGTGTGAATGTCAT
The DNA here is from genome assembly GCF_029499605.1 of Hyla sarda. Lineage (NCBI taxonomy): Eukaryota > Metazoa > Chordata > Amphibia > Anura > Hylidae > Hyla > Hyla sarda. The sequence continues at coordinate 452,711,493 of NC_079189.1, forward strand.
ACATGATGGGCCGTGTTTGTCTAATACACATCCCCTGAATACAGTGGGCCCTCAAGTTACAATATTAATTGGTTCTGGGACGACCATTATATGTTGAAACCATTGTACATATGGAAACCTGGTAATTGGTTCTAAAGGCACCAAAATGTCATCCAAAAATAAGAAAAAGTGAGAATTGAAGAAAAATAAGCAGATAACTAATATAGATAAAGCAAGTCCTCATATAAATGTAGGAAAGATCTGCTGGGAGCTGTAAATCACTGTCTATGTCAGTGTTTCGCAAGCAGGGAGCCTCCAGCTGTTGCAAAACTACAACTCCCAGCATGCCCGGACAGCCAAAGGCTGTCCGGGCATGCTGGGAGTTGTAGTTTTGTAACAGCTGGGGGCACCCTGCTTGGGAAACACTGGTCTATGTAGAGGACAGGAGCTTCTTCAGTGTCCTGTACAGTACACGCAATGTCCTAAAGAAGTAATGGAGCTGCCCTCACCCTGGTACAGGTAAAGTGTACAGAACATGTATTACTTCCCTGTACTGTAGGGGGCGCTATCAGATACCAGTCAGTGCATACACTTCAGCAATACAGGTGTTTTACCAGTGAATGCCCTTTCTAATTGGTTGGTTCTTCCGGCCATTGACATGTTTCACAGATCTGGACTGTCTGTAGCATTGTATGTTGAGTCTGGTTTCAACTTACGATGGTCCAGAAAAGACCATTGTATATTGAAACTATTGTATGTTGAGGCCATTGTAAGTTGAGGGATTACTGTATATAATTCAGCCCATCACCTGATATTCCTTCCCATTATTAAAGTAAAGTTCATGCGCATCTAACTTATACTTTAAATTGTCAGACAAATAATAAACCCACATATCTCGGGAATCGGGATATAATAAGTATTAAAAGTGTACTGTCAACTTATAATTTCCTTCTTTTAGAATATGGACTATACTAAGACCGAATAGTTTATTTAACCCCTTAAGGAACAAGCGTTTTTCTGTTTTTGCACTTCCGATTTTTCCTCCGTACCTTTTAAAAATCATAACCATTTCAATTTTCCACCTAAAAAACCATATGAGGGCTTTTTTTTTGTGCAACCAATTCTACTTGATGTCAATCATTTAATCCAAAAATCTAGGGTGAAATGGAAAAAAAATCGTTGTACGACAAAATTGGAGAAGAAAATTTTTTTTTTAATTTTGGGGGCTTCCATTTCTACACAGTAAATTTTTCTGTAAAAATGACACCTTATCTTTATTCTGTAGGTCCATACAATTAAATTGATACCCACTTATATAGGTTTGATTTTGTCATACTTCTGGAAAAAATCATAACTACATGCACGAAAATTTATACATTTAAAATTATCCTCTTCTGACCCCTACAACTTTTTTATTTTTTCGCGTACGGGGCGGTATGAGGGCTAATTTTTTTGTGCGGAGATCTGAAGTTTTATCAGTACCATTTTTGTTTTGATCGGACTTTTTGATTGCTTTTCATTCATTTTTTTATGGTATATTTGGAATTTTTTTGTGCATATGCCATTGACCGTGCAGTTATCAGGCTACCTCAACAGTTGATTGCCCCCCCCCCCACGATCGCGCTGCGTGGGGGCGATCCACCCCACTGGACCACCAGGGACGGGATAAAGGCACCTTTAGACGCCGCTGTCAACTTTGACAGCGGCGATCTAAAGGGTTAATAGCCGGCCATGGCGATTGCCGCATGTTGATTATTAACACCAGCCCTCAGCTACAGAAATCAGCTGGGGGCCGGCTGGTATGATGTGGGCTCAAGTCGTGAGCCCGCTTCATACCCCGTTAACGGCACATGGACGAGTATAGATGTCTGTATCAGCAAAATATCTAGAGTTTTAGAGTTTTTTGTGTACACTGAATAAATCAATGAATACAATCCATCTTTTCAGTATTTCCCATCCATTATTTTACTCAGACCGTACAAGATTATATTAAACACATCAAAAGTTAATTATAAGGCTCATTACCTAAACACTGGATTCTTCAAGCTTTCCAACAACATGTAGTCTTTTAATATGCTATATTATTGGGCTTTGTTCTCTGTGAACCTATTTGTAATGTAGCCGTATGTAAAGTGGGCACCCGGTGCGCATGGTCAGACATTTATATAAATTATTTAATATGAGTGGAGGGTATTAGTTTTTGTTGATTAATTCTATTAATGTAAACTGCAACGATTTGTTTCATACCTTAATCATATATATATATATATATATATATATATATATATATATATATATATATATAGCATAACAGATTTGCAACATCTATTCTCTATTATTTTTATTTCTATGTCCCCTAGATTTTATCAAATGAAAGGCAGGTTGATAGGGGGGGGGGGGGGGGTTTAACTCCCTTCCTGTCCAGTCCAGGTTTTCATTGTGGCCCAAAGTCAGCACAGGTGCTCACAACAGCTGCTGATCGTCAATGTCAAACATTAGCAGTGAGTCCTGGCTGCTGAAAGTCCCGTAACGGGGGACCCCAGAATTTTGAGGTTATTAAAAAGTCCTATTGTAATTGTACTGACACACAGAATAAACTTAACATGCTATTTTTACCATTAAGTGCAGTACTTTAAAAAAGAATCTCCCGATAATTAGCTAAACTGCATTCTTTTTTTAAATTTCATCCCCCATTATTATTTTTTTTTTAGTTTTGCTGTATATTTTATGGCAAAATGAAAAGTGTCAATACAAAGTACAACAACAGTCTATTTAAAAAGATCAGTCTGTTAAATTCTGGAAAATTTCAATGACCACTGGAACCTGTTTATTGAGGCATAAAGCTTTTTGTAGCACTGATGGGTCTTTCTTATGCAATTTTACATCCTTGTTATCACATGGAGCTGTGCATATTGGAAACTCTTAAATGAAATTTGTCACATCTGTGTATATGTTTTGTCATCTTACCATCAGTAAGGTTTGGCGCACACTTCACAGTGGAACCCACACATCAGCTTTTCTAATTCCTATAAGGGAAAATTCTGGGGCACATTTGCTAATCCTGTTGAATTGGACGCTCTAAGAAGGATTTACAAGAGAACATGTTTTAATTGACATACACTTTGCATTTATTAGCCTAAGACACTCTCTTAGAGGTGAATTTATCAAACCATTTAGATTGTTTGTTTTTTTTTTGTCAAAATTTGTTGCATAAAAAGTCACAGGCTGGCCCCATGCAACATTTTCTGCGACATTTCATTTAGAACGTTTACATGTCATTACCATAAAGTGTTCTTATTTAGAGTGCTTGTGCAGTGGTCACTGATTTATCATGTGCGACTTTTTGTAAAATGTCACAGAAATGTTGCAAAAATGTTGCTTGGGCCAGAGTTAGAAGTTAACACAGGGCAGGAGAACTCTATGCAACAATTGTATTAAGGTCCATGCGACATTTAATGCAATTGTTGCATGGCCGCCACTTACTCTGCAATTTTTTGATTGAAAACACTGGATTCATTTTTCAAGAATAATAAAAAATACAATTTGATTGAATAAAGATAAAAAATGATGGTGGGGGGAGGGGAAAAACATACACAGCAGGGGAACAAGGACAAAAAGAGATGTCACTGCTGCCACAATAGTGATCTTTACTACTTACAAGTTACAAGGAGGATGTACATGCATAATAAGGACAAAGTGTCTCAGCACACATGGCAGGATGCAAGCACAACATGTGCAGATGTAAATAAAGTACAGTACCAACCTCAATAGAGAAGTAAAGTAGCTTAGTGCAGCAGAAGTGACGCCACCCCAACGTACGTTTTGGCGATATCCTTCGTCCTGGGGATCTTTTTTATCTTTATTCCATAAAATTGTATTTTTATTATTCTTGAAAAATGACTCCAGTGTTTTCTTAGTGTATTCTATTCAGGAGGTCATATATGAAGCCCCATACCTGCCTAGTTCATTTTACCTTATATTGTCACCCGTTTCAGGGGACTTTAATATTTTTTTGGGTAGAACCATTTAGGCAGTTTGCTATTTGCGTTTTCTTTAACTTTTTGATTGCATATAAAAGAGCATGATTTAGTTTGATTCTGCATCCCCAAAATGTATCAAAGCCTGTGTGATATTTGATAAATTTGGCGCTTGCAGGCAACTTTTGCCGCAAAATTTGTGCTCTTAAGACGTTGAAAATTCACACCAGTCTTCATAAATTTCCCCATTAGTGTCTTCGGCCTTCTTCAATTGTGGCTTATTTACAAGTATTTTATCTTAATGGTAAGATTTACACATTTTCTGTTAAACAGGTGATGTTGATATGCTTCTGCTGCTTGAACTAAATAATTGATTTCCTTTTTACCGTATATACTCGAGTATAAGCCAGGTTTTTCAGCATGATTTTTCGTGCTGAAAACACCCCCTCTGCTTATACTCAAGTGAACTCTCAGCCCTCAGTGGTCTTCAACCTGCGGACCTCCAGATGTTTCAAAACTACAACTCCCAGCAAGCCCGGGCAGCCATCGGCTGTCCGGGCTTGCTGGGAGTTGTAGTTTTGAAACCTCTGGAGGTCCGCAGGTTGAAGACGACTGCGGCCTTCGACATCATCCAGACCCCCCGCCCCCTTTAGTTTTGTACTCACCTCCACTCGGCGGGACATTAGGGTGCGCTGGTCCGGTGCGGCAGGACTGTCCGGTGGGGAGGTCGACCGGTGGGATAGTTGTTCCGGGCTGTCCATCTTCACCGGGGGGGGCCTCTTCTGCGCGCTTCGGGACCGGCCCCGGAATAGTCACGTTGCCTTGACGACGCACAGGGACGTTCATTAGCAATGTCCCTCTGCGTCATCGTCAAGGCAACGCCTCTATTCCGGACCCGAAGCGCGGATAAGAGGCCCCCCGGTGAAGATTGACAGCCCGGAACGACTATCCCACCGGACGACCTCCCCACCAGACAGTCCTGCAGCACCGGACCAGCACACCCTAACGTCCCGCCGAGCGGAGGTGAGTACAAAACTAAAGGGGGTGGGGGGTCTAGATGATGTCGAAGGCCGCAGTGGCTGCCCGGGCTTGCTGGGAGTTGTAGTTTTGAAACATCTGGAGGTCCGCAGGTTGAAGACCACTGTATCAGACATTGACGGTGATGATGCGGAGAAGCGGTGATGATGAAGGGGGGGGGGCTGATGACATGTGGTGATGATGACAAGGGGATGATGAAGGGGGTGTATGGGATGATGACAGGGGGATGTTGAAGGGGGGGGCTGATGCCATGTGGTGATGATGACAAGGGGATGATGAAGGGGGGGTATGGGATGATGGCAAGGTGATGATGAAGGGGGTGTGTGTGTGGGATGATGACAGGGGATGATGAAGGGGGGGTGTGGGATGATGACAAAGGGATGATGAAGGGGGGGGTGGGATGATGACAAGGGGATGATGAAGGGGGGGTGTGGGATGATGACAGGGGGATGATGAAGGGGGTGTGTGGGATGATGACAAGGGGATGTTGAAGGGGGTGTGTGGGATGATGACAGGGGATGATGAAGTGGGGGTGTGGGATGATGACAAGGGGATGATGAAGGGGGTGTGGGATGATGACAAGGGGATGATGAAGGGGGGGGTGTGGGATGATGACAAGGGGATGATGAAGGGGGGGGTGGGATGATGACAGGGGGATGATGAAGGGGGGGTGTGGGATGATGACAAGGGGATGATGACAGGCGGTGATGATGACAGGCGGTGATGATGAAGGGGGGATGATGACAGGGTGATGATGATGAGGGTGTTAATGACAGGGGTCTGGATGATGACAGGGGGGATGATGTATTTCCCACCCTAGGCTTATACTCGAGTCAATAACTTTTCCTGGGATTTTATTGTGAAATTAGGGGCTTCGGCTTATATTCGGGTCGGCTTATACTCGAGTATATACTGTATTTTAAATGATGTTAATAGGTAATGTATGTGGCTAGTAACTTGTGTAGCACTAGACTAGTAGCTCTTGATTTGCCTATTATATGGTGATCACATACTTTATAGTATGGTAGGGATGCATATACAATATATTTAGGGAATTTTAAGAACGTTTTGCACATTTTGTTTTGGTATGATCTTGGGCTAAAATGTTTTTTTAAAAAAACAAATTTTTCCATCATTCTTCACTCAATACTTCTTAATGACAAAGTAAAAAACTGAACTTTAGAAATATTTGCTAATTTATTGAAAAGGAAAAACTGAAATTTCACATAAACATAAGTATTAAAACCCTTTGCTGTGACACTTGAAATGTCGCCTCCCAATTCTCTTGATCGTCTTTAAGGGTGCATTCACACACTATTACTAGCAGCAGGAATCCCGCTGCGAGTTACGCAACCATTGATTTAAATGGGTCCACAGACCGTCCGCAATAGTATCAGATTTGCGGACTGTCCACGGACCCATTCAAATGCAGGGTAGCGTAACTCGCAGAGGTTCCCAGCTGGGAACCCGCTGCTAGTTACTAGCATGTGAACGCACCCTAAAGGGTACTCCGGGGGAAAGCAATTTGTTTTTTAATTGACTGGTGTTTTTTTTTTTTTTGTCAAAATGGTTTTTATTGAGATTTTTTCAGAACATAATAAGCAGCAGCATCAAATGATGCAATGAAACAGAGCTCGTTCAAAGTTCCAAATATACGTACATGTAAAATGTTTTACAATCAACAGTTACAACTAAACCAAGAAAACATTGACAGTGGTATATAGCTATATTCCAATTAGTAAGATTAAAAGCAAGAATGGTCATTTAAACTACTAGTATACTGGTAGAATGAACAAATGTAGTCAGTGCTCAGAGAGTGACAGCAATGTTATAAAATGAATGACCACAAGGTCAGTGCTGCATGTGAACGGTTTTTATAAGTGCTCAATACGTAGAACAGCTAAGTCGGCAGGGATGTTTCTGGCTGGGTGACAGTATGAAGGGAACCCGATCATCCGTACAGACTATTTCCCACTATATGTCTACACAATGGGGAGACTGTTTCCACCTCTCCCATCTACTAGTAAAAGCACGAAAACCTCCCGAACCAAGGGCAATAATCTTTTCAAAGGAGTAGGTGGTGTTGATTTTTGCTATCAGAGATTCAATAGAAGGGACATCGGCTGACTTCCAGCGACTTACTAACGTAATCTTAATTATTATACAGATTATGCAATAGAGGTCCCTATGTTGTTTAGGTATAGAGGTTAAGTTTAGAAATAATAGTACAGATTGTGGTGTCCATTGAACATTGTGGCCTAGAACTTCCTTCACTATCTTTGCACACGAGGACCAAAAGGGCTGGATAATAGGGCACTCCCAAAGGATGTGATAAAGTGTGCCTCTGTTCCCACACCCCCTCCAGCACCTGTCCGATACGTCCGCATAGATCAGAGCTAATTTATCAGGTGTATAGTACCACCGTAAGATAGATTTCATTGCAGACTCTATGTGCGTAGAACATTGAAAAGCAATATGTATATGTTTGAAGGCTAGTCGCCAAGTTATCAATGGAAAAGACATCTGTAACTCTCTTTCCCATAACCTCAGGGGATAGGGTTTAATGTCACTATGATTTTGTATAAGAGCGGAGTAAAATGGTTTCAAACCTTTTTGTGTGGACGTGAGTAGGCCAAGTGCCGCACCGTCCATTTCCCCTGGAGATGGAGTAAGGCCTTGCAAACAATGTCTAATTTGCAAAAATTTATAGAAATCTTGTTTGGGTAGGTTAAATTTAGCGGCTATGTCAGAAAATGGCAACAATATGCCCTTATCATAGATGTGGGTAACGTGAGTGATGCCCCTGTGGAACCAAGATGATATGTCTATATTTGGAATAAGGGCTTGCAAAAAAGTGAGTGGGACGTCCGCTAGGGACAGTCTAACTGGTTTAGCCATATGCGTGATAAAAAAAAAATCCATGCTACGTAAGAAGCTTTAACGATAGGATTAGACAATTTCGGGGGTGGAGATGACCAAAAGGGAGCGTATAAAACATCCTTAAGTAAAAAGGGCGCCACTGAATGGCTCTCTACGTCTAGCCAGGGGAGAGTCCGCGATATGCACCACCAATGCCGCAACCCCGATACTAGGGTAGCTATATAATAGTAGCGTATATTTGGAGAGCCTAAGCCTCCAACAATTCTAGATCTTGACAGTATGTGTGGAGCCAGCCTGGGTCTCTTGCCCGCCCATATGAAGGAGGAGAGTGCCTTTTGTGCTTTGAGAAAGAATGTGGCAGGGAGCGAGATGGGAAGTGTTCGGAAGAGATAGAGAAATTTAGGTAAGAGGAACATCTTAAAGGTTGCCACCCTTCCCACCCAAGAGATATCTGATTGTCCTAGGCGAGATATGTCTGCTTGAATGTCCGTTAGAAGTCGTTCATAGTTATGAGGATAAAGTAGCTTAAAAGGGAAGGAAAGCTGGACACCCAGATATTGGATGCTAGTTGTGCGCCAGTCGAATGAGTAAGTCAATTGTAATTGTTGTGATATTGCGGGAGTGAGGTTGATGGGGAGGGCCTGGGTCTTTGTATCATTAAGGTGATAATATGACAGAGCACCATATTTGGCTATGTTATCCATTACTGCTGGAAGCGATGTCACTGGGTCGGTAAGAGATAGGATGACGTCATCAGCATATAGGGCTATGGTGTGCTCACTACGACCAATTGTGACACCTGACACTCTAGCATCTTGTCTAATAGATTGGGCCAATGGTTCCATAGACAAGATGTATATCAGTGGAGATAGAGGACACCCCTGCCGGGAACCGTTAGTGATCGAAAATGGCTTCGAGAGCGAGCCATTAGCCAACACTGTCGCTGTAGGTTGTGAGTATAAAGAGGTCAGGGCCGTGAGAATACCACCCGAAAATCCCATGTGAGCTAGGACCGAGAAGGCGAACGACCAACGAAGTCGGTCAAACGCCTTCTCCGCGTCCAAGGCGAGGAGCACCGACGGGATAGAGGCATGTTCTAGGTGATGTAGTATATGTAAGAGTCTCCTGGTATTGTCCGAGCCCTGTCGCCCAGCAACAAACCCCGACTGGTCAATATGAACCAATGAGGGCAAAACCAGGGAAAGGCGGCAAGCCAGTAGCTTTGCATAGATTTTTATGTCCTGGTTCAATAGAGATATAGGTCTAAAATTTTGAGGCCTGTCTTGTGTCTTTCCCGGCTTTGGCAGGGTGGTAATAACCGCTTGCAGATTCTCCAGTGGGAACCTGCCAGTGCGGGTTGCTGTGCGGCAGAATCCAAGAAGGTGCGGGGACAAAATATCACTAAATGCCTTGTAATATGATGCATCAAACCCATCTGGGCCAGGTGCCTTGCCTCTAGGGAGGGATTTGATAATTTGTACGATCTCCGAAAGTGTGATATCCTGATTGAGAGATTCTAGTTGTATTGGGGATAAAGTAGGAAGGCTAAGGTTAGAGAGATAGGATTGTATAGAAGTGGACAGGTCAGGGGGGGTAGGAATGGATTCCTGTAGATTATACAAGTGTGTGTAAAAACAACTAAACCCATTGGCAATGTCTGTAGGTGTATAAAGTTTAGTATTAGTGACAGGATGTAACAAGTACGGTATCCGGGATTTAGCTTGACGTTGCTTTAAACGGTTCGCTAGGAGCTTGCCGGCTTTATTATCTTGAGAATAATATTTGGCCAGTAATTTTCTATATGATTTTTCATAAGATGTTAGTAAGAGGCAGCGAAGGCTACGGCGTAAGGCAGCAACCTCCTCCGCGTGCAACTGGGAGGGATCCGTCTGATTGACAGATTCCGCTTGTTTCAATTGGGCTAGTAAATCATTCATAGTCTGTATTCTCTGTTTTTTCAAGATCGAACAGTACTTAATGCAAGAACCCCTTATGACCGCTTTGTGGCAATTCCACAGCAAAATAGGATCCGAAACTGAACCCTCATTTTGAGTGAAGTATTCCTTGATGTCACTTTTGAGGCATTCACCAAATTGCGGATGAGACCATAAGTAGGGGTTATTGCGCCAAGCATAAGCCGGGGGGGAAACTGCACTATCTCTAAGTTTTAGGACAATAGCTGCATGGTCCGACCATTTTATAGGTTCAATTTCTGATTGCTGAGCAAGATCTAAAAGGGATCTGCCCACCAGAAATAAATCTATTCGGGAATACGTGTTGTGAACCCCCGAGTGGAAAGTATATTCCCTTTCGGACGGGTGATGTATGCGCCATATATCGTAAAGGTCCATAGCAGAAAGCAAAGAAGATAAAGAAGCAGAAGAGAAGCGGGAAGGAGAGGTAGAGTCCAGGTGAGGATCGGAGACAATGTTAAAGTCCCCATTAATGACTAGAGATCCCCAGGCTGAACCCCCAACAATTTTTAACAGGCGTTTCAGGAAATTCAGTTGACCCGAGTTAGGGGCATAAAGGGAGACAATGGTGTAGCGAGCGGCATTGATGGTGCACTTAAGGATCACATACCTCCCCCGCCGGTCCGACACAACTTCTTGCAAGGAGAATGCCACGGTGTTCCTGACTGCAATCAGGACTCCCCGGGATTTGGAACTAAAATGAGAGTGGAAAAGATGAGGGTACAGTGGGTGGTGTATACGGAAAGCATCTCTATCTAAGAGATGGGTCTCTTGAATACTTAGAACATCACAATTTAAATTCTGAGCTTCTTTCCATAAATATGCCCTTCTATGCGGTGCATTTAAACCATTCACATTTAAGCTTGCAAACGTTATAGCCATATCACAAATCTATTAAAGCAATGATGCATCAGTAGCAAATATGTAGTTATAGGGTGATAGCACGCATCTCCCAGCCAGCATGCGGCTACCATGGTGTCACTGAGCACAACACACGGACCATATATAATAGTTATACCACGGAAAAGACAACAAAATAGGAAACCACATAAAACAAACATTAACATAACAAAACACGTAGAGGATGGATTGCCTTGGCAAAGACCATCCAACTTCCAGTGGGGGTTAGAGTCCACACTGTAACCGGGCATGCAGGTCACAACACAAAGGCCTGCACATCAGCAGTGAAATGAGACAGCGCCCAGCCCATCAGGCAAGGACCAGTCCTTTTCCACCATCCTTGGTCTCGGGGATTTTCTTGGTTGTGAGGGATAGATCGGTGAAATGTTCCACTGGTTTAGCAATTCTTCACCCTCCTTGAGGGTTCGCACCACATGCATTTCTTTGTCTCTGCGAATAAGGAGGCGCACCGGGAATCCCCAACGGTACATGATATTTCCCCTCCGTAGGGCCGAAGTGATTGGAAGAAGGGCTCTACGAGCCTGTAGGGTAACCGCTGAGAAATCGGCATACACCGCTATTTTTTGGTACGGAGCAGGGAGGCCATTATTGCGGCGAGCATATTCCATGAGTTGTTCCTTAATGTGGAAGAAATGAATGCGAGCTAAGACATCACGTGGAATTGAGTCCTCTAAATGCTTAGGTCTGGGGACCCTGTGCGCCCTGTCAATGATGAGCTCCTGAAGGGGGCAGTCTGGGAGAGTAGCTTGAATTAACGAATGTACAAAGTCCGGTATATCTGCTGGGGCAACAGTTTCTGGGATACCCCGTAGCTTCACATTGTTGCGTCTGCTCCTATCCTCCAGATCAGCCATTTTGAGTTTAAGCATAGAGACCTCCTCCTCAAGGTCATCCCTCAGATCAATAAGAGTGTTATGAGATACAGCGAAATCACCAAACTTTGCCTCCAGGTGATCTACTCTATCACCTAAATCTTGAATAGAAGCTTGCATAGGATGCACCATTTTGTGTATGTCTTGCAAAAAGGACGAACGTAGTAGCAGTAGCATGTCCCTCATTTTGGTGTCTGTCAGGGATTCATTAGACACTGGTAATGCAGCCAGTGGATCTGGTATTGCTGCGTCCCCAGATGAGAAAGTGCCCCAGTCACCCACCTCAGTATACGTTGGCAGGACATTCGGCTGTGCACACTGGGCTTCTAGGCCGGGAGAGGCGCAGGCGTCCAACACTGAATCTGTGGGGCCAGAGGGAAAGCCCAGGGCCTGACTCACCAGAGCGCCTGTCCCGTCCCTGTTCGGCCGTCGCGGGCGGTCTGTGATCAGCGGCGCCGGCTCCATTGGAAAGGCCGAGGAACAGAGCGATGGGTCTGACGTGGATCTCCTATACCGGAGCGGAGACTGTGCAGGTGAGTGGCCCCGTAGTTGTGGTGAGCGCTCTGGCTGCGGCGCTGAAGGGATGTCGGCGCCATCTTGCCGGGAGGCCGCTCGGGGCTTAAAGACGAATTTGTCAAGTCTGCCGGTCTTAATCGGTTTCCTCCTTTTCACTGGCATGGTGGCGGAGGTTCTGTGCCGGGATACTGCTGAGCAAGGCGGTGTATAGCTGTTACTTAGTCGCTTTTAGCAGGCTGGAGTACGGAGCGCTCCTAGTATGCGACCATGCGCCCCGGCTGCCAGGCCACGCCCCCTTGACTGGTGTTAAAGATTGTAAATTAAAGGTGTTAACAGATTTGTAAATTTAAAAAACAAAAAGAAAAATAGCCAGCACAACTACCTAATACACGGGTGCACGCTGCTGTGGCAAATACAAAGTATTAATTAATGGATCCAGCATGTCACTCAGTCAGAGGCTATATGCCCAGCAGAGGTGAGTGTTATGAGTGTTAGGCTCAGAATGTGTGTTGGGGTCCCATCCAAAATGAGTCCACCTCCGCGTGGTGGATGGGGGGACACGTTTTGATCAAAAAGTGTGTTAAGAGCCTCCATTTTTTGACCAAGTGTGCTGCTGCAATCCTCTTTTTTTGTATAGTTTACATTTGCCACAGCAGCTTGCACCAGTGTATTAGGTAGTTGTGCTGGCTATTTTTCTTTTTGTTTTTTTGTGCAACTAAGGGGGAATGGCACCCATGCACCCCTCCCCTTTTTCACAGGAGGTATTTTGATTTAAATTGATAATGAATCCAGCATGTAACCCAGTCAGAGGCTATATGCCCAGCAGAGGTGAGTGTTATGAGTGTTAGGCTCAGAATGTGTGTTAGGGTCCCATCCGAAATGAGGCCACCTCCACTTGGTGGATGGGGGGACACGTTTTGATCAAAAAGTTCACTTTTTTGACCAAGTGTGCTGCTGCAACCTTCTTTTTTTTTGCAAGATTTTTAAATTACTTCTATTTAAAAATCTTAACCCTTCCAGTACATATCAGCTGCTGAATGCTCAACAGTAAGTTGAGTAGTTCTTCTTAGTCTAACCACAGTTCTTTCTGCTGACACCTCTGTCCATGTCAGGACTGTCCGGAGCACGAGAGGTTTGCTATGAGGATTTGCTCCTACTCTGGACAGTTCCTGACACAGACAGAGGTGTCAGCAGAGAGCACTGTGATCAGACAAAAAATATTCAAAAAGAAAACAACTTCCTCTGTAGTATGTAGAAGTTGATAAGTACGGGAAGGATTAAGCTTTTTTAATTGAAATTATTTACAAATCTGTTTAACTTTCTGGAGCCAGTTGATATGAAAAAAAAATGTTTTCTGCTGGAGTACCCCTTTAAGATGTTTCTACACCTTGGAGTAACCCTTTAAGATATTTCTATACCTTGATCTAAGTCACCTGTGGTAAAATCAGTAGATTGGACATGGAAAGACACAGTCCTGTCTATATAATGTCTCACAGCTGACAATGCATATCAAAGTAAAAATCAAGCCTCGAGGGGGAAATAACTGATCTTGTATGACCCCCTTGTGCAGCCATTACCGCATCTAAACTTTTCGGGTAATTGTTGAATAGTCCTGCACATCAGCTTGAATTTTAGCAGATTCCTTTTGTACAAAACAGCTTCAACTATGTTTTCTCCTATGAACTATTCGCATTATTATGTCCTTCTATCAGATTTCTATTGGATTAAGGTCAAGACTTTGACTTGCCAATTCCAAACTTTAATTGTATTTTTCTTTAACCATTCATTGGTAGAATGACTTTGCTTAGGGTCATTGTCTTGGTGCACCACTCATGTTCTTTTGACATTCAGTTGATGGACAGATGTCCTGACATTTTGCTGGTATATTTCAGAATTCATTGTTCTATCAATGATTGCAAGGATTTCAGTATCCTCCTATTGGACACAGTCTGTCTAAGGGTCTATTCACACTTATAGTATTCTGTGCAGAGTTGATGTGCAGGATTTTCTGCTGCAGATCTCAATGTAAACTGACTGACTGAACACAGCTTGAAATTCTGCGCATCAAATCTGCACAGAATACTGTACGTGTGAATAGACCCTGAATGAGGATTGTTGGAGTATCTTAACTTTTTAGAGATAGTTTTGTAACCTTTGACAGCCTAATGAGTATAAACCACATACTTCTTTTTTGTGACATGATAATCTTTCACAAAAGTTAATTTTGATACCCCCTCAAAATAACTTAACACACAGACAATAATAATGTCTAAACCTTGGCAACAAAAGTCCAAATTGGGACCAAATTGTCAATATTTTTTATGGCCACCATTATTTTCCAGCACTGCCTTAAGCCTCTTGGGCATGGTATTTTAGGATTTCACTGGTTGTAAAAGAACTCCTGTGGCAACTCACGAAGCTCTGGTGAACTCCATGCCCAAGAGGCTTAAAGGGGTACTCCACCCATAGACATCTTATCCCCTATCCCGCCGCTGGAGACCCCCGCATTATAGCACGCAGCACCCACCTGTTACTGCTCTGGAAGGGCTGGAGGGTCTGGCTCCCGACCACGGGGATGGAAGATCGTGACGTCACGACTCCTCCCCCATGTTACTTCACGCCCCGCCCCCTCAATGCAAGTCTATGGGAGTGGGCATGGCGGCTGTAACAGGTGGGTGCTGCGTGCTATATTGCGGGGGTCCCCAGCGGTGGCATAGGGGATAAGATGTCTATGGGTGGAGTACCCCTTTAAGGTAAAGATGGAAAATGATGTTGGCTACACAAAATATTGAAACTTTTGGCCCAACTTGGACTGTTTCACTTAGGGGTGTACTAACTTTTATTGCCAAGGTTTAGACATTAATGGTTGTTTGTTTAGTTATTTTGAGGGGACACAACATTAAACACTGTTATACAGTCTGTGCACTCACTACTTTACATTGTAGCAGTGTGTCATTTCCTCAGTGTTGTCACATGAAAAGATATAATAAAATATTTACAAAAATGTGAGGGGTGTACATACTTATGTGAGATAATGTACTGTATGTGAGATTCACTCAGCTGCCATTAAACAGGAGTCCCTGCTCCTGTATGTACTGTTCATGGAGTGATGAGGCATGCAGTGTTAGCCTCACCATTTAATATGCAGAAGCAGGGACTCCAGCCTTTAACAGGAGTTCCTTCTTCTCTACATACTTTATTATTGGCCAAAATCAATTTAGATTTGGATGAATCAATATTTTGGAGGGAAATTCATAGCAACTTTAATTCTACACAAATTGAAAGGCTCATCTGTAACCCAAGCACCAAGTGACCTCTACAGTAGCTATTCACCAACATGATTATGCCATAATGTTGTGATTTAGGCGTTTCCTGCTTTGGACAATTTCTACTTAGAATTCCCTTGATAATAAATTGATTATAAAATATCCCCTGCCAGGGATTTTTAGTGATTACCTGTGATCTGTGGAGTTATCTGGTAGAGCTCTGCATGGGACTGTTTTCTTAATCCTGTTCTTGCCTGATCCCACTGGATTTCTGACAATTACTGCCCGCTCCTGTAAGGTGTGTGATCGACTCCCACCTGCTCCCATAACATGTGTGTCCAATCCTGCCCTCTCCCACAGACATTTTGTCACAGCTTTTAGTGATACCCCCCCATGTCATTTCAATACCCCCATGCCGTTTTATTACCCCCGATGCGATTTCATTACCCCTTTTGCAATTTTAACAGCCCCCTGTTGTATCTCAGAGGTTTGCAGGACGTGCTTTTTGTTCTGTGACTACCCACTCTCACCCACTCAGGAAAAAAACTACCAGTTTTTCTGCCAAGTTTAATATGGGGTCCTGTGGGACCCGTGCAATCCCAATCCCATTGCAGTCCTCTAATAGCTCACAGTAAGGCTATGTTCACACACCCGAATTTCTGTGTGGAATTCCGCTTGGAATTCTGCATGGAAATTCCGCTGCTTTAGAATCCTGTTAAATTCCACGGGATTCTGCTGTGCTGTTCCTTGCCATCTGTTTATGGCAGGAAATTCTGAATTCCATGTCCGCTGAAAGAATGAGCCTGTTCATTCTTTCTGTGGACTCTACACGGAATGCATAGCTGTCTATGAGACAGAGCATTCCTGTGCAGTCCTAGCGCCGGCATATTACACCCTGTTCCAAATTATTATGCAAATTATATTTTTCTCATTTATCTAAATAATTGGTGTAAATAACAGTCAGCATAATTCTCATGTTATCAACTATTAAGAGTACAATTCAAATTTTATTGAACAAACCTCCTAATGATAACAGTATTTTTTTAAACATAAAAAACTTACAATGCACTGTTCCAAATTATTACGCACAGTAAGTTTCAAAACACTTTATATGTTGTAAAGAACTGAAAATTGTCATTTGTTGTTTTTACTGCATATTTACTGAAATCAAAAGCTATTTCAATCAAACTTTTAACAACATTTTAACTTTTTAAATTTTAACAGGTCACGTTACATTTTAACATAGGACCCCTTATTTGATAGCAGCTTCACAAGTCTTGCATCCGTTGAACTTGTGAGTTTTTGGACAGTTGTTACTTGAATTTTTTTGCAAGATGTCAGAATAGCCTACCAGAGCTGCTGTTTGGATGTAAACTGCCTCCCACCCTCATAGATATTTTGCTTGAGGATGCTCTAAAGGTTCTCAATTGGATTGAGGTCAGGGGAGGATGGAGGCCACACCATGACTTTCTCTCCTTTTATCCCCATAGCAGCCATTGATGCAGAGGTATTCTTTGCAGCTTGAGATGGTGCATTGTCATGCATGAAGATGATTTTATTACAGAAAGCATAGTAATTCCTTCTGTACCAGGGAAGAATGTAGTCAGTCAGAAACTCCACATACTTTGGAGAGGTCATCTTTACACCTTCAGGGACCCTAAAGGCGCTGATCAGCTCTCTTCTCATGATTTCGGCCCAAAACATGACTCCACCACCTGCTATGTAATGATATTTTAGCAGCTGCTCTCTTGATCCGATGCCTGGATCTGGCAGAAATCTTCCTAAATGTGCCTTTATCTGCACGAACCCTTCTGTGCTCTGAATCAGGCACAAATCTTTTAATAGTGCGATGTTCGCACTTAAATTTTCGTGAAATATCTAATGTTTTCATACCTCGTCAGAGGCATTGAACTATTTCACTCTCTTCGGCAGCAGAGAGATCCTTTTTCTTCCCCATATTGCTTGAAAATGGTGCTCTGCTTAATAATGTGGAACACCCACCTTTAGTAGTTTTTCCTTAAATTGGTCTCACCTGGCAATCTAATTATCACAGGTGTCCAAGATTGTTTTCATGCCATCCATGAGTTTAACGGAAAAACAGTATATTTAGGGGGAGATTTTTTAAAACCTGTCCAGAGGAAAAGTTGCTGAGTTGCCCATTGCAACGAATCAGATTGCTGAAATCTGTAATCTGAAATCTGAAACTGAAAGAAAGGATCTGATTGGTTATTATGGGCAACTCCGCAACTTATCCTCTGGACAGCGAGAGACACTCTTTGTAACAATTGGGTGTAATAAAATGGGATTTCTAAGCTAGACAATCTCTTTACTATGTGCAGATAAATACAAGAGCATACAGATATGTAGTGAAAAAGCTCTTTTCATAATGATGTCCCAGCTTTCAGTTTACATGATCCATGATGGTTGACAACCATCAGGACAAAAACTATTTGTTCATTGGGCAGTGTGCAAATATAAACCCCAGTTTATACATAGACTTTTGAAATGGAAACATGTTCTTAAAGGGGTACTCCGGTGCTTACACATCTTATCCCCTATCCAAAGGATAGGGGATAAGATGCCTGATCGTGGGAGTCCCGCAGCTGGGGACGCCCGCGATCATGCATACGGCACCCAATTTGTAATCAGTCCCTGCAGCGTGTTCGCTCCGGGACTGATTACCGGCGACCGCAGGGCCGGCGGCGTGTGACGTCACGCTCTGCCCCTCAATGCAAGCCTACGGGAGGGGGCGTGACAGCTATCACGCCCCCTCCCGTAGGCTTGCATTGAGGGGCGGAGCGTGATGTCACACGGGGCGGAGGCGTGACATCACACGCTGCCGACCCTGCGGTCGACCGTAATCCGACCCGGAGCGAACACGCTTCGGGGAATGATTACTAACGGGTGCCGCGTGCATGATCACGGGCGTCCCCAGCTGCGGGACTCCCGTGATCAGGCATCTTATCCCCTATCCTTTGGATAGGGGATAAGATGTGTAAGCACCGGAGTACCCCTTTAACATGATATATTTACTGAGTATTTGTTTATTGAATTTTACAATGTTTGGACCATTATATTAATTGATACTTTATTAAATGGTTTAGCCATTGTTATTATTCAGTGTATTTAATTGTGTCTCTAATAAAGATGATTTCTATGAAATTGAGAACAGACTGTTATTATTTTAGTTTCCTCTTTCGAGGTCTCACTATTCTTATTTCTAGAATAGTAGCATACAGTGCTCATGTAAATGTTTCATGTATGCGACCTTTCCATAGTCTTCCCATAGCTATGGATTGAAAGCCTTTGAATACCAGCCTTTCATGTTCACTTGTCAGCAACAGAACCCCTGCAAAGAAGCCAATTAACCAGGAGTTGAACAAATGGAATTACAGAAGGAATCAGGGCTGGACTGCTTTGATATAAGTTGAAGCAGTGACATGCAATATGTTTCAAGGCTAAGATGAAAGATGAGTGATACGAAGATAAGAAATTACAGAGAACTTATCTTTGCAGGATAAGCTGCTTTTTGTGCGCCTACAATGAATTACAGGGTAACAATGAAAGCTGCCACCTGTATATACAGTATATCACATGAGTTAGTACACCACTCACATTTTTGTAAACATTTTTTTACATCTTTTTATATGACAACACTGAAGGAATGACACTCTGCTACAATGTAAAGCAGGGAGTGCACAGCCTGTAAAACAGAGTTTAATGTTGTGTTTCCTTTAAAGGGGTACTCCGGCACTTAGACATCTTATCCCCTACCCAAAGGATAGGGGATAAGATGCCTGATCGCGGGGGTCCTACTGCTGGGGACCCCCGTGATCTTGCACGCCGCACCCCGTCGATCACGGGACCGGAGCGTGGTGACATCACGGCTCCGCCCCGGGTGCCGTCAGGCCCCCTCCCATAGACTTGCATTGAGTGGCGGGGCATGACACACGGGGGCGGAGTCGTGACGTCACACTCTTTTGCTCGCGTGGACGGGATCCGAAGCCTCCAGCGTTGCCAGAAGCCGTTGAGGTGGGTGCTGCAGCCAAGATCCCGGGGGTCCCCAGCGGCGGGACCCCCGCGATCAGGCATCTTATCCCCTATCCTTTGGATAGGGGATAAGATGTATAAGCGCCGGAGTACCTCAGAAGTAACTCAGAACACAGCCAATAATGTCTAAACCTTGGAAACAAAAGTGAGTACTAGACTTGTGCACAACCAAAATTTTCGTTTTGTTTAGTTTTTTTTCGGATCCATTTTTTTCGGTTCTGTTAAACCTTCGGGATACAGTAATTCGTTTTATTCTGTTTTCGGACGCATTCGTATACATTTTTTCCGGTTCTATTTGGAAACTGTTCGGCTGTCGGATGCATTCGTTATTTCGGATCTATTCATTATATATATATTATTCGTTTCACTTTCGTTTTCGGATGATTTCGTTATTTGTTTTAATGCTTATTTCTAATCCTTATTTCTAACGCAGGCCTTGCTGATCCTCTCTTGTAAAAAATAGCAGGTGTTACCTTAGCTTGTTTTGCAGTTCTCTCTGAGCCAGAAGCCAAGTTTTGCTCAGGTAAACTGTCCATTTCTGCAAATCCAGTGATTCCACACTCCAGTAACAAACTCTCACACGACTACCTCACAACTAATTAAACAGCCTCACTGTCTGTGATACAGTAGGGATCGACTGGAATAAGCCAATTGGCTAAAAGGTATCATGTAACAATTAACTCCGATCATGTGACCTCCCAAAGACCAATTGAAAAAATTTAATTAATTATTTACTTTGCATTCGTTATTTTATGAATGCATTCGCTATTTTATGAATGTATTCGTTAATCTGATGTTCGTATTATAATGGTTATTCAGAAATGTTCCAAATATGTTTTTGTGCGTTCGGATCAATCCGAACGCCCGTAAATGTTAAAATTCATATAAATTAGCATTCGTGGCAAAACAAATTGCACATGTCTAGTGAGTACACCCCTAAGTGGAAATGTCTACTTATCATATTGAAATACTACCCTGCGTTCCAGTCTCCAAAGGGAGGGGAGCATGCTCTGCTTCAGAATTTCACAGTACATGTTGATGTAATAAAAAATTTATAAAAATGTGAGGGGTGTACTTACTTATGTTAAATACTGTAGCTAATACAGGATAAAGGCACTGATTGATCATGGTCACAGCTAACTCCCTCTTGCATAATTACCTTTGAACAGGTCACAAAGCATGCCTAGAAAACATTTCCAATGAAGTCACTGAATCCCCACTAGTCTATTTTTTCCCATGTGAATTATGTAGTTGCAAGTAGAGGAGAAAAAAAATGGAATCACTCAATCCTGAGGAAAAAAAAAAAAAAACAGTTAGCACTTTGCTGCTTCTTCTCAGATTTTTATTTAGGCATTAACTTCACTGCTGTGTATTTCTGTGTATTTTTTACATGTGCACTGTCAGACTGAAAAACTATTTTATATGTTGTTCCTAATGAAATGTAAAGACCTTTTGCGATATAGTTGTTAAAAAAATTCTGAATATTTGATAAAGAAATCGCCTCATGAATATCCCATCACTAGGGTCCCCATACCTACTGGGACACTAACCAGTCCTGCAGAAGCATCAGTTTGTCCATGAGTCATGGGCAAGAGATGACTCATGGACAAGGCTGCATGAGCAGGTGCACCAATCACCTTCCATCACCACAAGGAGGGAGACACTCCTTTTACCGAGAGGATTTTCTAACACAATGAGCTAATGAAAAGAGTGAATTTTATTTTAAATATAAGTGATAGAGGCATAGAAATTAAACGTACATGGTCCGGATTGGGCACTGAGTAACACGTAAAAAATTTTTTTTTGTGAAATCTGACAATTATGCTTTAAAGGGGTACTCCGGTGGTCAACGTGTTTTTCCGTTTGAGACTTACCCTATTTGTTTTGTTTTATTTCTATTTTTGTTGTTTAGGAGACTCTATTTCCGTTATTTGTTGTCTTTTTATCCCCCACTTTGTTTTCCTATCTTTGCTTCTATTTACTGTTTCTTGCTGTGCTGAAAACTACAAATCCCAGCATGCCACATGCCTTGCTGGTTTGGGGCAGCTCCTTTTTTTTTTTTTTTTTTTTTTTTTGTTCCGCCCTTTACCCATCCTTCTATTATCCCGAGTCGGCCCCCTTATACACACTGATATAAATCAGCCTTGGTTGGGATACACTGGCATACACACACAAAAGGGACTACAACTCCCAGCATGTGTCATTCAGGGATCTTCATTCTTTAGTATAACACCAGCATGCTGCCTCTGTAGTCTCCTGGGGGTTGTAGTTCACTACACCTCTGTAGGGCATACACCAGTGTTTCCCAACCAGGGTGCCACCAGGTGTTGCAAAACTACAACTCCCAGCATGCCCTGACAGCCTTTGGGCATGCTAGGAGTTGTAGTTTTACAACAGCTGGAGGCTCACTGGTTGGGAAACACTGGTATAACATGATGTGTATGCTGAATAGGCTAGAACAGTGTTTTCCAACCAATGTGCCTCCAGCTATTGCAAATCTACAACTCCCAGCATGTAGTTTTGCAACAGCTGGAGGCACACTGGTTTGTAAACACTAGCATACACACACACACACACACAACAGGGACTACAAATCCCAGCATGTGTCATTCAGGAGTCCCCTCCCCCTTCACATATAGAGATCATTCCCAGTATGAGATCTATTCCCCTGCAGTCTATACATGCCCAGCCCGTCCACCTTCTCATCCTCCCCTTCAGATAACACTTATCTTCTCTGTGAGGTTTTTCTCCTGTGCAGACCTGTGTCCTTAGAATACAGAGCAGGGGGGAGGGGAGAGGAGGAGCTGTGTACTCAGCTGGATGAGATGAGGGGGCGTGGCTTATTCTTCTCATGCAGACAGAGAAAAAAAAAAAGCTGTGACATCTTGTCCACAACAGACTCAGAACTGTGGACAACAGTAAAAGAAAACCCTCTATATGCCAAAACATATAACACATGTATATTGCAAAAAAAACAAAACTTACAAAGAAGATGCCATATAGTCAAAAAAAAAAAATTAACCACCGGAGTATCCGGTTTTCCTTGACAACACCCATTTTAATGCATCTTTTGCTTATCTTGTTAAAAAGTTTCCCTCTATGAAAATAAATAAGGATGAGCAAATTGAATCTGACGAATCCAAATTCATTACGAATTAAATGAAAAATTAGCTTTGCAACGAATTTGAATATGACTGCGATTCGATCGCACAAATTGTTTAATTTAGTTGCGTTCCAGACTCCAGGGCATCTAAGATGGTGGCTACACATGTCAGGACATGGGGCAAGGAACGCTGAGAAGGCAGGGACACGGGTAGGTGGTATGACCCTGAATCACATGCAGCATGCATCCTATCAGCAGCCAGCCACCCCTGTGATGTCACAGCCCTATATAATCGGCAGCCATCTTGCAGCTAGTCACTTCAGCATTCTACTGCAGAGAGAGAGAGGGACAGAGAGCAGTTTGTGTTGCACAGAAAATAATTTTTAAAGCAGTGATTCACCTCAATTTTGGGTGTAGTACACAGTGACTGTGTGCTGCAGCACTGGTGTGTACAACAACTGAAAAGCTAATAGTAGCCCGCCAGTTAGGGTGAGCAGAGCACTAAAAGCCATAATCACCTGATATTAGTGCCGGCCTAATACAGGTTGCAGAGTGTATTGTCCTCTATTAAGTGTAACCTGTGCGTACATAGGTGGTGTATCATTTTGTTCCTGTTACAGTCTTAAGGGCCTAGTTACTGTAAAAGGCCAGCCAAGAGTATACACCTGCTGCTGTTCTAGACAAATACTGTTTTAAGCCTAGTGGAGTGTATTGTACTCCCCTCATAACAGCATACCATGTATGTACTTCTACGTGATGTATCATTTTGTTCCTGTTATAGTCCTAAGGGCCTAGTTAGTGTGAAAGGCCAGCCAAAAGTACACACCTGCACTCTTCTAGACAAATACTGTTTTAAGCGTAGTGAAGCGTATTGTACTCCCCTCATATAAGTGCATACCACGTATGTACATCTACGTGGTGTACCATTTTGTTCCTGTTATAGTCCAAAGGGCCTAGTTACTGTGAAAGGCCAGTCAAAAGTGAACACCTGCTGCTGTTGTAGACAAATACTGTTTTAAGCATAGTGGAGCATATTGTACTCCCCACATAAGTGCATACCATGTACATACATCTACGTGGTGTACCATTTTGTTCCTGTTATAGTCCTAAGGGCCTAGTTACTGTGAAAGGCCAGCCAAAAGTACACACCTGCTGCTGATGTAGACAAATACTGTTTTAAGCATAGTGGAGCGTATTGTATTCACCTCATAAGTGCATAAGTGCATACCATGTATGTATATCTACGTGGTGTACCATTTTGTTCATGTTATAGTCCTTAGGGCCTAGTTACTGTGAAAGGTCAGCCAAAAGTACACACCTGCTGGTGTTGTAGACAAATACTGTTTTAAGCATAGCGTATTGTCCTCCCCTCATATACGCACTAAGTATGTCAGGCAGAGAAATGTCAGGACGTGCACAGAGGAGTGACAGAGGCCTAACTTCATCAGGCACAGGCAGAGGTCGCAGTAAACTAGGGGAGACTAGCAGCAGGAGTTGCCGAGATAGGCCTGAGCTCCTGGTATCAGCTATTGGTCGTGTCTCGACCAACAACCCATCTGCTGTCATTGACTGGTTAACTCGGTCATCCACTTCATTACAAGTGATATCTTATACCCCCAGTCAACAGTCGGTGGGTTCCTCAGACACAACCATCAGTTGGCATGGCCCGGTCCTCGAATTGCCTCTGTCCTATTCTGTTCCCTCTCCCATAGAAGTATCCTATGCTGTGGGTTCAGCTCCACTTTTTAGTCAGAACGATCTACTAGAGGACAGTCAGAAACTACTGCCCAGCCAAGAATTGGAGGAGACATCCCCCGCTTCCTTCGCAAGGCGGGCAAGTAGTGATGAGAGTGGTGTGGTAGGTGGTTTTGGGAGCATTCAGGCCCCTGAAGCACACACTGTTGCGTTACCTGAGGAGGACATCAGTGACGTGCAGACACAACTCGATGATGATGAAGCCGATCACACTTGGGAGCTGGGTGCAGAAAGGGCTTCATCATCATCAGGAGAAGAGGGTGGCAGGTTGCCCGTGAGGCTGCAGTTTAGCCAGCAAGGTGGTAGCATGGTTGGGAGTCAGCATGGGGGCAGCAGTCAGCATGGAGCCAAACATGCCCAGGGTAGACCACCTGCTTTGCGGATGCCTACCTGCCTGGGAGGTAATGGAACAGGGGTCCCTGGAGTAGGCAACAGTAGCAGTCAGCCATTGTGGACTGTTGGGGGGAAAATCAGCTACTCTGCGGTGTGGCAGTATTTCATCAAGTATCCGGAGGGTGTTAACATGGCCACAAGCAATTTAAAAAATTATATTTCATCTTTTCAAATTTGAGGCCCTTTGGTCTCGTCAGGCTGCCACCACCTCCAGGCTGTGTCATTCTGTTATCATATGGTCTCCTCTTGCTGCTGCCACCTCCAGGCTTGGTCATTCTGCCATATTTTGGTCTCCTCATTCTGCTGCCACCTCCAGTCTGTATCATTGTGCCGCCATGTGGTCTCCTCATGCTGCTGGCACATTACATAAAAATATTTTTTAACTCCTTAACGACGCAGGAAGTATATTTACGCCCTGCGCCAGCTACCGCGATATAACGCAGGGTCACAAAAACTGCAAAAGGTACAGGAATGGACATGCTTGGAACGGATCTGTGCTTGTCTTGGGGCTAATGTTGTGAGATTACCTTAAAACTGTGGCTAGCTGTTTGTGAACTGGTATTTCCTGTTTGACTTTTCTTTTTTTGACTACAAATCCCACAATTCCATCTTCCTCCCTCCCACACATCAGCCACCCCACCCATTGAAACATAAACGAGCTGCATCCATTCAAATCAGTGTGGTTTTCAATCAGGGTGCCTACAGCTGTTACAGATTGATCTCTCTCCCACCAAGTGATCGCTCCACCCATTGAAGCAGACAGGTTCCCTGTCATCAGATGACTAGTGAGTCAGATCTCGGCCGCATTGCAAGTAGAGATGAGCGAACTTACAGTAAATTCGATTCGTCACGGACTTCTCGGCTCGGCAGTTGATGACTTTTCCTGCGTAAATTAGTTCAGCCTTCAGGTGCTCCGGTGGGCTGGAAAAGGTGGATACATTCCTAGGATAGAGTCTCCTAGGACTGTATCCACCTTTTCCAGCCCACCTGAGCACCGGAAAGCTGAACTAATTTATGCAGGAAAAGTCATCAACTGCCGAGCCGAGAAGTTCGTGACAAATCGAATTTACTGTAAGTTCGCTCATCTCTAATTGCAAGCATTGAAAATCTGAGACAACAGTCATTTTGTATGCTGGTAAAAATAAATATTGGAGTGAAAATCACAGAAGAATTGTAAAAAAAACACATCACACACAAGTACAGACATTATATTATGAACTACACTAACTACAGCCCCTGTAGCATAGTCAAATAAAAAATAAAAAATCCTGGAATACCCCTTTAAAGATACAAGTATGTGCTTTTTCACTGCAGAAAATTATACACTACAGCAATTAAACACTACTGGAGCTGGAATTACTGCGGCTGCAGGCACCAGACTTGCCCTCCAATGGGTCCTGAATAGAGATGAGCGAATGAAATCGGACAAATCTAATTTGTAATTTGTCGTCATATATTACCTCTGGAATTACCACAAGAATCCAATGAAACAGGTTGAAGCAATAACAATGAACCATAACTGTTGTAACAGTTGGTGTAGTGGATCCGCTGTACCTGTGTGGAAGATGACTTGGGCCGTGTCAGGGAGCGGAGTCTAAGGTGCCCGCCACAAAGTGGGATGGTCTTGCTATGGAAGGCGGCACCCAGGTCACTACCCCTAACACAACTCATCCACATAGGCTGCTGAGGACATACGTGGCACAAGAGGATGCAGGCAACTTGTCGTCGGGATAGCAGTAGATCAGGGCTGGCTAGAGGTCAGGAAAGTGGCAGAAGGTCAATAGGCAGGCGGCACAGGAGCAAGGTCAGGTCACGGAACAGTCGGTCAGAACATGGCAGGGCAAACACAGAAAAACGCTTTTACACAAGGCAAACAAAGATCCGGCAAGGAGTTATGGGAGGTGCAGAAACTTATAAGTGAGGTGCAGATGTAACTAATAATTAAAGGCTTACTGGCCCTTTACAACATTGTGAGGATACAGGAGGGACAATGGACAAGGGAGATGAGTGACAGGTGGGGATTTGCATGTGGGCAAGTCCCACGATGCGAGTCCCGGCTCGCCAGCAGAGGTAGAAAAGTGCTCACAGCCAGCGTGTCTGGCCAGAGCGCAGGACATAACAACTGATTAAATAAAACATTTGCAGTTCCACACAGGGTAAGACAGTCGGGGGCATGGCACTGAGATGCAGGGGCTTGAACAGACGGTAGATTGCCTCGCGGAGGGCCTCCAGCTCGATGCTCACAAGAATGGGTCCTCAAAAAAGGATTTAAAAAAATGTAAATAAATTCTAATAAAATAAAATAAAAATTACATAAAAATATCTCTTTAATCTCTTCAATTGTGAAGCCATATGGTCTCCCGACCCTGCTGCTACATCCAGACGCTCTGCGGCAGTGATTCTAATAGTGATGCCTGTTATCTGCATGTCATACTGAATAACAGTATTATTTCACTAACACAGCACACTCCCTATGTGTGTTACAACAAGGCAAAGTGTTCTGCACCCCTATTGAGGCTCTGTGTAGGCCAGAAATAGCCATTTTAATAGAGATATGCCATAAATAAATTTGGACCGAAACTTATTATTGGGGGAAATTCGGCAAATCGGCCAAATCGAATTTTAAAAAAATTCACTCATCTCTAAAAATAAAAGATAAATATAGATGACAGTAAATAGACATAAACATGCTCTAACTTTATCCTATCATCTAATTATTTCTGTTACTCTGGTATATTTGTATACTGTATCTGCTGTTCTAAACTCCATTAGTAATCTCAACAGCTTCTGCCACAATTGAAACCTACTATAATAAAGTGGCAAGCTTTCAACCAGCGGAAATGTAATTACAGATTATCCAAGACCTTTAAAAGTGACATACACATAAAGCATACACAACAATAGTCAAATAACCCTAAACCACAAATTGGTTTTATTATTTTAAGCTACAGCATTCATACTGTGA
This sequence comes from Hyla sarda, assembly GCF_029499605.1. Taxonomy (NCBI): domain Eukaryota; kingdom Metazoa; phylum Chordata; class Amphibia; order Anura; family Hylidae; genus Hyla; species Hyla sarda. The sequence continues at coordinate 452,739,181 of NC_079189.1, forward strand.
AAATTACAATGCAAAACACAGACTTAACTGAACAACAACACGACACACCAGAGATGATATTGTTCAAAGTGGATGCTGGAAAATCTCTAATAAATTAAGATATTTCTTCTCTAAAATAATCTTTTTAAGCTTCTAATTACAGTCACTTAGAAAAAATGTGTTGTGTGGATTCACAGTCTGACACTGGATTCCCATCTCCAGCTCAATAGGGGTGAATGCCCATGCACATTGTTATGTACAAGTGAAGCTGTAATTACAGTAATGTGGTGGCACAGACCCATTAAGAATGAAAAATGAATAACTTGTTTAAATCTGTATTACATTCAAAACTTCAGTGTGATAAAATGCAACATGTTACAAATAAAATTTCACTTATAGCTGACATGACATACAAAAACTGAGGAACTTTGGAAAATGTATACATTTTGGGGAATTGAAGGACATAAGTCTTTAGAAGCGTCCGATTCTTTCCACATTTCTCTTCAACTTCTACCTGGGACGTATGTTCTAATACATCAAAATCTCCACAGTTCAGTTCTGATAAGCTTACCTTGCTGCAAATAGCACAAAATTGTAGCTTGCATTGAATGGCACATAAAAAATATTGTCCATCCCAGAAAAGAAAGATATATATTTTTAAAACTACACCTTTAAACATGTTAATGCAAGAAATTGTAGTCTCTTAATATATCAAGCTGTTATCAATAAATGATGTATCAGTTTGTTCTGTTTCCTTATGATAAGAGAACAATCTATAATAGTGACAATATATGCATACTCCTCCTGGGAAACGTTTTTTTTTTTTCTTTTTGTATAAATGTTTTTAAAGGGGTTCTCCACTGCCTTAACCTACTTTTGGCAGTTAGTTAGTTCTGCGGCTATATTTTATTAGGTTTTTTTTCATGTTGCTAACGGTTCTGTATGTGGTGTTTTACTTACTTTTTTTCCAGACCCGGAAGCTGGTTTCTTCATTTGCTTCCTGCCTTGCCTCGACCACTTTGTTTCTTTTCTTCTGCCGCCATCTTGCCATCGGGACGTCACCGTGGAGGGTGGTGTGTTGGAGGCCGGCATGCCCCTCGCTCCGTACGTGCCCGCCTCCCGCGCAACGGAATCCTCGGTCGTCATCAGCGCGCACCCTCCTTACTTTCAGCTTCTTCTAAGCTGAATGCGGATTGGGCTGCTTTCGGCGAATAGGATGCCGTGATGGGCGCATGCGCAGTTGGTCCTCGCTCCGGAGGATCACCTGCGCATGTGCCATAGTGATGTCAGCATCGGGCCTGACGCGCTGGGGGTTTGTTAACCCTAACGTGGCCAGAGCTGAGTTCCGGAGGGCTGGACAGCTCCTGAAGGTTTGCTATGGCAGTGTTTCCCAACCAGGGTGCCTCCAGCTGTTTCAAAACTACAACTCCCAGCATGCCCAGACACCCGAAGGCTGATGACGACAGAGAATTCCGTCTCGCATGAGGCGGGCACGTATGGAGCGAGGGGCAGGCCGGCCTCCAACACACCACCCTCCACGGTGATGTCCCGATGGCAAGATGGCGGCGGAAAAAAAGAAAAAAAGTGGTCGAGGCAAGGCAGGAAGCAAATGAAGAAACCAGCTTCCCGGTCTGGAAAAAAGGTAAGTAAAACACCACATACAGAACCGTTAGCAACATGAAAAAAAGCCATAATAACATATAGCCACAGAACTAACTAACTGCCAAAAGTAGGTTAAGGCAGTGGAGAACCCCTTTAATTTAACAGCAGTAATTGCATAACAGTACATTTATTATCTCCATCAAAATACATCTTGTTTTGTGATTTCTCCCGCTTCAAGACCTGTGAATATATCCCTAAATCTATGTCCTGTAGTTTTTAGACAGTGTTCCCATATATCATGGTTATTCTTACTTTTCATTAAACTAATTAATCTCGCCATATAATTTAATCTGAAATCAGGTAAACCCAGCCCACCCTCATTTTTGTGTAAACAAATAACATTATATTTAAGCCTATCTCTTTTTCTACCCGAAATAAACTAAATGTGCGTTCAAGTGACATAAACCAAGTTGCAGGGATCCAGACAGGGCTTGCATTAAACAGATATAGGAATTGGGGGAGGACAATCATTTTTATTATTGCCATCCTATATCCCATTGCTAGCGTCAATTTAACCCACATCTTAAATTTCTTTTTTACATTCTTCAGTAATGGCTTTAGATTTTCCTTAAATTGGCACTGTCATGAAAACAAAAAATTGATATGTTGTAGTACTGAAGTACTACAACATATCTCTAATATAGTTTAATTAAAAAAAGTGATTTTAAAACAGTTTAAAATCACTTTTAAATTCGGCCACTAGGGGTCGCCCTCCTAGTGGCCGAATGCATTCAGCAGTGACGTCACCACTGATTTTCGATTTGTTTAAGCCTGGCAACGAGTCGAAATTCAATCACTGCTGTGCTCGCTCCCGCCTGTCAATCAGACAGGCGGGAGCGAGCGCTTTGAAGGAAGAGGATGCGCGCAGGCTCGGGGACAAGGTAAAGTATTATGTTCACTGTATTATGTATACATGTTTTATGTATATGTTCAAGTGTTATGTATACTGTTCACCCATACAGTATGCCTCCAGTTTCCCCACTACAACTCCCAGCATGCCCTGGGAGTTGTAGTGGGGAAGCCTGGAGGGACACTGAATAGGTGAACTGAGTGGGAGTGGGTTGAGCGGAGCGGCGGGGCCGGGGGGGGGGGGGGGGGTTGCGGGCTGCGCAGCGGGGAGGGGGTACTCTGGGTGAACTAAGGGGGAGTGAGTTGAGCGGCGCAACGGGGCCGGGGGCGGGGGGGGGTGTTGCAGGCTGCGCGGCCGGGAGCGGTATGTGCTCCGGTGTTCACCTATACAGGGTGCCTCCAGTTGTTTCCCCACTACAACTCCCAGCATGCCCTGACAGCCAATAGTGAACTACAGGCGGAAGTGCCGGTCCCAGCAGGCATCAGTGACGTGGTGCCTGCTGGGGAAGTCTGCCTGGTAGTGAGCACGCTACCAGGCGGACAAAAAAGCATTTTTAATATGTAAAAAAAAAAAATTAAAGGCAGGGAGGGGGTTAGGGATAGATGGGTAATAGGCAGGGACAGAAAAAAAGTGATAGTGGGAGCTACCCTTTAACAAAATTTCTAGGGTTGTTTGAAATTTGAAGCCCCAGGTACCGAAAACATTCGCCCTCAAAAACAGTTGTAAAAGGGAGATCATCTATTTCCATGTTCATATCTAGTGGATAATAAAATGATTTAGACCAATTAATATGTAGCCCAGACACTTCACTAAATTTATCAACTATTGACATCATTTTTGGTACTCCTACTTTTGGGTCTTTAATAAAGGGCAAAACATTATCTGCATAAAGAGTGATCTTGTCTGTCTCATCCCTTAAACCAAAACCCCTAATCTCCTTCTCTTCTCGGATGGCCATGACTAGGGAAAACAACAGGGGGGAAAGGGGACACCCCTGTTGTGTGCCTCTCGAGAGTTCAAAATAGACCGAAGTACAAATAAAGATAACAATCGCCATCGGGCCATATTCAAACAAAAGGGTCAGCATCTCAGGTACAATGACACTTTAAATGGTATGATACAATGTGTCTAGTAACACGTGAGAAGACTTGGCCTCGCCTTCAGCAATAGCATCGGAAGGATGAGCATTCGAACTCAGGAGAGGCCGGGAACAAGTCATAGTTCCCGGCGTAGCTCCTAGCAACCCTTGTGTGGGACGAGGTAAATGGAACGAATGCAAGCCCGCGGGTGTTCAAAATACAATATAACAAGATGGAGAGGACGACCACGGAAAGAGTGGTAACATAGCCACTGGTCGTCACAAGAAAGGTGCGTTCTCCAGTAATTGGCAACAAAGAACAGCAGAAGACAACATCTAATGTCAGTGAAAGGGCAACTAGAAAAGGAAAGGGGAGGGAGGGGGATGGGGAGGGTGGGGTCTCAAATAGTTTTATCAGATTAATATAATTGAGACCAAATCCCATCTCCTTCAATACTCTCCAGAGAAATTTGCACTCCACCCTGTCAAACACTTTAACCACGTCTGGAGCCCAGCAAACACTCTGTCGATATTATCCACTATTGTTCTACCCGGTATGAACCCTGTTTGATCCCCTCCTATCAATCCCTGTATTACTCATGTCAATCTCTTTGACAGGATCTTTGCTATTCATTTAGCGTCTGGGTTTAAAAGGGAGATTGGTCTATAAGCCTCTGCCAGAGTAGGATCTTTTCCCTTTGGCCTCCAACATTGAGCTCGGTAATGTACTGGAGTTACTTGCTGCCTCCACAACTTCCCACATAATTGGAATTAATACTGTAGAACCGGGGAAACCTTTAAAAGGTTCTATTCAGATGGCTTTGAAATGGCTTCTATAGAAAATATACATAATATGGCAACAACAGGAGTGGATCTCTTCAGGACAAAGCAAAAGGCTTTGCTTATTTAAGGTTTCTTGCTTTGTAATTACAGTATTTAATCCATATATGAATCCAGTACCGTATTTTTCGTCCTATAGGACGCACCGGCGTATAAGACGCACCCAATTTTTAGGGGCAAAATCTTAAAAAATAAAGATTTTGAACCCAATAGTGGTCTTCAACCTGCGGTCCTCCAGATGTTGCAAAACTTCAACTCCCAGCATGCCCGGACAGCCGTTGGCTGTCCGGGCATGCTGGGAGTTGTAGTTTTACAACATCTGCAGGTCCGCAGATTGAAGACCACTGCAGGAGGAGGTAATACTCACGTGTCCCCGCCGCTCCGGACCCGTCACCGCTGCCCTGGATGTCGCTCCATCGCTGTCACCATGTCCCCGTCGTTCCGGAATGTCTCTGCTGCCGGCCGGGTATCCTCGCTCTCCGTCGCCGCCATCACGTCGTTACGCACGCCGACGTACGTACGCGACGACGTGATGACGAGGAAGGAGAGCGCCGGCATACAGGGGATCCCGGCACGGAGCAGACACCAAGGAGGCAGGTAAGGTCCCTCCCAGTGTCCTGTAAGCACTAACCCGGCTATTCAGTCGGGCTGTTCGGGACCGCCGCGGTGAAATCGCGGCGGTCCCGAACAGCCCGACTGAACAGCCGGGTTAGTGTCACTTTCCCTTCAGACGCGGCGGTCAGCTTTGATCACCGCGTCTGAAGGGTTAATACAGGACATCACCGCGATCGGTGATGTCCTGTATTAGCCGCGGGTCCCGGCCGTTGATGGCCGCAGGGACCGCCGCGATAGGGGTGTATTCGCCGTATAAGACGCACCGACTTTTTCCCCCCAGTTTTGGGGAAGAAAAAGTGCGTCTTATACGGCGAAAAATACGGTATATAACACACAGGTTGTGGCCTAAAACATGGATTCTGCATCTTTTTGCAACCTCACCACCCTAGGTTTAATTACTAAAGATAGTCCATGCTAGAACTAAAAGCTATTGACATTTGACTTAAGAATGCTTTCTTAAAATGTACCTCTAAGTGTTTGAATGCGGAGGGTCCGGCCGCTGGGATCCCCCCCGCCCCCCACCACCACTCCAAATCCGGCTCCATCGCTCTCTGAGATTCAATGCTGTATTCATTTCTATGGCAACACCGGAGATGCACTGGGCAGGAGATTGTTGAGGATCCCAGCAATCGTACCCCCAACGATTAGACATGTGGATAGGGGATCATTTGTTTTTTGCTAGACTACCCCTTTAAGGAGTTAAAAATAAACAATACAATAGTCAATTATGTTGCTTAGCCTAATTTTTCTGACAAAGAAAGTCTGATGCAGCATATGATCACTTCTGTCAAAATCTGCTTCTTTAGGGGCACCCCTCCAACCACTGGCTGGTGCCTCAATATTAGGCCTGTCCACCAATTTGATGAAAGAGTACTGGTACTGTATGACACTGGTGAAAGGGTAATCTTTGTAAGATGTGCGCATGAAGTGCCTGGTTTGCAAGCTTTATACTAAATAAATTTAATTTTCCTTTTTTTTTCTCCTTTTTTTTCCCATTGCAGTGGCAGATGTGAAGACATTATAGACAGTTTAGAAAAGCTGTGATGTCTGAAACATTGTAGAAATGTGCATATATTCTTATTATAGAGTTGTTCTTTGTTGAACTAGATAATTGCTCTTATTTTCTGGATTGAAAACTCAAAATCCTTTTCCCATTCAGTCTCAGGTGGAGCCGCTAGACAAATATCAGGAATTAGTGTATTCTAAATTAATAGAATTCTCTACCAACAAAGTACAGCCAAGACCCCATCTGCCCAAGCAATAATGGGCCACAAATGATGAATTGAGAAGCAATGAGTTAACTGTAGTATGTGCTGCTGATAAATATAGTTGGTTTGGATTTAGAGCTTTTCAGGTAATTGAAAAATGTGATTAAACATACTACAAATTACATTCCAATACAAATTCTGATTTTTAGCCTCTTCTAGACAGACTCATTGAGAATTATGATGACTATGAGGCATCATACACAGTTTCCCTCAGTCCACCACCTTGTTATACAAAATGTTTATTATTTTCCTATAACATACATTTCTACTACTTTTAGCCTTATTTTAACTTTCTTTAAATGAGCACCTATTCCACTTGGGTAGATGGTTCCTAAAATCTTCCATATTCAAATATGTGGTGACATCACACAAACCTGAAGGGTGTCCCATATTTGGCTCCTTCTTGATTGCTAGGGTTCAGGAAAGCGTGGTTAATAATTTTGGATTGAGTTTCAAAATATGCCATTGAAAAATGCACCTTCAATGCACTATTCCCTTCCATAATTTCATTAGATCAGCTGAACATGATCTTTTTGTATATATTGGTGAAGATTAATACCTAATGTACTTTAAGCAGGAAGCTATATTTCAGGCCATAACACAGCATTGTGATACAGTAGGAGGGTAGAATAACAGCCTGGCCTGCTTTTTTTCCCCTTATTTAGCTTTTAATTATACCAAATAAAATGCTATAAAACCGAGAGCAATTCAGCTTGAACCAGTTAAGGATGCAGGGTGTACAGGTACACCCCCGTTCCTGATTCCTTAAGGACTCAGGGCGTACCTGTACATCCTGAGTTCCATTAATGGGGTTTAAACCATTCTCACGACTGGAGAACGCTTCAAACCCTATAGATCCCGATCAGGAGCCAGGACCCAGGGTTAATGCCAAGCACGGCCAATACTCAGTATTAACCCTTTAGATGCCGTGATGAAAGTTGATTGCGGCGTCTAAAGTAAAAGTAAAACTATCCTGGCAGCTCAGCGGAGCTGATCGAGACTATCGTGACAGAATCGCGATGTCCCAATCAGCTTACTGGACGACAGGAGTGTCCTCACCTGCCTCCTGGTCATCTGATCGTCGATCTACTGCTCCAAGCCTGCTCAGCAGGCTGGAGCAGCAGAGTGCCGATAACACTGATCAATGCTATAGCATAGCATTGATCAGTATATGCAATCAAAACATTGCATGGTATAGCCCCCTGTGGGGACAAAAAAAAAAGGAAAGAAAAAATTTAAATAAAATAATGTAATAAAAAAAATCATATGTGGTACCGCCGCATGCATGAATATAAAAATATAAGGTTAGCTAAACCGCATGGTCGATGGCATACACGTAAAAAAATAAGTCCAAAATTGTGAATTTTTGGTCACTTCATATATCATAAAAATATTAATAAAAAACTATCAAAAAGTCCCATCAAAACAAAAATGGTACTGATAAACACGACAGATCGCTGCGCAAAAAATGAGCCCTCATATAGCCTTGTACGCAAGAAAATTAATAAGTTATAGGGGTCAGAAGAGGACAATTTTAGGCATACTAATTTTGGTGCATGGAGTTATAAATTTTTTAAAGTAGTAAAATAAAATAAAACCTACATCAATTTGGTATCCCTGTAACCATTTGTACCAAAAAGTGCACTGCGTAGAAACAGAATCCCTAAAAAATTTGCAAAATGGTGTTTGTTTGTTTTTTGGCATTTACCCCTAAGGGGTTAAGGTACCTTTTTGTTTTGCTAAAATCAAAACAAACTTTTGTTTCCTTTGTGAGTAGTTGGTTTTTCATGTGCATCTTTTATGGTGGAGTAAGTGCTACATGCAGAGTGATTCTAACCATAATGCTCAAAATAAAGTGTGTATTTAGACAAGCTGTAATAAAAATGAATGGGGCTAGCAAACAAAGCTTCAAAAATATAATGCTGCAATGTACACAGTTGCTGATGCTATTGTGGCAATTGTAATGCATAGGATAATATATACATATATATATATATTTATATATATATATATATATATATATATATATATATATATATATATACCAGTTACCTAACCCGACTAAATAAAGCTCCTTTGAAATATTAATTTATTTTACAATAAACAATATAGAAATTCCCTGGTCACTTCTGTTTCAGCCATTCCTCAGTTTCATAAAGGGGTATTTATCAAAGGATTTATGTGTCTTTTTTAATGCAACTTTGGCGCAATACTTTGGCGCAGTGTCTTTTTGCGCCAAAGTTTGGCGCATCTTCTCCACTGTCATTTTTAGAACTTTATCAAAATCACACGGTCCTGTGTGTGATTTTAACTTTAGCCAGTAATTCATCATTTGCGCCAATCGATCTTTGGCACAATTTTGGCGCAAATCACGTTTTTTTCGTGCAAATCCCCGCCAAGATATTTTGCACATAGAAAACACACTTAGCAATGTTGGAAAATGTAAAGGCGTCAAAATACAGTAAACAAATTTTTTTGTGAAAGCAGCGACGCCTCCAGGGCTGCTCAATACTATCCTGCGACATTGTTGTCTATGAGGGACCTTCACCCTCCGTTGAGCCAGCATTGGACATGGCCACACAGGTTCAGGAAAGGTAAGCACTAAAGCAGTGGTCTCCAACCTGCGGAACTCCAGATGTTGCAAAACTACAACTCCCAGCATGCCCGGAATTGTAGTTTTGCAACATCTGGAGGTCCGCAGGTTGAAGACCACTGCACTAAAGTAACAAAAAAAAAAAAAAACTACTCAAGTTGAAAATAAAATCCATTTCACATGGTGGCTATAAACCCCACAAAAGAAAATAATTCACGTCGCTTGCTGATATACTGCAGGAGGGACTCCGAAATGGCTGCTCTACAGGGTAAAATACGTTGTCCTCTGTGGAGGTAAGTTCTGTGTAAAAGGCGTTGTGAACAGATGATTTCAACATTTGAGCCAAAATTACTAACAACTTGCACCAAATGATAGCCAAAGTGAAAAAAAAAGGGTAAAAAGAAACTGTCAACAGGCAAAATTGATAAATACCCCCCATAGTCTGTGGGATCTGTAACATATTTGTAAAGCACTTAAAGGGCTACTCTGCTGGTAAACATATTTTTTTTATCAACTGATGCCAGAAAATTAAACAGATTTGTAAATTACTTCTATTAAAAAAAATAGAAGTACTATTAACCCTTCCAGTACTTATCAGCTACTGCATACTACAGAGGAAGTTCTTTTCTTTTTGAATTTTACCTCTGTGCATGTTAGGAACTGTCCAGAGCAGGATATGTTTACTAGGGGCATTAGCTCCTGCTCTGGACAGTTCCTGACATTGACAGAGGTGTCAGCAGAGAGCACTGTGGTCAGACAGAAAGGAAATTAAAAAAATAAAAGAAGTTCCGCTGGAGCATACAGCAGCTGATAAGTACTGGAAGCATTAAGATTTTTATATTGAAGTAATTTACAAAAAATTCTGGCACCAGTTGATTTAAAAAAAAATGTTTTTCAGAGGATTATCCCTTTAATTTATCAAGAGTGACTCTATAGTTAAAAAAAAAAGTTTTAAAGTATTGAACACTGAGCGTCTCACATCTCTGCAATCAACTGTCCACCGCCTGTTGTTCAATTTGTCTCTAGTAACAGAGGGACCAGGACAGAACTCTGAAAGGGGTGGGGCTTAGCTACTGCTATGTTCAGGGAGGAAGAGAGAGAGAGAGATAGAGACCAAGCATGGGCCATATACCTACAATCTGTGAGCCTATCTGCTTCCCCTAGAGGATCCTGGAAAGGTAAATAAGGCTTGGCGTAACAATCATCTCAGCAGCTGCAGTTCAGTGCTTAGTGTAATCTATTCTGTGCTTCTGTGCTTTAATTTCTGATTCCATACATTATATCACATGAGTCTTCACCCCTCACATTTCTGTAAACATTTGATTATATCTTTTCATGTGATAACACTAAAGAAATGACACTCTGCTACAATGTAAAGTAGTGAGTGCACAAACTGTATAACACTGTTTAATTTTGTGTCCCGATAAAATAACTGAACACACAACCATTAGTATCTAAACCTAGGCAACAAAAGTGAGTAAAAATGTCCAAATTGGGTCTAAATTTTTTGTGGCCACCATTTTTTTTCATCACTGCCTTAAAGGAGTACTCCGGCGCGCACTCTTTTCCTGTTATCCCGTCCGGGCGGCAAAATGAAAGAAAACACACTTTCTCTTACCTGCCAACGAGCCCCCGAAGCTCCGGCACATGTGTTCGGTCCCCGGGCTGTATTCTTCTTACTTCCTGTTAGCCCGGCACGTCACACGGAGCTTCAGCCTATCACCGGCCGAGGTGGGACATCGCTGCGGCCGGTGATAGGCTGAAGCTCCATGTGATGTGCTGGGCTAACAGGAAGTAAGAAGAATACAGCCCGTGGACCGAACACCTGTACCGTAGCTTCGGGGGCTCGTTGGCAGGTAAGAGAAAGTGTGTTTTCTTTTATTTTGCAGCCCAGATGGGATAAAAGGAAAAAAGTGCGCGCCGGAGTACCCCTTTAAGCCTCTTGGGCATGGAGTTCACCAGAGCTTTACAGGTTGTTGCTAGAATCCTCTTCCACTCCTCCAGGACAACATCATGGAGCTAGTGGATGTTAGAGATTTCCCACAGATAATTAACAGGGTTTAAATCTGGAGACATGCTTGGTCAGTCCATCACCTTTACTCTTAGCTTCTTTAGCCTTAGAGATGTGTTTGGTAGGGATGAGAGTCGAATCTGACGAATCCGAATTTGTTACGAATTTCAGGAAAAATTTGCTTCACAACGAATCCGAATATCGCTGCGATTTGATCGCACACATTGCTTCAATAAACTCCATTTAGTGCGGTTCAGGGCATCTAAAATGGTGGATCCACATGTAAGAACATGGGGCAAGGAACTCTGGGAAGGCGGGCAGGTAGGCGGGATGACCCTGAATCACATGCAGCATGCAGCCTATCAGCAGCCAGCCACCTCTGTGATGTCACAGCCCTATATAATCGGCAGCCATCTTGCAGCCAGTCACTTCAGCGTTTTATTTCAAAGACAGTGTTTCATTGCAGGGAGAAATAGAACATTGTGTGCTTTGCACAGAAAAACAGCTTGACAGCAGCGATTCACCACAAGCATAAATCACTGCATAAAAGCACTGACAGAGAGAGAGAGAGAGAGAGAGTGATGTACACTTTTGGGTGTAACACACAGCGACTCTGTACTGCTGCAGTGGAGTGTACAGCAACTCTAAAGCTTAAAGGGGCCAGTTAGGCAGAGCACTAAAAGCCATTGTCATCTGCTATTAGTGCCTAATAATACTGTACTGGGCTCTACTACACCACGATTCTGTACTGCTGCAGTTGGTTGTACAACAACTGTAAAGCTAACAGGTGCCAGTTAGGATGAGCAAGAAAAACCATGGTCACCAGATTACAGTGCCTAATACAAGTTGCGTAGCGGAGATTATTGTCCTCTCATAAGTGTAACCTGTGCGTACATAGGTGGTGTTCTTTTTTTTTTTTTTTTCCTGAAAAACTAATTTTGGCCTAGTTACTGTGAAAGGCCAGCCAAAGCTACACCCATGTTTCTGCAGGCTTATACAGTTTTAAGCACAGAGTATTATCCAACTTTCATAAGTGTAAACTGTACATACACCTACAAGGTGTACTTTTTTTCCCCTGAAAAACAAATTTTGGCCAAGTTACTGTGAAAGGACAGCCGAGGCTACCCACTTGTTTCTGTAGCCTTATCCAGTTTTGAACTGAGCGTATTGTCCAGCTCTCATAGTTGTAAACTGTACGTATACCTACATAGTGTAGGTTTTTTTTTCTTCCTGAAAAACTAATTTTGGCATAGTTACTGTGACAGGCCAGCCAAAGCTACCCACTTGTTTCTGTAGCCTTATACAGTTTGTAGTGGCACATAGTCCTCCTCTCATAAGTGTAAACTGTACGCATAGTCCTCCTCTCATAAGTGTAAACTGTACGTACACCTACGTGGTGTTCTTTATATATTTTCCTGTTAAACAAATTTGGCCTAGTTACTGTCAAAGGCAAGCCAAAGCTACACACTTGTTTTTGTAGCCTTATACAGTTTTAAGCAGAGCATATAGTCCTCCTCTCATAAGTGTAAACTGTACGTATACCTATGTGGTGTATGTTATTTTTTTCCTGAAAAACAAATTTTGGCCTAGTTACTGTGAAAGGCCAGCCAAAGCTATACACTTGTTTTTGTAGCCTTAGCCAACCTAGAGGAGCATCGTTCTCATGTTCGTCTGGTTCTTCAGTGACTACAGAAGAATCATCTCTACGCCAAACTGGAGAAATGCCTGTTCAAGAAATCTAGTCTTCCGTTTCTTGGCTACATTGTCTTATCAGCTGCTGTATACTACAGAGGAAGTTGTGTAGTTTTTTTTACAGTTTGATCACAGTGCTCTCTACTGACTCCTCTGTCCATGTCTGTCCAAAGTAGAAGCAAATCTCCATAGCAAACCTCTTCAGCCCCAACAGTTCCTGACATGGACAGACTGTGGTCAGACTGGAAAGTACTACACAAATTCCTCTGGAGCATGCAGCAGCAGATAAGTACTGGAAGGATTAAGATTTTTAAATAGATATAATTTACAAATAGGTTTAACTTTCTGACACCAGTTGATTTGAAAACATTTTTTCCACTGGAGTACCCCTTTAATTTGTTTTAATCAATAGACATAAACTGTGTGAGAGAAACAATAGAGGTATTTTTCCCCAGCAACCAATCATGGATTAGCTTTCACTTAGCTTGATAGTTAAGCTGTGATTGCTTGCTGTGGAAAAATCACTCTATTTTTTCTCTCACACAGTTAGATAAATCTGAGCCATGGTGTATAGGGAAGATGAGAACCTATTAGCCTCTTAGCATTTCATTAATGTAGAGTACGGCACGTACATATCTGTCTGCTAATTCATTTCTATTTTGGTAATTTAACCCCTTAAGGACATAGGGCGTATCCATACGCCCCCGTTTCCAAGTCCTTAAGGACCGAGGGATACGCCCTGAGCATTTCCGGCCCCCGCCGCTAGCCGGAGGGGAGACGGGGCCGGATGCCTGCTGAAATCGTTCAGCAGGCATCCCGGCATATCGTCCAGGGGGGTCATTATGTCCCCCCATGTCGGCGATTGCCGCAGATCGCTGGACAATTCAGTCCAGCGATCTGCGGCGGATTCCGGGTCAATTGGGTCTCCAGTGACCCGATGACCCGGAATTACTGGCTGATCGAACAGCCAGAGCCAGCAGGGGTGAGGTGGCACTGGTGCCACCTCACGATCGCCCTGATTCGTTGGCCAGTTTCCCGGCCGACCAATCAGGGCCCCTGCTGCGGGTGTCACTCCCGCAACCCGCTCCGCCCCTCTTCCGGAGGATGTGAGCGGGTGCGTTACGTGCACCCCGGGTGCTGGGGACCCCGATCCTCGGCGTCCCTGTTGGGATCGGGGCCCCAGGAGCGACAGCGGCGGCGAGGGACTGACGTGTGCGGCGGCATCGTGGAGCAGCAGCAGGAGGTGAGTGACAGCCTCCTGCTGTTGCTTAGCAACAGCTCCCAGCATGCAAAATGGGCATGCTGGGAGCTGTAGTTATGCAACAGCAGGAGGCAGACCACCACAACTCCCAGCATGCCCTTATGGGCATGCTGGGACTTGTAGTTTTGCAACAGCTGGAGGCACATTCTTTCTATGGAAAAGTGTACCTTCAGCTGTTGTATAACTACAACTCCCAGCTTGCACAAACAGCTAAAGTGCATGCTGGGAGTTGTAGTGGTGCATCTGGTGGTTGCATAACTACAACTCCCAGCATGCCCGTTGGCTGTCGGTGACTGCTGAGAGTTGTAGTTTTGCAACAGCTGAAGGCACACTGAGTTAAGTAGCTAACCAGTGTGTCTCCAGCTGTTGCATAACTACAATCCCCAGCATACCCAGCCAAAGTAGTATGCCTCCGGCTGTTGCATAACTACAAGACCCAGCATGCCCTTGCGCTGTCCGTACATGCTGGGGGTTGTAGCTTTTGCAACAGCTGAAGGCACACTGGTTGCAAAACACTGAGTTTGTTGCCAAACTCGGTGTTTCACAATCTGTGTGTCTCCAGCTGTTGCAAAACTACAACTCCCAGCATGCACTGATAGACAGTACATGCTGGGAGTTGTAGTTTTGCAACAGCTGGATGTTCCCCCCCCCCCAATGTGAACGTACAGGGTACACTCACATGGGCGGAGGATAACAGTAAGTATCCGGCTGCAAGTTTGAGCTGCGGCAAATTTTCTGCTGCAGCTCAAGCTGCCAGCGAGAAACTACTGTGAACCCCCTCCCGTGTGACTGTCCCCTAAAAACACTACACTACACTAACAAAAAATAAAATAAAAAGTAAAAAACACTACATATACACATACCCCTACACAGCCCCCCTCCCCTCCCCAATAAAAATGAAAAATGTCTGGTACGCCACTGTTTCCAGAACGGAGCCTCCAGCTGTTGCAAAACAACTACTCCCAGTATTGCCAGATAGCCACTGACTGTCTAGGCATGCTGGGAGTTTTACAACAGCTGGAGGCCCGCTGTTTGGGAATCACTGGCGTAGAATACCCCTATGTCCACCCCTATGCAAGTCCCTAATTTAGGCCTCAAATGCGCATGGTGCTCTCACTTTGGAGCCCTGTCGTATTTCAAGGCAACAGTTTAGGGTCACATATGGGGTATCGCCGTACTCAGGAGAAATTGGGCTTCAAATTTTGCGGGGGATTTTCTGCTATCACCCTTTTTAAAAATTTTAAATTTTTAGGAAAACAAGCATTTTAGGTAAAAAAATTTTTTTTTTTTACATATACAAAAGTCATGAAACACCTGTGGGGTATAAAGGTTCACTTAACCCCTTGTTACGTTCCCCGAGGGGTCTAGTTTCCAAAATGGTATGCCATGTGTTTTTTTTTTTTTTGCTGTCCTGGCACCATAGGGGCTTCCTAAATGCGGCATGCCCCCAGAGCAAAATTTGCTTTCAAAAAGCCAAATGTGACTCCTTCTCTTCGGAGACCTGTAGTGCGCCAGCAGAGCACTTTTCACCCCCATATGGGGTGTTTTCTGAATCAGGAGAAATTGGGCTTCAAATTTTGGGGGGTGGTTTCTGCTATTACCCTTTTAAAAAAAATTTAAAATTTTGGGAAACCAAGCATTTTAGGTAAAATTTTTTTTTATTTTTTTCACATATGCAAAAGTCGTGAAACACCTGTAGGGTATTAAGGTTCACATTACCCCTTGTTACGTTCCCCAAGGGGTCTAGTTTCCAAAATGGTATGCCATGTGTTTTTTTTTTTTTGCTGTTCTGGCACCATAGGGGCTTCCTAAATGCGGCATGCCCCCAGAGCAAAATTTGCTTTCAAAAAGCCAAATGTGACTCCTTCTCTTCTGAGACCTGTAGTGCGCCAGCAGAGCACTTTTCACCCCCATATGGGGTGTTTTCTGAATTGGGAGAAATTGGGTTTCAAATTTTGGGGAGTATTTTCTGCTATTACCCTTTTTAAAAATGTAACATTTTTGGGAAACCAAGCCTTTTAGGTAAAATTTTTTTTCTTTTTTTTACATATGCAAAAGTCGTGAAACACCTGTGGGGTATTAAGGTTCACTTTACCCCTTGTTACGTTCCCTGAGGGGTCTAGTTTCCAAAATGGTATGCCATGTGTGTTTTTTTGCTGTCCTGGCACCATAGGGGCTTCCTAAAAGTGACATGCCCCCCAAAAACCATTTGTCGCTCCTTCCCTTCTGAGCTCTCTACTGCGCCCACCGAACACTTTACATAGACATATGAGGTATGTGCTTACTCGAGAGAAATTGGGTTTCAAATACAAGTAAAAATGATCTCCTTTTTACCCCTTGCAAAAATTCAAAAATTGGTTCTACAAGATCATGCGAGTGTAAAAAATGAAGATTTTGAATTTTCTCCTTCACTTTGCTGCTATTTCTGTGAAACACCTAAAGTGTTAAAACGCTCACTGAATGTCATTTTGAATACTTTTGGGGGTGTAGTTTTTATAATGGGGTCTTTTAAGGGGTATTTCTAATATGAAGACCCTTCAAATCCACTTCAAACCTGAACTGGTCCATGAAAAATAGAGAGTTTGAAAATTTTGTGAAAAATTTCAAAATTGCTGCTGAACTTTGAAGCCCTCTGGTGTCTTCCAAAAGTAAAAACTCATAAATTTTATAATGCAAACATAAAGTAGACATATTGCATATGTGAACCCAAAAAAAAAGTATTTTGAATATCCATTTTCCTTACAAGCAGAGAGCTTCAAAGT
Organism: Hyla sarda; assembly: GCF_029499605.1. Lineage (NCBI taxonomy): Eukaryota > Metazoa > Chordata > Amphibia > Anura > Hylidae > Hyla > Hyla sarda. Next base: position 452,755,792 of record NC_079189.1, read on the forward strand.
TAGGAAAATGCTAAATTTTAATTTTTTTCATCAAATTTGGGGATTTTTCACTAAGAAAGGATGCAAGTTTCCACAAAATTTTACCACTAAGTTAAAGTAGAATATGTCACGAAAAAACTATCTCGGAATCAGAATGATAACTAAAAGCATTCCAGAGTTATCAATGTTTAAAGTGACAGTGGTCAGAATTGCAAAAAACGCTCCGGTCCTTAAGGTGAAAAAGGGCTCGGTCCTTAAGGGGTTAAAGGGGTACTCCACTGGAAGTCATTATTATTTTTTTAAATCAACTGGTGACAGAAAGTTTAACCGATCAGTAAATTACTTCTTTTAAAAAATCCTTATCCTTACAGTACTTATCAGCTGCTGTATGCTCCAGAGGAAGTTCTTTTCTTTTTCGAGTTCCTTTCTGTCTGACCACAGTGCTCTCTGCTGACACCTCTGTCCATTTTAGGAACTGTCCAGAGTAGGAGCAAATCCCCATAGCAAACCTATCCTGCTCTGGACAGTTCCTGACATGGACAGAGGTGTCAGCAGAGAGCACTGTGGTCAGACAGAAAGTACATTCAAAATGAAAAGAACTTCCTGTGGATCATACAGCAGCTGATAAGTACTGGAAGGATTAAGATTTTTTAATAGAAGTGATTTTGCAACTGCATTTTTCCAGTAAAGAAGCTTTGCATGACGTTAATGATCGTTTGTTGTTGTTTTTCTACAACACTTGTTCTCATAATAAAACATAGAAGATCAATATTACTCTGTGGCTGCAATAACTCCATCATATCAATCCGGAAATTCCATACATAGGTCTTTTTAAGAGCAGATATTCTTATTACTCACAAAAATAGTTACCAAGACCCCTTCTGGTAAACAGGTCCCTTTACTATTTGAAAACCATGCTGCATTTTTAGCTGCTCTGTAAACTCTGATTCTTCTATTACCATCCACCTGATTATATCTAGTAATTCTCTGCAGAAACTTTCAGTATCATTGCCCCTAGCATTTGTCTCTCTAAATCAGTGTTTCCTGGTCAGTGTGATTCCAGATGTTGCAAAACTACAACTCCCATCAAGCCTGGACAGCCTTCGGCTGTCCGGGCATGATGGGAGTTGTAGTTTTGCAATACTTGGAGTTGTGGTACCTCCACCCATAGTGGTCAGAATAAGGATGCAATTTTTTTTTGGGAGGTTTAGGTATAACCAGAATCAGGTCCTTACATTTCTGACCCGAATTACCCCAGCTTTTAGAGACATTGATATTAAGTATAGTAAAGAATTAAAGGAGTACTCCGGCGCACTTTTTTCCTTTTATCCCTTCCGGGCTGCAAAATAAAAGAAAACACACTTTTTCTTACCTGCCAACGAGCCCCCGGAGCTCCGGTACACTCAGGTACAGGTGTTCGGTCCCCGGGCTGTATTCTTCTTACTTCCTTTTAGCCCAGCACGTCACACGGAGCTTCAGCCTATCACCGGCAGCAGCTATGTCCCGCCTCGGCCGATGATAGACTGAAGCTCCGTGTAACGTGCCGGGCTAACAGGAAGTAAGAAGAATACAGCCCGGGGACCGAACACCTGTGTTACGCCGAGCGCTCCGAGTCCCTGCTCCTCCCCGAAGCGCTCGCAGCGTTCCTCTCTCTGCAGCGCCCCGGTCAGACCCTCTGACCGGGAGCGCTGCACTGACACTGCCGGCGGGGATGCGATTCGCATAGCGGGACGCGCCCGCTCGCGAATCGCATCCCAAGTCACGGTCCCCGGCTGTCACGTCCTGGCGCGCGCGGCTCCGCTCCTTAGGGCGTGCGCGCGCCAGCTCTCTAAGATTTAAAGGGCCAGTGCACCAATGATTGGTGCCTGGCCCAATCTGTCTAATTAGCCTACACCTGCTCCCTGTCTATTTAACCTCACTTCCCCTTCACTTCCTTGCCGGATCTTGTTGCCATTGTGCCTGGAGATAGCGTTATTGTGTTTGCCATAACTGTGTTCCTGACCTCTTGCTATATCCATTGACTACGAACCTTGTCGCCTGCCCCGACCTTCTGCTACGTCTGACCTTGCCTCTGTCTAGTCCTACTGTCCCATGCCTTCTCAGCAGTCAGCGAGGTTGAGCCGTTGCCGGTGGATACGACCTGGCTGCTACCGCCACAGCGAGACCATCCCGCTTTGCGGCGGGCTCTGGTGAATACCAGTAGCAACCTAGAACCGGTCCACCGGTACGGTCCACACCAATCCCTCGCTGACACAGAGGATCCACATCCAGCCTGCCGAATCCTAACCACCTGTATCGGAGTGTACCAGAGCTCCGGGGGCTCGTTGGCAGGTAAGAGAAAGTGTGTTTTCTTTTATTTTGCAGCCCGGACCGGATAAAAGGAAAAAAGTGCGCGCCGGAGTACTCCTTTAATATAAACATAATTAATAGGTGTTGTGAGCTGGGGTTGTTGGTGTGTATTGTAGACTTATGGGTGACTAAGGTAAATGTTTCTCTTTCTATTTGAGACCTGTTTATGGAGGGTATCTCAATATTATATATACACACCAATAGATCACCATCCAGGTGATCCAATAATTTCCCTTTATTTCCCATAAACTAAAATTGGTTTGTAACTTTATTTCTACACACAATAGGTTAAAAACTCAGGCTCTCACAATCCCTGATTCATTGCTTTTTTGTACCAAGGTTACTCAGATCCTTCTATATATTTTCTGAAGGCTCTGTGGCTGCAGACCACAGTGACTAGCCTGGATTGCATGAGCACTGCTTTTAAAACTTAACACTCTGCCTCCCTCGACATGTTTCACTGCATGCTGCGGCTTTGTCAAGAGGTAGTATGCAAGTCTTGCTCAATGACCAAGTATGTGCATGGTCCAAATAAATAGATCACCAGAAATGCATAGCAGTAACCATCAGCAGAGCAGGTATCCCCCTTCAGACAGTTTCCGTGCATTCTGTCACCCAGCAGTGACTTCCTCAGGGGTGCATGGTCAAATGTGCTACAGATACCACTATATACACAATGCTTACTTATTAACCTGGATGCCAGCAGGTGTAGCTATTCACACATTTCTCACACACTCCACACGCCAAACATGCATACATCTTACTTCCACTTCCGGGATCATGGGTCATGAGAATAGTATTATCTAGATGACATCCATAGTGTGCACGCATCTGTTTCATTGTGCACGCCGATCCTCTACAACTTGAATCTACAGCCCGCACTGAGTGCGCCTGCGCTAAAAATATGTTAAAGACGCATGCGTCTGATGCACTCAATGGTGCATGTGCAAATAACCTTAACTCGTTTAACATCATTTGTAAAAGGCTACTAATACATAACTTTTCCCTACCTACGATCTCCACCTAGTGGACAATTAGATAATATCATGACCATAAATGCATAGGAATATCGTGACAAGTAATATAAATAGTAGTGTCAGAGGCATTTCAGGACCTCCTCAGGTCCTTTCCTCAGTGACAGATATAGATCAGAATAACACAAAAACAGAACCTTGTTTGATTTATAGACATGAACCCTAACTATCAATTGACATCATCTGTTAAACTACCAATATCCTTGTAACATGCGGACTGGATTTTCATACAATACATGAAATCGGAGTAGACGCACCCGTTTAAAGGTAAAAATAATAATAAATAAGAATAAAAATAAAAAGAAGAGGACATAGTTTTAAATTAGAGGGGCAAAGGTTTAAAAGTAATATCAGGAAGTATTACTTTATTGAGAGAGTAGTGGATGCATGGAATAGCCTTCCTGCAGAAGTGGTCGCTGTAAATACAGTGAAGGAGTTTAAACATGCATGGGATAGGCATAAGGCTATCCTTCATATAAGATAGGGCCAGGGACTATTGATAGTATTCAGATAATTGGGCAGACTAGATGGGCCAAATGGTTATTATCTGCCGACACATTCTATGTGTCTATGTTTCTAAATAAAAAAATAAAAATATGAAACCATATAATAAAGTCAAAAACATTATGAAACACCAAAACTACACCAAAAGTTCATTACATTTAATATACTATTAAATGTAATGAAGATCTGGTGCATTTTTTGTGTTTTATAATGTTTTTGACTTTATTATATGGTTTAACCCCTTGCCGCAAAACACTGTATTAAAACGGCGCTGCAGGCCAGGAGGGTTATGAAGCGAGCTCAGGAGCTGAGCTTGCGTCATACCTGCAAGGTCCCGGCTGCTATCAGCAGCCAGGACCCGTGACTAAGGCCGGACATCAGCAATCAGGCAGATGTCCGGCATTAACTCCTTAGATGCGGCGATCAAAGTTGATCGCCGTGTCTAAAGTGAAAGTGAAAGCTTCCCAGCAGCTCAATCGGGCTGATCGGGACATCACTGTAAAATCACAATGTCCCGATCAGCTAGGACACATCAGGAGGGTCCGTTACCTGCTTCCTGCGTGTTCGATCGGCGATTGATTGCTTCAAGCCTGAAATCCAGGCTTGAGCAATCAACCATCGATAACACTGATCAATGCATTGCAATACAAAGGCAGTGATCAGTGTATTGAATCAATGTACTGCATGGTATAGTCCCCTATGGGGGCTATAACATTGCAAAAAAAAAAAAAAAAGAAGTTAATAAAGATGATTTAACCCATTCCCTAATAAAAGTTTGAATCACCCCCCTTTTTCCATAAAAAAAACCCTAAAACTGTGGAAATAAAAATAAATATATGTGGTATTGCGGCGTGCGTAAATGTCTAAACTATAAAAAATATATAATTAATTAAACTGCATGGTCAATAGTGTACGCGAAAAACAATTCCAAAGTCCAAAATAGCATATTTTTGGTCACTTTTTATACCGAAAAAAAAAATGAATAAAAAGCGATCAAAGAGTCTGATCAAATCAAAAATGGTACCGAAAAAACTTCAGATCACGGCGCAAAAAATTTGCCCTCATATCGCCCTGTATGTGGAATATTAAAAAAGTTATAGGGGTCAAAAGATGACAATTTTAAACGTATATACATTTTCCTGCATGTAGTTGTGTTTTTTTTTTCAGATGTAATACAAAATCAAACCTATATAAGTAGGGTATCATTTTAATTGTATTGACCTACAGAATAAAGATAATGTGTCATTTTTACCGAAAAATATACTGTGTAGAAATGGAAGCCCCCAAAATGTACAAAATTGTTTTTTATCTTCCATTTTGTCGCACAATAATTTTTCCGTTTCACCGTCGATTTTTGGGTAAAATGACTGATGTCATTACAAAGTAGAATTGGCACAAAAAAAATAAGCCATCATATTCAAAATTGCAAGGGCTATGATTTTTAAAAGGTAAGGAGGAAAAAACGAAAGTGCAAAAACGGAAAAACACTATGTCCTTTAGGGGTTTATATCTTTCTTTTTATTTTTATAAAAAATAAAAATAAGACTGACAACCTGGTCGGTGGGATCCTAGTGAAGAGTGTTGTCGCTCAGGAACAGGAATTGTTGCACATCGGTCTTTTCGGCCTGTCCTCATGTGATGATGAACAAGTCACACAGCAGAGGTTTTGGCAGGACCCCTACTCACTCTCCTCTCCAAACTAACACTGATTAACTCCTCCCTGTTTAGACAGACCTGGGTGGAGCAGGGCAGGAGGCCCTGATTGGCCAGTGCTCATGTGATTCCCCATGCATCCTACTAAAAAGATAAAGTTAACTCTTTACATGACAATAAGATTCCAGTACATTATTTAAGGGATAACACAAAATACATGACAATGTAACCTGGAGCTGTGGGCCAGAGCATACACAATAAAGTATGAAAAAACAGGAGGTTGGGGGGCTCACACTGTGCTAATATGTACCGAGGTTTCTGTGTTACACATAACCCTACGTGCCAGAAAAAGAAAAGGAATACTGTGGTATACATCTAGGTATATATTAACGGATGAGTAAATATTAAAAATTTAAATATTAAAATGTGTGAAATGATGGGGCAGGTGTGTATGTGTAAAGTTAAATTGTGATATTTTGAACAGACTAGCAGTATACGATAAGAGTATAAATAGTTTATTATAGTATAGTAGTCCTAGCAGGGCCCTTGCTATGGATCTACTAAATAATAAAACAATTTGTGCAAGAACAGTTAAAAAATGATGGGTGCAAAGAATATAAAAATTAGAAAAAATATATATAAAAAATATATAAAATAAGCATAGGACAGTCACTAATTGTATAGCTGTAATAGTTCTATGGGGAATTGTGGAAAGTTATATGGTTTTGTAATCCATAGAGATCCTTTTGTAATCCACAGAGATACTTTGGTAAATGTCAAGTATGGTATCTGATATAGTTTTAGTACAATAACAGTGTTGCAATTCACTGAATCCAATACAAAGGTTAGCAAATAGTAGCAAATATATTCCGGTGCTTCTGCACCGCTCCGATACGTGCAGGAAACCTGGAATGGAAGCCCCTGGTGTGCTGGGCTCCGAATCTTAGACTGGCTAGGCTTGGTGGCCGGCTCAGTGTGGATGTCTGCGTGGTCGGTCCAAGGATTCTCCGATTCTGACGACGATAAGGATGCGGTGTGTAGCTGGTGAGTGGATGCAGGTGCAGAAGGAGATGCTGAAAGCGGCGTCCTCATGTTAGATAGCGCACATATGCACAGTGGTCCCAAAGGCAAGGGGTTCCAGCTGTTGCAAATAGTAAAGATGGTACTGGACTTCCAATGGTGATCTGAATGTTGGGGGTAGAAAAGCTAGACGTGTTTCGGGAGTGACCCATTTTTCAATAGCTGTAGTATACCCCATGTTTGAGGGTTTAAATGGTCCATGTTGCTTTAATTGGTGGCGTTTTTGAAGTTCATTACAAACTGTGGACTGGGTTGTTGGTGGTATATAAAACACAGACTAGATCATGCACAATTTAAACATAGTATAAAGGAAAAACTTAGATGCTGCTAGTCAATGGGTGAATATGAAAATGTAGATGAGAATAGAAATAGAATACATTATATGGATGTAAGATTAGTTTGTATAGATGTAAAATTAATTAATGAGGAATTTAGAATGTGAATACTATGTGAATAGTTAAAATAAATAATGTACAGATAAAATGTCTGTTATGTTTATGTTTTGAAAACCCAATAAAAAGATTGTAAAACAGATAAAATGTATCTAGTGCATTAAATAAATATAGCTAGTGCGTTTAAAAAATATAATATCTGTATATGGATAGATGAAACCGTGAGCATATGTGTAATCTGAAAATAAAAATATAACGATTGTGTATGTTAAAATATGGACAAAAATGTTGTATAATATAAATAGGGTGTTTACAAAGTATATACAGTTGGATATATATAGAAGTGCAAAAATGGTATAAGATTTTAAAAGATATGGATAAAATTTATATGTAAAATTTGTATGAAAAACCAAATGACAATATGGTACATGATGTTATAATTTAGATATAATAATAAATAAGACAATAAATGTGGACTGCTGTATTTTTCCATGTGAGTCCTGTCCCTGGGCCCATCCAGACGCTGATAGACAGCCTGGTACTAGATGGGCCGAGGGGCAAGGCCCAACATGGAGGCATCACAGAAATCTGAATACTTCCAATTCCGAATTTAAGCCCTTGGGTTCTAGAGATTCGAATTCGTAGATCTTCCTGGCTTCAGCCCTCAACATTTTGGCAATATAATTGCCTCCCCTCCAATCTTTCTTTATTTTTTGGATACCTGTATACATCATGTTTGATGGATCTTGTTGATGATGTTGTAGAAAGTGTAAGGATAATGGGTGTTTGGTGTTTCCTTTTCTGATGTTGTAGATATGTTCTGAAATTCGTGTTTTGAGTGCTCTTTTCGTCCTGCCTACATATTGCTTGTTACAGCCACATTGTATGATATAAATAATACCTTTAGTATTGCAGGAGATATTATCGGTGATTTCCCAACAGAACATATTAACTGTGGAGCAAATGTTTTCTCTTTTCTTTTGAAATTTGGTTAGTTTACAGTTTGAACATGTGTTACATTGAAAAAAAAACTTTAAATAAAGCCATGTGTTGTCTGTGTGTGGTCCTCATGTGTTTTGGATAGTTTGGGCTACCTGTAAACTTAAGTTAGGGGCTTTTCAATAAATAATGGAGGGGGTTGGGGTTAAAATGGCATTTAAAATTTGATGTAAAAGATGGCAATGTTTGTTGAGGATTTTTTCTATTTTTTTATATTCTTGGTTAAAAGGTAGTATGAGACTTTGTATGAGACTCATTGTCTTCTTTTGGTATGGGGGGTGTCTAAAAAATATGTGTTTTTATCTTGATTTTCTATTTTAATTTTGGCTTTTTCGAGAATTGAATTGGGATAGCCTCTTTCTTTGAATTTATCTGTGAGAGATTGTGCATCTATTTGATAACGATCTTCATGGGTACAATTCCGTTTTATATCCCTACGTAAAGTGAAACTGACAGCCTGCTCACCCACACTACACACCAAAACTCAGAGCTTTAGTGTGGGGGAATTGGATTAAAAGGAAGTAGAATTTACCTGGAACCACAGTTTGGTTCTGGAGATACACCTGTTATTAGCCGTCATTGCTAATATGTTATTTGCCGGCTTTGCACCATGAAGGTGGGACCCAGCTTTATGGCAGGGATGCTGAGTATGCCGGGACTCGCTTCTATTGTGCAAATCTGTCGATGCATCATGTTACTATTGCAAGTTAATAACAGATCTATCTCCCGAAACAGACCATGGATCTGGGTAAGTTATACCTATTCTTGATCCGATTCACTCGCACTATATCCCTGTGTGCGGGTGAAATGGTTGTCAGTTTCCCTTTAAAAATAATTGTAATTCTTTATAGATACCTTATTCTCTTGTGTTCTGAAAATACCTTTGAGTTCAAAGAAAGGAAAATGCTATATGATTATTATTTATTGCAATGACAACTGTTCCCAGTTTAAGGAAAATTGTAATGCACTACAAAGCATTTATCACCTCTGCAATCACTTATACAGGCTTTCATGTAAATAATTGTGTTTCTCTCGCTTTTTTTAACAGTTAGATTTTAGAGCGGAAACTGTGTTTAGGGTGAACCGTAATACGCGGTCATTTATATATGGGCCCTTCAAATATTACAGCCATCATATTCTGTTTGAAATACAACATTTCTAAAAATGCAAACAACAACTGTAAGAAATACTGTGGCACTGTGACCTGACAAGTCTTTTCATGACTTTTGACATAGACATAAATAAAGTAGTAAAACTTTTAAAGTTTAGAAATGAGTGAATTTTTAAACCTGGTGAATCAGCCTGGAAATTGATTTTTCTATTTAATGTAGGAAAATCAATCTATAAAAATTATTTCTCCATTGATTGTAAGGGAGGAAAATAAGTCTGTTTTGCTATTAATCTTTTCTTGAATCTACTGAATATATTCTCCCTTGTATAAGAAAAATTAAAACATTCATTTATTCCCTAGAAAACAAAGAGACACTATTTTCTGTGAATCCCAAGACTGAAGAATCACTTATAGCCTATTTTGTAACACTTTACAGGAAACACTTGATCGATACATGGTTTAAATAGGTTGTTTTGCATGTGCTGGTTACAAGAGTGTACACACTTTTACAAAGCTACCCTATATTTCTTCTTGGCTATTCTGTCATTTCAGTACTGACACTTGGTGTATAGCTGAGCTGGAGCTCTTACAACAACAGAGCTGAAGAGCTCAGATGCAGCCAGGTGGAACAGGCTTGATCAGCAAAGATGTGGTTGACAATCTGGGACAGGCACTGGAGAAGCAAACAGATACAAAGGGTCAAAAGGATCAGACTAAAGCAGGGTCAGGCAACAGGTTTGGTCAGGATCCCAGGATCACAGGAGAACAAACATATCTTTGCTGTGAAGATGCACTATAGTGCTCAGGCACCACAGGAAGGAAGGAGTACTCTTACAGTCATGGCCGTAAATGTTGGCACCCCTTGCTATACACATGTTTATTCTCTTTGTGTGCATTGAAACTAAACCAAAAAAGGGAGGAAAAAAAGCAAATTGGACATAATGTCGCACCAAACTCCCAAAATGGGCTGGACAAAATTATTGGCACCCTTTCAAAATTGTGGAAAAATAAGATTGTTTCAAGCATGGGATGCTCCTTTAAACTCACCTGGGGCAAGTAACACCTGGGGCAATATAAAAATCACACCTGAAAGCAGATAAAAAGGAGAGAAGTTCACTTAGTCTTTGCATTGAGTGTCTGTGTGTGTGCCACACTAAGAATGGACAGCAGAAAGAGGAGAAGAGAACTGTGGACTTGAGAACCAAAATTGTGGAAAAATATCAATAATCTCAAGGTTACAAGTCCATCTCCAGAGATCTAGATTTGCCTTTGTCCACATTGTGCAACATTATCAAGAAGTTTGCAACCCATGGCACTGTAGCTAATCTCACTGGGCGTGGACATGAGAGAAAAATTTATGAAAGGTGTCAACGCAGGACAGTCGGTTTGGTGGATAAGCAGCCCCAAACAAGTTCCAAAGATATTCAAGCTGTCCTGCAGGATCAGGGAGCATCGGTGTCAGCGTGAACTATCCGTAGACATTTAACCTGATATGGACCAAGGGTGTACCTGTACGTCCTGGGTCCTTTCCCTTTCTATAACACAGGCCATGGCGTGGCCCCGCATCATAGTAGGTCGGGCGAGGCCTCTAACAATAGCCCAGACCCATGGCTAATAGCGTGTGTCACTGATTGTGGTGCCTTGCGCTGTTAACCCTTTAGACGCGGCGTTCATAGATGATTGCCACGTCTAAAGTGAAACTCAACTACCCCGGGTAGCTCGGGGGGCTGTTTGAGACCGCCGCGGTGAAATCACGGCATCCCGAACAGCTGTAGGACACGATGAGGGTCCCCTTACCTGCCTTCTGGTGTCCGGTCACAAAATGACTGATAAGTGCCCTATGGGTGCTATGACATTGCCCAAAAAAAGTGGAAGTGGAAAAAAAAAAGTTAATATAGATGATTTAACCCCTTCCCTAATAAAAGTTTGAATCACCCCCATTTTCCCCATTTAAAAAATTTTGCAGAAATGTCCAAATTATAAAAATATATTGTTAATTATACCGCACGGTCAATGGCGTAGGCGCAAAAAATTCCAAAGTCCAAAATAGCGTGTTTTTGGTCACTTTTTATATCATAAAAAATTCATAAAAAGCAATCAAAAAGTCTGATCAATCCAAAAATTATACCACAAAAAATTTCAGATCCCAGCGCAAAAAATTTGCCTGGATACCGCCCCGTACACAAAAAAATTAAAAAGCTATGGGGGTCAGAAGATGACAATTTTAAACGTATACATTTTCCTGCATGTAGTTATGATTTTTTCCAGAAGTATGACAAAATCAAACCTATATATGTAGGGTATCATTTTAATCGTATGGACCTACAGAATAAAGATAAGGTGTAATTTTTACCGAAAAATTTACTGCACAGAAACGGAAGCCCCCAAAACTTCCAAAATTGTGTTTTTTCTTCAATTTTGTCGCACAATGATTTTTTTTCCCTTTTGTCATAGATTTATGGGTAAAATGACTGATGCCATTGCAAAGTAGAATTGGTGGCGCAAGAAATAAGCCATCATATGGATTTTTAGGTGCAAAATTGAAAGAGTTATGATTTTTTAGAGGTAAGGAGGAAAAAATGAAAGTGCAAAAACAGAAACCCCCCTGGTCCTTATCCCCTTAAGAACTCAGCGTTTTTCCGTTTTTGGATTTTCATTTTTTCCTCATCACCTTCTAAAAATCATAACGCTTTCAATTTTGCACCGTAAAATCCATATTATGGCTTATTTTTTGCACCACCATTTCTACTAGTCATTTTACCAAAAAATGCACGGCGAAACAGAAAAAAAATTAATTGTGCGACAAAATTGAAGTCAAAATGTAATTTTGCTAATTTTGGGGGCTTCCATTTCTATGGAGTGCATTTTTTGGTAAAAATTACACCTTATCTTTATTCTGTAAGTCCATACGGTTAAATTGATACCCTACTTATATAGATTTGATTTTGTCGTACTTCTGAAAAAAATTCATAACTACATGCAGGAAAATTTATACATAAAAAATTCTCATTTTCTGACCCCTATAACTTTTTTATTTTTCCGCGTACAGGCTGGCATGTGGGCTCTTTTTTTGCGCCGTGTTCTGAAGTTTTTATCGGTTTCATTTTTGTATTGATCGGACTTTTTGATCGCTTTTTATTCATTTTTTCATGATATAAAAAGTGACCAAAAATACGCTATTTTGGAATTTTTATTTTTTTTGCGCGTACGCCATTGACCAAGCGGTTTAATTAACGATATATTTTTAGAGTTCGGACATTTACACACGCGGCTATACCATATATTTTTATTTTTATTTACACTGTTTTTTTTATGGGAAAAGGGGGGTGATTCAAACTTTTATTAGGGAAGGGGTTGAATGACCTTTATTAACTTTTTTCACTTTTTTTTTTGCAGTACTATAGCTCCCATAGGGGGCTATAACACTGCACACACGGATATTTTACCCTGATCCCTGCAAAGCCATAGCTTTGCATGGATCAGCGTTCTAGGGGCTCGATTGTTAAAATGCCGATCAGATGCGATGGAGCAAGGTAAGGGGGCCTCCGCTCGTATCCTAGCTGATCGGGACATTGCTATTTTATCACGATAGTCCCGATCAGCCCGACTGAGCTGCAAGGAAGCTTTTACTTTCGTTTTGGATGCGGCAATCAACTTTGATCGCCAGGTCTGAAGGGTTAATAGCGCACGGCACAACAATCTGTGCCGCGCGCTATTGCCCAGGATCGAGCGGACCGACCCGGTATAATGTGGGGTCACGGCGTGACCCTGTTTTAAATACCGGGACCGGGCGCAGGGTGTACAGGTATGCCCTTAAGAGGTTAAGGGGTTAAATGAAATGAAAGGAGAACCAGGAGGACCCCACTGCTGCCGCAGAGACATAAAAAAGCAAGACTACATTTCACCAAAATGAACTTGAGTAACCTAAAATCCTTCTGGGAAAACGTCCTGTGGACAGATGAGACCAAGATAGAGCTTTTTGGTAAAGCACGTCATTCTACTGTTTACCGAAACGCTATGAGGCCTAAAAAGAAAATAACACAGTACTTACAGTGAAATATGGTGGAGGTTCAATTATGTTTTGGGGTTGTTTTGCTGCCTCTGGCACTGGGCGCCTTGAATGTGTACAAAGCATCATGAAATCTGAGGATTACCAATGGATTTTGGGTAACAATGTACAGCCCAGTGTCTGAAAGCTGGGTTTGCATCCGAGATCTTGAGTATTCCAGCAGGAAAATGACCCCAAACATACATAAAAAAGCACCCAGAAATGGATGGCAACAAAGCGCTGGAGAGTTCTGAAGTGGCCAGAAATGAGTCCAGATCTAAATCCCATTGAACACCTGGGGAGAGTTCTTAAAATTGCTGTTGGGAAAAGGTGCCTTTCCAATAAGAGAGACCTGGAGCAGTCTGCAAAGGAAGAGTGGTTAGACATTCCGTCTGAGAGGTGTAAGAAGCTTATTAATGGTTATAGGAAGCGACTGATTTTATTTATTTTTTCCAAAGGGTGTGCAACCAAATATTAAGTTAACGGTGCCAATAATTTTGTCCAGACCATTTTTGGAGTTTGGTGTGACATTATGTCCAATTTGCTTTTTTTCCTCTCTTTTTTGGATTAGTTCCAATACACACAAAGGGAATAAACATGTGTATAGCAAAACATGTGCTACTGCAATCTTTTTCTGTGATAAATACTTCACTTTCTAGAAAAATTTCAGGGGTGCCAACATTTACGGCCGTTACTGTATATAGTTCATTCCTGACAGGGATTAGAGAAGAACAGGACTCAAGAATGCGGATGAATCCTTAAAGTTATAGGCCGTGCACGTGTTTGGCCCCTACAGGAGGCGCCAGAACTGTCTCCACCTGCAACAGTGCAGAGAAGGAAGTCCAGAGCCTGCAGTGAGAAGTGAGAACCAAGCATTTGGGACGGCCGAGGTAAGCAGTGGGATGTGCTGCTTGCTGGTTGCTTCCAACCGCTGGCTATACAATAGAAAGACATCTAAAGGGGTCTCGTATTTCTTCTGAAAAATAAACTGTTTACCAGGGATGCAAGGAATAAGACCTGCATTTTAAAAGAGGTTGTCTCTGATGAGAAAATCTTTTTATATTTTTCTCTTCACTGGCAAAAATACTTTATCAGCAATGCTGGCAAAATAGATATTGACTATATAGCTCTTTTGGCAGGGAAGAACATCATTGGTCCCTAATTTGTTCCTTCCTTGTCACATACATTCACAAGAACCGCTTAGTTGTGGGTCTCACAACATGCAAGCGTTAAACATGCATTTTAAAGCTAGCTTACTTTTATCTTACTTATAAATCTTTGCTTCACACTGGATTATGGTCCTATAGGATTTTATGCATATTTGTTAATATATTTATTTCATATCTATGGCAATGTCTGCACCAGGGGTTCAACTATAGTCGTATAAAAGTATCCAGTTGAGCATGAAGGGGGCAGAGGAATCCCTAGGAGGCCAAAAAAAAAGCATACAATGCACCTCTAAATAAATGTCCAACATGTCCAACATTACTCCAACATTGTTAAGCTGAAAACTGGCATGAAAAAGGTCAGGCTTTAGTAAATTGTCCGATTAGTGATATTTTATCAAATTCAACTTATTGTAAAAAGCTGAAAATATCACACCGGGCATATATGGCATAGGCCAGTTGGTAATACATGGTTTACGGATAATGTCAAGCACCTGTAACTCTTTTTCTCATACATACTATAGAAACTTGTATTAAAAGTTGCTTGGACTTAAAGGGGTACTCCAGTGGAAAACTTTTATTTTTATTTTTTATCAACTGGTGCCAGAAAGTTAAACAAATTTGTAAATTACTTGTATTAAAAACATTAAAAAATCTTAATTCTTCCAGTACTTATTAGCTGCTGAATACTATAGAGGAAATTATTTTCTTCTTGGAACACAGAGTTCTCTGTTGATATCATGAGCACAGTGCTCTCTGCTGACATCTCTGTCCATTTTAGGAACTGTTCAGAGTAGGAGAAAATCCCCATAGAAAACATATGCTGCTCTGGACAGTTCCTAAAATGGAAAGAGATGTCAGCAGAGAGCACTGTGCTCATGATTCAGCAGAGAGCACTTTCTTCCAAAAAGAAAATATTTTTTTTTAATTTTACAAATCTGTTTAATTTTCTGGCACTAGTTGATTTCAAGAAAAAAAAAATCACTGGAATACCCCTTTAAGTGCTCTGGAGGCGCTAGAGGGCTTAGAAGGGAAGGAGCAAATTTTGAAGAGTGAGTTTTTCTGAAATGGTTTTTGGGGGGCATGTCAGTGTGTCACATTTAGGAAGCCCCTATGGGGCCAGAACGGCAAAAATAAAACAAAGAAAAAAAAAACCACATGGCATACTATTTTGGAAACTACACCCCTCAAGGAACTTAACAAGGGGTACAGTGAGCCTTAACACCCCACAGGTGTTTGATGACTTTTCATTAAAGTTGGATGTGTAAATGAAATTTTTTTTTCACTAAAATACTGGTTTTTCCCCAAATTTTACATTTTTACAAGGAGTAATAAGAGAAATGCCCCCCCCCCCAAAAAAAAAAAAATTTGTAACCCCATCTCTTCTGAGTATGGAAATACCCCATGTGTGGTCATCAGGTGCACTGCGGACGCACTACAATGCTCAGAAGAGAAGGAGTCACACTTGGCTTTTGGAAATTAGCAAATTTTGCTGAGATGGTTTTTGGGGGGCATGTCACATTTAGGAAGCCCCTATGGTGCCAGAACAGCAAAAAAAAGCCCCACATGGCACACTATTTGGGAAACAACACCCCTCAAGGAACATAACAAGGGGTACAGTGAGCCTTTACACACCACAGGTGTTTGACAAATTTCCGGTAAAGTTGGACGTAAAAATAAAAAAATAAAAAATGTTCACAAAAATGCTGGTGTTACCCCAAATTTTTCATTTTCACAAGGTGTAATATGTCAAAATACCCCCCCAAATTTTTAATGTATGGAAATACACCATATGAAAAGCACTCTGTGGGCGAACTTCAATGTTCAGAAGAGAAGGAGCGCCTTTTGGAGTGCTTTCGAAGAGAGAATTTGTTTGGAATGGAAGTTGGGGTCCATGTGCGTTTACAAAGCCCCCATGGTTCCAGAATACACCCCTCACAAAATGTAATAAGGGGTGCAGTGAGCATTTACATCCCACTGGCGTTTGACAGATCTTTGGAACAGTGGACTATGCAACTGAAAATTTTAATTTTTCATTTTCACGGACTACTGTTCCAAAAATCTGTCAGACAGCTGTGGAGTGTAAATGCTCACAGCACTACTTATTACTTTCTGTGAGGGGTGTAGATTTCAAAATGGGGTCAAATGTGGAGGGGATCCACTGTTCTGGCACTATGGGGGCTTTTGTAAACACACATGGCCTTCAATTCCAGACATATTCTCTCTCCAAAAGCCCAATGGCGTTCCTTCTCTTCTGAGCATTGTAGTTTGCCCACAGAGCACTTTACATCCACATATGGGGTATTTCCATACTCAGAAGAAATGGGGTTACAAATTATGGGGGGCTTTTTTGCTATTACCCTTTGTGAAAATGAAAAATTTGGGATAACACCAGCATTTTAGAGAAAAAAATATGTCATTTTCACATCAAAATTTAACAAAAGTTCTTCAAACACCTGTGGGGTGTTAAGACTCACTATAGCCCTTGTCATGTTCTCTGAGGGGTGTAGTTTCCAAAATGGGGTCACATGTGGGTGTTTTTTTTTTTTGTGTTTATGTCAGAACCGCTGTAACGATCAGCCACCCCTGTGCAAATCACCTCAAATGTACATGGTGCTCTCACTTCTGAGCCCTGTTGTGCATCCACAGAGCATTTTACCTCCACATATGGGGCATTTCCGTGCTCAGGAGAAATTGTGTTACAAATTTTGGGGGTCTTTTTTCCTTTTATTTCTTGTGAAAATGAAAAGTATGGGGCAACACCAGAATGTTAGTGTAAAAAAGAAAAACATTTTTACAATAACATGCTGGTGTAGTCCCCAACGTTACCTTTTCATAAGGGGTAAAAGGAGAAAAAGCCCCCCAAAATTTGTTAGGCAATTTCTCTCGAGTACAGAAATACCTCATATGTGGCCCTAAATTGTTGCCTTTAAATTGGGGGCCTGAATTAGGGATTTGCATAGGGACGGACCCGGATGCAAGAATTAGACTTGCCTCCGATACCAGAATTACCCTACAGCAGTGTTTCCCAAACAGAGTGCCTCCAGCTGTTGCAAAACCAGACGTTTCTAATTTTTATTGGGGGGGGGGTAAATGTGTAGGGGAGTGTGTATATGTAGTGTTTTACCCTTTATTTTGTGTAGGTGTAGTGTAGTGTAGTGTTTTTAGGGTACACTCACACGGGTGGGGGTTCACAGCGAGTCTTTTACTGGGAGTTTGAGCTGCAGCAGAAAATTTGCTGCATCTCAAACTTGCAGCAAGAGACTCACTGTAAACCCCTGCCCATGTGAACATTCACATGGGGGGCGGGGGGTTTCAACCTTCCAGCTGTTGCAAAACTACAACTCCCAGCATGCCCTTTGGCTGTCCATGCATGCTAGGGGTTGTAGTTATGCAACGGCTGGAGGCACACTGGTTGCAAAACACTGAGAGTTTGTTACTTAACTCAGTGTTTCCTAACCTCTGTGCCTCCAGCTGTTGCAAAAGTACAACTCCCAGCATGGTGTGTCAGTGAATGCTGAGAGTTATAGTTTTGCAACAGCTGGAGGCACACGGACACTGAAAATGTTTCCCAACCAGTGTGCCTCCAGTTGTTGCAAAACTATAGCTCCCAGCAGGCCCAGATAGCCGAAGGGCATGTTGGGAGTTGTAGTTATGCAACAACTGGAGTAGAACAGTTTGTAGACCACTGTGTAGTGATGTCCAAACTGTAGCCCTCCAGATGTTGCAAAACTACAACTCCAAGCATGCTCAGACTGCCCAGGCATGCTGGGAGTTGTAGTTTGGCAACATCTGAAGGGCCACATGTTGCCAAACTACAACTCCCAGCGCTGGAGTGCTACAGTTTGGAGACCACTGTATATAGTGGTCTCCAAACTGTGCTCTTTCAGATGTTGAAAAACTACAACTCCCAGCATGCTGAGACTGTCCAGGCATGCTTGGAGTTATAGTTTTGCAACATCTGTAGGGCTACAGCTTGGGCACCACTATATAGTGGTCTCCAAACTGTGGCCCTCCATATGTTGCAAAACTACAACTCCCAGCATGCCCAGACCAGTCTGGGCCTGCTGGGAGTTGTAGTTTGGCAACTCCTAGAAGGCAGCAGTGAAGATCATTTATCACCGATCTTCACTACTGCCTCCACCGCTGCTCCGCCGCCTCCTTACTGCCGCCAATCCCGCCGCTGCCTGCTGCCGGTCGCCAATCCCGTCGCTTCCTGCCGCCGGTCTCCAAACTGTGGCCCTCCAGATGTTTCAAAACTACGACTCCCAGCATGCTCAGACCAGTCTGGGCCTGCTGGGAGTTGTAGTTTGGCAACTCCTAGAGGGCAGCAGTGAAGATCATTTACCACTGATCTTCACTGCTGCCTCCACCGCTGCTCCGCCGCCTCCTTACTGCCGCCAATCCCGCCGCTGCCTGCCGCCGGTCCCGACACGATCGCCGATCCCTCGCCATCCTTAACTGCTCCAGTACCCGCCGCCATCTTCCCCCCGCTCTGCCCTGACATCCAGGGGCGGTCAGAGTGGGGATTTCAACTGTAACCCCCCTGCCCCCAACTGCTATTGGTCGGTTAGTCCTAACCGACCAATGGCAGGGGATAGGAGGAGGTGGCATCCCTAGCACCTCCCTCCTATCTTTCAGGATGATTGGGGTTGTCTCTGACATCTCCGATCATCCTTATTTTCTGGGCTATAGGGTCATCAGAGACCCAATCAGCGCCGATCTGGGGGATCTCAGGACTGGGTACGCCCTCCTTCCTTAAGAGGTTAAGCATGCTGTAAACAAAACTTTTTTTTTTGGCAGGCCTTTCACATTTTTTTTAATCTAATTCTTCTCAGTATATTGCCCACCCTTCACAATATTCTTCAAAGCTCGATACTTTACATCTGTACATACAGATACTGAATGAGTTTCTGGCCTGCCCACCTTTATGTGTACTACCCAATATATATAAATAAATATATATATATATATTAAAGGGGCAAGTATTCTCCTTAGGGAGGAGCATGGCTTCTGGTGTAGAACGGAGATTCAAAAAGGCCATTATCACTCCGCAGGCTTTCTGGGTAAGGAATATGCAAAGCAGCTCATCACACCGCCTTCTCAGGTAGCATGCCCTAAGATCAGCTCTTGCTCCAGTTACGAAGTCTCAGAAACTGATTGGGATTCATTCCAAGCCAGAATTCTCCCCAGAAGGGAAGAAGACCCATCTGCAAACAGCTGTTTGGGGTGCTTGCCCCTCGTCAGTACAGAGCAGGGTGTTCTGGCTTGGCTGTGGGAAGAGGCCTGTGACTAGCTAAAAGGGCAAGTATTCTCCTTAAGGAGGAGCACCGCTTCCAGGGATGAGCTGCTTTGCATATTCCTTACCCAGAAAGCCCGCGGAGTGCTAATGGCCTTTTTGAATCTCCATTCTACACCGGAAGAGGTGCTCCTTCCTCAGGAGAATACTTGCCCCTTTTAGCTAGTCACAGGCCTCTCACCTCAGCCAAGCCAGAACACCCTGCTCTGTACTGATTAGGGGCAAGCACCCCAAAACAGCTGTCTGCAGATGGGTCTTCTTCCCTTCTGGGGAGAATTATGGCTTGGCATAAATCCCAATCAGTTTCTGAGACTTTGTAACTGGAGCCAGAGCTGATCTTAGGGCATGCTACCTGAGAAGTTGGTGTGATTAGCTGCTTTGCATACTCCATACTCCTCAGAACTGATTGGGATTTATGCCAAGCCAGAACTCTCTCCAGAAGGAGAGAGGACCCATCTGCAGACAGCTGTTTCGGGGTGCTTGCCCCTCGTTAGTACAGAGCAGGGTTATCTGGTTTGGCTGAACTCATTGATTGACATTTATTTCATTTATTGCCATTTAATTATAAACTCCTCTTAAATAAAAGTTTTCTCATGGATTTTTTAAATGCCTAGACATATCATAAGCAATTCAGAATCCTATTCCAGGCACCACAACTCATATATTTATAGATTGATTCAGGCAGTACACTTCCTTTCCTCCAGTACATTGGCTACAGTATAGAAATTGTGAGATGGCACACTGTGGTAGAGTGGTAATGCGTGTGAATCAAAGTTTATTCCATATCATCAAAATGCATCACTGATATACATTTTGTGTTTCATACAGATTAGTAATAGGTTTTAGGAAGGAAATGCAAACTTTCAGGCCTGAACTTTTTATCAAGCTTGTATTGCCAGAACCAAGTATAGGCAAAATGTGCTATACTGAAACCACAGTGAGCACAATGAGTATAGTACACAGGTCTAACATGGGCTCTAAGAGAGGAGAGAGGGGTGAAAAAATTTGAAGATGAATAGCCATATAGAGTATTTTGCTGCTTCTGATACCATTTCTTTCTATACTAGCAGCTACAGCAGCTGGTTAAATGAATCTTAACCCACCTTATATGAAGGTGGTGTTTTTCTCTGAAGTTCTATGCAAGTCTATGGGACTTCTAGGGATATTCTATGTCAGGTATTCTGCTAGTTAGCTGATAAGGTTTAGAGGGATGTATATTAAAGTGGTATTACATGATTTTTTTTTAAATTGAATATGCTACAGGGTCTCTTAAGTTTGTTCTTAGTGTAGTTCATAATATACTGTTTGTACCTGTGTTTCATGGTGGTCTCGCAATTCCTTTGTGATTTTGGCCCCAATGTTTAATTTTAACAGCATGCAAAATTCCTGTCATCTCAGGTTTTCCAAGGTTGCTGTGCGGCCCGAGACATTACATCACTAGTCAGGTGTTCAAAGGGATTCAATGAGTGGAGTGGCTGCTGGGTGGGAGGAAGATTCTTTAGCAAGAATTGTAGAATTGCAACAGCTGTATGCACCCTGGTCAGAAAACACTGGTCTATTGCATGGAAAGGATCACAGGTGGGTTTCAATGGGTGGGGTGGCTGATGTGTGGGAGGGAGAAACGTGACCTCACACTTACATACAAGGAATCATGGGACTTGTAGTTTGTGGGAATAGAACTCCAACAGGAAATAGCCAGTTCACAAAAAAATAGCCTCAGCATTATGGTAATCTCACAAAATAACCATTTAGCCCCCAAGACAAGCGCAGATCCTTCCTAAGCATGTCCATTACTGTCTGGCAGGTATGTACTAAAATCACCTTATGGTGGATAACCTCTTTAATTAGCAGTATACAGACATACCAGTTCAGCATGTAGATAGGAGCTTTGTGTAGTCTCCAAACGCCAATACATTTTTGTCTAATTAAATAGATTTGCGCATATCCTTTCCAATTATGATTAAAAAAAATAATAAAAAAAAACTGAAAAGACAGAAACAGTTAATTTTCTAAATGCCTTTAGAAGCTGTTAAAATCTTTATCTGGAAGCCTTGTAAAAATGACAACAATTTTTCCTATTGCACATCACTGAACTTTCTTATTTAATTGCATATGTGATCGATAAAAACATATTAAGTGAAAATGATTTGCTCATATCATCTGTGAAGAATTCCGTTATTTTGGTTGTTTTTAAAAAACCCATGCCGTAAATGTTTGTTTATTAATTAACTTGTCAGACGTCTTCACTTCATAGATATCACTTAATCTTTTGCATTCGCATGCATGAAAGTGTAAATTAATTTTACGGTGAGGATGTATTCAATTACTAAATGGTCTGGACAAGTGAAAAGGCATTCAAACAGTAGTGTATTTGATAAGCTGACATTGGATTCCTAAAAATAGGAGAAAGTAGATTGGAAAGTAAAGTATGTTTTCTTTTATTAAGAAAACAGTATTTGACAGACAGTTTGGCTAATTGAAGTATGCTTAAAAATATTGAGAATAATTGAGAATTATTAACTATTGGAGCAAATCTAAACATATTAAAAAGTTCTTCACAGTCTTTTAAATTATAATTTCCACCCTTACAGTATTTACCACAGAGCAGACAGTGTTATATATAGGAAGGAACAGATTGGACCAACTAATTTGATTCTAGCTTCTATTTCTCTTCTAAAGCCTTACATATAAAAAAAAGAATAAAGGGGTATCAAACATTTATGATGTAATCACCTCTGGGACCCGCATATATCTCAAGAACATCCTGTCTGACGAGGCTGGAGGTTATCATGGTGCCAAAAACAACCGAGCATGAACATCTTAGCTTGCAATGCAATGCTGTTTACACACATACCACTGATATCTATAGGATTTACATCAACTGATATTGTCAGCTTCCTGACTACCTTCAACTTTTGAGGTGGGTGCAGGTCCCAGAGGCTTTTTAACTCCCAGACACCTATGGCATATCTCATGACTATGCCACTACATGTGATCTTATCTTATCTTCACAATTGTGAGCATTATTATCAGAACAATGGCTTATTGGGTATCACAGACCATTGATAGTTGCAACAATGTAGTAATACATCTTTAACCCCTTAAGGACCGGGGTTTTTTCCGTTTTTGCATTTTCGTTTTTTGCTCCTTGCCTTTAAAAAATCATAACTCTTTCAATTTTGTACCTAAAAATCTATATGATGGTTTATTTTTTGTGCCACCAATTCTACTTTGTAATGACTTCAGTCATTTTGCCCAAAAATCTACGGTGAAATGGAAAAAAAAATCATTGTGCGACAAAATAAAAATAAAAAAACGCTGTTTTGTAACTTTTGGGGGCTTCCGTTTCTACGTAGTACATTTTTCGGTAAAAATGACACCTTATCTTTATTCTGTAGGTCCATACGATTAAAATGATACCCTACTTATATAGGTTTGATTTTGTCGGACTTCTGGAAAAAATCATAACTACATGCAGGAAAATTAATACGTTTAAAATTGTCATCTTCTGACCCCTATAACTTTTTTATTTTTCCGTGTATGGGGTGGTATGAGGGCTCATTTTTTGCGGCGTGATCTGAAGTTTTTAACGGTACTATTTTTGCATTGATAGGGCTTATTGATCGCAAAAATGCACTATTTTGGTCTTTGGAATTTTTTTGCGCGCACTCCATTGACCAAGCGGTTTAATTAATGATATATTTTTATAATTCGGACATTTCCGCAGGCGGTGATACCATATATTTTTATTTACACTGTGTTTTTTTTTATTGGAAAAGGGGGGTGATTCAAACTTTTAATAGGGGAGGAGTTAAATGATCTTTATTCACTTTTTTTTTCACTTTTTTTTTGCAGTGTCATAGTGAAGCCTGCGCGCTATTAGAGGCGGGTCCCGGCTTCACTATGACTCCGGGCCCGCCGTGATATGACGCGGGGTTACTGTGTAACCCCACGTTATATCAGGAGAGCAGGACCAAGGTCGTACCGGTACGTCCTTGGTCCTTAAGGGGTTAAACTTACAACACAGATCAGTTGTAGAAAGAGAGAAGGTCTCATGCCATTTTACAGAGCACTGGAGAGACCTCACTTGGAGTACTGTATGCAATACTGGAGACTCTTCGGGAGATTTATTAAAACCTGTCCAAAGGAAAAGTTGCTGAGTTGCCCATAGCAACCAATCAGATCGCTCATTTCAGTTTTCAGAGGCCTTGTTAAAAATGAAAGAAGCAATCTGATTGGTTGCTATGGGCAACTCAGCAACTTTTCTTCCGGACCGGTTTTGATAAATCTCCCCCTACAACTCCAGAAGGATATAGATACTATGGGGAGAGTTCAGAGAAAAGCTACTAAACTAGTACATGGATTGCAGGATAAAACTTACCAGGAAAGGTTTAAGGACCTTAACATGTATAGTTTGTAAGAAAGACAGGACAGAGGAGATAAGATAAAAACTTTTAACCCCTTAAGGACGGACCCATTTTTTACCTCAATGACCAGGCTCTTTTTTTGAAATTGTATCTCTTTAAATGGTAATAATTTTAGAACACTTTTTCTGAGCAGAGCAATTCTGAGATAGTTTTTTCGTGACATATTGTAATTTATATAAGTGGTGCATTTTTGATGACACATGCAGCATTTTTTGTGAAAAACTTCAAAATATTGTGAAAAACTTGAAAAATTTGTGGCGTTTAAAAAAACTTTTACTGTGCAGTAAAAGTGATGTTATATTTATTCTGTGGGTCAGTACGATTATGGTGATACCCATTTTATATAGCTTTCTAACTTCATTTTTCTTTTCTGAGAAAAATTATTTTTCTGCGATTCATTTTCCAACAGCTGTAACTTTTTTATTTTTCGTCCGACGCCATTGAGTAAAGGCTTATTTCTTGATGGATGAGCTGTACTTTTTATTGATATAAATTCTGCGATATGTGCTACCTTTTGATCTTTTTATTCTGCTATTTGTGCCAAAATTGGCAAATTTTGCACTTTTTTTTATGTTTTTTTTATGGTGTTCACCGTGCGGGATAATTTACATTATAGTTTTATAATACACGTCATTATGGACGTGGCAATACCTATTATGTATATGATTTGTGTTTCTGATCTTTTTTGGTAATAATGCAGGGCTTTTTTTGGGAAAGGGTAATTTAAAAAAAAATTTTTTTACACTTCATACTTTTATTGAAGAACTTTTTATTTTATTTTTTACACTTTTTACAGGTTATACTATGCTGCAATATATTTGTACTGTAGCACAGTATGACCTGATGAGCTGCACACACTACAGCCTGTGCGATCCAGCCTCTGGCTGGATCTCACAGGCTTCAGTAGTAGGCATACAGGAGGTCATGATCTGACCTCCTGCTGCCATAGCAACCAACGGCGACCCGCAATCGTATCGCGGCGCCGCCGTTGGAGAGCAGGGGGAGAGCGTTCCCCCTGTCAACACCATAGATGCCGTGATCAGGATTGATCACGGCATCTAGGGGGTTAATGCTGCCAGGACCGGAGGGATCGCGGCTCCAGCAGCTGCGGCGGGACTCCGGCTGTGATAAACAGCCTGGTCCCATCCCCGATCTCCTGTGCTGCCCGCGGCAGTGCAGGAGATCGATATGACGTATGTATATAATTGTACGAACGTGTCGGATGATTGGACGTATGCATACGTCTTATAGTGGAAAGGGGTTAAATACATAAAAATACATAAAGAAAATCACAGTAAAGGAGGAGAGGTTATTTAAAAGAAGATAAACAACTACCACAAAAGGACACAGTTTTATATTAGAGGGGCAAAAGTTTATGCAGTAATATCAGAAAGTATTACTTTACTGAGAGAGTAGTGGATAGATGGAATAGACTTCCTGCAGAAGTGGTCGCTGTAAATACAGTGAAGGAGTTGAAGCATGCATGGGATAGGCATAAGGCTATCCTTCATATAAGATAGGCCCAGGGACTATTTATAGTATTCAGAATATTGGGCAGACTAGATGGGTCGAATTGTTATTAACTGCCGACGCATTTTATGTTTCTATTATCAGTGGTCAGTAAGAAAGGAATATGCAATGGGCCCTATAGGAAGTAGTGATTTCATTGTTATTTTCAGAAATAACTCAAGTTTCCATTGTTTTAGCTTTAGTAAATATGTGCATTTTGTGTACCTTATTAACAACTACATTTAAGTTCTTTTAATGGGATATAAACCAGCATATTTTTCACAGTTAAAGAGCTCATGAGTGGGAAAGACGAGAGACATTTCTTTGAATAGTCAAGAAATTGGATTGTCAGCTAAAGTATATGATGGCTAAACAGTCTTTATAACTGGTACAGAGGAACACATGATCAAGAACACCCAATTAAGGGCTTTCATTTAATAGTACATAACTGAAGAAAGAAGGGCGTCACTTACCGATGTTGAGGTGTCACACATATCTTTATTGAAGATGCAGTATAATGGGGTGCAGGTACAGACAAGGTGTTTTCCAGCTGAAGTAAAACTGCGCGATTGTGAATGGTGTTTTGCATCCATTGAGCCTTTGTAGAGTTGGAATTTAAGGGGGTAGTTGTGCGGACTGCTAGAACTTTGCTTGTATTTTCATTTAATAGGCTTGCTTATCAGAGGCATGAAAGCATGGTGATACAGACAAAATGGGTCAATAAAAGCATACCTGTGTACATGAGGATCAGCACTATTTCTGAGCACTGCATTTTCTTATTTATGCTCTGCAGACATCATCTTGTTGTTCCTTAGCTAGTGGGTGGAAACTGACATCTAATGTGTCTGTCATACCCTGCTATACTCGCATTTTGTGTTATGGAGGTATACTTTCATGAATAATTGCATAAGAGGAACCAAGAAATGAATTTCATAGGACAATGAGATACATCACTAATAGTAGTAAATCACATTAAGACATTCATTGAACAATTATGAACAATGTTCACACATATATATATATATCACCATAGGAACTAACCACATGACACTCACTGAATGAGAGTAATCATATTTTATAGCCATTCACATAAAGTCCTAATGAATTAAAGAAAATCCTCTTGTAATTCCTTTATCGTCTAAGCTCTAAAGACAGCTGTAATAGTCTAAGTCCAAGCGCAGGTATCGGTGCGCATCAGCCTTGTACTAAACCGATCGCTGTTCCATCTGAGGTTAAGTGTTGGCACAGGAGGCTCTGCGCAGATACATTGCCAATCCCATCAGAATATAAGTATTTGCGCACGGGACCTTGCGCAGATATGTCACTGGACTGAGAACATCAGAAGCCATATAATGAACTGAGCGCTGTTCCCTCTGAGACTAAGTGTTTGCGCAGGAGGTTCTGCGCAGATACATTGCCAGTCCCCTCAGAACATAAGTATTCGCGCATAGGACTTTGCGCAGATACATCACGGGACGGAGCACGTCAAGAGATCTTTCCTCCAATCACAATTCCCTCTGTATGGCCAATTTGTGATTGGCTGTTGAAGTCACGGCGCATATAGGCGCATTCCCCTGTCAGTCAATATGAAGGAATGCGGATAGGCTGTGACACCATTCCAGCCAACGGAACCCAGAAATTTCGATCTCCCAACAGGAAGCTGTCATGAAGGGAGGTTTTAAAACCCCCAGCTTGGCGTTTCTACGCTCAGTGCCCGCTGTCCTCTTGACAAAGCTGCGTCAAGCAGCAAAACATGTCAAGGGGGGCCGAGTGATTGATTTTATCGCAGTGATCACTCCAATACCCTTAGTGTACACTGCAGGTACACAAGGGAACTTAACATGTACTTAGTGAGAGTGGCCAGACTGGTACTCCTATATGACTATAAATTAAATGGAGGGAGTCACACTGTAATGTTAATCAATTTTATTAGGTGTGTTTAGAACAATTAATAAAGATTAGTCATTTATGTATGGGGAAAAAGGGTATTTTTGGGTCACCCTAGTGACCTATAGGTTGCAATTGGTTAATTTACCCACCATATATAGGTCTCAAGTAATGTGTCATACCCTGCTCACACACAGAAGAGGACATCCATCTCCTTATAGCACTCATTAAAGGGATACTCCCCTGAAAAACATTTGTTTTGAAATTATCTGTTGCCAGAAAGTTAAACAGATTTGTAAATTACTTCTATTTAAAAATGTTAATCCCTCCAGTACTTAGCTGTCAAGAGAGAGCACTGTGGTCCGCCAGAAAGGAAATTGAAAAAGAAAAGAACTTCCTCTGGAACATACAGCAGCTGATAAGTACTGAAAGGATGAAGATTTTTAAATAGAAGTCATTTACAAATCTGTTTAACTTTCTGGTACCAGTTGATTTAAAAAAAAAGTTTTCCAGTGGAGTACCCCTTTAAGAAGCAGCAGCTTAAAGTACATTATAAATCAGTACTGAGTCCAAGCATTGAAGCAATGGAGGGATGAGATACACGCAAGAAGGTGTAAGCTAGGATCGCGCTGTCAAAGAGAGGAAGGTAGGTCCAGAGCTATAGTGACAAATTACATGAGCATGCAACGTGTTTCAAAACCAATCCATTTTTTTTTATCAGGCGTCTGATAAAAAAAATGGATTGTTTTGAAATGCGTTGCGTGCTCATGTATTTTGAATGAAAGTAATTTGTCACTATAGCTCTTGACCTACCTTCCTCTCTTTGACAGCGCAATCCCAGCTTCTACCTTCTTGTGTGTATCTCCGCCTTCTATTGTCTTCACGTCTGCTAGCCAGCATGGGAAGCCTCTGCAGTCAACATTATCTCCATACATTGCCTCTCCAGCTCAACATAGTCAGGTGAGCGAGTTTCTTACGAGGTCTTCACCTATCGTGTTGCCATTGTTGACTCCACACAGGGAGCACACAGTGTGTTTTGTTTTTGTCATAAGCATTAAAGCAAGCCATGTGGTGAGATATATAGCACCCACATTTAGTTCCTGTATTCTCTTTGCAGCCTATCTGTTTGTTCCTGTCTTCCTTTACTCAGTACAAGTCAAGTAATGCAAAGTCATTTCAGTTACTAAACTTGGACCTTAACCCCTTAAGGACTGAGTCCTTTTTCACCTTAAGGACTGAGCCCTTTTTTGCAATTCTGACCACTTTCACTATAGGCATTAATAACTTTGGGATGCTTTTACCTTTTCTGCTGACTCCAAGCTTGTTTTTTCGTGACATACCGTATTCCACTTTAACATAGTGGTAAATTTTTGTCGTTACTTGCATCCTTTCTTGATGACAAATCCCCAAATTTCACTAAAATTTTGAAAATTTTGCATTTTCTAACGTTGAAACTCTCTGCCTGTAAGGAAAATGGATATTCCAAATAAATGTTATATTGATTGACATATACAATATATCTACTTTATGTTGGCATCATAAAGTTGACATGTTTTTTCTTTTGGAAAACATTAGAAGGCTTTTTCACGAAAATTTCAAAATCGGAATTTTTCAGGGACCAGTTCAGTTTGAAGTGGATTTGAGGGGCTGGTTAAAGGGGTTATCCACCATAAAGCTGTTTTTAGTACCTACCTGCCAAACAGTAATGGACATGCTTAGGAAGGATCTGCACTTGTCTTGGGGCTAAATATTGGGAGATTACCATAACATTGTGGCTAGCTTTTGGTGAACTGGTATTTCCTGGTTCAGTTTTTTTTCCATTTTCCTCCCTCCTACACATCAGCCACCCCACCCATTGAAACATAAAAGAGCTGCATCCATTCAAAAGACCTGTGGTTTTCAATCAGGGTGCCTACAGCTGTTGCATTAGTTGTAGAATGATCTCTCTCCCACCAAGCGATCGCTCCACTCATTGAAGCAGAAAGGCTCCATTTCATCAGGTCCAGTCAGGTCTCGGCCGCATTTTAACCTAGGAAAAATCTTAGACAACAGTCATTTTGTATGCTGTTAAAAATATAAATTGGGGTGAAAATCACATAAGAATTCGGAGAAACCCATCACACACAGGTATATACACTATAATATGAACTACACAAACTTTACAGCCCCTGTAGCATAGTCAAAGAAAAAAAAATCCTGAAATACCCCTTTAACCCTTTAGGTGTTTCACAGGAATAGCAGCAAAGTGAAGGAGAAAATTTAAAATCTTCATTTCTTACACTCCATTTTTTGAATTTTTACAAGGAGTAAAAGGAGAGAAATCCCCCCAAAATGTGTAACCCCATTTCTGTCGAGTAAGGAAATACCTCATATGTGTATGTAAAGTGTTCGGCGGGTGCACTAGAGGGCTCAGAAGGGAAGGAGAAACAATGGGATTTTGGAGAGTGAATTTTGCTGAATTTTGCAACATTTAGGAAGCACCTATGGTGCTAGAACAGCAAAAAAAAATTAAAAAAAATAAAAAACCCACATGGCATACTATTTTGGAAACCACACCCCTCAAGGAATGTAAAAAGGGGTACAGTGAGCCTTAACACCCCACATGTGTTTGACAACTTTTCATTAAAGTCGGATGTGTAAATAAAAAAAACATTTCACAAAAATGCATTTTTTCCAAATTTCACATTTTTACAAGGGGTAATAAGAGAAAATGTCCCCCAAAATTTGTAACCCCATTTCTTCTGAGTATGGAAATACCTAATATGTGGATGTAAAGTGCTCTGCTGGCGCACTACAATGCTCAGAAGAGGAGGAGCGCCATTGGGCTTTTAGAGAGAGAATTTGTTTGAAATGGGGCTATGAGCATTTACAAAGCCCCCGTGGTGCCTGAACAGTGGACCCCCCCCCCCCCCCACACACACACACACATGACCCCATTTTGGAAACTACACACCTTACAGAATTTTATAAGGGGTGCAGTGAACATTTACACCCCACTGGTGTTTGACAGATCTTTGGAACAGTGGGCTGTGCAAATGAAAAATTACATTTTTCATTTTCATGGACCACTATTCCAAAAATCTGTCAGACACCTGTGAGGCGTATATGCTTACTGCACCCCTTATTACATTCCGTGAGAGATATAGTTTTTAAAATGGGGTCACATGTGTGTGGGGGGGGGGGGTCCATAGTTCTGGCACTATTGGGGCTTTGTAAACACACATGGACTTCAATTGCGGACACATTTTTCCTCCAAAATCCCAATGGCGCTCCTTCTCTTATGAGCATTGTAGTTCACCCGCAGAGTACTTTATCTACACATATGGGATGTTCTTACAAATTTTGGGGGGGATTTTTTTCCTATTTTCCCTTGTGAACGGGAGTAATTTAGGGTAACACCAACATTTTTGTTAAAAAAAAAAAGTCATTTTCCCATCCAACTTTAACAAAAATTCTGAGCCATGTTGTGCGTCCGCAGAGCATTTTATGCCCACATATGGGGTATTTCCAGGAGAAATTGCGTTACAAATATAACATATTTTTTACACTAACCTGCTGGTGTAGACCTCAACTTTTCCTTTTCATTAGGGGTAAAAGGAGAAAAAGCCCCCCAAAATTTGTAACACAATTTCTCCCGAGTACGGAGATACCTCATATGTGACTATTTCCTTGAAATACAACACGGCTCCGAAGTAAGAGAGCGCCATGCGCATTTGATGACTGAATTAGGGATTGCATAGGGGTTGACATAGGAGTTTTCTACGCCACTGATTACCAAACAGGGTGCCTCCAGCTGTTGCTAAACTTCCAGCATGCCCAAATAGCAAACAGCTGTCTGGAAATGCTGTGAGTTGTTGTTTTGGCAACACCTGTAGGCTCCGTTTTGGAAACACTGCTGTACGATACGTTTTTCATTTTTATTTGGGGGGACCGTGTAAGGGGATGTATATGTAGTCTTCTACCTTTCATAATGTGTTAGTGTAGTGCAGTGTAGTGTTTTTAGGGTACATTCACACAGGCCGGGGTTTACAGTGAGTTTCTCGCTAGGAGTTTGATCTGCGGCGGAAAATTTGCCACAGCCCAAACTGAAAGCAGGAAACTCACTGTAAACCCGCCCATGTGAATGTACCCTGTACATTCACATGGGGAGCAAACCTCCAGCTGTTGCAGCTCCTGTAGCCCTCCAGATGTTGCAAAACTACAACTCCCAGCATGCCCAGACAGCTGTTTGCTGTTTGGGCATACTGGGATTTGTAATTTTGCAACAGCATTAGGGATACAGTTTTGAGATCACTGTGCGGTGGTTTCTAAACTGTGGCCCTCTAAATCTTGCAAAACTACAACTCCCAGCATGCACATACAGCTAAGGGCTGTCTCGCCATGCTGGGAGTTGTAGTTGCATACCTCCAGCTGTTGTATGACTACATCTTCCAGCATGCCCTTCGGCGTTGTACTTTTGCTGGGAGTTGTACTTTTGCAACAGCTGAAGGCACACTGGTTGGAAAACCTTCAGTTAGGTTCTGTTACCTAACTCAGTATTTTCCATCCAGTGTGCCTCCAGCTGTTGCATATCTACAACTCCCAGCATGTACTGATCGCTGAAGGGCATGCTGGAAGATGTAGTCATACAACAGCTGGAGGTATGCAACTACAACTCCCAGCATGGCGAGACAGCCGTTAGCTGTATGTGCATGCTGGGAGTTGTAGTTTTGCAAGATTTAGAGGGCCACAGTTTAGAAACCACCGCACAGTGATCTCAAAACTGTAGCCTTCATGCTGTTGCAAAATTGCAAATCCCAGTATGCCCAAACAGCAAACAGCTATATAGTGGTCTCTAAACTGTACCCTCCAGATGTTGATAGACAACTCACTGGCTTCCGTAGTCTGCACCAGGGAGCCAGCCGCACGTCATCGCTGGCTGCTGCTTCCGGTCACCACCGCTAATGGTAAGTGACCCTCCGGCGCCGGTCACAGGACAGTTCTGCCCGGATTACTGTGGGTGGGCAGAACAGGGGAACCAAACTTTAACCCCCCACCCCCGATCTACTATTTGTCGGTCGCTTCTGACTGACCAATAGCAGGGATAGGGGGGGGGGGGTGACGGATTAACTGTGGTCCTTCATGCTCCGGCGGCCTTCTGAGCTGTCACTGTGCGCTGCGCACTGACTGACAAGTGACGTCAGGTTGAGGACGTCACTCATCATTGCGCACAGTGACAGATCAGGAGGCCGCCGGAGCATGAAGGACCGCAGTCCCCAGGGCTATAACAGGCAGATAGACTTTAGGCTAAACATTTTAGAATGAAAAATGCGTGTTATACGCCTATAAATACGCTATTTATTTAAACATTTTATTATGGTTTTTGTAATTTAACAACATTTTCATTTTAAAGCTGATCTTTCCAATTTATATTTTTTAAGCCTTTTTGGTCATGTATTGTCCTACATATCAGGTGTTGTATATGTGGTCTGTCCTCCTTCTCTGAAGTTTGCGGTTTTGCGCAATGGGGGCGGGACCTGGCAAACCGAGCATCACTGACTCCTTTCCAGGTCCTGCCTTCATTGTGCAAGACCGATGATTAACATATAAGCAATGCAAGCTAATAATGGGTCTATCTCCAGAAGCGGACTGGAGATCCAGGTAAGTTATACCTCATTTTAATCTGGTTCACACACTCTACAACCCCATATATTGGATTTAGTGTGGGTGAACCAGTTGTCAATTTTGATTTAAACATTTAAATAATATAAGAAAGAAAACAGTTGAAAGCTAAGTTTCCACTTGTTTTTTTGGGGGGCGTTTTGTACAAAAAAAAAGCCAAAACAGCCGCATGGCGTTTTTCCGTGGGAAAAACGCTTCGGCCAGATGTTAGCAGAGATTCAATGAGGAAACGCATTTTGGCGTTTTTTTTCTCCTGGCGTTTTGCTGCTATCTGGCAGTTTTTCCAAATCGCAGACATGCAGCATTTTCCAGTGCACCATGCTGCGTTGGAAAATGTCCCTGCACAGATTGGGACTTCAGCTGTGCCGCTACAGAGCCAGGAGAACAGCTGATGCTGAGCAGTAGATCTATTACTGCCCAGCAAGAACTTACAGTGAGCCTGCAATGTGTATACAGTATACACATTGCTGGCCCACTTAACCCCTCGCTGAGCTGTGCGCTCTGTGCCAGCCCAGCAAGGAAAGAGTTAACTTACACTGCTGGACAGTGTAGGTTAACCCTTTGGGCAGTTCACACTATATACAGCTATCTATAGATACCTATGGATAGTGTATACAGAAGACGAGGTCCACTTACCTCCCACGCTCTTTTCACCGCTGGGTCAGTGTAGCTCCACCCCCTTGTGATGATGTCATTAGGGGCAGAGCTACAGACAGGAGCCAGGCTGGTAAGGATGTGAGGCTCTGTTCACAATGTACATTTTGTATAATGTGAACAGACCCTTCTGCCAGTGTCTTCCCATACAGGGAGACTCCAGCAGTTTCTAAACTACAACTCCCAGCATCCCCAGACATCCTTTGGCTGTCTGGGCATGCTGGAAGTTGTAGTTTTGCAACAATTGGAGACTCTCTGTTTGAGAACACATTGCACTATGGGTGCTCTCCCCAGCAGAAAGTGACAAAAATGTCCTAACCCATTTTTTTGTGTTTCTTTTTTCTTCTTGTTTCAGATTCGTGTATGCAGAGTAGGGATTGACCGATTATCGGTTTGGCCAATATTATCGGTCGATATTCACGATTTTGGATGTTATCGGTTTCGGCAATTACCTTGCCAATAATCCGATAACGCCCTGCCCCCCGCACCGAACCCCACCCCACCGCACCGCCCCCCACCGCACCGCACTGCCCCCCCACCGCACAGCACCACGCACCGCTTGCTGCCCCCACCGCCGCTGCCCCATTGTCTCCCCCATCCCCAGTTTTATAATTACCTGTTCCCAGGGTCTTGGGCCGCGTTACTTCTTGCTCCTGTTGCGCTCCTGTAATGCTGTGGGCTGCGCAATGACGAGTGACATGCTCAATGCGACGTCACCGTCAGTGCGCACAGTGACAGCTCAGGACGGGAGCCAGAAGTAGCGCTGGCCCCGGACCCCGGGAACAGGTACTTATAAAACTGGGGATGGGGGAGGCAATGGGGCAGCGGCGGTGGGGGGAGGTGCGGTGCGGTGGGGGGCAGCAGCGGTGGGGGCAGCGTGCGGTGCGGTGGGTCAGCGGCACCCCTGTATACTATAGGGCCTGGGGAGGTGAGTAGTGATGCTGTACCAGATGTATACAGCAGTTTATGCATGCGAATATTCTTTGAAATTCCGCCCTACTTATGCCTGTGAGCCAATGAGAGTTCTGCAAGCACAGTTGTCAGAGCTTAGCAACGTCCCTAGCAACCAATAGAAACTTGCTGGCACGACCAGTATATAACATCACTCCCCACCAGCATTCCTTTGCAGATTCACATGGTGGTTTAGAGAGGAGAGTGTTTCGGTGCTTTTGCTTGCTTCCTTTGTGCCTTGTATCCTGTGACAACCAATTGCTTTTTTAAAAGCAGAAGAGAACCCAATTGGTTTTTTTTTAAACATAAGAAGCACAACTGATAACACAGTGATAACTCTCTGAGTACAGATAATGTATAGATGTGGCCTGCAGTCCTATGTAACACCACAGATAACACAGTGATAACTCTATGAGTACGGATAATGTAGTAGATGTGACCTGCAGTCCTATGTAACACTACAGATAACACTGTGATAACTCTCTGAGTACAGATAATGTAGTAGATGTGACCTGCAGTCCTATGTAATACCACAGATAACACAGTGCTCCAAAGTGAGAGCGCCATGCGCATTTGAGGACTAAATTAGGGAATTGCATAGGGGTGGACATAGGGGTGTTGCTAAACTCCCAGCATGCCTGGACAGTCAATGGCTGTCTGGTAATACTGGGAGTTGTTGTTTTGCAACAGCTGGAGGCTCCGTTTAGGAAACAGTGCCGTACCAGACATATTTCATTTTTTTGGGGAGGGGAAGGGGGCTGTGTAGGGGTATGTGTATATGTATTTTTTACTTTTTATTTTGTGTTAGTGTAGTGTAATGTAGTGTTTTAAGGGTACAGTCACACGGGCGGGGGTTCACAGTAGTTTCCCGCTGAGAGTTTGAGCGGCAGTGCAAAATTTGCTTCAGCTACAAACACACTGTTAGCCCCTGCCCATGTGAATGTACCCTGTACATTCACATTTGGGGAGAGGGGGGGGGGGGGGGGATGCAGCGAGTTGCATGCAGGGAGTTGTAGTTTTGCAACAGCTGGAGGCACAATGGTTGCAAAACACTGAGAGTTTGTTATCTAACTCAGTGTTTCACAACCAGTGTGCCTCCAGCTGTAGCAAAACTACAACTCCCAGCAGGCATGGTCTGTCAGTGCATGCTGGGAGTTGTAGTTTTGCAACAGCTGGAGACACACTGTTTGGGAAACACTGCTATCTGATCTTATATCATAACTTTTAAACTAGTCTAAAATGCAGTTAAATATAATGAAATAACAGTGGTGACATTACTTACACAAATCAGCAGTTTTTCCTCACTTGGTGAAAAGTTACTCCCCACCATCTTCGCTTCGCAGGGCAGCAGAAAATCGCGATGCGAAAAGCAACTGGCAAAGATCCAGGAAATGATCTCCGTTCTCGCATGTTGTCATAGCGCGCATGCGCAGACGAGCGAAATTTTGCAATAGCAAATTTTCGCAATGGTGAAATTTCGCAATGGAAAAAACCATCACGAATATCACGAATATGAGACGAATATTTGTCCTCATATTCGCCAAATATCGCGAATTCGAATATGGCATATGCCGCTCATCACTACCAATTTCTGCTTATGATAAAAGTAGCACATAGTTTTTGTAAAAGTAGCCTTGTTAAATTTCTCCCATAGTGCATCATACTTATCAGAGTATTTATCACTGACCTTTATACACTGCTGAAAACAACAATATGTGATAGTTAGAACTAGATCATGGAGAAATGGAAGAAAGTGGCCTGATTTGATCTTCATTTTCTTTTACATTATGTGGACAGCTGGGTGCATGGTCATAGCTTACTGTACATGGGGAACAGATGACACCAGTGTATTTTCCTTGGCAATGCTCTGCTGAGAAACCTTGGGTCTCTTGACATTTACCGATATGTTATCTTGTCATGTACTGTCTACTTAAACATTGTTGCAGACCAAGTAAACCCCTTTCCGTCAATTATATTCCTTAAAGGCAGTGGTCTCTTTCAGCAGCATAATGTACACTGCCACACTGCAGAAATTGTTTAGGAATGGCCTGAGGAACATGATAGGAGTTCAAGGTGTTGACTAGAGATGGGCGACCTTTCCAAAAGTTTGGTTCTGCTGGTTCTCTGGCGAAAAGTTTTCTCTGACTGAAAGTGTATCTTTCATTTGCAAAAACTTTTTATTTAATGTAAATAATAGTTACATAGTTAGTATGGATAAAAAAAAAAAGACATACGTCCATCAAGTTCAACCAAGGAATTGAAGGGAAGGGGTATGGTTGGATAGGGGAAGGAAGTTGATTTAATATTTCTGCATAAGCATTAATGTTACATTGTTCTAGGAATGTATCTAGAAACTTTTAACTGTTCCTGCTGTGACCAGTTCCTGAGGTAGACTGTTTCATAAATTCACAGTTCTTATAGTAAAGAAGGCGTGTCGCCCCTTGAGACTAAACCTTTCCTTCTCCAAACTGAGAGAGAGCCCCCTTTTCCTTTGAGGGAGTTTAACCTGGAACAGTTTTTCCCCATAATTTTTGTATGGGCCATTTATATACATATATATATATATACATATATATATATATATATATATATATATATATATATCAATCATATTCCCCCCACCCCCTCTTAACCTCTTAAGGATGCAGGGCGTACCTGTATGCCCTGCACCCGGTCCCGGTGTTTGAAGCAGGGTCACGCCGTGAGCCTGCATCACACCGAGTCGGTCCCGGCTGCTAATGATAGCCGGGATCTGAGCTACAGGCTTGAGCAATCGAGCCCCTAGAACGCTGATCCATGAAAAACTATGGCTTTGCAGGGATCAAGGTAAAAGATCAGTGTGTGCAGTGTTATAGCCCCCTATGGGAGCTATAACACTGCAAAAAAAAGTGAAAAAAAAGTTAATAAAGGTCATTTAACCCCTTCCCTAATAAAAGTTTGAATCACCCCCCTTTTCCCATAAAAAAAAATATGTAAATAAAAATAAACATATGTGGTATCGCCGTGTGCGTAAATGTCCGAACTATAAAAATATATTGTTTATTAAACCACACGGTCAATGGCGTAAAGTCCAAAATAGCGTATTTTTGGTCACTTTTTATATCATAAAAAAATGAATAAAAAGCGATCAAAAAGTCTGATCAATGCAAAAATGATACCGATAAAAACGTCAGAAGACGGAGCAAAAAATAAGCCCTCATACTGTCCCGTACACGGAAAAATAAAAAAGTTATAGGGGTCAGAATATGACAATTTTAAACATATAAATTTTCCTGCATGTAGTTATGATTTTTTCCAGAAGTACGACAAAATCAAACCTATATAAGTAGGGTATCATTTTAACTGTATGGACCTACAGAATAAAGATAAGGTGTCGTTTTTACCGAAAAATGCACTGCGTAGAAACGGAAGCCCCCAAAAGTTACAAAATGTTTTTTTTTTCCGTTTCGCCATGGATTTTTTGGTAAAATGACTAATGTCACTGCAAAGTAGAATTGGAATAGGTGGCGCAAAAAATAAGCCATCATATGGAATTTTATGTGCACAATTGAAAGCGTTATGATTTTTAGAAGATGATGAGAAAAAAATGAAAATGCAAAAACGGAAAAACGCTGAGTCCTTAAGGGGTTAAATGTCTCTTCTCAAGACTAAACACATGTAATTCTTTTACTCTTCCCTCATAGCTAAGATGTTCCATACACCCAGATCCTTCTCTACCAGTGACTCTCCCAGTTTAACCCCCTCTAAGACATACGATGCATGCAGGTTTTTATTATCCAGATGCATAACTTTATACTAACATTAAATGTATATTTGTAGTTGAAAAATGTGTATATTTTGTGGTAAAAAAAATGCTTCCCCTGCGGATAGGGGCTACATTTTTCTGTACTGATCAGGTATGGGACTTTCTTCTTTGATTTCCAATTAAAACATATTTTGCACTGATAGATCAGACACAGAACGCTCTATACATCTGTCCTATCTGTGTTGTTAACTACTTAGTGTCCCTCACAGAGATCTTCATATAACAACTGCTATCTCTAAAATAGGATGTTATAGTGGCTTTGATATCGCCCCCATACCGCTCCCTGATTTGTAGGGAGAGCTGTTTGAAAGGCATTATGGGATTTCCTGAGGCCATGTGACCCTTCCTCCTTCTCCTTTCTGCCATGTGGCTGATGTTATTTTAGCAGATTCTGCTGAATTTTTAGCAAAGCAGTGAACTCTGGTTATTTGTGTTTAATTAGCTTCTCTCTAGTGTTTACTTTGCCTTTAAGTTCCCCAGATCACAGTCGGGGACGGATACCACAGGACACCTTCAGAGATCTTGTGGAGATCTTTGGGCAAAATAAATTCTCCTGTTACAGAAAAATGTCTTCCCTTTGTCTAACTGCCTATTATTATTATGTGATGTTTCTATTCCTCTCCTGCAGAATAATTTTGTTGACTCTGGTGGAGAAATTAGAATTTTTCTCGTGGAAATGACTTTCTTCTTTTTCCTTTACCTTAATGCTACCAAACCAAACAACATCTCAGGATGTCATACACATACTCAATCATCCTAACTGTTGTGTGCAGATCAAAGAACCATTTTTAAGGAAAAATATAATTGCTGTCAGTTAAGATTTCGCTGCATGTTTAGAGCCGTAAAAGCATTTAAAAGTACTGACAGATGAAGGACGGATATAGTTTTAAAAATTCTGTAAACATTCATAGCCCTGTTTCCTGTGGTTACAGGTAGTGGTAAGCATGAAGGGAAGGGTCGACTTTGTGGATGTTACTGTTTGTTTATAATGTCAGGCAGGAGGAAAATCGCTATATCTTACAGAATAAAAAAATATATATAAGTAAACCTTGTTACTGTACCCAGGAGTATAATGTAAAAGATATATGTAAAGAGTTTTCTTCTTATCATTGCTGCTAGTACTCACAGCTTGTATAACATCCTGATCTAGAACCATGAAGGAAAATAAACATTACTTACTACTAACTCTTGGTGAGACTGACTTTAGATTATATATTAGAGGATGATGACATTGTGCTAGCTAAAATTTTTGGGAAATAGTTCTGCTGAGTTTATGATAGATATTTATATTTTTATGATTCCTATAGTTATATTTGCAGCTAGAGTTGAGCGAAGCGAATCTGACAAAGTCAATTTTTTTCCGAATTTCATGAAAAATTTGATTCAGACCAAATCCGAAATTCAACTAGATTCAAAATAACTAATTTCTTAATTAGTGACACCCCTGTGATAGTCCTGTATAATGTATAGATGCGAGCGGCTTTCTCCTGCGCTCGCATCTATACATTATACATTATATACATTATAGATAGGACGATCGCAGCGGTTGTCAGGAGTGACACTTGCTGTGATCTGTCCTCAACTGCAGGTACTACTGCTCCATACACTCTGCTCCATGCTGGGATCTGTAGTAACAGCATTAATAGACATATCGCAGCGGGGTTACTTTTGACACCCAATGCGATTGTCCTGTGTAATGTATAAATGCGGGCGGCCGGTCGCTCTTCTCTGGTCCCACTGGAGTATGAGTATATGCCGTATATATACCTATTATTCATATTTCCCGCAGAGAGCTGTGAGTGGCTGGAACCATCTGGCCAATCACAGCTCTCTGTGGGAAATAGGTATAAGGGATGCGAATTCTTTATTTATTTATTTTATTTCCATCATTTACACTTTCAAAATAACAGAAAAAATGGTGTCTGCAAAAGTTTAAGCACCCTGCAGAATTTATAGCATGCACTGCCTCCTTTGCAAAGCTGAGACCTGCCAGTGTCATGGATTGTTCTGTATCATCATCTGGGAAGACCAGGTGATGTCAATCTCAAAGGTTTTAAATGCCCAGACTCATCTGACCTTGCCCCAACAATCAGCACCAAGGGTTCTTCTAAGCAGTTGTCTAGAAATCTGAAACTGAAAATAGTTGACGCTCACAAAGTTGGAGAAGGCTATAAGAAGATAGCAAAACGTTTTCAGATGTCAATATCCTCTGTTCGGAATTTAATTAAGAAATGGCAGTCATCAGGAACAGAGGAAGTTAAAGCAAGATCTGGAAGACCAAGAAAAATATCAGACAGAAGAGCTTGCAGGATTGTGAGAAAAACAGTTAGACAGAAAACTTCAGAAGCTAATAACTATTGGAAGGATTAAGATTTTTTAATAGAAGTAATTTACAAAACTTTCCGGAGCCAGTTGATATATAAAAAAAAGTTTTTACCTGGAATACCCCTTTAAAGAGAGGATGGCTTCTACAAATGCATAATGATCCTAAACACATCTCGAAATCTATGAGGGATTACATCAAGAGGCATAAACTGAAGGTTTTGCCATGGCCTTCACAATCTCCTGACCTCAACATAATTGAAAAACTATGGATAGACCTTAAAAGAGCAGTGCGTGACAGACAGCCCAGAGATCTCAAAGAACTGGAAGACTTTTGTAAGGAAGAATGGGCAAAGATACCTCAAACAAGAATTGAAAGACTCTTGGCTGGCTACAAAAAGCGTTTACAAGCTGCGATACTTGCCAAAGGGGGCAGTACAAGATATTAACTCTGCAGGTTGCTTAAACTTTTTCAGATGCCATTTTTTAGTTTTCTGTTTTTTTGAAAGGGAAATGATGGAAATAAAATCTAACTTTTGTTGACATATTATAAGAATGTCTTATCTGTAATTTGATGCCTTTTGGAGATTTTTCCATCTTTCCTTGGCTTCTTTATTCACATTAATACAAATTTTTAAATGGGGTGCCCAAAATTTTAATCCCCACTGTAAACTTATCCCCCCCCCCCCAAAGTGGAGGGCTGCCACTCCCCCTCCATATAGCTCTATGGGAGAGCCGAAGATTGCCAAACAGCTCTCCCATAGGAATATATGGAGGGGATGTGGAGAGCCTGGGCTCCGTACAGACGATCGCGGGTGGCCACAGTGCGCTGGGACCCCCCTTGATCTAAAACGTATCCCCTATCCTGCGGGTAGGGGATAAGTTTTTCTCTCATTTTAGGCATGAAATTTGTTCTTTAATATAATTTTCTTGCATTCTAGATAGTTGAGTTTCTGTATATCTAAGCAAGAAAATGTTGGACCTATAGGTTTATATATTGCATGTAATTGTTTCTTTTTTTTTCATATCCTTCATAATGTTGCTTTTTTGCAATAAATAAAATAATTACCCTTCGAAGATAAACATTCTCCAACAATTTATAGCTTAATGATACACCTGACAATGTATCTACTTTGTTAATAATGGTTTTAATAAAATACTGAATTGAATTTTGCAGTAATGCTATAGAATGTGCAGTAATGGACATAATTACAGCACATTCAAATGTATATATGTAAATTAAAGTGTATATCCAGAGTTAGCCCTAGCTTATTAAACAAAAGGAACACAATCATTTTCAGATTTAAGTACATTACATCTTCTATAAAAAAAAATTGAAACATATCATATAAACATGTAAAGGTCTAATTGTTTATCTTGGCATTGCTCACATTGAATTATCTTTATCTATCTATTTTACTTTATAATTCTTTAAAAGGAATGTGTTTTCATCAACTGTTTATCCCCTAGAGGCCACAAGGAGTACCTGTATGCCCTGGCTGCCTGGTACTTGGTGCACCAGGACATACATGTCCACCCTGAGTCCCATCCACTCCCTTTATAGACCATGAGTCCAAGCTCATACTAGCAGCCAGGGAACCACCACTAATGTCATACATCAGTAATCACACCAATGCCCACCATTAACCTTTTAGATGCCATGATTAATGCTGATTAAGGTATCTGAAGTATAACAGAGTATTTCAGAGACTCATCGGACCACCTGCGGTGCATCTTTCACCTACTTCTGTGCTGCTCTGGTGATCTTTTTCTATGGTTTGCCCTCTGGTAGACCATTGAAGTAGATTGCTGATTACACTGATCAGTGCTATGCCTATGCATAACACAGAAAAGTATTAACACTCAATAGATTGCTATAAATAGTTCCCTGTGGGGACTTAAACAATATAAAAGAAAGTTTAATCAAAGGTGAATTTGCCCCTCGCTTCAATAAAAATTTAACTACCCTCTTTTCCCTTTTTACAAAAAAATTAAAAAAAATAACAAAAAATAAACATATTTAGTATCACTGCATGCTGTAATGTCCGAGCTTTTAAAATGTAATGTCAATGATCCCGTACAGTCAGCGGCATTAATGTAAAAAAATACCAAATTTTGGTCACATCACATCCAAGTGAAAAAGGAATCAAAAGTTATCAAAAAGTCTACCCATAGACTTCAATGTTAAATTTATAATATCCGTTTCTATTCTGTTAATTTTGATGGGAGTAAAAATACTGCATGCAACATGCAACGTCTTTTCCCCATAAAAAAACAGAACAAGAAGCAAAGAGATGCAAACGGTTATAAAGGATTGTAAGAAAAAATCCCATTGACATCAGTGGGATTATTTTACAGCCATTTGCAACCCGTTTGAAAAATTATCAAATGGATTGATGATGGCATTTATTAACAGGGGCAGACGTTAATGTGAACAAGCCCTATCAAGAAAAAATAGTGCAGTACAAAATAACAATGTAACAGAGTTGTCAGGAGAACAGTCCAAGAATACACACAAGATACACAGGTGAATAGTAAACCAAAGCCAGAGTCAAGGGAAAGATCCTATGGCAATGCAATATTTTACTATCTATATTTTGAAATAATTGTTAAATCTTGCAGTTTTCGTTGTAGCCACTAGACCTATTAGGCTGGGTCAGCTCCAGACTATTATAGCCTATGTCCATGATGTTTGCTGTAAATCATATCTCTAAAGGCTGTTAAAAACAGCTTATACAAGATGACTTCTCCATAATAATGTATTAACAAAAAATAAAATAAATTTGAAAACTGATTACAAAAAAAATCACAAGTTTTAGTATCTAGCGCTAATCTTGGTGTCACATTCACTTTAAAGTGGTGATCCCCCCTCCCCCCCCCCAAAAAAAAAGAATAAATAAAAAGAAAAAAAATTTAACACCTATCTACTAAGCTGCTTATTATAGAGACAGATCTGCTGTGATTTTAGCTGAAATTGTGATTGCGAAAAAGAAAAGAAAAACAAACAGATGTAGACAACAGCATATTATGGTGACAGATCTGCTTTTAACTATATTATACCTAGAATGTAAAAATAGCATGAAAGTGGCTTAGAACAATAGACAAAATTGATGATTATATTTGTTTTACTTATAGAGATTTTGTCTTTTCTGTGCCAACTGTATCTACAAACATAGGAAGTCATATTGGTTGTCACCTTTGATTTCTTTACCTGTACTTATTCCCACTTTTTTTCTCTAGTTTGAGATTAGGTGACTGAGATACAGATTACAGCGAGAGGAGAAATAGGGACAGTTAGTGATTAGAAAGAAAGAGATAAAGATTAGAAAGAGAGACCATGTGTGTGTGCGTGTGAACAGGATTCAATCCCCATACAAGAATCCTATAGGGGCCCTTAT
Organism: Hyla sarda; assembly: GCF_029499605.1. Taxonomy (NCBI): domain Eukaryota; kingdom Metazoa; phylum Chordata; class Amphibia; order Anura; family Hylidae; genus Hyla; species Hyla sarda. The sequence goes on from NC_079189.1 coordinate 452,800,020, forward strand.
ACACCAAAACAGCATATAGGGGAAATCTTAATCACAGCCTCTGAAGGGCTCATCTTTTGCTACCACAAATCCACAGCCTTTTAAGGCTCATACCATAATTGCATATACCTGAATTGAATAGTGTTCCTGAACCAGTTACAGTAGCCAGTGATGTGCAGTAATCTGTGCCACCCACCCACAAATTGTATTCAATGTGCACCTATATACCTATAGGGGCTGTCAACACATAAATGAATATAATAGATTCCGCAAACACCTTCAGTACGCATTGTGCTTTCATACCTGCCACGCAGAAAGCATTTAGAAGTTAGAGGGCAGAAAACCCCTGCCATGTTCTCTACCAGTAAGAATGTTTGTGACAGTACTAGTACAGGTAGCGGCAACAGCAGCCAGGTGTTATGTGGTAGTAGTGGCAGCTGTTAGCCATCCCAAGTTCTTACTGCCTGAGAGAGGTTATGTGGTTATGTGGTTTCACAGGATGATCCAGCTTTACTGGAATATTTCTGTACTACGACTTCTGAAAAGGATCTCTGAGAATACACCAGTGTTTACTAATCAGTGTGCCTCCAGCTGTTGCAAAACTATAACTTCCAGAATGCCTGGACAGCTAGAGACTGTCCGGGAATGCTGGGAGTTATAGTTTTGGACCACCTGGAGAGACACTGTTTTGAAAACACTGCCTTAGTTAGTATTTTCCAACCTGGGAACTTCCAGCTGTTGCAAAACTACAACTTCCAGCATTCCCCTGACAGTCTTTAGCTGTCCAGGCATGCTAGGAGTTGGAGTTATAGTTCTGCAACAGCTGGAGACACTCAGGTTTGGTAGATAGGTCCTTAGTCCATTGTTTTCCAACCTGGGTGCCTCCAGCTGTTACAAAACTACAACTCCCAGCAGAATCCTGGACAGTCTTTATCTGTCCAGGCATGCTTGGAGTTATAGTTTTGCAACAGCTGGAGGCACTCAGGTTTGGTAGGTAGATCCTTAGTCCAGTGTTTCCCATCCTGGTTGCCTCCAGCTGTTAAAAAACTCTAACTCCCAGCTTAAGACTTGTCCGGGCATGCTGGGAGTTGTAGTTTTGCAACAGCTGGAGGCACCCGGGTTGGGAAACACTGACTACGGCAGTGTTTTCCAAACATTGTCTCTCCAACTGTTGCAAAACTACAACTCCCAGCATGCTCGGACAGTTTTAAGCTGGAAGATAGAGTTTTGCAGCAGAAGGTGGCATTTTGGTGGGTAGTTGGGCCCTTAGTCCAGTGTTTCCCAACCTAAGTGCCTCCAGCTGTTGCAAAACTAAAACTCCCAGCATGCCCAAACAGCCAAAGCCTGTTTGGAAAACACTGGACTAAGGGCCTACCTACCAAATGTAACGTCACCACCCACCTACCAACCTAACATATACCTGCCTACCTACCAACCAAACATATTACCTACCTAGCAAATGCTTTTCCTGCCTACCTAACAAACGTATAACCTACCTACCTAGCGGCAAACCTTTTACTTGCCTTTCTACCAACTGAACTTACTACCTGCCTAAATAACTTGCAAACTTACTACTTGCCTACCTACTTAGAGAATGTTCTACTTAGCTAATTTACTACTTGCAAACATACTACCTGCTTACCTAGCAAACATATTACCTGGGTGGGGGGGGGGGGGGGGGCAGGCATATTCTTTGCACAGGGGCCCTCTGTTGTCTGTGTCCGCCCCTGATCCAACATGTCCAGCGTCTTTTCACGCCAAAGTTTGCAGAACAGGAGAGAGAGCAATGCTGGACAAGGGCTTTAAGAAGGCCTGCTCCAAAGTTACATGGAATACACAATCCAAGCTGGTTTTGAACGTCTGCAGCAGTCGGGGCAGGCTAAGACTTGTAGTTTTTCAATACTGGGGAATAGGAAAAGAGTATGGGGTGCATGCGGGATGTGCTTGAACTTTACTGTACCTACAGGGACACCGTTTGGGTCTGGGTGGTTGATTTCTAAGCTTACTGGGGGTGCACGTCTACACTGCAGTGACACATTTCCACTTCACAGTAACGCTGGAGCTTCAGCGTCTGTGATGTCATTTTGATTTGGGGTAGAGGGAGGACAGCTCAGCAGGTGATTGGATCAGTTACATCCAGCACTATCCAATCAATTTTCCATTCTTCCTATATGTTGCTGAGGGGGTGGGCCCAGATGGGGAGGCCGTGCAGAGAACCAGGGACACGGAGCATCACAGAGTCATGTCAGTAACTACCTCTCACTGTGCCTCTTCCTTACTGGTATACAGCAACACCATGACAGGGACCTTACTAAGCAGCTGTAACAGCACCGCAAATGAGCTACTAATGGCCTGAAATAGCATTATAAGTTGATGGTGTATTATAGAGATGGGCAAATTTTTCAAAATTTGGATTCGACCAATTCAACTAATTTTCAAAAAAAAAAGTGGTTCGATCCAAATATATTCATGGCAAATCACTATTAAAAACGTCTGTTTCGGGGCTACAGAGAGCCTCAATAGGGGTGTAGAACACTTTGCCTTGCTGTAAAATGCATAGGGAGTGTGCTAGGGTAGTGAAATAATACTATTATTCAGTATGACATGCAGATTACAGTTTTTAGAATTACTGCCGCATATCGGCACAATAACAGAGTCTGGATGTGGCAGCAGGGTTGGGAGACCATATGGCATCACAATGGTTGCATGCAGTCTTTGAATGGGGAGTGCTTCCTGTGATGATCTCAATTGGCAGACTATGAAACGACATCTAAAGTCTCCCTGCCTGCCTGCAGTGATGCAGGCTTGAGGTGAATGGATTTCCCCTGTGCTGATCTGTATTGTCAGTAAGGCTGGGTTCACATCACGTTTTGTCCCATACGGGACCGCATACGGCAGGGGCAGCTCAAAACTTGCGCTCCTGTATGCCTTCGTATGCGGTCCCGGAGTGGTCGACTATGATTTTAGGTCCGGTGGAAAACCGCATACGGGGCAAAAATGAGCCAACCGGAGTAAGCGTTTCCCTCCGGTTGGCTCATTGAAATGAATTACATACGGGACCGCATACGAAGGCATACGGGAGCGCAAGTTTTCAGCTGCTCTGCCGTATGCGGTCCCGTATGGGACAAAACGCGATGTGAACCAAGCCGAATGCTGATTAGTGACCACACAGTGTATGCTCTCTCTAGCCAGAATTAATGTGGGCTTGAGGTGAGTGGATTTACACTGTAAAGATCTATATTGTCAGTGACGGTGATTAGTGCGCACACACAGTCTCGGCTCTAAGAAATGCCTGTCTTTGGCCATGGCTGCCGAATATATAGGGCTGTGACATCACAGGGCTGGCTGGCTGCTGATAGGCTGCATGCCGCCATGCGATTCAGGGTTATCCCGCCTACCCACCTTCCCGCTTGTCCCAGACTTCCTTGCCCCATGTCCTCACACGTGTAGCTGTCTATTTAGCCCTCCGGCCGACACAAAATGTAGTGAATGAAGCAATTCGTTACCATGAAGCGCAAGGAAATTCAGATTAGATTTGCCCATCTCTAGTGTATTCCACTTGCGATGGCCTCTGAGAGACCATCATTTGCTGAAACAATGGAGTGTCAGGGCCATCGTATGTCACGGGACCACCACTGTATATCTCCCTCATTTATTTATTTACTTTTAGCTCTTTTTTATATAGCCATCTGCATTAAATGTGAGCTGTTCCTTTCCATTGCCCTATTTTGGTATGAATGGCTATCCTTTAATGACACACTTCGGCTTTGAGCAGGTGAAATCACATTGACGTGACACACAGTAGCACAAAGTAGCACATAAAGTGCTGGTTCTCATCAAAGTCTAACTGCTTTGCTTTTCATCTGAAAGGGTATTGTTACGCCGAGCGCTCCGGGTCCCCGCTCCTCCCCGGAGCGCTCGCTACACTCCTCTCACTGCAGCGCTCCGGTCGGTTCCACGGACCCGGGGCGCTGCGATACCGCCTCTGGCCGGGATGCGATTCGCGATGCGGGTAGCGCCCGCTCGCGATGCGCACCCCGGCTCCCGTACCTGACTCGCTCTCCGTCAGTTCTGTCCCGGCGCGCGCGGCCCCGCTCCCTAGGGCGCGCGCGCGCCGGGTCTTTGCGATTTAAAGGGCCACTGCGCCGCTGATTGGCGCAGTGGTTCCAATTAGTGTTTACACCTGTGCACTTCCCTATATCACCTCACTTCCCCTTCACTCCCTCGCCGGATCTTGTTGCCTTAGTGCCAGTGAAAGCGTTTCCTTGTGTGTTCCTAGCCTGTGTTCCAGACCTCCTGCCGTTGCCCCTGACTACGATCCTTGCTGCCTGCCCCGACCTTCTGCTACGTCCGACCTTGCTTCTGTCTACTCCCTTGTACCGCGCCTATCTTCAGCAGCCAGAGAGGTTGAGCCGTTGCTAGGGGATACGACCTGGTCACTACCGCCGCAGCAAGACCATCCCGCTTTGCGGCGGGCTCTGGTGAAAACCAGTAGTGACTTAGAACCGATCCTCTAGCACGGTCCACGCCAATCCCTCTCTGGCACAGAGGATCCACTACCTGCCAGCCGGCATCGTGACAGTAGATCCGGCCATGGATCCCGCTGAAGTTCCTCTGCCAGTTGTCGCTGACCTCACCACGGTGGTCGCCCAGCAGTCACAACAGATTGCGCAACAAGGCCAACAGCTGTCTCAACTGACTGTTATGCTACAACAGTTACTACCACAGCTCCAGCAACCATCTCCTCCGCCAGCTCCTGTACCTCCTCCGCAGCGAGTGGCCGCTTCTGGACTACGACTATCCTTGCCGGATAAATTTGATGGGGACTCTAAGTTTTGCCGTGGCTTCCTTTCCCAATGTTCATTACACTTGGAGATGATGTCGGACCAGTTCCCCACTGAAAGGTCTAAGGTGGCTTTCGTAGTCAGCCTGCTGTCTGGAAAAGCCCTGGCTTGGGCCACACCGCTCTGGGACCGCAATGACCCCGTCACTGCCTCTGTACACTCCTTCTTCTCGGAAATTCGAAGTGTCTTTGAGGAACCTGCCCGAGCCTCTTCTGCTGAGACTGCCCTGTTGAACCTGGTCCAGGGTAATTCTTCCGTTGGCGAGTATGCCGTACAATTCCGTACTCTTGCTTCTGAATTATCCTGGAACAATGAGGCCCTCTGCGCGACCTTTAAAAAAGGCCTATCCAGCAACATTAAAGATGTTCTGGCCGCACGAGAAATGCCTGCTAATCTTCATGAACTTATTCACCTAGCCACTCGCATTGACATGCGTTTTTCCGAAAGGCGTCAGGAGCTCCGCCAAGATATGGACTCTGTTCGCACGAGGCGTTTCTTCTCCTCGGCTCCTCTCTCCTCTGGTTCCCTGCAATCTGTTCCTGTGCCTCCCGCCGTGGAGGCTATGCAGGTCGACCGGTCTCGCCTGACATCTCAAGAGAGGACACGACGCCGCATGGAGAACCTCTGCCTGTACTGTGCTAGTACCGAACACTTCCTGAGGGATTGTCCTATCCGCCCTCCCCGCCTGGAAAGACGTACCCTGACTCCGCACAAAGGTGAGACAATCCTTGATGTCCACTCTGCTTCTCCACGTCTTACTGTGCCTGTGCGGATGTCTGCCTCTGCCTTCTCCTTCTCTTCTGTGGCCTTCTTGGACTCTGGATCTGCAGGAAATTTTATTTTGGCCTCTCTCGTCAACAGGTTCAACATCCCAGTGACCAGTCTCACCAGACCCCTTTACATCAATTGTATAAACAATGAAAGATTGGACTGTTCCATACGTCTCCGCACGGAGCCCCTTCTAATGAGCATCGGATCTCATCACGAGAGGATTGAACTTTTGGTCCTCCCCAATTGCACCTCGGAAATTCTCCTTGGACTTCCCTGGCTTCAACTTCATTCCCCAACCCTGGATTGGTCCACTGGGGAGATCAAGAGTTGGGGGCCCTCTTGTTCCAAGGACTGTCTAAAACTGGTTCCCAGTAACCCTTGCCGTAACTCTGTGCTTCCTCCAGTAACCGGTCTCCCTAAGGCCTATATGGACTTCGCGGATGTTTTCTGCAAAAAACAAGCGGAGACTCTACCTCCTCACAGGCCTTATGATTGTCCTATCGACCTCCTTCCGGGCACTACTCCACCCCGGGGCAGAATTTATCCTCTCTCTGCCCCAGAGACTCTTGCCATGTCTGAATACGTCCAGGAGAATCTAAAAAAGGGCTTTATCCGTAAATCCTCCTCTCCTGCCGGAGCCGGATTTTTCTTTGTGTCCAAAAAAGATGGCTCTCTACGTCCTTGCATTGACTACCGCGGACTTAATAAAATCACGGTTAAGAACCGCTACCCCTTACCCCTCATCTCTGAACTCTTTGATCGCCTCCAAGGTGCCCACATCTTTACTAAATTGGACTTAAGAGGCGCCTATAACCTCATCCGCATCAGAGAGGGGGATGAGTGGAAAACAGCATTTAACACCAGAGATGGACACTTTGAGTATCTGGTCATGCCCTTTGGCCTGTGCAACGCCCCTGCTGTCTTCCAAGACTTTGTTAATGAAATTTTTCGTGATCTGTTATACTCCTGTGTTGTTGTATATCTTGATGATATCCTAATTTTTTCGGCCAATCTAGAAGAACACCGCCAGCATGTCCGTATGGTTCTTCAGAGACTTCGTGACAACCAACTCTATGCTAAAATTGAGAAATGTCTGTTTGAATGCCAATCTCTTCCTTTTCTAGGATACTTGGTCTCTGGCCAGGGACTACAAATGGATCCAGATAAACTCTCTGCCGTCTTAGATTGGCCACGCCCCTCCGGACTCCGTGCCATCCAACGTTTTTTGGGGTTCGCCAATTATTACAGGCAATTTATTCCACATTTTTCTACCATTGTGGCTCCTATTGTGGCTTTAACCAAAAAAAATGCCGATCCCAAGTCTTGGCCTCCTCAAGCGGAAGACGCCTTTAAACGACTCAAGTCTGCCTTCTCTTCGGCTCCCGTGCTCTCCAGACCTGACCCATCTAAACCCTTCCTATTGGAGGTTGATGCCTCCTCAGTGGGAGCTGGAGCTGTCCTTCTACAAAAAAACTCTTCCGGGCATGCTGTTACTTGTGGGTTTTTTTCTAGGACCTTCTCTCCGGCGGAGAGGAACTACTCCATCGGGGATCGAGAGCTTCTAGCCATTAAATTAGCACTTGAGGAATGGAGGCATCTGCTGGAGGGATCAAGATTTCCAGTTATTATTTACACCGATCACAAGAACCTCTCATACCTCGAGTCTGCCCAACGGCTGAATCCTCGTCAGGCCAGGTGGTCTCTGTTCTTTGCCCGATTTAATTTTGAAATTCACTTTCGGCCTGCTGATAAGAACATTAGGGCCGATGCTCTCTCTCGTTCCTCAGATGCTTCTGAAATTGAACTCTCTCCTCAACACATCATTCCTCCTGACTGCCTGATTTCCACTTCTCCAGCCTCCATCAGGCAAACTCCTCCAGGAAAGACCTTTGTTTCTCCACGCCAACGCCTCGGAATCCTCAAATGGGGTCACTCCTCCCATCTCGCAGGTCATGCGGGCATCAAGAAATCTGTGCAACTCATCTCTCGCTTCTATTGGTGGCCGACTCTAGAGACTGATGTGGTGGACTTTGTGCGAGCCTGCACTATCTGTGCCCGGGATAAGACTCCTCGCCAGAAGCCCGCTGGTTTTCTTCTTCCTCTGCCTGTTCCCGAACAACCTTGGTCTCTGATTGGTATGGATTTTATTACTGACTTACCCCCATCCCATGGCAACACTGTTATTTGGGTGGTCGTTGATCGATTCTCCAAAATGGCACATTTCATCCCTCTTCCTGGTCTTCCTTCAGCGCCTCAGTTGGCTAAACAATTTTTTGTACACATTTTTCGTCTTCACGGGTTGCCTACGCAGATCGTCTCGGATAGAGGCGTCCAATTTGTGTCTAAATTCTGGAGGGCTTTCTGTAAACAACTCAAGATTAAATTAAATTTTTCTTCTGCATACCATCCTCAATCCAATGGACAAGTAGAAAGAATTAACCAGATCTTGGGTGACTATTTACGACATTTTGTTTCCTCCCGCCAGGATGACTGGGCAGATCTTCTACCTTGGGCCGAATTCTCGTATAATTTCAGAATCTCTGAATCTTCCTCCAAATCCCCGTTTTTCGTGGTGTACGGCCGTCACCCTCTTCCCCCCCTCCCTACCCCCTTGCCCTCTGGTCTGCCCGCTGTGGATGAAATTTCTCGTGATCTTTCCATCATATGGAGAGAGACCCAAAATTCTCTCTTACAGGCTTCTTCACGCATGAAGAGATTCGCGGATAAGAAAAGAAGAGCTCCTCCCATTTTTTCCCCTGGAGACAAGGTATGGCTCTCCGCCAAATATGTCCGCTTCCGTGTCCCTAGCTATAAGTTGGGACCACGCTATCTTGGTCCTTTCAAGATTTTGCGCCAGATTAATCCTGTCTCTTACAAACTTCTTCTTCCTCCTTCTCTTCGTATTCCTAATGCCTTTCATGTTTCTCTTCTTAAACCACTTATCATTAACCGTTTCTCTCCCAAATCTGTTCCCCCCACTCCTGTCTCCGGCTCCTCGGACATCTTCTCCGTCAAAGAAATTTTAGCATCTAAAAAGGTCAGAGGGAAAACCTTCTTTTTAGTGGATTGGGAGGGTTGTGGTCCAGAAGAGAGGTCCTGGGAACCTGAGGACAATATCCTGGACAAAAGTCTGGTCCTCAGGTTCTCAGGCTCCAAGAAGAGGGGGAGACCCAAGGGGGGGGTACTGTTACGCCGAGCGCTCCGGGTCCCCGCTCCTCCCCGGAGCGCTCGCTACACTCCTCTCACTGCAGCGCTCCGGTCGGTTCCACGGACCCGGGGCGCTGCGATACCGCCTCTGGCCGGGATGCGATTCGCGATGCGGGTAGCGCCCGCTCGCGATGCGCACCCCGGCTCCCGTACCTGACTCGCTCTCCGTCAGTTCTGTCCCGGCGCGCGCGGCCCCGCTCCCTAGGGCGCGCGCGCGCCGGGTCTTTGCGATTTAAAGGGCCACTGCGCCGCTGATTGGCGCAGTGGTTCCAATTAGTGTTTACACCTGTGCACTTCCCTATATCACCTCACTTCCCCTTCACTCCCTCGCCGGATCTTGTTGCCTTAGTGCCAGTGAAAGCGTTTCCTTGTGTGTTCCTAGCCTGTGTTCCAGACCTCCTGCCGTTGCCCCTGACTACGATCCTTGCTGCCTGCCCCGACCTTCTGCTACGTCCGACCTTGCTTCTGTCTACTCCCTTGTACCGCGCCTATCTTCAGCAGCCAGAGAGGTTGAGCCGTTGCTAGGGGATACGACCTGGTCACTACCGCCGCAGCAAGACCATCCCGCTTTGCGGCGGGCTCTGGTGAAAACCAGTAGTGACTTAGAACCGATCCTCTAGCACGGTCCACGCCAATCCCTCTCTGGCACAGAGGATCCACTACCTGCCAGCCGGCATCGTGACAGGTATAAGGATATAGTGTATTCTATATATTGTTCAGTAGAATTGAAGCAGATCTTGTAATGTTTATACAATGTAAAAAATATAAAAGTCTGCTGTCATATTGCTAGAACACCATGAATAAAAAAGAGAGGTTAATGGTTATACTATCAAGGTGGCACTTGTTAGCCATTACAAAAGCAGAATTGGGGATAGTTTATCTTTGTATCTGTCTCCATTCATCAGCAGAGAAATGCCGTATATTGATTACTCTTTTTTAGAACAGAATACAATAGTCTGTATAGCAGTATAAAAATACATATCCTACATTTACTTTAGAAATCTCTATGCAGTCTGTGATAATCCATTGATGTAAAAAATAACCTTGGTAGGTAAAGGGACTTAAATATAGTTCCTGACATCTAAACTATCCTGTAAACGAACAAAGATGAGAACACAAAAACTAAACTCACACCCATTCTCTTTCTATTGAATGGCCACAGTTTAAATAAAATGCTTATTTTCTGCACCTTAGAAATATAGACAAATCTGTCATTGCTTCTACAATGAAAAGGGAACTTGAGTTAAAGGGGTACTCCGGCGCTAAGACATCTTATCCCCTTTCCAAGTGATCTTACACGCAGCACCCCCGTAGAATCAGCCCCCGGAGCACGTTTGCTCCGGGTCTGATTACTGGCGATCACGGGGGCCGGAGCATTGTGATGTCATGGCCCCGCCCCCCATGTGACAACACGCTCTGCCCCTTTCATGCAAGCTTATGTGAGGGGGTGTGACAGCTGTCTTAGCACCAAAGAACCCCTTTAAAAGTATACTGTATAATAACTTGAAGAACTCCTTCATCAAGATCCAAGGACACCATTCATATACTAAGCTAAGGCCACAAACCTTTTTTCTTCACATCTTCTAAGACACTTAAGTCAAAACATATTCCAACAGAAACCCAAAAAGAACCCAAAGCAAAGTTGGGCTGGGTTCACATATATCAGTTGTCCGGCACAGTTTCACTATGGCGTGCATCGGAGGGAAACTGATCCCATTAATTTCAGTGGGACAGTTCACAATCATCCAGCATCTCAATTTTGACACTGGATGGTTGGACCCACCGGAGAGCACCGTACAGGGAAACGCAGCTTGATGCCATACAACTCATCACAACTTGTCATCAGTTGTGGCATCAGTTGCGTCCAGTTCACCTACTGTATACCGGATTCCCGACATATGTGAACCCAGCCTTAGAACTTCTATATTTAATTATGTGTCCAAAATCCACAATAAAAACTGACATACTATATATTTATAATCCACAGGGAAGTTAATATGTGATGTGTCTTTGTTAATTTCCGTTGTGAATTTCATTCCAGGATTCCTACATTTTAAAGGGGTATTCCAGATTTTTCTCTTCAGCCTTTGAGCACATGATACCAAGTTAGAATACAGTGTAATTACCTGAGCGTCACTTTGTTCCATTTCCATGCATGGGACCCATATTCAAAAGTGCTATATTGCAAGTCTTTTTATTTTACTGTTGTCTCTGACCTCTCCCAGAATTCCATGTGGCCAGGGACAAAATGTCATAAATCACATGATCTGCAGTGGGTTTGTTGGATAGCATTACTTTAGTAAAACCCTTTCCAACCATTGCAGCATAGCCATACCGCTGGAGACCATGTGACTTATGACATATCATATTTGGTTACATGGAATAATGAGAAAGTTCAGAGACAGCAGTACATTTTAAACAGGACAAAGCAGTGCATGGGGGTAATACAAGCTTATTACACAAAGAGCCGAAATTACCAGATCACTCCTGTGGAATGTGCCCGGACTGGACTTGGACAAATCCACACAAGTATCAGAAGAAGAAAAGGAAGGTCCAGCGCTGATTCTTAATCGAGGAACTGCTTTATTAAGACATCATAGTTGCCATGGGATACAACAAGGGTTCATGTAACGTGGCGCGTTTCGGCCCTGTGGGCCGAAACGCGTCACGTTACATGAACCCTTGTTGTATCCCATGGCAACTATGATGTCTTCATAAAGAAGTTCCTGGATTAAGAGTCAGCGCTGGACATTCCTTTTCTTCGTCTGAAGCTTATTACACAGTAGCATAACTTGGCCACCTAAACTCTAAGCCTGGAGAAATTATAATTCGGGAATACCCTTATAAATGCAGAAAAAGTTAATTCACGATAACATATATGGCAAATCTGCAGCTAAATCTACATTAGAGAAATCCACTGCAGGTGGACCCTAATACATTTAGGAGTATACATAGTATAAGACTAAGTTCATACATAGCAGATTTGTTACAGATTTCCTATCTGGATTTGAAGGCAAAAATACATGCGGAACACAGTAGCAGTAAAGTAGATCCCAAAAAATGTGATACAAATTGTAAAATGTATTTTCTTTTTTTTTCTTTTTTCTTTTTATTTACAGCTTGTCAGTTCTGTTGCAGAGTTAAGCCATAGATTTTGCAGAATTGCTAAGGCCATAATGAGCAAAGATTGTAATCAATAAGTTACATTATATTATGCTCATTTTTTTCCTACAACAATATGCGTCAATCAGCTCTGCCTTTAATGCTCTAAACCAGGCATAGTAACCTTCGGCACTGCAGATGTTTTGGACTACATCTCCCATGATGCTCTTTACAGCCAAAATGCTGACAAAGCATGTCAAAACATCTGCAGTGCCGTAGGTTGCCTATGCCAGCTGTAAACCCTCATGCAGGCAGATCAGACTACTCCTTCAACATGAGATATTAGGCTGGGTTTACTGAGCGTAAAATGAAAACAAAAAAATGTTAGTAAAATTTGTATAAAAAGTATTGAGTATATTACTGTAAAGCACAAAATGCTTGGGCTTTTACCCCTTAAGGACCAGGCCATTTTGGCCTTAAGGATCAGACCAATTTTATTTTAGAATTTTTGTTTTTTCCTCCTCGCCTTCTAAAAATCATAACACTCTTATATTTCCATCCACAGACCCATATGAGGGCTTGTTTTTTGCGTCACCAATTGTACTTTGTAATTACATGACTTATTTTACCATAAAATGTACGGCGCAACCAAACAAATATTATTTATGTGGGAAAATTGAAAAGAAAACCGCAATTTGGCAAATTTTGGAAGATTTTGTTTTCGCTGTACATTTTATGGTAAAAATGACATGTTTTCTTTATTATGTGCATCAATACGATTAAAATGATGCCCATGTTATATGCTTTTCTATAATTGTACCGCTTATAAAAAATCTCAAACTATTTTAACAAAAGGAATATGTTTAAATTGCCCTATTTTGACCACCCATAAATTTCTAATTTTTCCCTATATGGGGCGGTATGAGGGCTAATTTTTTGCGCCATGATCTGTAGTTAGTTTTTATTGGTGCCAAGTTTGCTTAGGTCTTAGGGTTTTTTTGGAATAAAATATGTTAAAAAAAAGCAGCAATTTTGGACTTTTATATATATTTTTTTTACCTTTACACTGGGATAATTAACAATATATTTTGATGAATCAGACTTTCATGCACACAGCAATATCAAATATGTGTATTCATAATTTTTTTTTGCTTTTTTATGGGTAAAATGGGAAAAATTGAAGTTTTACCTTTTTATTGGGGGAGGGGATTTTTCATATTTGTTTTACTTTTTTTTTCTTACACTTTAATATTCCCCATAGAGGAATATTTATAGCAATCATCTGATTCCTAATACTGTTCAGTGCTATGCATAGGGCCTAGCAGTGATCAGTGTTATCGGTCATCTTCTGCTCTGGTCTGCTTGACCTCAGACCAGAGTAGAAGACCCCGGGGGACAGCCCGAGCCAGGTGAGGGAACCTCCGGCCACCATGCTGGATGATCGGATCCCCACAGCATCCATTTAAAGTACTGCACTGCAGCGCGATCACGGATGTCCGCCATTACCCGCAGGTCCCTAGCTGCTGATATCAGCCAGGACCTGACGTGCATGACGTGCACAATAAGTGCCACATTTACGTCCATTGTTGTTAAGGGGTTAAAGCAGAGGAAATATGTTATTTGTAAGATAATTAACAGATATTTGGAAAATCCCACCTGCATAGTGCTTACTATAAACATTGGTGGAGGATAAATGGTATCCTGATGCATTTTGTAGTTTGAGCTAAGATCCATATTACAGAATACATATAAAAAGTTTTGATCGGTCAGGATCTGGGTGTTGAGACCCCCACCAATCATTAGGACGAGCCAGGGGAAACACTCAACTAAGATCACCACCTACCAGAATTCACAGTGAATCCTTTAACATTTTTATGGTTTCTTGATGTTTTTACATGGTTTGGGATAAGCTCCTTATTTCCAGTGAAGGGTAAGGTTAACATCTCTACATGCAAATACATTGAAAAAAAGAAACATTGCTCAAATAAATAAAGGGAACACTTGATTGCCCTGACTTTCGGAGCTCCACTCACAGCGTCCGGAAGTTCATTACTCTGAACGCTGTGTGCTGGCTTCCGTGTTCGCGGCCGCGGGGGGTGACGTCGCACCCGGCCCCTCGTGACGTCTCGCCCGCCCCCTCAACGAAAGTCTATGGGAAGGGGGCGCGACCGCCCATAGACATTGTTCGGAGCGTTCGGAGTAATGAACTTCCGGACGCTGTGAGCGGAGCTCCAAAAGTCAGGGCAGCGCACAACCCCTTTAAACAACATAATGTAACTCCAAGTCAATCACACTTCTGTGAAATCACACTGTCCACTCAGGAAGCAACACTGATTGACAATCAATTTCACATGCTGTTGTGCAAATGGAACACACAACAGATGGAAATTATAGGCAATTAGCAAGGCACCCCAATAAAGGAGTGGTTCTACAAGTAGTTACCACAGACCACTTCTCAGTTCCTATGCTTCCTGGCTGATGTTTTGGTCACTTTTGAATGCTGGCAGTGCTTTCATTCTAGAAGTAGCATGCGATGGAGTCTACAACCCATACAAGTGGCTCAGGTAGTGCAGCTCATCCAGGATGGCACATCAATGTGAGCTGGAGCTGTGGCAAGAAGGTTTCCTGTGTCAGTCAGCGCAGTGTCCATAGCATGGAGGTGCTACCAGGAGACCTGTCAGTACATCAGGAAATGTGGAGGAGGCCGTAAGAGGGCAACAACCCAGCAGCAGGACTGCCTTTGTGCAAGATGAAAGTATTTCATACAATTAGTTCATTCATTCAGATCTAGGATGTGTTATCTTAGTGTTCCCTTAATTTTTTTTGAACAGTGTAGTTTCCAAGGTTATTTTAGGGTTCTCCACTGTTCCAGCATAACTTTGTTGTTGAGGAACTGGATTGGCTTGCACCTTAACCTCATTGAAAACCTCAGTCCCACACTGAGTGCCACACCTTACAAATGTATTTTGGTAAGCATAAGAAACCAAAAAAAGAAAAAGAAAAAAAACTGAAATACGGGGCGCTCCCTAGTGAAAATCAGCCGAAGACAATTGTTAGACCACTCATCTGATGATATTGAACATATAGTTACCTACACACCTACAACAGCATAAGGATAGGTGTGATATCATTGCTAAACCTGTGCGAAGATACTATGACTGTGGTCCTTTTTTTACATAACCAACAAAAATGTAATTGGTACATACACAACGTGTTTCAAGAAGCCTCCGCTTCTCTTCATACTATCTTCGTACTGGTTTAGCGCCGATAGCACCCCCCCCCCCCTTTTAAGGTGTCCATATTGACCCATATATTATTTTGGTTAGCATAGACACAAACTCCAACAAACACAATTCAAAATATTATGGAAAGCCTTCCCACAAGTGTTGAGATTGTAATAGCCACAAAAGAAGCCTAACTTCCATGTTTTTGTTTTTTTTATGGAATATGCAATGAACTCATATAGGTGTAATGGCAAGGTGCCTGCATATCTTTGGCTATAAGTATACATACAGTACTTTATATTGTATGTGTTAGTGTGTGTATAAATGCAAACTTTAAACTATATTGTTAAATGTGAATTATGTATTTTTCTTCTAATAAGATTGTGTTTGACAGTTTATCTCTCATATTATAATGTTTGTACAAAGGATTTCTCCTGCTAGGTCGTATATTTATTTTGCCTTGCTGTCCCTAGAAATCCTGCCTTCATTATGTATTACATGTCAGCATGTTACCACCTCATCAATATAAAAATAATGACTGATTAATTTGGTGAACACTGCTTTGTTCCTAATCTCTATTTTCTGTGTGCAAACCTCATCAAACACTGGATTAAGAGATAAGGGAATATCTATTAAGGATACATTGCTTGCATAACTAAGAAATATGTTTGGAAATTTGCATATATCCACATGAAAAAAACTTAAAATAAATTAATATGATAAAAACATCATCAAGAAATTCATCAAAACCTGTCCAGAGAAAAGTTGATGAGTTGCCTATAGCAACCAATCAGATTGCTTCTTTTATTTTTGAAAAGGTCTCTGAAAAATGAAAGAAGCAATCCGATTGGTTGCTATGGGCAACTCAGCAACTTTTCCTCTGGACAGGTTTTGATAAATCTCCCCCATTATATTTGTGAAGCTGAGCGGGACTCTTTTATGGATATGCTGCCTGTATAAGGAATATTGGTTCACCACTTGCATAATACACCAGCATTTTTAATGTCCCCAGTGTATTCTCTCTAGAGATGAGCACATTTTTTAAAAATGTTATTCGGCCGATTCGCTGAATTTTCAGAAAAAATTTGTTTTGATACGAATTTATTTGCAGCTAATTGCTATTAAAAACAGCTATTTCTGGTCTACACTGAGCCTCAATAGGGGTGTAGAACATTTTGCCTTGCTGTAACATGCATATGGTGCGTGCTGGTTAGTGAAATAATACTGTTATTCAGTATGACATGCAGATCAGAGGCATGGCTATTAGAATCACTGTTGCTGAGCGGCACAATGACAGAGCCTGGAGGTGACATCAGTTTGAGGAGACCATATAGTCGCTGAATGACACAGCGTGGAGGTGGCGGCAGCATGAGAAGAACACATAGTGGCTGAATGACACAGCGTGGAGGTGGCGGAAGCATGAGGAGACCATGTAGCCTCAATAGGGGTGTAGAACACTTTGCCTTATCCTAACACGCATAGGGAGTGTGCTGTGTTAGTGAAATAATACTGTTATTCAGTATGACATGCAGACTACAGACATCGCTATTAGATTCACTGCTGCAGAGCGTCTGGATGTGGCATCAGGGAGACCATATGGCATCAAAATTGAAGAGAATAAAGAGAATTTTATGTAATTTTTATTTAACTTAATTTGAATATATTTAAATTTCTTTTGTACCCATTCTGGGGAGCATTGGTCCTCCGCCAGGTGAGATACCACCTGTTCCCGCCTCTGACTCTCAGCGCCCCCCCTGACTATGAAAGTGAGAATGTTTAATTTAATCAGTTATGGTTCATTGTTATAGTTCTATCCATTTTTGGAAATAAAAATGTAAGATTTTATAATAAAATGTGTGGTTACAAAGGACCAAATCCAACAAGGAGTCACATGTCACATGGCAGCACAATGACAGAGCCTAGAGGTGGCAGCAGCATGAGGAGACCATAATGAAGCAGTGGAAGGACGTTGTTCATTCCGTAATCCTGGCGACTGACTGTTATGTGGCTTCCACAAAGGGCCTGAGCAAATGGCAGATGTCACGTATGAGCTGTCACTGGTACACATTGTTGGGGAATACTGTTCTGACACTGCAGCTCAAGGAGGGAGTGCTTTGCGGTGTATGAGTGGCTGAAGTACCTGCAAAATTTCCTTCCTATTGTTAGGATGTCTTGCAAATGGGTAGAAGCTGTATTACCAGTTATAGACTGTTAAGTAAAGCATATCATCTATGAAAGAAATTAGGTCTATAATTTGAGAGACAACAAATTGATAAAAGATAGTGGGACACTCTGTGGTTGTTGGAGTATGGATTTTGTGTCAGTCGCATCACCATACTATAAGAGCAAAACATAATAAGTATAATGATATCAGTTTAACTATAAAGCACCATAAATTTAGCAGCACAAGAAAATAGCAAGAACTATATTTAAGATAAATTGGTACCTATATTGATTGACAGTTTTCTTGTCGAATATGAGTTGTCCTTTAAACGTCCGAATTGCCTTCACATCTGATGTGAATTAGCAGAGATGTTGTGGGCAAATATATAGCATGAGGGTTGTGACAGCAAGGTTGTTCCAACAGTTAACTCAGGTTTATTAGGGTTCCCAAGGAATTAGGTGACACCAGGGAATTTATTCTACCATATTTTTCAGTTGCCTCTTTTTTTTCTCTCTATGACCGTTTTGTTGTGTCAATGTAAATTCATATTTACAATTAGTTGTTACAGTTGCAATTAATTATTTAGTGGATTGTATATCAGAATCTTTCCATCATATTGTAAGTAAGTGGTAGGAAGTGAAGATGATAGGAAAATGGGTGTACAAGACTCATTGGGGAATCTCTCAATGCCTAGTAATAATGGGGCAAGTTCTGGTCTATTTCTAATATTTGTGACATAATCTGTTCCCCAGGACTGGCGAATAGCAAAAGTGGTGCCAATATTCAAAAGGGACAAAAAGTGTCCTCGGGAATTATAGGCCTGTTAGCGTAACCTCTGTTATATGTAAATTGATTGAGGGTTTTCTAATAGATGTTATATTGGAGTATCTCAATGGAAATGAATGCATGACTCCATATCAGCATGAGTTTATGAGGGATCAGTCCTGTCAAACTAACCTGATCAGCTTTTATGAGGAGGTGAGCTCAAGACTTGACCAGGAGGAATTGCTGGATGTCATATATCTGGATTTTTCCAAAGCATTTGATACGGTGCCACATAAAAGGCTGGTACATAAAATTAGAATCAGTGGGCTAGGGGAGAAAGTGTGTGAGTGGGTAAGTAACTGGCTCAGTGATAGGAAACAGAGGGTGGTTATTAATGGTACATACTCTGAGTTTGTGACTGTTACTAGTGGGTTACCACAGGGGTCAGTTCTGGATCCTATTCTTTTTTAAATATATTTATTAATGACCTTGTAATTAAGGTACCTAATGGCAGTCAGGCTACCTCTGGCAAGCACATGGAGGGCTGTGTGGCCCCCCAAAGAAATGCCACCCCAAACCATTACTGACTCACCGCCAAATCGGTCATGCACTCATGGTCACGTCTGTCACGTGCTCAGTGTGAACCTGCTTTCATCTGTGAAGAGCACAGGGCACCAGTTGGGCATTTGCCAATCTTGGTGTTCTCTGGCAAATGCCAAATGTCCTGCACGATATTGGGCTGTAAGCACAACCTCCACATGTGGACGTTAGGCCCTCATACAACTCTCATGGAGTCTGTTTCTGACCGTTTGAGTGGACACATGCACATTTGTGGCCTGCTGGAGGTAATTTTGCAGGGCTCTGGCAGTACTCCTCCTGCTCCTCCTTGCACAAAGGTAGAAGTAGCGGTCCTGCTGCTGGGTTGTTGCCCTCCTACGGCCTCTCCACGTCTCCTGATGTACTGGCCTGTCTCCTGGTAGGGCCTCCATGCTCTGGACACTACGCTGACAGACACAGCAAACCTTCTTGGCACAGCTTGCATTAATGTGCCATCCTGGATGAGCTGCACTACCTGAGCCACTTGTGTGGGTTGTAGACTCCGTCCCATGCTACCACTAGAGTGAAAGCACCACCAGCATTCGAAAGTGACCAAAACATCAGCTAGGAAGCATAGGAACTTAGAAGTGGTCTGTGGTCACCACCTGCAGAACCACTCCTTTACTGGGACTGTCTTGCTAATTGCCTATAATTTCCACCTGTTGTCTGTTCCATTTGCACAACAGCATGTGAATTTGATTGTCAACCAGTGTTGCTTCTTGAGTGGACAGTGGATTTCACAGAAGTGTGATTGACTTGGAGTTACATTGTGTTGTTTAAGTGTCCCTTTTTTTTTTTTGAGCAGTGTATATCTTGTTGAACACACTCTGTAGCAATGAATGAAAATCTATTATTTGGCTATTGTCTGCCACGTGAGACATTATGACTTCATTTCATCTATTGAGTACAATGCATTTATGCTATATTTAAGCTATTTTTGAGTTAAATGCATTCAGACTAAATCATTTGATGTTTTCAAATTTAGCAAAGCAATTTCTCAATACAGATAATATGCCTGCCATTCTGATGTTACCTTTTGTGTTAGCATTAAAATAAATTGCTTAGGTGACAGCCAGTGTGGTTGGTTGGAAAAATAATGCAACTGGGAAACATGTTGTTACTGTAGAACAGTTGTACTGGTTTTCTTGGAGGAAATGTACACTATAAAATTCCATGGATAAAACAGCTTCAAGTGATAAAGTTAGGTTCCAATCCAGATTTCAAAAGAGAGACAAATAAACTCATGTTATAAATCAGCAGTAGTGCCAGAATAATAGGAAAAGTAGTAGTAATAGTACAATCAGGAAATTAATAGGAGGCTGATTACAGCTAAGACATCACTTGTTTTGTTCTTAAATTGAAGTACGTTAAAATAAAAAGGATTCTGAAGCTTGTAATGGTCTATGTGGAATGTATCATTAATATCATCAATAACTATTGTTCAATAGGTTTTTCATAATAATGGGGTTGTCAAGGATGAGAAAAATATAACAAATTTCTTTAAAAAAAAAATAAAGTGCAAAGATATGGTTCTGGTTTTTTTTACATTTTTTTTAAGGAAGCAGCCATGCTCTTTTAACCTCGGTCTCCTATACGGGACTCCTTAATGCATCGCTATGGGACATAGAGCTATCCCGGAGTTCTCCTTTAAGAACATTGCCCATTTTGGTCTTGAGGACACAGACAATTTTTATTTCAGTTTTTTTCTCCTCACCTTTTAAGACATAAATGAATGTTTGAAATGTTAACCCCCCCTATAACTTTGTTATACAGGGCTGCACGAGGGCTCATTTTTTTTGTGCTGTCAGCTATTTTGGACTTTGGAATTTTTTTTAGATTTATGCCCTTCACCATGCAGGATCATTAACATTATATTTTAATAGTTTGGACATTTCCACATCTGGCGATACCAAATCTTTTTTTTTTTACTTTTTTAACCCCTTAATAACCCAGCCCATTTTCACCTTAAGGACCAGACCATTTTTTGCACATCTGACCACTGTCACTTTAAGCATTAATGACTCTGGGATGCTTTTACTTTTCATTCTGATTCCAAGATTTTTT
Organism: Hyla sarda; assembly: GCF_029499605.1. Taxonomy (NCBI): domain Eukaryota; kingdom Metazoa; phylum Chordata; class Amphibia; order Anura; family Hylidae; genus Hyla; species Hyla sarda. Next base: position 452,820,737 of record NC_079189.1, read on the forward strand.
TTCGTAACATAGTCTATTTCATGTTAGTGGTACATTTTTGTCGATACTTGCATCATTTCTTGGTGAAAAATTCCAAAATTTGATGAAAAAATTGTAAATTTTGAATTTTTCTAACTTTGAAGCTCTCTGCTTGTAAGGAAAACAAACATTTCAAATAAATGATATATTGATTCACAAATACAATACGTCTACTTTATATTTTCATCATAAAGTTGATATGTTTTTACTGTTTGAAGACATCAGAGGGCTTTAAAGTTCAACAGCAATTTTCACATTTTTCAGAAAATTTTCAAAATCGCAATTTTTCAGGGACCAGTTCAGTTTTGAAGTGGATTTGAAGGGATTTCATATTAGAAATACCCCACAAATTATCCCATTATAAAAACTGCACCCCTCAAAGTATCCAAAATGACATTCAGTAAGTGTGTAACCCTTTAGGTGTTTCACAGGAATAGCAGCAAAGTGAAGGAGAAAATTCAAAATCTTCATTTTTTACACCCGCATGTTCTTGTAGACCCAGTTTTTGAATTTTTACAAGGAGTAACAGGAGACAAAGTCCCCCAAAATTTGTTACCCAATTTCCAGAACAGCAGAAACCCCCCACATGGCATACCATTTTGGAAACTACAACCCTCAAGGCACGTAACAAGGGGTCCAGTGAGCCTTAACACCCTACAGGTGTTTGATGACTTTTCGTTAAAGTCGGATGTGTAAATGAAAAAATTTATTTTTTCACTAAAGTGCAGTTTTTTCCCCCAAATTTACAATTTTTACAAAGGATAATGGGAGAAAATGCCCCCAAAATTTTAAACCCCATCTCTACGGAGTATGGAAATACCCCATGGACGTAAAATGCTTTGCAGGTGAACTACAATGCTCAGAAGAGAAGGAGTCACATTTGGCTTTAGCAAAGCAAATTTTGCTGAAATGGTTTTGGGGGGGCATGTCGCATTTAGGAAGTCCCTGTGGTGCCAGAACAGCAAAAAAATAAAAATACCACATGGCATACTATTTTGGAAACTACACCCCTTAAGGAATGTAACACGGGGTACAGTGAGCCTTAACACCCCACAGGTGTTTGATGACTTTTTGTTAAAGTTGGATGTGTAAATAAATTACATAATTTTTTTCATTTTCCCATCCAACTTTAACGAAAATTCTTCAAACATCTGTGGGGTGTTAAGGCTCCTTATACCCCTTGTTATGTTCCGTGAGGGGTTTAGTTTCCAAAATGGTGTCATATGTGGGTATTTTTTTTTTTTTGCGTTTATGTCAGAACCGCTGTAAAATCAGCCACCCCTGTGCAAATTACCAATTTAGGCCTCAAATGTACATGTGCACTCTCACTCCTGAGCTTTGTTGTGGGCCCACAGAGCATTTTACGCCCACATATTGGGTATTTCCGTACTCAGGAGAAATTGCGTTACAAATTTTGGGGGTCTTTTTTTGCTTTTACGCTTTTGTGAAAATAAAAAGTATGGGGCAACACCAGCATGTCAGGGTAAAATTTTTTATTTTTTTACAATAACAGGCTGGTGTAGACCCCAACTTTTCCCTTTCATAAGGAGAAAAGGAGAGGTAAAAGGAGAAAATGCCCCTCAAAATTTGTAGTGCAATTTCTCCCAAGTACGGAAATACCCCATATGTGGCCCTAAACTGTTTCCTTGAAATATGACGGAGCTCCGAAGTGAGAGAGCGCCATGCGCATTTGAGGACTACACTAGGGATTGCATAGGGGTTGACGTAGGGGTATTCTATGCCAGTGATTCCCTAACAGAGTGCCTCCAGCTGTTGCTAAACTCCCAGCATGCCTGGACAGTCTGTGGCTGGCCGGAAATGCTGGGAGTTGTTGTTTTGCAACAGCTGGAGGCTCCATTTTGGAAACACTGCCGTACAATACGTTTTTCATTTTTATTGGGGGGGGGGACAATGTAAGGGCGTGTGTATGTAGTGTTTTACCCTTTATTTTGTGTTATTGTAGTGTAGTGTTTTTAGGGTACATTCAAACGGGCAGGTTACGGCGATTTTCTTGCTGGGAGTTTCTGCTGCGGCGAAGAATTTGCTGCAGCCCAAACTTGAAGCAGAAAACTCACTGTAAACCCACCTGTGTGAATGTACCCTGTACATTCACATGGGGGGGGAAGGCAAACCTCCAGCTGTTTCAAAACTACAACTCCCAGCATGCACTGACAGACCATGCATGCTGGGAGTTGTACTTTTGCAACAGCTGTAAGCACACTGGTTGGAAAACCTTCAGTTAGGTTCTATTACCTAACTCAATATTTTCCAACTAGTGTGCCTCCAGCTGTTGCAAAACTAGTACTAATCGCTGAAGGGCATGCTGGGAGATGTAGTTATGCAACAACTGGAGGTACGCAACTACAACTCCCAGCATGCCGAGACAGTTGTGTGGGCATGCTGGGAGTAGTAGTTTTGCAAGATCTAGAGGTCCACAGTTTAGAGATCACTGCAAAGTGATCTCCAAACTGCAGCCCTCCAGCTGTTGCAAAACTACAAATCCCAGCATGCCCACACAGCAAACTGCTGTGTGGGCATGCTAGGAGTTGTAGTTTTGCAACATCTGGAGGGCTACAGTTTAGAGACCACTGTATAGTGGTCTCAAACTGCAGACCTCCAGATGTTGCTAGGCAACTCACCTGCTTCCGTAGGATCCAGTGAGCCAGCAGCGGGACATCGCCGCCCGCTCATCACCTTCGCCCACAGCCTCCTGATGGGTAAGTGGATCTTCTGCCACGAGTCCTCGTTGGTTTCCCTGTTCTGCCCCGCCTTTTGTGGGTAGGCAGAACTGGGAAGCCGAAAGTTAACCCCCCTGCCCCCGATCTGCTTTTGGTCGTCGCTTCTTGATGACCAATAGCAGGGATACGAGGGGTGGCACCCCTGCCACCTCACTCCTATCCCTTCAGGGGGATTGTGGGTGTCTTGGAAAAACGCAATCCCCCTTATATTCTGGGTCACCATAGACCTGTAATGACCCGGAATCGCTGCAAATCGCCGGTGTGAATTCACCGGCGATTTGCGTCGATCGCCGACATGGGGGGGGGGTCTGATCACCCCCCTGGGCATTTATAGATATCAGCAGTCACCCCGATATGGTCCCCGCCCGGCGCGTGGCGGGGACCGAAATTCCCCCGGGCGTATGGATACGTCCTGGGTCCTTAAGTACCAGGAAGCCAGGGCGTATCCATATGCCCTAGGTCCTTAAGGGGTTAAGTAAAATGTGAAAAAAGAGTGGCTACATTTTTATTGGGTGGGGGAGGGCAGGGGCTTATTCCCTTTTTTTTTTTTAAACTAAAAACTTTTTGTTTTTTAGTCCCCACATGGAATAATTTGTAGCAATGCATTGATTGTTAATACTGTTTAGTGCTATGATTTAGCATGGCACCGATTAGTGTTGTCTGAGATTGGCATAGCACCGATTAGTGTTATCTGTGATTCCGTACACATGGATCACAACAGAGTGGGATGGAGGAGTTGAGGAGATCTCCATCCAGCATCTTGACTCATTAGACCCCTGCAATCGTGCAGCAGGTGATCGATGAATCCCCCCCAAGCCCCATAAATACTTTAAATGACATAACAACAATTGACATAACAGCATATGATAACAGCAGCCGGCTTGTTTCAAGCAAATGTACGTTCTGTGTCCTCTAGAGCCGTGTCTTTTTTAATCCTGAATTATTTTTTTATATTTTCCATTTTTTTTATATAATTATTTTTTATTTTTTTGCTTATTTTTTAAACAATTTTTCATGTCATTTTGACTTCTCAACAATATTTGATTGGAATAATGTATTTTATTCTCCATCTGATCCAGACTGCCACAATAATTTCCCCCAAAGAATTCAGTTTGCTGAGCAAACATCTATTGCCCCATACTTCTGCAGTCCATCCCAATTTTATACCACAACAGTTAAAATCCAGAAATATTGGCATTGATTGTAATAAATTTACCTGGCCCGCTTTAAGCATCACCTCCTGTTTCTTATCAAAAGGTGAGTGCGCTGGGCCAAGAGATTAAAATATGCAGTTTACTAGCTGAGTCACCTTGGATTGTACATTTATTTATAAAAAGTTGACCAAACCTGACCTGACCTCTGCTTGAGACCTGACCCAGTCTTTACCTGTTGATTATGTACTACAATATCCTTCTGGTTTGACCTTTGCTTGCTTTGATTATGTTTCTGATTTTGTATTGCACTCCACTCTAGGTTTTGACTTTCTGGCTAGTCTCTGGTTTAACTCTTCATCTGCTGATTTTGTTACTAACTTGCCCATGTGTTGCTGACCTGGCCTTTCAGACTTCTCTGACACCCCATGCATTTAGTAAATGTAGGGACCCTTGTCTAGTTGGGGGCCACTGTTTAGGGTGGATCATTTATGACATAAATATTTTATCTAATATTGCTGTTTATCCCTATATTTCTGTAATTTACTGCCTTAGGTGGTTTTAGTGTTTACATATGACTTGCATGAAGAAAACCACCCTGCCCTGGTCTATGTGTATAGCTCATATCACATCTACATTTTAATGTGTTTGCATTTTTTATGCAAATGTAAATTATTATTAAATATAAATTATTATATTTCAATTTTGTACTTTTTTATGTGTCTATATTGTAGAAGTCTAATGGCAGTTACTGTACATTCTCTTCTTTCCTATATTTCCTACTTGCAACTCCCTCTTTGGCAGTAATTTTAAATCTCCTCCAACTACTCCCCAATTGACAGTAGCCTTCTCCTGCAAAATACTCTTTGGAACTGGCAACAACTCTTACACCTCAACTGGCTACATCTCCTACAACTTTAATTGTGGATTTTGACTTCTTTATTGATGTCAATAGGGAAAATGTGCAGTATACTAATTGGGGGGAATTTATCATTGTCTGTATGAATAAAGTTTTTAGCCCTGATTGCCTGAGCGTACGTTATGTAGTTCCTCCACATTTATGAAAGAGGTGTCCGTTCTTCAATAATAGCAAAGTAGCTTAGATATAGACAACTTTCTAAGTGTAGTCTGAGCTGGTGTGTGGTTGCCCCCCAAAAATTTGATTTTTTTATTTAATTTTTTAAAGTTCATATAACTTTTTTGACCAATTGCACAAAAATTGGGAATTTTTACCACCAAAAACATTATGTAAAACCAATGATAAATTTTCCTGATAGTGTTTCCGGCATCAACATTGATATGCTGTGGATTTGAAATCTGCATCATAGGTCTATTCCTACACAGATTTTTTCTGTACTGTGAAGTTAAGATTTCACATCCATTTTAGTTACTCTAAATACTCTCAGTTAATATGCCACCTGCGAACCCAGGTTTTCAGTTAATGAGCTGAACTTATTATTAGGACCTCTATCAGTTAGCTGGAGTGGAGAACAGCGAAAAGATCATAATCTCCCACTCTCTCTTGAGTACCCAGAACATCTGTGCTTTACATAGATGGACCATTGATATCAACTGGCTTTATGAAATGCTTTATTATCTCTGTGCCCACTTGCTGCCTAATTCTTTCACAGATTATAGCTGATCGCTGGAGGTCTGTACAGCAGAAAACTCTACACTATAATATATAACAAAATACAACATGTAACAAAATATTCAAAAACTGCACTTTTGTGGACATAAATGTTATTTATAATATACATAATCCTCTTAAGGAAAAGGAATGAAAATGTATGTGCTGGTGACCTGGTACTTAAGGCACCAGGATGTACATTTACGTCCTAAGCGGCATTCTGTATGTGAAGTGAGGGATGAATAGACTGTGAGTGATGGCTACTATCAGCAGCCATACACTTACATATAATGACAGTTAATGGTGATCCTGTTCAATAGCAATCATGGCACAGAAGAGCTGCATTGACTGAACCCATGCCCGTTTGGTACCCTGCACCAATTATGCGGTTTGGTTTGGTTTGTATACACGCCAACAGCCAAAAAAAAGAATGAGTTATAGACACCACAGAAATGGTAGGAAAACAAGCCTAATATGCCTACTTAGCTAAAAATAATAAAAGTTATAGCATTTGGAATGGGGCAATGAAAAAACTTTAAGAGGTTTTCACACAAAGCAAAGTTAGTAAAATCAGATGTGCACTACAAAAATAAAGTAACTTACATTCCTGTACTTTTCTCCTGCCCCTGTAGATCTAATCACTTCCTGATTTCCTATGTGACTTGTGATGCTACTGGTGCCATACAACACAGCATACTTTTTCCGAAAATCTCCCTTGTTTTGATTTACAGTAAAATTAACTACTAGTATTTCCGTGACAGAGAATAAGATCGTCTCAATAAATACACTAAGATGGTCATAACCAGGAACAACGGAGCAAAACAGGCCCATGAGAGGATAGCAAGTAAATATATTTAAAATAGTACATTTACACACCTAGAGTTCAAAAAACTTTCTGCCATTTGATTTTGTTGCTGCTGTTTCTTTCATATCTACTCACATAACACCTTGCAAAGTCTGTGTATTAGTAACCTCCTTCCACCTATAGAAGTGTCCTGTAAATTATCCCCTAGCACAGTGCCAACCAGCATGTTTAGTTCCACCAGCAACATGTCATGGCAGTAACTAGTAGATGCTGTGCTGTGGTTGGCCAGACAACTAAGGGAAATGAAGTACCTATATGTTTCCAACTGGCAAACAGTCCATCTCTGGTCCCACTCCCTGTAATGGAGGGAATATGAAAAAAACCTTGTACCATGGAAGGGACCTTCATAGGCTTAATAACAACAGTGAAAGCTTTAAAATCACCATATCACCACTCTAAAGGATTAATCTGACAAAATCATGCATGTTTTAAAAAATCTTTTAAAGAGACACCATGAACTTAAAACAGGCCATGAAGACGTTGTAGGGATTGCAGCTATAAAGGTTATTCTTTGTTTACTTAAAAATTAAAATAATTTAACCGTATATATTTTATGGTTTTCAACATTTTTTCTAGCCTTACCCAGTGGATAAAAATATGTCCAAGGTAATGTGACAAATTCAAATTTACACTGCAGATATGAGAGCTCTGTACTGTAGATGTGAGAGCTCTGAACTGTAATAACACACATCTGTGTGTCTATCCCCTGAGCATGGACATTTTATTTACTGAAAGTAATCGATAAGGTTGAATGGCTGAAAACAGAAATGTTGAAAATCATGAGAAATTAATGCAACTATTCGATGATAGTAAAACTTTTGGTGAAGAGCAACACTTCATTTAAGGGTACCCATTATATAAAATATTTTTTGTTATTATGAAATCCATTTCTATTTCTTTTTATGATAAAAAATCATCTCTTTGAATTATATCTATGTCGGTTTTTCTTTCAAACATTTTAAAAATGCTTTTTTTTTAAATGATTCTATTTGTAAAATGTTGGTTCTGCTGTGTAGACATAATCTCTAGCACCTGAATAATGCTGCATTGTGAATGTATGTGTATGCATCAAAATCATTTCAAGGCAGATAGCAATATATAGTTATAAAAAATTTTAGATGTAGAAAGTGAAGTTTAGTAGGCTGTAAACTGAATTGTGACACCAATTTTGATAATTGGTTACAGTTTGCTGACTTAATAATAAAATGCCAGAACATTCACATTGTGTAATGCTATAGGCTCAGATATTGGAATCGGATGTATAAAATATGTCTAGAATACCAACAGTACAGAAGAACAATAAATATTAAAGGGTACCTCTCATCAAATAAACTTTTGATATATTTTAGATTAATGAATGTTGAATAACTTTCCAATAGCATGTTAATGAAAAATATGCTTCTTTCTATTGTATTTTTCTTGATCAGTCCTGGCAGCAAGCATTTCTGACTCATGCTTGTGTCCTAAACACTCAGAGCTGCCAGCCTGCTTAGTTCACAGCCAAGCAGGCTGTGAACAAAGCAGGCTGGCAGCTCTGAGTGTTCTCCTTTGTGAACAAAGCAGACTGGCAGCTCGTAGTGTTTAGGACTCCAGCATGAGTCTGAAATGCTTGCTGCCAGGACTGGTAGGGAGACCCCTAGTGGTCATTTCTTCAAATTGGAAAATTAATTACAAAGAAGCATATTTTGTAATAACATGCAATTGTAAAGTTATTCTGCATACATTAATCTATAATATATCAAAAGTTTTTTTGATGAGAGGTACCCTTTAATTATAACAAGCCCGGTACTAAATTAAATCTGCTCTCGCAGTACCTTATCAGTTCAGTCTGACATGTAAATATTATAAGGACAGATGAGCAAATTTTTTGAAAAATTAGCAGAATTTTCGAAAAAAATTGGGTTCGGTCTGAAATTATTTGCAGTAAATCGCTATTAAAAATGGCTATTTCTGGGCTACAGAGAGCCTCAATAGGGGTGTAGAACATTTTGCCTTGCCGTCACATGCATAGGGAGTGTGCTATGTTAGAAAAATAATACTGTTATTCAGTATGAAATGCAGATAAGAGGCATCGCTATTAGAATCACTGTCACAGAGTGGCACAATGACAGAGCCTGGAGGTGGCATCAGTATGAGGAGACCATATAGTACCTGAATGACACAGCATGGAGGTGGCGGCAGCATGAGGAGACCATATAGTGGCTGAATGACACAGCCTGGAGTTGGCGGCAGCATGAGGAGACAATATAGTGGTTTAATGACACAGTCTGGAGTTGGCGGCAGCATGAGGAGAACATATAGAGGCTGAATGAGACAGCCTGCAGTTGGTGGCAGCAAGAGGAGACCATATAGTGGCTAAATGACACAGCCTGGAGTTGGCGTCAGTAAGAGGAGACCATATAGTCGCTGAATGACAAAGCGTGGAGGTGTGGGCCGCATGAGGAGACCATATAGTGCCTGAATGACCGAGCCTGGAGGTGGCAACTGCCTGATGAGACCATAGGGCCTCACAATTGAAAATATTAAAGATACTTTTTACCATTTAAATTGAAGATTTCAAATAGATGATGGTCTATGGGGATCTCATGGCATGTTAAACAGTATGCCAAGCAGGACTGTCTTGACAGCACAGTGGATGGGAGACCACCATGGGTTTGAGTCCTGGGGTGGGACAGAGTGTTACAGTGTTGTGGTTAAACTTTACTTTCCTGGAAAAGCTGCTGAGTTCCCCATAGCAACCAATCAGATTGCTTCCTTCATTTTGCAGAGGCCTTGCGAAAAATGAAAGAAGTGATCTGATTGGTTGCTATGGGCAACTCAGAAACTTTTCCTGGAAAAGTTTCTGAGTTGCCCATAGCAATCAGATTGCTTCCTTCATTTTTCAGAGGCCTTTTCAAAAATGAAGGAAGCAATCTGATTGGTTGCTATGGGCAACTCAGCAGCTTTTCCAGGAAAGTAAAAGTTTAACCACAACATTGTAACACTCTGTCCCACCCCAGGACTCAAACCCGTGGTGGTCTCCCATCCACTGTGCTGCCGAGACAGTCCTGCTTAACATACTGTACTGCACAACTCTTCCTCTACACTGGTTTTGATGAATCTCCCCCATAGAGGGAGATTCATCAAAACCTGTCCAGAGGAAAAGTTTCTGAGTTGCCCATAGCAACCAATTAGATCGCTTCTTTAATTTTTCACAAGGCCTCTGCAAAATGAAAGAAGCAATTTGATCTGTTCCTATGGGCAACTCAGCAGCTTTTCCTGGAAAAGTTTCTGAGTTGCCCATAGCAACCAGATTGCTTCCTTCAATTTTCAAAGGCCGTTTCAAAAATGAAAGAAGCAATGTGATTGGTTGCTATGGGCAACTGCACAACTCTTCCTCTAAACTGCTTTTGATGAATCTCCCCCATAGAGGGAGATTTATCAAAGCCTGTCCAGAGGAAAAGTTCCTGAATTGCCCATAGCAACCAATCAGATTGCTTCTTTCATTTTTCACAAGGCCTCTGGAAAATGAAAGAAGCTTTCTGATTGGTTGCTATGGGCAACTCAGCTGCTTTTCCAGGAAAGTAAAGTTTAACTGTAACACTCTGTCCCACCCCAGGACTCAAACCCGTGGTGGTCTCCCATTCCACTGTGCTGCCAAGTCAGTCTTGCTTATCTTAATGATTTACATGCCGCGAGATCCCCATAGACCATAATGGACCTATTGGTTTCAATCGGCAAAAAATCACAGAGTTAATGCACCAGTCATAGTTCCCTATACCATTAAAGAAGGGAGGACTCAATATTCACGAATATGCAAATATGCCCATAGCAACCAATCGGATTGCTTCCTTCATTTTTGAAAAGGCCTCTGAAAAATGAAAGAAGCGATCTGATTGGTTGCTATGGGCAACTCAGAAACTTTTCCTCTGGACAGGTTTTGATAAATCTTCTTGTCTGGGGGAGATTAATCAAAACCAGTGTAGAGAAAGTTGTGCAGTTGCCCATTGCAACCAATCAGATTGCTTCCTTCATTTTTGAAAAGGCCTCTGAAAAATGAAGGAAGCAATCTGGTTGCTATGGGCAACTCAGAAACTTTTCCAGGAAAAGTTTCTGAGTTGCCCATAGCAACCAATCAGATCTCTTCTTTCATTTTGCAGAGGCCTTGTGAAAAATAAAAGAAGCAATCTCATTGGTTGCTATGGGAAACTCCTTTCCAGTAAAGTTTAACCACAACACTGTAAATCTCTGTCCCATCGCGGGACTCGAACCCCTGGTGGTCTCCCATCCACTGTGCTGCCAAGACAGTCCTGCTTAGCTTACTGTTTTACATGCTGTGATATCCCCATAGACCACCATGGGCCTATTGGTTACAATCAGCAAAAAATCACGGAGTTAATGCACTAGTCATAGTTCCCTATACCATTAAAGAAGGGAGGGCTCAATATGCGAAAAATATAACGAATATGCGAATTTCGCAAATATATGACGAAAATTCATCCATATATTCGCGAAATATCGCAAATTCGAATATGGCCTATGCCGCTCATCACTATATGAGACAGCCTGGAAGTGGCATCAGCAGCCTCAGGGGTCCTGAAAGTGACCCGGTGACAGAGTGGGGCGGTGGGTGGCAATACCAGGTGGTGAAAAAAGGAGAACTTGGCATCAAATGTGTGGCATCAGGCAGGGGGTAGGATCAGAATAGTAGCTGAGGCAGGTAGGCAGAAGAAAATGGTCTCTTTTGTAAAAGTGTTAGTGTGCACAAGTAAGTATTGAGGATATGCATTACGTAAAAATTAACTTTGAATAATATTCTTAGGGTAAAATATATGGACCCCAATTTTTTTTTATTATTTAACAAAAGGAAAGGTGTGCAAAAAACACCATGTGCCACCTACACCACCAAGTATTGATGTGATGCAAAGACATCTAAAAGGTAGAAGGGAACAACATATAGTCCTTTGTAACTGGAAACTGGTTTGGGGAAAAACTTCCCCTTTAAGGCCCTACTCTCGCACTATTAATTCTCTTCTTGGCAAGTGTTACTATTCCCATATACAAACACTGCCATTTACCAGGGTTTTTAGGTGGAAATAGGAAGAGGTTACTGCGTGGGGCTGCCCTTTTTAAGACGAGTAACACTTGCCTCCAAAAGGTGGAAGGGAACAACGTATTGTTCATTGTAGCAGATGGGGGTAAAAACTTCCTATCCTGCCCTATCAATTCCCTTCTTGGCAAGTGTTACTTGCCCTAAAAAGGGCGGCCCCACACAGGAAACTCTCCCTATTTCCAACTAAAAACCCTGTGAAATGGCAGTATTTGTAGGTGGAAATAGGGAGAGGTTTCTGTGTAGGGCTGCCATTTTTAGGGCGAGTAACACTTGCCAAGAAGGGAATTAATAATGCAAAAGTAGGGCCTTACAGGGAAAGTTTTTACCCCCACCACTTACAATGGACCATACGTTGTTCCCTTCCACCTTTTAGAGGTCTTTACATCACATCAATACTTGGTGGTGTAGGTGGCACAGGGTGGTTTTTGCACAAATTTCCTATTAGATATAAAAAAGAATTGGGGTCCATATATTTTATCCTAAGAAAAGTTAAGTTTTAGCTGATGTATATCCTCCCTACTTACTTGTTGTCTGATGCGGAGGAATTTCTGTAACTGGAAAACAGCACCTTAACCCCTTAAGGACGCAGGGTTTTTCCCTTTTTGCATTTTCATTTTTTCCTCATCACCTTCTAAAAATCATAACGCTTTCAATTTTGCACATAAAATTCAATATGATGGCTTATTTCTTGCACCACCAATTCTTATTTGCAGTGACATTAGTCATTCCACCCAAAAATCCACAGCAAAAGGGTAAAAAATTCATTGTGCGACAAAATTTTAAGAAAAAATTTAATTTTGTCAATTTTGGGGGCTTCCGTTTCTACGCAGTTCATTTTTAGGTAAAAACAACACCCTATCTTTATTCTGTAGGTCCATATGGTTAAAATGATACCCTACTTATATAGGTTGGATATTGTCGTACTTCGGAAAAAAATCATAACTACATGCAGGAAAATTTATATGTAAAAAATTCTCATCTTCTAACCCCTATTACTTTTTTATTTTTCTGCGTACGGGCCGGTATGAGGGCTCATTTTTTGCGCCGTGTTCTGAAGTTTTTATCGGTACCATTTTTGTATTGATTGGACTTTTTGATCACTTTTTATTCATTTTTTCATGATATAAAAAGTGACCAAAAATACACTATTTTGGACTTTGGAATTTTTTTGCCCGCACGCCATTGACCGTGCGATTTAATTAACAACATATTTTTATAGTTCGGACATTTCCGCACGCGGCGATACCACATATGTTTATTTGGGGGTAATTCAAACTTTTATTAGGGAAGGGGTTAAATTACCTTTGTTAACTTTTTTTTCCCCACTTTTTTTTGCAGTGTTATAGCTCCCATAGGGACCTATAACACTGCACACACTGATCTCCTATGCTGATCCCTGCAAAGCCATAGCTTTGTAGCTCAGGCTTGGAGCAATCAATCGACGATGGGACACCGCGGAGTCAGGTAAGGAGACCTCCGCCTGGTCCTGCTCCAGGTCTGATGCCTTTCTTCTTATGACAACACGGGACAGACCGTTTTATGCTCCTTTGCGCTTCCACAAGCTGGTGTATGACTTCTGCCCATGGCGTCATAAGAAGGCACCGCATCAAGAGCGACATCGCCGGGCGTCTGTGCAATGTGAGCATGTGATATACTAACAAATCATGTGATATAAAGTATCATGTGACAACACAATGATCAAAAACAAATAAAATCATTGAATACATTATCTGACAGAACAATTTAAAGCAAATAGCTTAGTATTCAGTGTACACAAATAGCATTCAAAACAAATCGAACTAAGGTGAGGCGGTGAAATTATAAAAATGTTGCCAGCTCAATACGATCATTCAAGCCCAATGCTCGAACGGCAATACAAAATTTACTTACTAATCACATCTCCTAAAAGGTTTTTCCAAGCATTTACTATAATACAAAAATAATGGATATTCCTTTTTATTTTACTTTTTTTTTAACTCCAGAGACTGAATGGTAATGTCTTATACTGTAAATGTATCAGGTGACCTCAAGGTTGCTGTCAGATGAGACCAGCACCCTTTCTACTGATGGAATCTGGCCCAGATAGCATGGGCAAGATGATTGCTTTATAAAGATATGATGGATTTTTTATGAAAAGGGATGGTACTGTTCTGAGCTTTTCCTTGTCAAGAAAAGAATGTGAGAAGATAGGCACATATCTCTTTCTTGTATTGACAGTTGGTCTAGCAGGGGCACATATCTCATCAACCTATGAGAGGAAGGAGCCAGTCGGGTAGTAACTCAAGATTACAAGGTTAATTTCTGACTTATTAATTTGCATTACTTAGGATACTTCTTCGTGAATCTTCTTACAAAGTGGAGCTTAGTACAACAACAGACAAATCTGAGCTGAGATCTCACTCCTGATCGACACCTTTTACAAGATGGCAGGGGTGGGAGTTGAGGGTTATATAGCAAATAGATAGACACCTGTTCACATATGCATTACAAAAATAGAAAAAAATTTATGCAATTATTTCAATATCAAATCACATTAACCAAAGTGCTACCATGCTATAAAAATTATTTAAAACTACATATTTCATTTAAACCACATGGAAAAAGACCAATTCAGTAATCCAATAACACTCTCTCTGCAGCAAACTTCTTTTATTAAGGCTTTCGTTTGCTAACTCAGGGACATCCTCCAGTATTAACCATTTGAGTGCTGTGATGGAATGCCTGGCAACAGTACTCTCTCCATAACTTGATATCTCCATTTTATCTGTACTCAAGAGTTTTTTGATCACTGACTTGTGTTCTCTGAAACGGGTTTTGATCATACTGGCTGTTTGTCCAACAAAGGTAAGTCTGCACGGACATTTGAGTATGCATATTAAATTTTTACTTGTACAGGTATAAAAACCTGCACTTTAATTATGCTACTACAGTGGCCACAATTTAGGCAAGGGAAGGCACCTTTATGTCTACTAGCCAAAAAGGTTTGGCGACTAGTTTTCCTTTCTGCTATTGCTTTCAATTAGTTTTTCACCTATTGACTGGCCCTTCTTGTAAGCAAACATAAGGGTATCTTTAAATAAATTGCCATCATTTTTGTCTGACTATATCATATGCCAATTCCTCAGAATGGCTTATTTAACAATAGATGCTTTCTTGTTGTACGTACCTAGATACATCACGCAATTCGGTGTATTTTTTTTTCCGGTCCAGCAGGTTTTATCAATAAATCTCCACCATGCATTTTTTGGACTTTCTCAACTGCAAATATCACTTGTTTAGCATCATAACAGTTCTCAATAAATTTCTGTGCTAGTTTTTCTTTACTGATCTCATATTCTTAATCAGACCAAGTAATACGTCTGGCTCTGATGAACTGACTTCATGGCAGACTTTTGAAGCTGATAGGTGCATGGAAACTCTTTTTATGTAAAGTATTTTTTACATCCGTGGGTTTTACATACATTGCTGTATGGAATCCCTCACGTGTACGTATAGATAATTGTAAGACTCATCGCAGACGGCAGGTATCCAGGAGGCAGTAAATTTGTAATTCCATGGTGGTCGGGAGCAGGAGATGTGGTAGATCCACTGATCCTGTGGGGCGGATGACGCGGGCCGTACCAGGGAGCGGAGTCCAAGGTGCCGCTGGTTTTCACCTGAGCCCGCCGGAAAGCGGGATGGACTTTCTGTGGCAGGTGGCACCCAGGTCGCTACCGCTGGCACGACTCGACCCCACAGGCGGCTGAGGTGAAGCGTGGTACAAAAGGAACAGGCAGGACGTAGTCAGGCAGGCAAGAGGTCAGGGCAGGCGGCACAGGAGCGTAGTCAGTAGGGAAGTAGAAGGTCAGTAGGCAGGCGGATAGGAACGTGGTCAAGTCACGGAATGCAAGGCCTGGTACACGGCAGGGAACACTGTAAAATTGCTTTCTCTAAGGTGCTACGGCAAACAAAGATCCGGCAAGGGCAAAAGGAAGGGGCTGAAACTTATAAGAGAGGTACAGGTGTGTGACTAATTACGGGTGCACTAGCTCTTTAAATTTCAAAGCTCTGGCGCGCGCTAGGAGGCGGGGCGCACACGCCGGAGCTGAGGCACAGAGAGCGGGGACAGAGGTGAGTGACGGGCTGGGACTCGAATGCGGGTGCGTCCCGCAATGCGAATCCCAGCCCTGCCGGCGGCGGACAAGGAGGAGGAGGTGCGCTCACGGCCAGGATGTCCGGCCGGAACGCCGTCCATCATAATAATATTACTGTTGTAATTTAATGTAAATGTAATAGTTTTCTGACATTTATCTAAATTCCCTACAAATGTTAGTAGTTGTTATTCTCCCTTCCATGTCATGAACACGTCATCCACGTAGCGAAGCCATTGGGATGGCACGTACGAGGAAGTGTCATTAAAAATGTACCGCTGTTCAAAGTCCGCCATTAGAACATTAGCTAGGGCCACTGGGAACCCCGAAGAAATGCCATGAATTTGTAAATAATCCGTACAATCAAACCGAAAATAATTCATAGTTAGTGAACAATACAAACTTTTGGGTGTACTCAATCTGTAGTTTGTCCGAGAATTCCAGTACAATGTAGACCCCTAATAGCTACAAGCCAATGTGCAAAAATGCCTAAAAGTACAAAAAGTATTGTTCTGGTTCTTAAGAACTATATAATGGATATATGGAAATCGGTGGTGGTGCAGATGGAGAATGGTTGTGAGTAGGGAACCGATGGGGGGGGTCAAAAAAAGATGCCTACAACATCCTGAAGCGCACAAATGCAGAGTTCTAAAATACATTTATTTGCAGATTTTTAACTTTTTAAAAATGCCCTAAAGTGGATGCCGGCTATCCACTCTGGTAGCATTTAAAATAGTGTAAAACAAAGTAGTATAGACAGAAAGTTAGATACATTCATAGTCACAAAACACCTTCAATTGTACGAACTTCTATTCCATAAATCACTGTAACCAGAAGCAAGAGCGTTCAAGGTTTTATAAGTGCAGATAAAGAAGCGCTGGAGTCTCTCATACCGTGCCTACTGGGGGAGCGTTTGTCCTGTAAAGTTATATAACACGACATGGCGGTCGGCAAAAGAATAATTAGTATGAGGAACCAGTCCATTCACCCGACCTCACGATGTTTTCTGGGGAGGGGTAGGGATCCTCTGCAGCTCTGAAGAGGTTTGCAGCGCTTGGCCCTGTGCAGTGAAGTCTTCCTGCTTACAGACAAGTCGTATTGGCAAGTGGTGTTTGCTGCACAGGATACTGTAGGTCCTCGTGGAGGAGCACACGCTCCAATGATTTATGGAATACAAGTTCTCACAATTGAAGGTGTTTTGTGACTATGAATGTATCTAGGTTTCTGTCTATACTACTTTGTTTTACACTATTTTTAATGCTACCAGAGTAGACAGCTGGCATCCACTTTTTAAAGTAAAAAATCTGCAAATAAATGTATTTTAGAACTCTGCATTAGTGCACTTCTGGGTGTTTTAGGCATCTTTTTTTTTTTCACCCCCGACCCTCTGTTCCCTACTCACAACCATTCTCTGCACCACAACTGATTTCCATATATCCATTTCTATAGTCCTTGGGAACAGCACAATCCTTTTTGTCATTCATAGTTAGTGCCATATCAAGTAAGCCCATAAAAAAAATTCTGTTGTCCAGCGACATTCCTTCATCCAGTGGAATATTTGTGTACAGACTTTGAACGTCCATCGTACACAAATATCCCACTTCTGTACTATGAATATGACTTGTCTTTTTTGAGACATCTAAGTGATATTCATGGTACAGTGACCCCCGACCTACGATGGCCCCGACATACGATAATTTCAACATACAATGGCCTCTGAGAGGCCATCGCATGTTGAAGGCAGCATCAACATACAATGCTTTTGTATGTCAGGGCCATCGCGTAAACGGCTATCCGGCCGTGTGCTGTGGTGATGATCAATGACCTGTCCCCGGTGCTCCGGACCGGCCTCTTCAGGATCCTTTGCATGGCCGTTGCTCTCCTTCGTCGTCGCCACACACGCCGTCCCATCATCCAATAGGAGCGACGTGTGCAGTGATGTGATGACGCCGATGAAGGTCAATGATCCCCGACAGCAGTGACAGTCCAGAGCGGCGGGGACACCCCGGGGATGCGGCGACAGCGATGGAGGGCGACATCCATTGCAGCGGTGATGGTTCGTAGCCATGGGGACAGGTGATTATAACTTCCCATACTTATCATTGCACAGATCCCTCAATATACGATGGTTTTAACTAACGATGGTTCATTTGGAATGAATTACCATCGTATGTTGAGGGATCACTGTACAGATGTGGACTATTTGTGAATGATGGACGTTCAAAGTCTGTACACAAATATTCCACTAGATGAAGAAATGTCTTATGTACGTGATCTGCTGTTGAGTAATTAATCGCTGGACAACAGAAAAATTGCATTTTTGATGGGCTTACTTGATATGGTACTAATTATGAACTATTTTTGGTTTGATTATACATATTATTTACAAATCTATGACATATCTATGGGGTCCTCAGTGGCCCCTAGCGTCACTAATGCCTTATGGCGGACTTAGAACAGTGGTATGTTTTTGGTGACATTTCCTCAAACATGCCATCCACATGCCTTTGCCAGGTGGATGACGTGTTCATGACATGGAAGGGAGATGAGCAATCCCTACAAACATTTGTAGAGAATTTAAATAAACGTCATAAAACTATTAAATTTACGCTAAATTACAACAGTGAGAACCCAGCCTTAATCCTTTTTAATATGCAGGACAAGTGACTATGTAATGCATGGTGGGCTGCATCCACAAGAGAGGGAGCTACTCTTACTTAATGGCTCCATTCTACTTGATAGCTGTCCTAAAAGGAGGATCCGTTTTTGACCTCCATATTTTTAGGAAATGTAGACAGGGGTCTCCTTTTGAGCCTACTCATTTAATATTATTATAATAGTAGTTAGAGCATTTCTACTAGTTATTTGTTTCTTACTTTTGAAAACAAGGTTCCAGAGAAAATAAATAGGAGAAAAGTCAGGAAAGGCTAAAAGAAAATCTATTCAAAGCTGTATAAGGCAAATGTAATTGACAATTTAAATAGAAATAAACAATATTTTGTAATAAGCTGCATATTTTCCTTTTCTTCTTTTATCCATGGACCAAGTTTGATATGATTATCTTGTGAAGTCCTTTCAAAGCTAGAAATTTAGATTCATGTTTTAATATGCAAAGAATTACCCAGAGTTCTCTGGTAATACTTCACAAATTGCTCCATGAATTTATTTCTGGGACAAGGCAACAGAAATCAAAGGGTACAGCAAATATTTACGGTGCCTTTTTATATAACTGTTTCAATATTTTTCATTAGAATTTAAATTATTAACTTTATATGCTTTTTTTTTCTAGTGTACACTATATAAAAAAAAAATTCATAAATGTCAAGTATGTATGAAATTTACTCCATATTGCTTTTTATTAGTTTTAGTACATTTCGGAGGAAAAATAAATGATTAATAGTTAGAAGTCATATTTGAATTTATTTGACAATTTCTCCAGACTCAGATGGGGGATTTTATCAAATTTGAGGCCATTTTTTTTTTTTTTTTTTTTTTTTTTTGTGCAAAGTGGGAGTTTCTGCAACATTTTTTGCTTTGTAGAAAAAAATTATGCAATTTTACAACACTGTACTGGGGAAGTGCTTGATAAATTCCCCTTTACTGCATAATTCAATATGAAAATTATTGATCTGCATGCATTCTATGTTTAGGCACTGGTAGAGAATAATCTGAGAGTACTTGACAGCATTACTGAGCATATTATGTACATCTTGTTATGCTTCCCCACCCCCCACCCTCATTCCTCTTCTAAACAGATGGTCAATCCTTTTACAGATTAACCATTGCTTAACAAATTCAGTTCATTAAGTTAACATAAATCCTCTATCATCTATCACATCTTTACTCAATATTCCAATGCCTACTACCTACAGTAACCCTGCTGCCACTACATGACTATATGAGATGTTACTCTTACTACCTCCTTTCCCCGTATTGTGAGCCATCTCAGGACAGTCTTCTGTCCATCTCTACAAGTTTGTTACCAAGTTAGTTTTTTTGGTATGATTTGTTGTGTCATGTTATATACTTAAAGGGGTACTCCACTGGAAAACAGGTGGTGCCAGAACAACTGGTGCCAGAAAGTAAAACAGATTTGTAATTTTTTTCTATAAAAAATCCCAATCCTTCCAGTACTTTTCAGATGATGTATACTACAGAGGAAGTTCTTTTCGTTTAGAATTTTCTTTTCTGTCTGACAACATGCTCTCTTCTGACACCTCTGTCCGTGTCAGGAACTGTCTAGAGCAAGAGAGGTTTGCTATGGGGATTTGGACAATTCCTAAAATGGACAGAGGTTTCAGCAGAGAGCATGTTGTCAGACAGAAAGGAAATTAAAAAAAAAGGAATTTCCTCTGTAGTATATAGCAGCTGATAAGTACTGAAAGGATTGGGATTTTTTAATAGAAGTAATTTACAAATCTGTTTAACTTTCTGGCATCAGTTGATTTAAAACAAAATGTTTTCCAGTGGAGTACCCCTTTAACCCCCTTTTAACCCCTTAAGGACACAGCCCATTTTCTCCTCTAGGACGCAGCCCTTTTTTGCACATCTGACCACTGTCACTTTAAACATTAATAACTCTGGAATGCTTATCAATCTGATTCCGAGATTGTTTTTTCGTAACATATTCTACTTTAACATACTGGTGAATTTTTGTGGTAACTTTCATCCTTTCTTGGTGAAAAATCCCCAAATTTGATGAAAAAATTTAACATTTTGCATTTTTCTAACTTTGAAGCTCTCTGCTTGTAAGGAAAATGGATATTCCAAATATTTTTTTTTGGATTCACATATACAATATGTCTACTTTATGTTTGCATCATAAAATTGATGAGTTTTTACTATTGGAAGACATCAGAGGGCTTCAAAGTACAGCAGCAATTTTACAATTTTTCATAAAAATTTTCAAACTCGCTATTTTTCATGGACCAGTTCAGGTTTGAAGTGGATTTGAAGGGTCTTCATGTTAGAAATACCAAATAAATGACCCCATTATAAAAACTGCACCCCCCAAAGTATTCAAAATGACATTCAGTAAGTGTTTTAACCCTTTAGGTGTTTCACAGGAAAAGCAGCAAAGTGAAGGAGAAAATTCAAAATCTTCATTTTTTACACTTGCATGTTCTTGTAGACCCAATTTTTGAATATTTACAAGGGGTAAAAGGCTAAAATTTATACTTGAATTTGTAGCCCAATTTCTCTCGAGTAAGCACATACCTCATATGTCTATGTAAATTGTTCGGCGGGCGCAGTAGAGGGCTCAGAAGCGAAGGAGCGACAAGGGGATTTTGGAGAGTACGTTTTTCTGAAATGGTTTTTGGGGGGCATGTTGCATTTAGGAAGCCCCTATGGTGCCAAAACAGCAAAAAAACACATGGCATACCATTTTGGAAACTAGACCTCTTGAGGAACGTAACAAGGGATTAAGTGAGCCTTAATACCTCACAGGTGTTTCACAGGTGTTTTGCATATGTAAAAAAAAACAATTTTCACTAAAATGTGTGTTTCCCCCCCAAATTTCACATTTTTGCAAGGGTTAATAGCAGAAAATACCTCCCCAAAATATGTAACCCCATCTCTTCCGAGTATGGAGGTACCCCATAAGTTGACCTGAAGTGCACTACAGGCGAACTACAATGCTCAGAAGAGAAGGAGTCACATTTGGCTTTTTGGAAGCAAATTTTGCTCTGGGGGCATGCCGCATTTAGGAAGCCCCTATGGTGCCAGGACAGCAAAAAAACCACATGGCATACAATTTTGGAAACTAGACCCCTTGGGGAATGTAACAAGGGGTAAAGTGAACCTTAATGCCCTACAGGTGTTTCACGACTTTTTCATATGTAAAAGTTTTTTTACACTAAAATGCTTGTTTTCCCCCAAATTTTCCATTTTTACAAGGGATAATAGCAGAAAATACCCCCCAAAATTTGTAACCCCATCTCTTCTGTGTATGGAAATACCTCATAAGTGGACGTGAAGTGCACTGGGGGCGAACTACAATGCTCAGAAGAGAAGGAGCATCATTGAGCTTTTGGAGAGAGAATTTGGCCATGTGCATTTACAAAGCCCCCCCCCACTGGAATTTGACGGATCTTTGGAACATTTGGAACAAAAATTTTATTTTTCATTTTCACAGACCCCTGTTTCAAAGATCTGTCAGACACCTGTGGGGTGTAAATGCTCACTGTACCCCTTATTACATTCCGTGAGGGGTGTAGTTTCCAAAATGGGGTCACATGTGGGTATTTATTGTATTGCGCTTATGTCAGAACTGCTGTAAAATCAGCCACCCCTGTGCAAATCGCCAATTTTGACCTCAAATTTACATGGTGCACTCTCCCTTCTGAGCCTTGTTGTGCGCCCACATATGGGGTATCTCCGTACTCAGGAGAAATTGTGTTTTTTTTGGCTTTTTTTCTTTTACCGCTTGTGGAATTTAAAAGTATGGGGCAACACCAGTATGTTAGTGTACAAAAATGTTTTTTTTTACACTGACATGCTGGTGTAGACCCCAACTTTACCTTTTCATAAGGGGTAAAAGGAGAAAAAGCCCCCCAAAATTTGTTAGGCAATTTCGCCCGAGTAGGCCGATACCCCATATGTGGCCCTAAACTGTTGCCTTGAAATACGACAGGGCTCCAACGTGAGAGCGCCATGCGCATTTGAGGCCTAAATTAGGGATTTGCATAGGGGTGGACATAGGGGTATTCTAAGCCAGTGATTCCCAAACAGGGTGCCTCCAGCTGTTGCAAAACTCCCAGCATGCTTGGACAGTCAATGGCTGTCCGGAAATCCTGGGAGTTTTTGTTTTGCAACAGCTGGAGGCTCTGTTTTGGAAACACTGCTGTAGGATACGTTTTTCATTTTTATTGGGGGGGAAGGGGGGGTGGTAGGGGGGGGCAGTGTACGTGTGTATATGTAGTGTTTATTTTATGTTAGTGTAGTGTAGTGTTTTTAGGTTACATTCAAACTGACAGCGGATTACACTGAGTCTCCTGCTAGGAGTCTGAGCTGCGGCGGAAAATTTGCCGCAGCTCAAACTTGAAGCGGGGAACTCACTGTAATCCGCCGCCAGTGTGAATGTAACCTGTACATTTACATGGGAGGGGGGGGGGGCAAAACTACAACTCCCAGCATGTACTGACAGAACGTGCATGCTGGGAGTTGTAGTTTTGCAACAGCTGGAGGCACACTGGTTGGAAAATACTGAGTTAGGTAATAGAACCTATTACCTAACTCGGTATTTCCCAACCAGTGTGCCTCCAGCTGTTGCAGAACTACAACTCTCAGCATGTACTGATTGCCAAAGGGAATGCTGGGAGATGTAGTTATACAACAGCTGGAGGCACGCAAGTACAACTCCCAGCATGCCGATACAGCCTTTTGCTGTTCCTGAATCCTGGGAGTTGTAGTTTTGCATGATTTAGAGGGGTTCAGGCTAGAGATCACTGACAGTGGTCTCTAAACTGTAGCCCTCCAAATGTTGCAAAACTACAAATCTCAGCATGCTAAGACAGCAAACTGCTGTCTGGGCATGCTGGGAGTTGTAGTTTTGTAACATCTGGAGGGCTACAGTTTAGAGACCACTGTCAGTGATCTCTAGCCTGAACCCCTCTAAATCTTGCAAAACTACAACTCCCAGCATGCCAACACAGCAAACAGCTGTCAAGGCATGGTGGGAGTTGTAGTGTTGCAACATCTGGAGGGCCACAGTTTAGAAACCACTCTCCAAACTGTCGCCCTGCAGATGTTGCTAGGCAACAGACTCCCGGACACGCGGCGCCATACTCACCTCCACCACCGCCATGATCACAGCCGCCGCCGTCATCTGGAGCTCCGCCGCCGGGTAAGTGACCGCTGCCGCCGCTACTACACGGTTCCCCCCGCTGTGCCTGGACACTGATGGGTGGGCATAGCGGGGGGGGGGGAACCAAACTTTAACCCCCCGCCCCCAGTCTGCTATTGGTTGGTCGCTCCGCCGATCAATAGAAGGGATAGGAGGAGTGGCACCCCTGCCACCTCACTCCTATCTCTTCAAGAGGGATCGAGGGTGTCTTGGACACCCTCGATCCCCCTTATTTTATCGCGGCGCCGCCGTTGGTGGGCAGGGGGAGGGCACTCCCCTTGTAAACACCATGGATGCCGTGATCAGAACTGATCACGGCATCTATGGGGTTAATGCTGGCGATCCCCGGCAGCTGCGGTGGGACTCCGGCTGTGATTGACAGCTGAGTCCCGCCGGCGATCTCCTGCGCTGCCCGCGGCAAAGCAGGAGATCGCTTGGACGTATGCATACGTCCATTTGCGCGAATGTGTAGTTCGCCTGGACGTATGCATACGTCCAATAGCGCGAAGGGGTTAATGTACATTACAGTCCTCTTAAATAAATTGTGATTTAAATGTGCACTGTCAGATATAAATCTTTTTATATGTTGTACATCTTGGCAAAACAATAGTTTTTCTAATATACTTCTTAAAAATAAAAATCATATTTTATTAAAGAAAACTGCCTTTGAAATTCCACCACTAGGGGGTCCTCATACCTCCTGAGACACTGATGAGTCCCACAGCATCATCAACTTATCCAAAGGTCATGGACACAAGATGGCTGATTGACAAGACTGCAGGAGGAACACTGCCTGCAGCAACACTGCTGTAACACAGAGTTTTTACCAAGCATGTGCCTCAGCTGTTGCAAAACATCAACAAGCATGCCTGGACAGTCAACGGATGTCTGGGCATGCTGGGAGTTGTAGTTTTGCAAAAGCTGTAGGCACACAGCTGATGGCAACACTGCTGTGAAAAAAAGTTATCGAAACACTGTACCTCCAACTATTCCAAAACTACAAGCCCCAGCATTACAGGACTGCAGGACTGCCTAAGGATGATACACATGAAAGACATAGGAATATATAGAAAATGTATGCATAAAAACCACTGTACTTTTAGCACTAAACCATTGCACTAATTTAGAAAGATCTTTGTTATAGACTCACCATATTGTCTTTGGTGGTAGAGTACAGGCAATCTTCAATAATCAGTGTGTGTGTGTGTGTGTGTGTACACAGCATAAAACCAGAGAGGAAAGGGTTACAGAGCAGGGCTGCCAGACTCGCTCTCGAGACCACTGAGTCAGTAAAGTTAGGAAGAAAGCTGAATCATGCACAGTGCAGGCAAGACAGGGACATGTTTCTATTCTGTTACCGATATTTCACAAAAAATAGCATATTATAGCATATTATAGCTACTCACTGAGTAGCTACCCTCTGAGAAGATGAAAAAGACAGTGGGGGACATGTATCATTATTTGTGTATGGTAGAAGCATTTTACCCCTTTTCCCGAATTCTAAATTATGTGCAGAAGCGCTAAATTTATCAATCAAGTGCAATGAGCTTCATAAATTGCGGGTAAATATAGTAATCTCCTCAATCCACTCTTTGGAAAATAGAATCGATGATTTAGAGCATCTTGCTACGTTAAGTCCAAGATGGCTTATATTTGCGCAAAAAAACCAGCTCTTGCGGCAACATTTTTGGTGTAAAAAAAAAGTACGCAGTTAATAAATCCATGTGTACTATAGATGTCACTCCAAGGTACCCTGATTCAGCCACATCTGGAGGACATGCTCTACCAAAACGTGCGCAAAAAAATTGCGCAAAAAAAGGGCTTGCGCAAAATTTTGCGCAAAAAATACACACAAAACAGGGGTAAAATCTTTGATACATGTCCCCCAGTGAGTAGCTATAATATGCTATTTTTTTGTGAAATATCGGTAACAGAATAGAAACATTAAAAATTACACTAAAAATTACATGTACATAATCAAGATTAGGTACTGAGTAACATATAAACATTTTTTGTGGGATCTGACAGGTAAGCTTTAAAATAAATATAAAAATAAATATGAATAATAATAAAAATATTGATAAGATTTATAACATGCAAAGGCTAAGGTATCCACACTTTATATCAAAGAGATAAACTCAAATCCCCTGGCTCTCATGTTTCCATATCGAAGCCCCCTCCCCACACACACACTCACAAACAAACACACATGTGGTAGCCCTTGGGGGGTGTATGGTAGTTGTGGTGTTGTTTCGGTAGATGAGGGGTTAAGGTTCACCCAATAGTTTGTGACGCCAGGCTGAGGGCTAGTATGCTGAGGTAATTCTCCGGCCCATCTCCGCCCTTCCCAGTAATGATAGGTGCATGCATAAAATGACTGAAGGTCCACAAGGTACTTGAACTTGGATAACTTTACTTAAATGCTTGCGGTACATCCAATGATCAGTAACAGTCTCAGGAATACAGTCTCTATCTAGTGCAATGACTGACAGTTGTTGCGGACCTTGACTTCTCATAAAAGTCTCTGAATTAGGGAATATTGAGAAGATCCGTCCGGATTTAGGGGATGGATAAGGTCCGGTGATCTTGCAGAGTGTTTTGGGATTGACACACTCACAATTTAGCAGATATCAGCCGTTACCGCAAGGCTCAGGCCTAAACTCACTGATGACAGCAGCGCAAATCCTTCTCCATCAACAGCCCATGAGGAAAGAGAGTGAGCAATGGCCGCCGCTTCCTTATATGTGCAGGGGCAGGGACGTTTTTACTGGTCCAATCAACTGTCACTCACCGTTACAAGGAGTGATGGGAGATAAATGTCACAGGAACCTCCAAAGGTCCTCAAGCATAAAACCATAGAGTTCACCCAGTCACGTCACCCGCAGGTCCTGTTACGCTATGCATAGGTAGTTAACCATTTATATACACTTGTACAATCCTATACATATATATATATATATATATATATATATATATATATATATATATACCAATCCTGAAGAATTATTAGATAACTAAAACCTAGATGAGAGGTGACTAGGGGCGGGCTAGTTAAGAAGAACCCCGATGTCCTAGGGACTCTGGCTATGGGGACTTATATACAAAGGTACCGGATAGGATGCGGTATCGGGACACCACACACACATCTATTGAAAGGAGGGAATTAAAGAGGAAATTGGAGAAATTACAAGGAGCCTAAAGAACAGATAAACAGAGTTGAATGTATTTATTTTGTGGATGAGCATTTATGGGTTGACATGATATAATCAGGACTAGTGGTATGCATAGTAGAAAGGGGGTCCCAAAGCAAATATCATAATGGGCTTCCTGTTATAACATCTAATTAAAGTGAATCAATGCCTTTTACTGTAAGAGCTAGGAAGTTGATAAATAGAATAAAGAACTAGTTCTAACAGAAACAGATGATCATTTCAAGAGAAGCTTACAGGTTTTCTTGAGAAAAGTCTTTAGTCTGCTTTCTAGTACTGTGCCATTGTTCTTGCGAAATCAAACAGGCATGTTGAGTTATTCTGATGACACATTATTGATTCAAATATAGTCAGTCCTGTGTTTTGCTGGTGTCCAGATACTATTCTCATAGTTCTGTTTCATATGGTGTGAATTCTCTGCTGTTGCTGACGCTGAGACACTGGTCACACAGAGTTGTATCATATTGTTGTATCTCTTTTTTGCTAACATAGTGCCATGCAGCGCTGCTCAGGCTGTGCTGTTACAGTATTGTTTTCTGTCGTTCTTTTCATCCGAACCAAAGACTATGCACACATATTGTGTCTTTGTTATGACAATGTGCTGCTAAGCGGCTGTGCTCATTTACTTCTGTTTGTAAGTTGTTGAAGAGTACATATTGAGTAAATGTAATATGCTGTGATAGTTTTCCTTAGTTTTCCATATGTATTTATTGTAGCTGTCCTATTTATTTCTTTACTGCAAGAAGATATGTGGCTGTGAGGAAGTGTTGGTCTCACAGAGAAGTATAAAAAGAGGTTCCTTGGAGAGAAAGAGTTATACTGTTGACAGAGAGTGTGTGAAAAAGAGAAATTCCAATATGACCACAGTCCAGGCCCCTTTGTATAAAAAGTGTAGCCCTGGAAAGAATAAAAAAATTGAAAAATGTTTAACATAGTAAGAAATTCTTCTAAAAACAAGACTTGCTAAACTTTCAGGGATGCGTCCGATTGCCCTGGTGAATAAAACAGTGATTCCCAAGCTTCAGCTTCCTTGCAGAAGGCATGACATTTTTTTTCCTAGAATTCTCTGATACTTTATTGAATCCATCTTGCTCCCCACATACTGCAGCCTTCTCTGCAGAGAGCAAAGCTGATTTATAACATTACTGAGCCAACGCCATGTTTCATTGTAAGCAGGTTGTTTTCAGTGAATACTTCATTCTTTCGTCTTCAAACATACTGCTTATCCATAGGCCCAAAAAGTTCCCGTTTAGTTTTTTTGGCACCACAAAACTTGGATTATTTATATAGTTTTAATAATATTGAACATGACTTTCTTTTGCCTTTGTGTAAATATAGTTATATACCTTGATGCTCAGACATGAAGAGTATTGTGCAAATAGAAACCTCAGTATCTACTGTTGCCAAATCTCACTGAAGGCCCTTTCAGTATTAAGGGTGCTAGGAGTTGAACCTCCACCAATTTTAAATTTGGAGGTTTTTATAACCCCTTTAAGGTTCCTTAATTTGCATTAGGGTATTGTTTAGTAAATGCCTTCTAAATACACCAAAAAGATACAACAACAAAAAAAAATAAACCTTAAAACATTTACTTGTACAATTTAAAGTACCTTTCACTAATGAGTTAAACTGTGGGTAATCTGTATTTCTAAGAAAAGAAAAAAAGGACATGCTTATGTCAAGTACTGTTGCAACGATGTTAACACTGTAAAGTAGTTTCTGGTTTCATTACCTTTATGATATTATACAGAGAGATCTTAAAACTAAAAAGAGGAGAAAGTGAAATAAATGTTTCTAAGGTGTTCATATTTCATCATCATTGAGTGCTTCACCTTCATCACAGTGATAAGTTCTTTATTCTAATTCCATTTTATTTTAGTATTCCTAAAAAAGCTCAGGGTTAAGACAAAGACAGTTGTTGTACATTTTAGGTTCTTCAGATGACTGAATAATATCTACAGATTTCCGTAAGGGCTGTATACAGTTTACAAGAGGCCGATTCAGACTGAACTCATGGAGATCAAGATGTTGTAGGGTTTTGTGTCAAGATTGGTGGCTGATATGCAATAGCATTAGCAATAGAAGTATCATACAATCTAAGGCTTGGTTCATACTGGGTTATCACTTTCCATCACAGATATCCATCGCCATACTACTGAGAAAGGGAGGCCAATATATGTTGGCAGAGAGCAGTGGGTGCCATTCATCTCAGTCAATGGAGTCACCTCGTAACACTGTTTTGGCTGTTTTCCACTGGTATTTTCTCAATTCCATAGTCCGCTGCACTATTGAGTCCTTTTAAATTAGGCTGTATGTCCGAACTGAGTCACAGTATACATTTGCATCCCATTCTTCGATATGCCGACAGATACCTGATATGGAAAGTGAAGATGCAGATGTTTAGAGTAATAATGGTGCTGACCACTGACAATTCAATCTTTTATTGTTGCTACACTTGTAAATCTGGACCTTACAGCTAGTCAGTTGATTTCAATGGGAACAATATAATACCTGCTGTAGGAGAATTGAACTTGTACAACCAGTTTGCCAAATATATTTGGGTTCCAGTAGCAGGACACTCAGAGGTAGCTTTATTTTCAGGAGATCCTTCTATGGCAAAATAACTTCCAAAAGAGGAAAATACTTTTAAAATTTGTATATAGATTTATTTTCCTTATTTATTTTTAGCTAAAGAAAATCATTTTGGATATTCATAGGTTCCTTCTTGCTTTATTTCCTTTTATTTTTCACCACTGTTTCAGAACACATTACTCAGATGCAATGCTGAATATGGCTTGAATATACTTTTCCATTTTATTTTGGAGGCTATAAATAAATGCCATCATAGAGTAATTTCTACAAGTCATAAATTACAAATTTAATATAGCAGTGTTATTGCCATATTAGATTTTGGGCATAACAGACTTGTTTCAGAGGAATTGTTTCTAACATTTGATTGTTTAACATTTATCAAAATAAAGTTTCTCAATATTTTGAGTAGTGATCCTGATTTGAATGATTATTTCTTTTTTTTTTTTTTATCTGTAAGACAATAACTTCTAAATATTTAAAGCAAACTATGCATTTCACTGGTGTTTTAAAATTATGCTTTGTTTAAAGTCTAATTTCTTGGCTTTCCTTGTCATTCAGTTGTCGTTTCCATGCACAGTGACCCGAGGAAACACATATTTCTACAGCTGTGACAGGTTCTTTCCTTTGCATTGTGAGTCTTTTGAAGATGTTTTCCAAATAGAGACTATTAACATGGCACTTCATCCCTGGTGGTCAGATTTGGCAGACCCTGTCACTATATAAAATACATTAATATCTTTGAGCTTAGGAAACATTGTAATGCATAAAGATCCTTGAAAATACAGGTGTTGTTACGCCGAGCGCTCCGGGTCCCCGCTCCTCCCCGGAGCGCTCGCTACACTCCTCTCACTGCAGCGCTCCGGTCGGTCCCACGGACCCGGGGCGCTGCGATACCGCCTCTGGCCGGGATGCGATTCGCGATGCGGGTAGCGCCCGCTCGCGATGCGCACCCCGGCTCCCGTACCTGACTCGCTCTCCGTCAGTTCTGTCCCGGCGCGCGCGGCCCCGCTCCCTAGGGCGCGCGCGCGCCGGGTCTCTGCGATTTAAAGGGCCACTGCGCCGCTGATTGGCGCAGTGGTTCCAATTAGTGTTTACACCTGTGCACTTCCCTATATCACCTCACTTCCCCTTCACTCCCTCGCCGGATCTTGTTGCCTTAGTGCCAGTGAAAGCGTTTCCTTGTGTGTTCCTTGCCTGTGTTCCAGACCTCCTGCCGTTGCCCCTGACTACGATCCTTGCTGCCTGCCCCGACCTTCTGCTACGTCCGACCTTGCTTCTGTCTACTCCCTTGTACCGCGCCTATCTTCAGCAGCCAGAGAGGTTGAGCCGTTGCTAGGGGATACGACCTGGTCACTACCGCCGCAGCAAGACCATCCCGCTTTGCGGCGGGCTCTGGTGAAAACCAGTAGTGACTTAGAACCGATCCTCTAGCACGGTCCACGCCAATCCCTCTCTGGCACAGAGGATCCACTACCTGCCAGCCGGCATCGTGACAGTAGATCCGGCCATGGATCCCGCTGAAGTTCCTCTGCCAGTTGTCGCTGACCTCACCACGGTGGTCGCCCAGCAGTCACAACAGATTGCGCAACAAGGCCAACAGCTGTCTCAACTGACTGTTATGCTACAACAGTTACTACCACAGCTCCAGCAACCATCTCCTCCGCCAGCTCCTGTACCTCCTCCGCAGCGAGTGGCCGCTTCTGGACTACGACTATCCTTGCCGGATAAATTTGATGGGGACTCTAAGTTTTGCCGTGGCTTCCTTTCCCAATGTTCATTACACTTGGAGATGATGTCGGACCAGTTCCCCACTGAAAGGTCTAAGGTGGCTTTCGTAGTCAGCCTGCTGTCTGGAAAAGCCCTGGCTTGGGCCACACCGCTCTGGGACCGCAATGACCCCGTCACTGCCTCTGTACACTCCTTCTTCTCGGAAATTCGAAGTGTCTTTGAGGAACCTGCCCGAGCCTCTTCTGCTGAGACTGCCCTGTTGAACCTGGTCCAGGGTAATTCTTCCGTTGGCGAGTATGCCGTACAATTCCGTACCCTTGCTTCTGAATTATCCTGGAACAATGAGGCCCTCTGCGCGACCTTTAAAAAAGGCCTATCCAGCAACATTAAAGATGTTCTGGCCGCACGAGAAATGCCTGCTAATCTTCATGAACTTATTCACCTAGCCACTCGCATTGACATGCGTTTTTCCGAAAGGCGTCAGGAGCTCCGCCAAGATATGGACTCTGTTCGCACGAGGCGTTTCTTCTCCTCGGCTCCTCTCTCCTCTGGTTCCCTGCAATCTGTTCCTGTGCCTCCCGCCGTGGAGGCTATGCAGGTCGACCGGTCTCGCCTGACATCTCAAGAGAGGACACGACGCCGCATGGAGAACCTCTGCCTGTACTGTGCTAGTACCGAACACTTCCTGAGGGATTGTCCTATCCGCCCTCCCCGCCTGGAAAGACGTACCCTGACTCCGCACAAAGGTGAGACAATCCTTGATGTCCACTCTGCTTCTCCACGTCTTACTGTGCCTGTGCGGATGTCTGCCTCTGCCTTCTCCTTCTCTTCTGTGGCCTTCTTAGACTCTGGATCTGCAGGAAATTTTATTTTGGCCTCTCTCGTCAACAGGTTCAACATCCCAGTGACCAGTCTCACCAGACCCCTTTACATCAATTGTATAAACAATGAAAGATTGGACTGTTCCATACGTTTCCGCACGGAGCCCCTTCTAATGAGCATCGGATCTCATCACGAGAGGATTGAACTTTTGGTCCTCCCCAATTGCACCTCGGAAATTCTCCTTGGACTTCCCTGGCTTCAACTTCATTCTCCAACCCTGGATTGGTCCACTGGGGAGATCAAGAGTTGGGGGCCCTCTTGTTCCAAGGACTGTCTAAAACCGGTTCCCAGTAACCCTTGCCGTAACTCTATGCTTCCTCCAGTAACCGGTCTCCCTAAGGCCTATATGGACTTCGCGGATGTTTTCTGCAAAAAACAAGCGGAGACTCTACCTCCTCACAGGCCTTATGATTGTCCTATCGACCTCCTCCCGGGCACTACTCCACCCCGGGGCAGAATTTATCCTCTCTCTGCCCCAGAGACTCTTGCCATGTCTGAATACGTCCAGGAGAATCTAAAAAAGGGCTTTATCCGTAAATCCTCCTCTCCTGCCGGAGCCGGATTTTTCTTTGTGTCCAAAAAAGATGGCTCTCTACGTCCTTGCATTGACTACCGCGGACTTAATAAAATCACGGTTAAGAACCGCTACCCCTTACCCCTCATCTCTGAACTCTTTGATCGCCTCCAAGGTGCCCACATCTTTACTAAATTGGACTTAAGAGGCGCCTATAACCTCATCCGCATCAGAGAGGGGGATGAGTGGAAAACAGCATTTAACACCAGAGATGGACACTTTGAGTATCTGGTCATGCCCTTTGGCCTGTGCAACGCCCCTGCTGTCTTCCAAGACTTTGTTAATGAAATTTTTCGTGATCTGTTATACTCCTGTGTTGTTGTATATCTTGATGATATCCTAATTTTTTCGGCCAATCTAGAAGAACACCGCCAGCATGTCCGTATGGTTCTTCAGAGACTTCGTGACAATCAACTCTATGCTAAAATTGAGAAATGTCTGTTTGAATGCCAATCTCTTCCTTTTCTAGGATACTTGGTCTCTGGCCAGGGACTACAAATGGATCCAGATAAACTCTCTGCCGTCTTAGATTGGCCACGCCCCTCCGGACTCCGTGCCATCCAACGTTTTTTGGGGTTCGCCAATTATTACAGGCAATTTATTCCACATTTTTCTACCATTGTGGCTCCTATTGTGGCTTTAACCAAAAAAAATGCCGATCCCAAGTCTTGGCCTCCTCAAGCGGAAGACGCCTTTAAACGACTCAAGTCTGCCTTCTCTTCGGCTCCCGTGCTCTCCAGACCTGACCCATCTAAACCCTTCCTATTGGAGGTTGATGCCTCCTCAGTGGGAGCTGGAGCTGTCCTTCTACAAAAAAACTCTTCCGGGCATGCTGTTACTTGTGGTTTTTTTTCTAGGACCTTCTCTCCGGCGGAGAGGAACTACTCCATCGGGGATCGAGAGCTTCTAGCCATTAAATTAGCACTTGAGGAATGGAGGCATCTGCTGGAGGGATCAAGATTTCCAGTTATTATTTACACCGATCACAAGAACCTCTCATACCTCGAGTCTGCCCAACGGCTGAATCCTCGTCAGGCCAGGTGGTCTCTGTTCTTTGCCCGATTTAATTTTGAAATTCACTTTCGGCCTGCTGATAAGAACATTAGGGCCGATGCTCTCTCTCGTTCCTCAGATGCTTCTGAAATTGAACTCTCTCCTCAACACATCATTCCTCCTGACTGCCTGATTTCCACTTCTCCAGCCTCCATCAGGCAAACTCCTCCAGGAAAGACCTTTGTTTCTCCACGCCAACGCCTCGGAATCCTCAAATGGGGTCACTCCTCCCATCTCGCAGGTCATGCGGGCATCAAGAAATCTGTGCAACTCATCTCTCGCTTCTTTTGGTGGCCGACTCTAGAGACTGATGTGGTGGACTTTGTGCGAGCCTGCACTATCTGTGCCCGGGATAAGACTCCTCGCCAGAAGCCCGCTGGTTTTCTTCTTCCTCTGCCTGTTCCCGAACAACCTTGGTCTCTGATTGGTATGGATTTTATTACTGACTTACCCCCATCCCATGGCAACACTGTTATTTGGGTGGTCGTTGATCGATTCTCCAAAATGGCACATTTCATCCCTCTTCCTGGTCTTCCTTCAGCGCCTCAGTTGGCTAAACAATTTTTTGTACACATTTTTCGTCTTCACGGGTTGCCTACGCAGATCGTCTCGGATAGAGGCGTCCAATTTGTGTCTAAATTCTGGAGGGCCCTCTGTAAACAACTCAAAATTAAATTAAATTTTTCTTCTGCATACCATCCTCAATCCAATGGACAAGTAGAAAGAATTAACCAGATCTTGGGTGACTATTTACGACATTTTGTTTCCTCCCGCCAGGATGACTGGGCAGATCTTCTACCTTGGGCCGAATTCTCGTATAATTTCAGAATCTCTGAATCTTCCTCCAAATCCCCGTTTTTCGTGGTGTACGGCCGTCACCCTCTTCCCCCCCTCCCTACCCCCTTGCCCTCTGGTCTGCCCGCTGTGGATGAAATTTCTCGTGATCTTTCCATCATATGGAGAGAGACCCAAAATTCTCTCTTACAGGCTTCTTCACGCATGAAGAGATTCGCGGATAAGAAAAGAAGAGCTCCTCCCATTTTTTCCCCTGGAGACAAGGTATGGCTCTCCGCCAAATATGTCCGCTTCCGTGTCCCTAGCTATAAGTTGGGACCACGCTATCTTGGTCCTTTCAAGATTTTGCGCCAGATTAATCCTGTCTCTTACAAACTTCTTCTTCCTCCTTCTCTTCGTATTCCTAATGCCTTTCATGTTTCTCTTCTTAAACCACTTATCATTAACCGTTTCTCTCCCAAATCTGTTCCCCCCACTCCTGTCTCCGGCTCCTCGGACATCTTCTCCGTCAAAGAAATTTTAGCATCTAAAAAGGTCAGAGGGAAAACCTTCTTTTTAGTGGATTGGGAGGGTTGTGGTCCAGAAGAGAGGTCCTGGGAACCTGAGGACAATATCCTGGACAAAAGTCTGGTCCTCAGGTTCTCAGGCTCCAAGAAGAGGGGGAGACCCAAGGGGGGGGGTACTGTTACGCCGAGCGCTCCGGGTCCCCGCTCCTCCCCGGAGCGCTCGCTACACTCCTCTCACTGCAGCGCTCCGGTCGGTCCCACGGACCCGGGGCGCTGCGATACCGCCTCTGGCCGGGATGCGATTCGCGATGCGGGTAGCGCCCGCTCGCGATGCGCACCCCGGCTCCCGTACCTGACTCGCTCTCCGTCAGTTCTGTCCCGGCGCGCGCGGCCCCGCTCCCTAGGGCGCGCGCGCGCCGGGTCTCTGCGATTTAAAGGGCCACTGCGCCGCTGATTGGCGCAGTGGTTCCAATTAGTGTTTACACCTGTGCACTTCCCTATATCACCTCACTTCCCCTTCACTCCCTCGCCGGATCTTGTTGCCTTAGTGCCAGTGAAAGCGTTTCCTTGTGTGTTCCTTGCCTGTGTTCCAGACCTCCTGCCGTTGCCCCTGACTACGATCCTTGCTGCCTGCCCCGACCTTCTGCTACGTCCGACCTTGCTTCTGTCTACTCCCTTGTACCGCGCCTATCTTCAGCAGCCAGAGAGGTTGAGCCGTTGCTAGGGGATACGACCTGGTCACTACCGCCGCAGCAAGACCATCCCGCTTTGCGGCGGGCTCTGGTGAAAACCAGTAGTGACTTAGAACCGATCCTCTAGCACGGTCCACGCCAATCCCTCTCTGGCACAGAGGATCCACTACCTGCCAGCCGGCATCGTGACAGGTGTCTACCAGATAGCAGTCAACACTTTATCATACCATGCCGTATGAGCAAACTATTCAAGAACCATCAATATTTTTGGTTTTGTTCCTTTCAAAACGTAATTATCGCACCAATTGCTTGTCTGACAATTATAATGCCTACAAAGAAAAGAGGATAAGAGAGCATTCTAAAGTGCAGAGGGACTGACAGTCGCAGATAAAACACCCAATATGAATCTGCACGGTTGTGCAAAACAGGCACAACACTTGGTGTGGCAAAAAATAGGGTGACATCTCACTGCAGCTGCTCCTACCCAAACGAGCAAATCCATTTTTTTCTGGATTTAATTATGTTACCTGATAGATGTACATCCAACTTATAGAACCCAAATTGTACTTGAGAAAGAGGGCACTCTGAAAATAGTCAAGCATGCAGGTTTGCACAATTTGCATAAACAGCAAAGTATTTGTGATACCACACTGTTTCCACAACTACCATTAATTTCCATGGAACTTACGTAAACTGCATAAAATAGCCTCCTTGGACATTTTAAGAAATACCAGTCATCTCTGACAACCAAAACCATGCCAAATAGGTCAGAGGTATCCTTGTTTTTAACACTTTAACCACTTAAGGACTCAGGGCGTACATGTATGCCCTGAGTCCGCTCCCTTTCTATAACGCAGGGCCCTGGTGTGACCCTGCGTCATAGCAGGTTGGGCCCAGCATCTAACAAGGGCCGTGACCCGTGGCTAATCACAGTGTCATGCGCTATTAACCCTTTAGAAGCAGCATTTTGCCATATATTTTTGGGTAAAATTACTGATGTCATTACAAAGTAGAATTGGTGTCGCAAAAAACAAGCCATCATATGGATTTTTAGGTGCAAAATTGAAAGAATTATGATTTTTTTAAAGTAAGGAGGAGAAAACAAAAGTGCAAAAATTGAAAAAACTTGAGTCTTTAAGGGGTTAAGGATGCAGTGCATAAATGTATGCCCCATGCCCGATCCCATTCATAGTGAGATGTCCCGGCAGCTTTCAGGTTCACAGTGATGTCTTGCATAAACTCCTTTGATGCCACTATCAAAGTTGAAGATTAAAATAAATTGGTCCTGGATGCTAAATGAAGCTTCTTGGGACATCCATGATAAAATTGTGTGGTCCCGATCAGCTGAGAGGGTGGCATGAGGGTCCCTACCTGCCTTCTCACTTTCCGATCAGTGATCCTATGCTCTAGGAAGCCATGGCAGCCTGGAACAATGGAGTATTAATTACACTGATCAGTGCTGTGCTATGGCATAGCATTGAACAATGTATGCAATAAAAGAATTGCATGTCATTGTCCCCATAGAATAAAAATAGTGTAGAAAATGCAAAAATGTTAATAAATATGAATTAACATAACAGTTAAATAAAAGTTATTGTAAATAAAATTATGTAATCAAAAGTAAACATAAGCATATGTGGTATCGCCACATGTGTAAATGTCTGAACTATTAAATGGGCACTATCATTAAAAATAATTTTTGCTATTGCACTCCTTATGGTAAATAAAAAAAATCTTTCTAATGTACTGTAATTAAAAATAATGAAGTTTTCCATGTTTTATTTGTGTTTTAAACTGCAACTAGGTGTCTCTCTACTGTCACGATGCCGGCTGGCAGGTAGTGGATCCTCTGTGCCAGAGAGGGGTGGCGAGGACCGCGCTAGTGGACCGGTTCTAAGCCACTACAGGTATTCACCAGAGCCCGCCGCAAAGCGGGATGGTCTTGCTGCGGCGGTAGTGACCAGGTCGTATCCACTAGCAACGGTTCACCTCTCTGGCTGCTGAAGATAGGCGAGGTACAAGGGAGTAGGCAGAAGCAAAGTCGGACGTAGCAGAAGGTCGGGGGCAGGCGGCAAGATTCGTAGTCAGGGGAGATAGCAGGAGTTCTGGTACACTGGCTTTTAAACACACAAAACGCTTTCACAAGGCACGATGGCAACAAGATCCGGCAAGGGAGTGCAAGGGAGGAGACTATATATAGCCAGGGAACAGGTGGGAGCCAATTAAGCTAATTGGGCCAGGCACCAATCATTGGTGCACTGGCCCTTTAAATCTCAGGGAGCTGGCGCGCGCGCGCCCTAGAGAGCGGAGCCGCGCGCGCCAGCACATGACAGCAGGAGACGGGAACGGGTAAGTGACCTGGGATGCGATTCGCGAGCGGGCGCGTCCCGCTGTGCGAATCGCATCCCCAACGGCCATGACAGGGCAGCGCTCCCGGTCAGCGGGACCGACCGGGGCGCTGCGGAGAGAGAGACGCCGTACGCGCTCCGGGGAGGAGCGGGGACCCGGAGCGCTAGGCGTAACAGTACCCCCCCCCTTAGGTCTCCCCTTCTCTTTGTCTGGTAACTGCCTCCCCTGGGATGAGGACACCGGGAAAGGATGGAGGGATTCCTCAACAGCAGGCGGAACAGCAGGAGTAGGGATGGGGAGGGAGGGCAGAGGGCGAGACTTGGCACGGGGCAGTGTGACACCAGGACGAGGGCCAAGAGGGGACACAGAGGTTTGCCTGATGGGACTGGGAGGGGGGGAGAGGTATTTCTTGTGGCAGGCAGAGTCCTTAATGACCTTAGGGGGACCGGATACAGGAGGAACCACAGGGTCACGGCAGGGAGTACTGGGGACCGGTTGAAGGCAGTCCTTGGAACAAGAGGGACCCCAACTCTTGATCTCCCCAGTGGACCAATCCAGGGTTGGGGAATGGTGTTGAAGCCAGGGTAGTCCAAGGAGAACTTCAGAAGTGCAATTAGGAAGGACAAAAAATACAATTTCCTCGTGATGAGGTCCGATGCACATTAGGAGGGGCTCCGTGCGATAACGCACGGTGCAGTCCAATCTGGCTCCGTTGACCGCGGAAATGTGGAGTGGCTTGACAAGACGGGTCACCGGAATGCGGAATTTATTCACTAAGGACTCCCGAATAAAATTCCCAGAAGCTCCAGAGTCCAGGCATGCCACGGCTGAGAGGGGAGAGCTGGCTGACGTAGAAATCCGAACAGGCACCGTGAGACGTGGAGAATAGTGTTGCTCACGAATATTCGCAATTCGAATATTATTCGCGAATATCACATATTCGCGAATTCGCGAATTTCGCGAATATAGCGCTATATATTCGTAATTACGAATATTCGTTTTTTTTTTTTTTTTTTTTTTTTTTTTTTTACAGTACACATCACAGTGATCATCCCTCTCTGCTTCCAGCTTGTGTGGTGTAAAGAAGGCTCTAATACTACTGTGTGAGACTGTCGCGCGAAAATTCGCATATGCGAAAATTAGCATATGCGAAAATTAGCACATGCGAATTTTCACATATGCGAATTTTCGCGTATGTTAATTTTGTATATGCTAATATGCACATATGATAGTTTTCGCATATGCGAAAATAAAACGGGAATATAACGAATATGCGAATATTCGCGAATATATGACGAATATTCGTCCATATATTCGCGAATATTCGCGAATTCGAATATGGCCTATGCCGCTCAACACTAGTGGAGAAGTGGACTTAGCATCAAGAGACGCCACACCCACGAGAGCTGGGTGCGAGCGTGCGTTTCCCAGACGTGGAGGACGGATTGGGCACTCCACCAAAAAATGTTCAGTACTGGCACAGTACAGACAAAGATTCTCTTCCTTACGGCGATTCCTCTCTTCCAGGGTCAGGCGAGACCGATCCACTTGCATGGCCTCCTCGGCGGGAGGCCTAGGCGCAGATTGCAGTGGAGACTGTGGGAGAGGTGTCCAGAGATCTAAGTCTTTTTCCTGGCGGAGCTCTTGATGCCTCTCAGAAAAACGCATGTCAATGCGAGTGGCTAGATGAATGAGTTCATGCAGGTTAGCAGGAGTCTCTCGTGCGGCCAGAACATCTTTAATGTTGCTGGATAGGCCTTTTTTAAAGGTCGCGCAGAGAGCCTCATTATTCCAGGAAAGTTCAGAAGCAAGGGTACGGAATTGTATGGCGTACTCGCCAACGGAAGAATTACCCTGGACGAGGTTCAGCAGGGCAGTCTCAGCAGAAGAGGCTCGGGCAGGTTCCTCAAAGACACTTCGAATTTCCGAGAAGAAGGAGTGTACAGAGGCGGTGACGGGGTCATTGCGGTCCCAGAGCGGTGTGGCCCATGACAGGGCTTTTCCAGACAGAAGGCTGACTACGAAAGCCACCTTAGACCTTTCAGTGGGAAACTGGTCCGACATCATCTCCAAGTGCAATGAACATTGCGAAAGAAAGCCACGGCAAAACTTAGAGTCCCCATTAAATTTGTCCGGCAAGGACAGGCGGAGGCTAGGAGTGGCCACTCGCTGCGGAGGAGGTGCAGGAGCTGGCGGAGGAGATGATTGCTGAAGAAGTTGCGAATGTTGGTGCACAATGGTGGACACTTCCGACAGCTGGTGGGTTAGATGGGCGATCTGTCGGGTTTGCTGGGCGAGCACCGTGGTGATATCTGAGGCAACTGCCAGGGGAACCTCAGCGGGATCCATGGCCGGATCTACTGTCACGATGCCGGCTGGCAGGTAGTGGATCCTCTGTGCCAGAGAGGGGTGGCGAGGACCGCGCTAGTGGACCGGTTCTAAGCCACTACAGGTATTCACCAGAGCCCGCCGCAAAGCGGGATGGTCTTGCTGCGGCGGTAGTGACCAGGTCGTATCCACTAGCAACGGTTCACCTCTCTGGCTGCTGAAGATAGGCGAGGTACAAGGGAGTAGGCAGAAGCAAAGTCGGACGTAGCAGAAGGTCGGGGGCAGGCGGCAAGATTCGTAGTCAGGGGAGATAGCAGGAGTTCTGGTACACTGGCTTTTAAACACACAAAACGCTTTCACAAGGCACGATGGCAACAAGATCCGGCAAGGGAGTGCAAGGGAGGAGACTATATATAGCCAGGGAACAGGTGGGAGCCAATTAAGCTAATTGGGCCAGGCACCAATCATTGGTGCACTGGCCCTTTAAATCTCAGGGAGCTGGCGCGCGCGCGCGCCCTAGAGAGCGGAGCCGCGCGCGCCAGCACATGACAGCAGGAGACGGGAACGGGTAAGTGACCTGGGATGCGATTCGCGAGCGGGCGCGTCCCGCTGTGCGAATCGCATCCCCAACGGCCATGACAGGGCAGCGCTCCCGGTCAGCGGGACCGACCGGGGCGCTGCGGAGAGAGAGACGCCGTACGCGCTCCGGGGAGGAGCGGGGACCCGGAGCGCTAGGCGTAACATCTACTTGTCCAGAGCAAATTTCTCCCCATCTCTTGCACAGACTTTGGACTCCTGCTGGCCTGGCAGAAGTCCAAAATCAGGAAATGCAGTCTGTAGTGCTACGGGAGGTGTGTTCAGCCTTAGCCAATCATAGCTCATCTCACACTGAACTGCTCTGGGCTATGTGTAGCAGAGTGAGGGAGGAAGTTCTCCCCTGTATGGCTTCAGATGATGTCATGCCTGCTGAGTAATGCCCTTCCCAGTCTGTGAATCTGACTGAGACTGAGCAGTAAATACAGAGCAATATCAAGGTAGAAAACTAAAGAATAATAAAAATAAAGCTAGGGGGTGGTTTGGGAGAAATATAAAATTTAACAAGATCATGAGAGGTACTCTTTAAATATAATGTGAATTAAACCACGTGATCAATGATGTATATGTAAAAAAAAAAAATACCAAAGTCCAAATTTGTGTATTTTTGGTCACTTCCTATACCATAAAAACATTAATAAAAAGTGATTAAAAAGTTCCATTAACCCCTTAAGGACCAAGCGTTTTTCTTCAACTTTAATTTTTTCCTCCTTAGCTTTTAAAATTAATAAGCCTTTAAATTTTGCGCCTACAAAACCATATGATGTCTTATTTTTTGCGCCTCCAATTCTACTTTGTAATGACATTGGTCATTTTACCCAAAAGTCTACAGCGAAACGGAAACAAAATTGAAGAAAAAACACAATTTTGTAAATTTTGGGGGCTTCCGTTTCTACGCAGTACATAAAAGGTTTGATTTTGTTGTACTTCTGGAAAAAATCATAACTGCATGCAGTTTTCAGACCCATGTAACTTTTTTATTTTTTCATGTACGGGGCTGTATGAGGGCTCATATTTTGCGCCGTAATCTGAATTACTTATTTGTACCATTTTTGTTTGGATCAGACTTTTTGATCGCATTTTATTCATTTTTTTATGGTATAAAAAGTGACCAAAAATACGCTATTTTAGACTTTGAGACCTTTTTGCACGTACACCATTTACCGTTCTGTTTAATTATTGATATATTTTTATAGTTTGGACATTTACACACGTGGTGATACCACATTTTTTTTTAAATTATGTTTATATATATTTTTTTATATCGAATTTGGGAAAAGGGGGTGATTTAAACTTTTAAGGAAGGGTTTAAAGGCGTACACCGCGCTAAGACATCTTATCCCCTATCCAAAGGATAGGGGATAAGATGACTGATCGGGGGGATCCCGCCACTGGGGACCCCCGTGATCTTCCACGCCGCACCCCGTTAGAATCAGCCCCAGGAGCGTGCTCGCTCTGGGTCTGATTACTGGCGACCACGGGGACGGAGTAAAGTGATGTCATGGATCCGCCCCCCGTGTGATGTCACGCCCCGCCCCCTCAATGCAAGCCTATGGGAGGGGGCGCGACATTATTTTGCCCTCATAAGTGCATACCACATTCGTATATCTAAGAAGTGTACTATTTTGTACCTGTTAATCTGTCAAGGGCCTAGATACTGTGAAAGGACAGCCAATAGTACACACCTGCTGCTGTTCTGGACAAATACAATTTTAAGCGTAGTGAAGCGTATTGTACTCCCCTCATATACGCAATAACTATATTAGGCAGAGTATAGCCAGGACATGCACAGAGGAGTGGCAGAGGCCTAAATTAATCAGGCGCAGGCAGAGGTTGCAGCAGAGCAGGGGCGTGTGTCAGCCAGAGTTGCAGTGAGAGGTCAGAGCTCCCAGTGTCAGCTAGCAGTCATGTCATGACCAGCAACCCAGCTGTGATTGATCAGTTTACTCAGTCATCCACTTCATGAGCCACCTCCAGGATCCGTCATTGTGCTGCTCTATTGTCTCCTCATGCTAATGCTACCACCTCCAGGCTCTGTCATTGTGCCACCATATGGTCTCCCCAT
The DNA here is from genome assembly GCF_029499605.1 of Hyla sarda. Classification (NCBI taxonomy): domain Eukaryota; kingdom Metazoa; phylum Chordata; class Amphibia; order Anura; family Hylidae; genus Hyla; species Hyla sarda. The sequence goes on from NC_079189.1 coordinate 452,863,574, forward strand.
GCTGATGCTGCCACCTCCAGGCTCTCTCATTCTGCTCCATGGTCTCCTCATGCTAATGCTACCACCTCCACGCTCTGTCATTTTGCCACCATATGGTCTCCTCATGCTGATGCTACCACCTCCAGGCACTGTCATTTTGCTGTCATATGGTTTACTCATACTGATTCTTCCACCTCCAGGCTCTCTAATTGTGCTGCTCTATGGTCTCCTCATGCTAATGCTGCCACCTCCAGGCTCTATAATTGTGCTGCTCTAAGGTCTCCTCATGCTGATGCTACCACTTCAGGCTCTCTCATTGTGCTGCCATGAATACTGCAAAACATAATAAAAGTGCTGGTCCCCAGTTTCAGAAATTCCTCTGCATTAGACCACAAGTAAGTATTGAGGATATGCCTTACGTAAAACGTAACTTTTCTTAGGATAAAATATATGGACCCCAATTTTTTTTAAATCTAACAAAAGGAAATGTGTGCAAAAAACACCCTATGCCACCGATACCACCAAGTATTTATGTCATGCAAAGACCTCAAAAAGGTGGAAGGGAACAACGTATGGTCCACTGTAACTAGTGTGGGTAAACACCTCTCCTATAAGGCCTGACTCTCGCACTATTAATTCCCTCCTTGGCAAGTGTTGCGTGTCCTAAAAAGGGCAGCCCCACACAGGAACTTCTCCCTATTTCCAACTAGAAACCATGGGAAATGACAGTGTTTTGAGGTGGAAATAGGGAGAGGTTTCTGTGTGGGGATGCCCGTTTTAGAATGAGTAACATTTGCCAATAAGGGAATTAATAGTGCGAGAGTAAGGCCTTACAGCAAAGGTGTTTTCCCACACTGGTTACAATGGACCATACGTTGTTCCCTTCCACCTTTTTGAGGTCTTTGCATGACATAAATACTTGGTGGTATCGGTGGCATAGGGTGTTTTTTGCACACATTTCCTTTTGTTAGATTTAAAAAAAATTGGGATCCATATATTTCATTCTAAGAAAAGTTAAGTTTTACCTAATGCATATCCTCAATACTTACTTGTGCACCCCAATACTTAGACAAAAAAGACCGCTTTCTTCTGCCTACCGGCCTCAGCTACTATTCTGACCACTCCACCCACCTGATGCCAAACATCTGATGCCAAGTTCTCCTTTTTTCACCCACCTTCATCACCAGGTACTGGTATTGCCACCCACTGCACCACTCTGTCACCGGGTCACTTTCAGGACTCCCGATGATGATGCTGCTGCAACCTCCAGACTGTGCCAATCATACGCTATATGGTCTCCTCATGCTTCACCACCTCCCGGCTGTGTCATTCAGCCACTATATGGTTTCCTCATGCTTCAGCCAACTTCAGGCTGGGCCATTCAGACACTCATATGGTATCCTCATCCTGCCACAAACTCTAGGCTTTGCCATTAAGCCACTATACGTTCTACTCATGCTGCCGTCAACTCCCGGCTGTGCCATTCAGCCACTATATGGTCTCCTCATGCTTTAGCCACCTCCAGGCTGAGCCATTAAGACACTCATATGGTATCCTCATGCTGCCACAAACTCCAGGTTGTGCCGATCAGCCACTATATGTTCTACTCATGCTGCCGCCACTATATAGTCTCCTCATGCTTCAGCCATCTCCAGGCTGTGCCATTCAGACAATATATGGTTTCCTCATGCTGCCACAAACTACAGGCTGTGCCATTCAGCCACTATATGGTTTACTGATCCTGCTGGGCCTGGGACATTATTTTAAAATATTTTATGGTAGCACTAATTCAGCTTTTAATCTTAGCGTTTGTGAAGCCCTATTGTCTACTCATGTTGCCACCACCTCCAGGCTCTGTCATTGTGCCGACATGTGACTCATTGTTAGATTTGGTCCTTTGTAACCACACACCGGAGCCCGGGACATTAAAACTTTGGAGTGTAATCTTAAATTTCAATTTCAACATCTTCAATTTCAATTTTAAAATTAATCTTTTAATCTTAGGGATTGTGAAGCCCTACTGTCTACTCATTGTCATTGTCTACTCATGCTGCCAGCAGCTCCAGGCTGTGCCATTTTGCCACTATATGGTTTACTGATGCTGCTGGGCCTGGGAACTTACCTAAAAATATTTTATGGTACCACTAGCTACCATAAATCTTCAATTTCTATTTTCAAATTAATCTTTTAATCTTAGGGAATGTGAAGCCCTATTGTCTACTCCTGCTGCCGCCATCTCCAGGCTGTGTCATTTTACAACCATATGGTCTCCTTATACTGTTGGCACCTCAAATTAAACTTTAAAAATGTTCATATATCTAAAATCTTCAATTTAAAATTTCAAAAATATCTATAATCCTCTCTATTGTGAGGCCCTATGGTCTTGTCAGGCTGTTGCCACCTCCAGACTGGGTGGTTCTGCCAGATTATGGTCTCCTCATGCTGCTGCCACCTCTAGGATCTGTCATTGTGCCACCATGTGACTCCTTGTTAGATTGGTGTCACGATGCCGGCTGGCAGGTAGTGGATCCTCTGTGCCAGAGAGGGATTGGCGTGGACCGTGCTAGAGGATCGGTTCTAAGTCACTACTGGTTTTCACCAGAGCCCGCCGCAAAGCGGGATGGTCTTGCTGCGGCGGTAGTGACCAGGTCGTATCCCCTAGCAACGGCTCAACCTCTCTGGCTGCTGAAGATAGGCGCGGTACAAGGGAGTAGACAGAAGCAAGGTCGGACGTAGCAGAAGGTCGGGGCAGGCAGCAAGGATCGTAGTCAGGGGCAACGGCAGGAGGTCTGGAACACAGGCTAGGAACACACAAGGAAACGCTTTCACTGGCACTAAGGCAACAAGATCCGGCAAGGGAGTGCAAGGGAGGAGACTAGATATAGGCAGGGAACAGGTGGGAACCAATTAAGCTAATTGGGCCAGGCACCAATCATTGGTGCACTGGCCCTTTAAGTCTCAGAGAGCTGGCGCGCGCGCGCCCTAGAGAGCGGAGCCGCGCGCGCCAGCACATGACAGCAGGGGACCGGGACGGGTAAGTGACCTGGGATGCGATTCGCGAGCGGGCGCGTCCCGCTGTGCGAATCGCATCCCCAACGGCCAAGACAGTGCAGCGCTCCCGGTCAGCGGGACTGACCGGGGCGCTGCAGGGAGAAAGACGCCGTGAGCGCTCCGGGGAGGAGCGGGGACCCGGAGCGCTAGGCGTAACAGTACCCCCCCCCTTAGGTCTCCCCTTCTCTTTGTCCGGTAACTGCCTCCCCTGGGATGAGGACACCTGGAAAGAATGGAGGGTTTCCTCAACGGCAGGCAGTACAGCAGGAGTGGGAATGGGGAGGGAGGGCAGAGGGCGAGGCCTGGCACGGGGCAGTGTGACACCAGGACGGGAGCCATGGGGAGGCACAGAGGCTTGCCTGATGGGACTGGGAGGGGGGGAGAGGCACTTCCTGTGGCAGGCAGAGTCCCAGTTCCTGATCTCCCCGGTGGTCCAATCAATGGTGGGGGAATGAAGCCGGAGCCAAGGCAGACCGAGGAGGACCTCAGAGGTACAGTTGGGGAGAATGAAGAACTCAATCCTTTCGTGGTGGGGTCCGATAGACATCAGGAGGGGTTCTGTGCGGTAACGCACGGTGCAGTCCAATCTGGCTCCGTTGACCGCGGAAATGTAGAGCGGTTTGACGAGACGGGTCACCGGGATGCTGAATCTATTAACAAAGGACTCCAACATAAAATTCCCGGAGGCACCAGAGTCCAAGCAGGCCACGGCTGAGATGGAGGAGTTGGCTGTAGGGGAAATCCGCACGGGCACCGTGAGACGTGGAGAAGAAGACTTAGAAGCAAAAGATGCCACACCCACGTGAGCTGGGTGCGTGCGTGCGTTTCCCAGGCGTGGAGGACGGATAGGGCAATCCACCAAGAAATGCTCAGTACTGGCACAATACAGACAGAGATTTTCTTCTCTACGGCGATTCCTCTCTTCCTGGGTCAGGCGAGACCGATCCACTTGCATGGCCTCCTCGGCGGGAGGCCCAGGCGAAGACTGCAAAGGATGCTGTGGGAGAGGAGCCCAGAGATCTAAGTCTTTTTCCTGGCGGAGCTCTTGGTGTCGCTCAGAAAAACGCATGTCAATGCGGGTAGCCAAATGGATGAGTTCTTGGAGGTTGGCAGGAATCTCTCGTGCGGCCAGCACATCCTTGATGCGACTGGATAGGCCTTTTTTAAAGGTCGCGCAGAGAGCCTCATTATTCCAGGATAGTTCAGAAGCAAAAGTACGGAATTGTATGGCGTACTCGCCAACGGAAGAATTACCCTGGACCAGGTTCAGCAAGGCAGTCTCAGCAGAAGAGGCTCGGGCAGGTTCCTCAAAGACACTTCGGACTTCAGCAAAGAAGGACTGGACTGTGGCTGTGGCAGGATCATTGCGGTCCCAGAGCGGTGTGGCCCAAGACAAGGCCTTTCCTGAAAGAAGACTTACTACGAACGCCACCTTAGACCGTTCTGTAGGAAACAAGTCTGACAACATCTCCATATGCAGGGAACACTGAGACAAAAATCCACGGCAGAGTCTGGAGTCCCCATCAAATTTGTCCGGCAGGGACAAGCGGAGGTTAGGAGCGGCCACTCGCTGCGGAGGAGGTGCAGGAGCTGGCGGAGGAGATGGTTGCTGCTGTAGCAGAGGCAGAATTTGCTGTAACATGGCGGTCAACTGCGACAGCTGCTGTCCTTGTTGGGCAATCTGCTGCGATTGCTGAGCGACCACCGTGGGAAGATCAGCGAGACTTGGCAGCGGCACCTCAGCGGGATCCATGGCCGGATCTACTGTCACGATGCCGGCTGGCAGGTAGTGGATCCTCTGTGCCAGAGAGGGATTGGCGTGGACCGTGCTAGAGGATCGGTTCTAAGTCACTACTGGTTTTCACCAGAGCCCGCCGCAAAGCGGGATGGTCTTGCTGCGGCGGTAGTGACCAGGTCGTATCCCCTAGCAACGGCTCAACCTCTCTGGCTGCTGAAGATAGGCGCGGTACAAGGGAGTAGACAGAAGCAAGGTCGGACGTAGCAGAAGGTCGGGGCAGGCAGCAAGGATCGTAGTCAGGGGCAACGGCAGGAGGTCTGGAACACAGGCTAGGAACACACAAGGAAACGCTTTCACTGGCACTAAGGCAACAAGATCCGGCAAGGGAGTGCAAGGGAGGAGACTAGATATAGGCAGGGAACAGGTGGGAACCAATTAAGCTAATTGGGCCAGGCACCAATCATTGGTGCACTGGCCCTTTAAGTCTCAGAGAGCTGGCGCGCGCGCGCCCTAGAGAGCGGAGCCGCGCGCGCCAGCACATGACAGCAGGGGACCGGGACGGGTAAGTGACCTGGGATGCGATTCGCGAGCGGGCGCGTCCCGCTGTGCGAATCGCATCCCCAACGGCCAAGACAGTGCAGCGCTCCCGGTCAGCGGGACTGACCGGGGCGCTGCAGGGAGAAAGACGCCGTGAGCGCTCCGGGGAGGAGCGGGGACCCGGAGCGCTAGGCGTAACAATTGGGTTTTGTGGTCATACAGTATTAGTTCAAAGTAAACACCGGGACAATACATTTTGGAATATAATATAAATCTTAAATTTAAATAAAAAAAAATGTATGTAATCTTTTCAAGACTGGGGCCCTATGGTCGTCTATGTCATATTATCTGTGGAATTATCACAAGAATTCAATGGAACAGTTTGGAGCGATAACAATGAACCATAACTGATTAAATGAATCATTCGCACTTTCATAGTCAGGGGGGCACTGAGAGGCAGGGGCTGGAACAGGTGGTATCTTGCATGGCGGAGGACCACCTGCTCGATGCTCACCTGAATGGGTACTCAAAAAATGTAAATAAATTCAAATAAATTAAATTAAAATTACATAAAAAATCTCTTTATTCTCTTCAAAGTTGACACCATATGGTCTCTCTGCTGCCACATTGACGCTCTGCAGCAGTGATTCTAATAGCAATGCCTGTAATCTGCATGTCATACTAAATAACAGTATTATTTAACTAACATAGGACACTCCCTATGCGTGATAGGACAAGGCAAAGTGCTCTACCCCCTTCAAGGCTCTCAGTAGGCCAGAAATAGCCATTTTTTATAACGATTCGCCACAAATAAATTCTGTCTGAAACAAATTTTTTCGTAAAATTTGGCGAATCGGCCGAATCAAATTTTTCAAAAGTTCGCTCATCTCTAATAGAGAGACTAACTTATTTTTATTTTGGACATATGGAATTTGATCATACATATCAATTTTCCTGAAGCATACAAAGTATTAAATAATCCTTTTAACCCCTTAACGACGCAGGATGTATATTTACGTCCTGCGCCGGCTACCGCGATATGAAGCGGGATCGCGATCCCGCATCATATCGCGTTGGTCCCAGCGCTCATCAACGGCCGGGACCCGCGGCTAATACCACACATCACCGATCGCAGCGATGTGCGGTATTGACCCTTTAAAAGCGGCGGTCAAAGCTGACCGCCGCTTCTAAAGTGAAAGTGAAAGTGACCCGGCTGCTCAGTCGGGATGTTCAGGACCGCCGCGGTGAAATCACGGCGTCCCGAACAGCTGACAGGACACCGGGAGGGCCCTTACCTGCCTCCTCGGTGTCCGATCGGCGAATGACTGCTCCGTGCCTGAGATCCAGGCAGGAGCAGTCAAGCGCCGATAACACTGATCACAGGCGTGTTAATACACGCCAGTGATCAGAATAGGAAATCAGTGTGTGCAGTGTTATAGGTCCCTATGGGACCTATAACACTGCAAAAAAAATGTAAAAAAAAAAAGTGTTAATAAAAGTTTGAATCACCCTCCTTTTCCCATAAAAAAAATAAAACAGTGTAAAAAAAAAAAATAAACATATGTGGTATCGCTGCGTGCGTAAATGTCCGAACTATAAAAATATATAATTAATTAAACCGCACGGTCCATGGCGTACGCGCAAAAAATTCCAAAGTCCAAAAAAGCGTATTTTGGTCACTTTTTATACCATTAAAAAATGAATAAAAAGTGATAAAAAAGTCAGATCAAAACAAAAATCATACCGATAAAAACTTCAGATCATGGCGCAAAAAATGAGTCCTCATACCGCCCTGTATGTGGAAAAATAAAAAAGTTATAGGGGTCATAAAATTACATTTTTAAATGTATACATTTTCCTGCATGTAGTTATGATTTTTTCCAGAAGTGCGACAAAATCAAACCTACATGAGTAGGCTATCATTTTAACCGTATGGACCTACAGAATAATGATAAGGTGTCATTTTTACCGAAATATGCACTGCGTAGAAACGGAAGCCCCAAAAAGTTACAAAATGGCATTTTTTCTTCGATTTTGTCGCACAATGATTTTTTTTTCCGTTTCGCCGTGCATTTTTGGGTAAAATGACTAATGTCACTGCAAAGTAGAATTGGCGACGCAAAAAATAAGCCATAATATGGATTTTTAGGTGGAAAATTGAAAGGGTTATGATTTTTAAAAGGTAAGGAGGAAAAATGAAAGTGCAAAAATTGAAAAACCCTGAGTCCTTAAGGGGTTAAAGGAAATAAAATCACATAAAGAATAATAACAATCCAAAGACTTGTAGGGAAGCAAACTAACAAAATATTTCTACTGAATTTTGATTTTCGTTTTTAGGCTTTACTTGTACTGAGATTGGGTTTGAAGTAGATTGTATTTTTATTAATGAGAATTTTTTTTTTTTTTTTGTGAGCACTAGATGTTCAGTATGCAATAATTATTTGATAAGAATATGTTCACATGTTAAAAATTGTGCTAGATTCTGCATCAAAATCTGAGTGGAATCCGTTCAAATCCACATCATATTACTTTCAAAGGGGATTGTACAACATTGCTTAAACACTTTTTTTGTTTTGCCATTTCTTAATGCTGATTTTAATTGTTTTGTGAAGTCAATGGGAGGTCCAAAACAATGGCAAATCTGTGTTGTTTTTATTTGGAATGGATTCTCCCATATTATTTTAATGCAAAATAATATGTAGAATATAGGGGTGCTGCCACTCATGTGTAAGGAGACAATTACAACAAGAAAGTCATATATAAAGACACAAAGAAAGCACACACAAACTTTCAAAGAAAATACACTTAAACATACTTTATTATGCAAAAATTACATATACCATTAAAAAGAATTAAAAGGCTCAAAGAGTTAAGAAAAGCTTGGAAGGATCCCATAAATAAAAAGGACCATAACAGATTAAACACTAGATACAATAACTTGCTCAATATCAAGATCCTGAAGAATTTGTGGTAACATAATGATTGACCTCACATTTTTATATCATTCTATTTATTCTTATTGAGGTTTGGTCTACAAGTAACTATTATATTTCAGTTTTTCTCGATTGTAGTATATAAGTCTAAGCCTTACTTGGTATTATTACTACATTTTCTTGTCTGCTGTTTTGCAGATTTTGCAAACTTTATATTCACAGGTTGATATATTGTTTCATTGATTTCTTTAGCTCTTTGAGACTTTTCTTGTTTTAATTTCATTTGACATGATTGATATCTTTCTGCTTAAAACATATGTTACATATGTTAGTGACATACATGTATTTTATTTGAAACTTGGTGTCTGCTTTATATATGTGTGTGCCGTTATTTGCTGTAATTCATTCATATAGCTGTTTCACACAAATATTAAAACCTTTTGTTGTAGTTATGCAAACCCATTATTACTGCAGTTGAACTATAAACTATATGTAAGCCAGGCCATACTGCTTCTTCAGAAAATCCTCAACCTAACCATTATTTCACCAATTTCTCCAGTCAGATATGTGCTCTGCTAATTTATTTGCTACAGATCAGCTTCCTTTCCGTTAATCTTAAATTATGTATAAGTCAAATATTCTGAACTAAGGAGAAAGGTTAAGTAGAAATAGATGAAAAGTAATGGACAGAATATGGCTAAATGAGTAAAGAATGTAGCTGGCTTATTATTTATAATTTATAATAATTATTATAGGAAATGAGTGGAAACCAGAAGCCATACTTCCAATTCAGTGCTGTAGTTTAATAGCAGCTCTAGTCAAATGGCTAAAGGGTGCGCTTTTCCGAGGAAATTATTACTTTGTCACTAATGTTTTTACCAAAGTGATATTACTAGAGAAAAGATCAAAAGAACACTTAGGCTGGGTTCACATATGTCTGGCATTCAGCATAGGTGAACTCAGCCTAGATCTTGACGCAACTGATGCCACAACTGATGACAAGTTTTCATCAGTTGTTTGCCATCCAGCTTCCATTGTTTCTGCACAGCGGACAGGGAAACACAGGAAGCTGCATTCCTCTGTCTGGGTACTTTCCAGCATGTCCAACCATCTGGCATTAAAATTGAGATGCTGAATGATTGTGAACTGTCCCATTCAAATTAATGGGATGAGTTCTAGCATCAGTTTCCCTCAGGTGCACACCGGTGCTGGACGCCTGATATATGTGAACCTAGCCTAACTTCACTTTTGCTGGGATTCTGTCGAGGAGGTCTATGTTATGAATACTTTTATCATTCTACTTTCTCACAGCATAATGGGAGCTTTTTACAATGTTTATTAATGAGGGAAGAGTTAAATCAGTCAAGATGTACCTATCCTCTATTCATAGGATAGGGGCTAAGTTTCATATCGTGTGCGGGAAGGGAACTTCTGGGACCCTTTCCCTGCTATGGGGCTACTGCACTCCCAACTCCTTTGTTTTGAATAGAGTATCAACTCGCTTATGCATGATAGCTGAATACATTGCTTGGCTATCACCAGCAGGTCTGTAGACAACTAATGGAGGCGTGAGGTGAACGTGCAAGTTGCTCCTCTATTTAAAAGAAAGAAGTCAGAGTCCCTTTCTCAAGATCACAGGGGTCCCAGTAGTCAAATTATCTGTGATTTGACACTTAGGCCCTATCCTGGGAATTCACAACAAGCGGTAACGCGGCACTGCGTGAAGCGATGGAGCTTGGAACTACTGCTTGATGTAGATGTAGCAATGGTGCTGGTGGCGGTGCTCTGATGTGAATAGGAGTGTTCATATACGTTCATGAAGAGAAAGAAGAAACATCAGCAACTCACCAGATTCAGCAAGAGGTATCTTCTTTATTGAAGCATACTCACATACACATATTAATCGGAAGAGGGTAGTGGGGGGGACAGTGATAGACGACCGAGCTCTGTTTCGCACGACTTGCGTGATACCTCTTGCTGAATCTGGTGAGTTGCCGATGTTTCTTCTTTCTCTTCATGAACCTATCCTAGAAATAACTACCTCTTGAAATGCCCAAGAACATTGATAAAGAATTATGAAAGAATTATGAACAGTCATATTGGGGGAGAGTCATCAAGAACTGTGCTGAGGAAAAGTTGACTAGTTGCCCATAGCAACAAATCGGATTGCTTCTGTCATTTTTAAAAGGCCTCTGAAAAATGAAAGAAGGGATCTGATTGGTTGCTATGGGCAACTGGTTGAATCTTTCCCATTGTGTATAGATTACTTGGCATAAGGGAAGTTTTACTGTGCCCTGGTTCTGGCAGTGATACACTCACTTTAAAGAATAAGGATTACTAAAATGAAGTTTTGACCCTTTGCTTCCCATGCTTTCTATTTCCCCCCAGAGGAGTTAAAGTGGTGTACAGATTAAGGCAATGTCTATAAGACATTTTATAAATTCATATTTGTTACACTCAGCTTTCTGGGGAGAGCAGAAATGAAGGGGTACAGCACCCACAAGCACTTTAGACCTTATAATTTAGTGATTAGTGAGGCAGTATTATAAGTTTTTAATTCACAAATACATCAGACTTCATAAACATTTCTGTTCAAGGTGATTTTGTGGAAGCTAACATAATAGACTTCGAGTAGAAAAAAGCTATAGTCACGTACACCTCAGCTTGAGATGTGTGCCTACAGATATTATTAGGGTACACTAAACTGTATATTAAATGGGCTTTATATCTGGGGTCTCTTTAAATGTATTAGAAAAAAAATAACCATGACTTGTGCCATTATTTACATCCGCATTACAAATCAGTTACTGTGAATTTATTGATAATTATTGATATATATATATATATATATATATATACAAAAATATAGAAGCAGCACACCACAGGTAGATTTCAAAGGAACGGCGAGTTTATTCCATGATGTGAGAGACTACGTTTCTCCAGCCTCACGCTGGCTTTCTCAAGTCACTTGACAAAGCCAGCGTGAGGCTGGAGAAATGTAGTCTCTCACATCATGGAATAAACTCACCGTTTCTTTGAAATCTACCTGTGGTGTGCTGCTTCTATATTTTTGTATGCATTGAGGAACCAGTGGACCAAGGTTCAGAATATGCGGGCACCCCGATTTCTTTTTTTCTACATATTTTTCTATACACTTCTGGAGGTGCTGTTCTTATTGGATATCTATCTATATATATATATATATATATATATATATAGTAGAGACGTGAAGATCAGCTCACCCAATCAAGATCCGTCCACAGCGCGGCAGGTGTGCGGCAACACCAGCAGATATAGAAAGGAGAAATTTGCTGGGGTGGAAAGTGCAGAAAATCCCTTTATTGCATTAAATCCGAAACACAGGAAAAGGTAACCAAAATGACGCGTGTATACATGTATATGGCTAAGGGCGGTACACGCCTGAAACGCGTAATTTTGGTTACCTTGTCCTGTGTTTTGGATTTTATGCAATAAAGGGATTTTATGCCCTTTCCACGCTGGCAAATTTCTTATATATATATATATATATATATATATATATATATATATATATATATATTACACCATTAACTGTGTAATGGTAAGATATAGTGAATGACAACTGTTTGAAGATGGAAAATATATCACAGGCATTTGCCTGTCAGCACGAAAGGGGTTTAAGAGGTCCCCTGATAGGAGAATTCTTTATACTAATAAACAACCGGTGTCAAGGATCTAAACAGTGACATTTAGTTGCTTTTGTATGCAGACTTCATCCAAGAGCAACACTTCACCAGAAAACAAAGTTTGATATTGATGTCAACTTCCTATTTTTCAGAGAAATATTTGACAGGCGAATAATGACATGTTAATTGTTAAATCACACTTTCAATTCACGTGTTAGAGACAGAAAGTCAACTAGGAAAAGATCATTCTGCAGAGCTGTTTGTTATATGGGTTCTTTAGGACTGTTAATACTCCATTAGCTATGCTAATACTCCTACCGTATATACTCGTGTATAAGCCGGCCTCCCGGTGAAGATGGACAGCCCGGAACGACTAACCCTCCCCACCGGTTGGTCCCTGAAGCAAAGATGGCCGAAGATGGATGGCCCGGACCAGCTCACCCTTCCCACCGAGAAAGCAACAACTGGGGAGGTGATTAGAAAACAAAAGGGGGGTCTGGATGATGACGAAGGGATTGACAGGCGGTGATGATGAAGGGGTGGGATGAAGACGAGGGGGATGATGATGAGGGTGATAATGACAGGGGGATAATGATGACAGGGGGGATGATGACATGGGGGAGATGATGTATTTCCCACCCTAGGCTTATAGTCGAGTCAATAACTTTTCCTAGGTTTTGGGGGTGAAATTAGGGGCCGCAGCTTATATTTGGAACGGCTAATACTCGAGTATATACGGTACTTAAAATATGGACCCCTTTAGGCTAGAGTCCTTGCTGAGATTCCCCACAGTAAGTTGGCAGGTGAACCTCAATATAAATGTTATGTATAGTAGGGCTTTGTCTCTATTATGATAAGACAAATTATTACTATAAAAAGAATAATTAACATGACGAGCAGTTTTTATCGACACAGACCTGTCTTCATTTTGGTCTTCAGGTGTATCAATTGGGTTGTCAAAGTAACAAATACAATAATTATGAAGATATTACTACCTTTCTTTGACAACCTCACACAATTTGCATGAAGTCTTTATGCTAAAGTAATTTACCTTTTCTTATGCTAGAACTCTTTGGTTGCACATTCATTGTGAATTATTTATACTTTTTCAACAGTGACAGAAAGCCGTGGGATATTAGACAGCATACAAAGGTTTTCTTTGCTTCCGACTTATCTACCAGTGAGCTACACTATCCATCAGACCGAGCTTTCCTTCTTCCTTAAAGAAGCAAACCAGGACATTATGAGGAATTCTAGTCTGCAGTCTCGAGTTGAATCATTTCTCATTTATAAGGCCAAGAAACAACCGGTGATGAATGCCACCTATGGACCATTTGTTATTGAACAAGAAGTGCCACAGGATTTACTGTTAATTTCTAGCCATTTTGGATCTACAGATAAATTTACATTTAACTGGAAGATTAAAGCGTTTATTCTAAAGGATAAAATTTATCGCTCTAAGCCTAAAGTTCAAGTTTTATTTTATATTGTGGGTAGAGACTGGGACGATTATAGCACTACAGAAAGACTTCCTTGTGTCAAAGTATTTGCCTTCCGGGAGACAAGAGAAGTTAAGGCATTATGCAAGTTAACAGGTGACCTGGGATTGTGTGTTGCTGAGCTTGAGCTCCTTTCTAGCTGGTTTGATCCACCAACAGTGGTGGCAGGACACAAAAGGATGTTGGAGCAACCGGATGGTAGTCCAGTGGAATTGTATTATTCTATTCTGCAAACTAATGAAAAAGACAATTGTGCGGAGGAGGACACAAGGAAAAGCCAGACATCTCGTAATTATTTTGATGATTCTGGCCCTCCGCTGCAGAGAATTGGAAGTGTCTACCTATACCAAGCCCCCAGTAGGAACTCATCCATTGAAGTTGTGATTGATGGAAAGATAGCTATACGTTCCATCTCTCGGAGTGTAAGGACAGGGGATATTCTATCATTTTTTGTGTTTCTTCCTAAAAATTTTACGCAGGCTAAATTCAAGCTAAGGTAAGCAATATGTGTTTTTTTTTTCAACCCAACGCATACGTATAAATATATACAAGTGCTATAATGTTTAACCTTTATAAACAGGCAAAGTAGGTTATTATATGATCTAAGCAAGCAATAAACATAAGCTAAATACAAATTCTAGCATACTTATTTATGAATATATTAAATGAATCTATCATTATTGGTATGTTCTATTATATTTTACAAGGAAATGTAAATCTTTAAAGATACTTCTGATTCCTTGGACCAAAATTATGTGATATAAAAATGATGCCCATGTTGTATAACTTACTTTTTGCAGTAGTATGGAGCCCTCTTATCTATTTCTGTAACTTAATTTTTAAACTACTTGTTCAAAATCTCCCTCAACTACAGGAAAAATACTTTTCATTGAATCTTCCAGGCAACTATTAATAATGCACAGTTTACATCCCATGCTGCCTTGTGTTCGCTCGCATAGAGCGGTAGGACTAGCATTTTGCTGTTTTTCACCTACGTCACCATTATTTATTTTTTCAGCCATTCTGATGTACTGTAGATTTGCTGGTATGCTTGGGATCATTGTCCTGTTGTATTATACAGTTTTTTTCTGTTGCATAGATGGGCTCACATTTTACTAACAAAAATATACAGAGAAGTTAATGGTCAACTCAATGACTGCAAAGAGCCTAGGTCCTGTAAAACTGAAAAACAAGCCCATATCATACCCCTCCACAACTGTGCTTGAGCTGTGCTTGATATGAGATGTTTGTGCTAAAATACTGTGTTTATGTTTTTGCCAAATGTGAAGCTGTGCATTATGGCCACACATCTCCACTTTGGTCTTGTTTGTCCAAAGGACATTTTTCCTGATGTCTTGTTCAGATGCAACTTTGTAAACTTAAAGGGGTACTCCGGACCTGATACATCTTATCTCACCGCGGGGGTCCTGCCGCTGGGGACCCCTGCAATCTTGTATTCGCCCCCCACCTGTTTGAGCTCAATGTCAGCTCACAAACAGCCGGGTGGTGGCCACGGGGCCGGAGTATCGTGATGTGACGACTCCGCCCCCCGTGTGACATCACCCTCCCACCCCCGTCATGCCCCCTCCCATAGACTTGCATAGCGGAGGCGGGGGCGGGTGACGTCACGATACTCCGGCTCTGTGGTTGCCAGCTGGCTGTTTCTGAGCTGGCACCGCGGCATGAAGCTCAAACAGGTGGGTGGTGAATACAAGATTGCGAGGGTCCCCAGCGGCAGGACCCCTGCGATGAGACATCTTATCCCCTGTCTCAGGGCCACATAAACATTAGCATTTAAAGGGGTACTCCGGCCCTAATACATCTTATCCCCTATCCAAAGGATAGGGGATAAGATGTATTAGGGCCGGAGTACCCATTTAACATGTTAACAGAGTCCTGAAGGGTCTGAGATTGTTTTTTTTAGCAATTTCTCTGAGCATGGCATGGTTTGACCTGGGGTAGAATTTTCTGCGATGTCCTCTCCTGAAAGATTGTAAACTTGAATGTTTGCTTTTAATAAATAATCTTTCTCACTGTAGAAAGGTTGACTTCATTGTTTGGAAATGGCCTTTTAACCCTTTCTAGGTTGATGTGCAGCAATAATTGCTTTTCTAAGATCATTGTTGATGTCTTTTCTCCTTGGCATTGTATTAACATACAGTGGCCCTGATTTACTAAGAGTGGAGTTTAGGTTTCTTTACTATTTAATATCTACTAAGGTTTCCCTACGTTTTGCACTTTTCCCTACTTTTTTTTTTTTTTTACACCTGCTCTGATCTGTCTGGTTTTCCTCAGCTCAAATCCATCATATTTTCTTGATCTCAAACTGTAAAAATCAGACTTTGGTAGCTCAGAGGAGCTGATCAGGATACCCACTCCCCCTTACCTGTCTCCTGGCTGTCAGATCGGCGCTCCAATGCTATGACACATTTCCGCCCTGCCGGAAATAGAATGACTAAGGCCCGTTAGGGTGGAAATGCATCAGAGGGGGAGGTTTTACCTCATGTCTTTAATATTTGCACCTTACTTTAGTTACGCTATCTGCTTTTAATAAAGAAATAAAATGGACGTTTAAATACAAGTGCTGTGAACCCTTGTTTTGGAATATAGTTTGAGACGGTGGAGGAGAACCGATTGCACAAGTACGGGGGAGTTGAGCGACATCTGACTTTCTTTTTTGTTTCTATTTACTATACTTGCAAACACCATGGCTCTTTATTCTAGCAATAGACGGAGCTACAGTGGCCAGCCGCTTGCCATTTTGACACTGGTACCATATTCCCTAGTTCAGTATTTTTCAACCTTCCTCTAAGGAAGAAATCTGCTATACAGTCATGGCCGTAAATGTTGGCACCCCTGAAATTTTTCTAGAAATTGAAGTATTTCTCACAGAAAAGGATTGCAGTAACACATATTTTGCTATACACATGTTTATTCCATTTATGTGTATTGGAACTAAACCAAAAAAGGGAGGAAAAAAAGCAAATTGGACGTAATGTCACACCAAACTCCAAAAATGATTGTGACCCTTTCAAAACATTGTTTCAAGCATGTGAACCACTAACTAACAGGTCACCCAAAAAAAAACCTGATTTCCCAATTATCAAAATTATTTTAAAAGCGTAATCTTTATTTAATATTTCTGCACATTATGCTTATTTAAAATTCACATTTGCCAAAATGTCCCAATTGTGAAGATCAATATTCAATGTATGTGACTATTACACAATGTAAGGTGCCTGCAGAAACACCCATATGTCTTTGATACTAGGACAATGGCGTTATGTTAAAATCTAAACGGCCCCCCTCAACATGTTTCATTACCGAAGTAGCGTTGTCAAGAGGCAGATGGGCACTGGTTGAAAAAAGCCGTGCTGTGGGTTCTTATAACCTCCCCTTGTGAGGTCACAGGAAATAGAACAGAAGGAATAGTCCAATGCACTTCACATGCTTTATGATTGACAGGTGGATAGGCCGATAGGGGCCATGATCCCATTGCACTTATCCAGCCTTTAGATACATCAGACCAATGATTGGAAGTTTTCCTGACTGACAGCTCATTCAGTCAACTGAATACATTCAGGTTTAATAAGTGACAGCTTGAGTCACCAATGAGCCTTGACCGGCAAATGTGACCTTGTGCGCGGAGTTCCGATGCGCACACTGATCGATCCGGCTCCGATCGCTGGGAGATGTGTGCAAGCGCCGTCCTCTGAGGGCCGCTCGCGCACTTCCGGCTGCACTCAAAGATATGCGCCGGGACTTAGTCTCAGTTAGGGGTGCGCAGACGAGATGCGCAGAAACTTATAAATTGAAGTGCTAAGTGCCTGAACTTCGTCTAAACTAGCCAGCAAGTTGGAAGTCTGTGCAATTTAGCTGCACAAACACGACGAGAATAGGTAAGTATGGTGGAAGCTAACGCTTCACAATAAATCCTTATTTATTTGAGTGTGCATATACAGAACAGGCACCAATTTTTTTGGATGGATTCTAGATGGTACGTTGGTAAGTATATAATAAATGAATACATTGGATGGATGCAAAACTTAATAATCTAAAGAGGATAAATCTTCCTCTCTCTGACAAAAACTGCCAATTTGGTTGTGAATAGTGACTAGTATATATGTAGTAAATGAAAACATATTGTGTAATAAATATATTGGGTGAATATTATGACATCAATATAATTATATGAAGAGGATAATTCTTTCTCTCACTACTATGATGTGAATAGTTATAGTTGTGTTAATATAACTGTAAATATAGGATAAAGAAGAGTGATAGGGTGAAAAAGGAGGAAAGGGAAGGGGAAAGGAATAGATGGTCATCCCTCCGTTCCCAATTCTAATCAACAATTGTTCCACATCCATAATGTCCAATTATAATCATGGAAGCTGGTCATTCTAACATGTGACTGTATCACGCTTCAAAAATGCTCTGCTTATTCCAGACTTTTTTTTTCTTACAATTGGTCCAATATTTATCTATCCCTAATCATGTTCCAAGTATTTTTCCTTAGACTGGTTTCAAAGGCTGTAGTGCAGTTTTCCAAAGATTATATATGAAAAAATTAATTATGTATATAAAATTGTTATGTATGGCAGGTTCTTTTTATTGTTTATATCTTTTTATTTATTAGTCATTTTGATTCCTTATTTTGTCATAAAGGGGGACATGAATTAGACTGGGACTGGCCATAGGTCCCTCATTGGGTCTCAAAAAAAGCACAAATTATATAAAGGGGCTGAATGTAAATCCCTCATTAAGTCCCAGAGGAGACTTGGACTTAAGCCTATGGATCCATTTGGCCAGTCCCAGTCTAATTCATGTCCCCCTTTATGACAAAATAAGGAATCAAAATGACTAATAAATAAAAAGATATAAACAATAAAAAGAACCTGCCATACATAACAATTTTATATACATAATTAATTTTTTCATATATAATCTTTGGAAAACTTTGAAACCAGTCTAAGGAAAAATACTTGGAACATGATTAGGGATAGATAAATATTGGACCAATTGTAAGAATATCCAATTTTAATTGTTGATGTAATCCCTCTAAAAATGGGATCAGGGATGAGTATCCAAATGGAGTAGCGTGTACAATGGTCCTCCCTTTAAAAAGTCAACCTATTCGTTTCATTTGAATTGGAATAAGCAGAGCATTTTTGAAGCGTGATGCAGTCACATGTTAGAATGACCAGCTTCCATGATTATAATTGGACATTATGGATGTGGAACAATTGTTGATTGGAATTGGGACAGGAGGGATGACCATCTATTCCTTTCCCTTTCCCTTTCCTCCTTTTTTATTTGCTTTTCTCTCTTCTCTTTTTCACCCTATCACTCTTCTTTATCCTATATTTACAGCTATATTAACACAACTATAACTATTCACATTATAGTAGTGAGAAAAAAAATTATCCTCTTCATATAATTATATTTATGTCATAATATTCACCCAATATATTTATTTACACAATGGGGGAGATTTATCAAAACCTGTGCAGAGGAAAAGTTGTCCAGTTGCCCATAGCAACCAATCAGATCACTTCTTTTATTTTTCACAGGCCTTCATGAAAATGAAAGAAGCACGCTGATTGGTTGCTATGGGCAACTGGGCAAGTTTTCCTCTGCACAGGTTTTGATAAATCTCCCCCAATATGTTTTAATTTACTACATATAAACTAGTCAATATTCACAACCAAATTGGCAGTTTTTGTCAGAGAGAGGAAGATGTATCCTCTTTATATAATTAAGTTTTGCAACCATCCAATTTATTAATTTATTATATACTTACCAATGTACCATCTATAATCCATCTGAAAAAAGAGAAAAATGTATGAAAGGTGTCAACTCAGGATAGTGGATAAGCAGCCCCAAATAAGTTCCAAAGATATTCAAGCTGTCCTGCAGGCTCAGGGATCATCAGTGTCAGCGCAAACTATCCATCGACATTTAAACGAAATGAAACGCTATGACAGGAGACCCAGGAAGACCCCACTGCTGACACAGAGATATAAAAAAGCAAGACTACATATTGCCAAAATGAACTTGAGGAAGCCAAAATCCTTCTGGGAAAACGTTGTGTGGACAGATGAGACCAAGATAGAGCTTTTTGGTAAAGCACATCATTCTACTGTTTATCGAAAACAGAATGAGGCCTACAAAGAAAAGAACACAGTACCTACAGTGAAATATGGTGGAGGTTCAATGGTGTTTTGGGGTTGTTTTGCTGCCTCTGGCACTGGGTGCCTTGAATGTGTGCAAGGCATCATGAAATCTGTGGATTACCAATGGATTTTGGATTGCACTGTACAGCCCAGTGTCAGAAAGCTGGGTTTGCATCTGAGATCTTTGGTCTTCCAGAAGGACAATGACCACAAACATACGTCAAAAAGCACCCAGAAATGGATGGCAACAAAGCGCTGGAGAGTTCTGAAGTGGGCAGCAGTGAGTCCAGATCTAAATCCCATTGAACACCTGTGGAGAGATCTTAAAATTGCTGTTGGGAAAAGGCACCTTTCCAATAAGAGAGACCTGGAGCAGTTTGCAAAGGAAGAGTGGTCCAACAATCTGGCTGATAGGTGTAAGAAGCATATTGATGGTTATAGGAAGCACCTGATTTCAGTTATTTTTTCAAAAGGGTGTTAAACCAAATATTGGGTTAAGGGTGCCAATAATTTTATCCAGCCCATTTTTTGAGTTTGGTGTGACATTATGTCCAATTTGCTTTTTTTCCTCCCTTTTTGGATTAGTTCCAATACACACAAAGGGAATAAACATGTGTATAGCAAAACATGTGTTAATGCAATCCTTTTCTGTTAGAAATACTTAATTTTCTAGAAAAATGTCAGGGGTGCCAACATTTATGGCCATGACTGTACATGTGGACTAAAAAGGCCAAGCTAACACTTCTAGTCTCACTGTAACCAGCATAAATCTTCCTTCTGTAGCCAGTAATTATGCCTTGTTGCAGCTAGTAACAATGCCCCCTGTAGTCAGTAATAATAATGCTCATAGTCAATAATAATGCCCCCCCTGTTGCCATTAATAATGTCCCTTCTGTAGTTAGTTATAATGTATTGTCCCCTGTAGTTAATCACAATTCCCCGTCGCCGAACACATTGTTCGCATATCCAGTAATATTGCCTCCTTTGCTAACAAAAATACATTTTTTTTGTTTTTAATATTCTTTATCAGAAAAACAAACATTGATTTACAGTTATACAATTGCAATTGCTATCTTCTCCACAATTATTAGACTAAGTACAAGTATAACCATAATATGAATAGACACAGCTATACAACAATTTTTTAATCTTTTACCCCTTAAGGACACATGACGTTCTCATACGTCTCCATTTCCGAGTCCTTAAGGACACATGACGTATGAGAACGTCATGTGTTTTACCGGCCCCCCGCAACCATCTGGAGCGGAGCCGGTCCCCGATGCCTGCTGAAATCGTTCAGCAGGCATCGGGGCATATCGCCCAGGGGGGTCATTATGACCCCCCATGTCGGCGATGGCCGCAGATCGCTGGACAATTCAGTCCAGCGATCTGCGGCGGATTCCGGGTCAATCGGGTCTCCAGTGACCCGGTGACCCGGAATTATTGGCTGATCGGGGCCGTCAGAGACGGCCCCGATCAGCCAGAGCCAGCAGGGGTGAGGTGGCACTGGTGCCACCTCACGATCGCCCTGATTCGTCGGCCGGATTACCGGCCGACCAATCAGGGCGCCTGCTGCGGGTGTCACTCCCGCAACCCGCTCCGCCCCTCTTCCGGAGGACGTGAGCGGGTGCGGGAAGACGACCCCCGGTGCTGGGGACCCCGATCCCCGGCGTCCCTGTTGGGATCGGGGCCCCAGGAGCAGCGGCGGCGGCGGAGACGACGAGGGACTGACCTGTGCGGCGAGGATCGTTGGAGGTGAGTGACAGCCTCCTGCTGTTGCTTAGCAACAGCTCCCAGCATGCAACAAGGGCATGCTGGGAGCTGTAGTTATGCAACAGCAGGAGGCAGACCACCACAACTCCCAGCATGCCCTTATGGGCATGCTGGGACTTGTAGTTTTGCAACAGCTGGAGGCACATTCTTTCTATGGAAAAGTGTACCTTCAGCTGTTGTGTAACTACAACTCCCAGCTTGCACAATCAGCTAAAGTGCATGCTGGGAGTTGTAGTGGTGCATCTGGTGGTTGCATAACTACAACTCCCAGCATGCCCGTTGGCTGTCGGTGACTGCTGAGAGTTGTAGTTTTGCAACAGCTGAAGGCACACTGAGTTAAGTAGTAAACCAGTGTGTCTCCAGCTGTTGCATAACTACAATCCCCAGCATCCCCAGCCAAAGTAGTATGCCTCCAGCTGTTGCATAACTACAACACCCAGCATGCCCTTCCGCTGTCCGTACATGCTGGGGGTTGTAGCTTTTGCAACAGCTGAAGACACACTGGTTGCAAAACACTGAGTTTGTTACCAAACTCGGTGTTTCACAACCAGTGTGCCTCCAGCTGTTGCAAAACTACAACTCCCAGCATGCACTGATGGACCGTACATGCTGGGAGTTGTAGTTTTGCAACAGCTGGATGTTCCCCCCCCAATGTGAACGTACAGGGTACACTCACACGGGCGGAGGATTACAGTTAGTATCCGGCTGCAAGTTTGAGGTACGGCAAAATTTCTGCCGCAGCTCAAACTGCCAGCGAGAAACTACTGTGAACCCCCCGCCCGTGCGACTGTACCCTGAAAACACTACACTAACACACAATAAAATAAAAAGTAAAAAACACTACATATACACATACCCCTACACAGCCCCCCTCCCCTCCCCAATAAAAATGAAAAACGTCTGGTACGCCACTGTTTCCAGAACGGAGCCTCCAGCGGTTGCAAAACTACAACTCCCAGCATGCACTGATAGACCGTACATGCTGGGAGTTGTAGTTTTGCAACAGCTGGATGTTCCCCCCCCCCCCAATGTGAACGTACAGGGTACACTCACATGGGCGGAGTATTACAGTAAGTATCCGGCTGCAAGTTTGAGCTGCGTCAAATTTTCTGCCGTAGCTCAAACTGCCAGCGAGAAACTACTGTGAACCCCCCGCCCGTGCGACTGTACCCTAAAAACACTACACTACACTAACACAAAATAAAATAAAAAGTAAAAAACACTACATATACACATACCCCTATACAACCCCCCTCCCCAATAAAAATGAAAAACGTCTGGTACGCCACTGTTTCCAAAACGGAGCCTCCAGCTGTTGCAAAACAACTACTCCCAGTATTGCCAGATAGCCGTTGACTGTCCAGGCATGCTGGGAGTTTTACAACAGCTGGAGGCACCCTGTTTGGGAATCACTGGCGTAGAATACCCCTATGTCCACCCGTATGCAAGTCCCTAATTTAGGCCTCAAATGCGCATGGCGCTCTCACTTTGGAGCCCTGTCGTATTTCAAGGCAACAGTTTAGGGCCACATATGGGGTATCGCCGTACTCGGGAGAAATTGGGCTTCAAATTTTGGGGGGTATTTTCTGCTATTACCCTTTTAAAAAATGTAAAATTTTTGGGAAAACAAGCATTTTAGGTAAAAAAAATATATATTTTTTTACATATGCAAAAGTCGTGAAACACCTGTAGGGTATTAAGGTTCAAATTACCCCTTGTTACGTTCCCCGAGGGGTCTAGTTTCCAAAATAGTATGCCATGTGTTTTTTTTTTGCTGTCCTGGCACCATAGGGGCTTCCTAAATGCGGCATGCCCCCAGAGCAAAATTCACTTTCAAAAAGCCAAATGTGACTCCTTCTCTTCTGAGACCTGTAGTGCGCCAGCAGAGCACTTTTCACACCCATATGGGGTGTTTTCTGAATCGGGAGAAATTGGGCTTCAAATTTTGGGGGGTATTTTCTGCTATTACCCTTTTTAAAATTGTAAAAATTTTGGGAAACCAAGCATTTTAGGTAAAAAAAATATATATTTTTTTACATATGCAAAAGTCGTGAAACACCTGTAGGGTATTAAGGTTCACATTACCCCTTGTTACGTTCCCCGAGGGGTCTAGTTTCCAAAATGGTATGCCATGTGTTTTTTTTTTGCTGTCCTGGCACCATAGGGGCTTCCTAAATGCGGCATGCCCCCAGAGCAAAATTCACTTTCAAAAAGCCAAATGTGACTCCTTCTCTTCTGAGACCTGTAGTGCGCCAGCAGAGCACTTTTCACACCCATATGGGGTGTTTTCTGAATCTGGAGAAATTGGGCTTCAAATTTTGGGGGGTATTTTCTGCTATTACCCTTTTTAAAATTGTAAAAATTTTGGGAAACCAAGCATTTTAGGTAAAAAAAATATATATTTTTTTACATATGCAAAAGTCGTGAAACACCTGTAGGGTATTAAGGTTCACATTACCCCTTGTTACGTTCCCCGAGGGGTCTAGTTTCCAAAATGGTATGCCATGTGTTTTTTTTTTGCTGTCCTGGCACCATAGGGGCTTCCTAAATGCGGCATGCCCCCAGAGCAAAATTCACTTTCAAAAAGCCAAATGTGACTCCTTCTCTTCTGAGACCTGTAGTGCGCCAGCAGAGCACTTTTCACACCCATATGGGGTGTTTTCTGAATCGGGAGAAATTGGGCTTCAAATTTTGGGGGGTATTTTCTGCTATTACCCTTTTTAAAATTGTAAAAATTTTGGGAAACCAAGCATTTTAGGTAAAAAAAAAATATATTTTTTTACATATGCAAAAGTCGTGAAACACCTGTAGGGTATTAAGGTTCACATTACCCCTTGTTACGTTCCCCGAGGGGTCTAGTTTCCAAAATGGTATGCCATGTGTTTTTTTTTTGCTGTTCTGGCACCATAGGGGCTTCCTAAATGCGGCATGCCCCCAGAGCAAAATTTGCTTTCAAAAAGCCAAATGTGACTCCTTCTCTTCTGAGACCTGTAGTGCACCAGCAGAGCACTTTTCACCCCCATGCGAGGTGTTTTCTGTATCGGGAGAAATTGGGCTTCAAATTTTGGGGGGTATTTTCTGCTATTACCCTTTTTAAAAATGTAAAATTTTTGGGAAACCAAGCATTTTAGGTAAAAAATATATATATTTTTTTTACATATGCAAAAGTCGTGAATCACCTGTAGGGTATTAAGGTTCACTTTACCCCTTGTTACGTTCCCTGAGGGGGTCTAGTTTCCAAAATGGTATGCCATGTGTTTTTTTTTTGCTGTCCTGGCACCAAAGGGGCTTCCTAAATGCGGCATGCCCCCCAAAAAACATTTGTCGCTCCTTCCCTTCTGAGCCCTCTACTGCGCCCGCCGAACAATTAACATAGACATATGAGGTATGTGCTTACTCGAGAGAAATTGGGTTTCAAATACAAGTAAAAAATTTTTTCCTTTTTATCCCTTGCAAAAATTCAAAAATTGGGTCTACAAGAACATGCGAGTGTAAAAAATGAAGATTTTGAATTTTCTCCTTCACTTTGCTGCTATTCCTGTGAAACACCTAAAGGGTTAATACACTTACTGAATGTTTTTTTGAATACTTTAGGGGGTGTAGTTTTTATAATGGGGTCTTTTATGGGGTATTTCTAATATGAAGACCCTTCAAATCCACTTCAAAACTGAACTGGTCCCTGAAAAATAGTGAGTTTGAAAATTTTGTGAAAAATTTCAAAATTGCTACTGAACTTTGAAGCCCTATGGTGTCTTCCAAAAGTAAAAACTCATAAATTTTATGATTCAAACATAAAGTAGACATATTGTATATGTGAACCCCAAAAAAATATATTTTGAATATCCATTTTCCTTACAAGCAGAGAGCTTCAAAGTTAGAAAAATGCAAAAATTTCATTTTTTTCATCAAATTTTGGGATTTTTCACCAAGAAAGGATGCAAGTTACCATAAAATTTTACCACTAAGTTAAAGTAGAATATGTCACGAAAAAACAATCTCGAAATCAGAATGATAACTAAAAGCATTCCAGAGTTATTAATGTTTAAAGTGACAGTGGTCAGAATTGCAAAAAACGCTCCGGTCCTTAAGGTATAAAATGGCCTGGTCCTTAAGCGGTTAAACCCCATACCCACCCCAACCACAACATGAGGAGGCAAAAAAAAAAAAAATGCCCTCTTTACCCTTTTCTTTGCCTCTTCTCTTTCCTTCCCCTTCCTTCCTCTCAATTTTATTTTCCCTTAAAGGGGTACTCCCGTGGAAAACTTATTTTTTTAAATCAACTGGTGCCAGAAAGTTAACCCCTTAAGGACCAATACAAATAAACCTGTACGCCCCTGAAAGACCAGGCCTGTTTTTTTCAAATCGGGGATGTCTGTCTTTATTAGAGAATAACTCTGGTAACGTTTTGCCAATCACGATAACTCTGACATTGTTTTTTTGTCACAAGTTGTCCTTCATGTAAATAGTAAAAGTAAGCCGTCATCATTTGTAGGTTTTTTTTACAATGCAAAAAATCATGAAATTTTTACAAAAAATTACGATTTTTTGCTATTTTAACACTAATAGGTTGCATATTTTTATACATACTGACCAAATAGTTTATGAAACGTATACTTTCAGATGTCTACTTTATTTTGACGTATTTTTTTTTGTTTTTAATTAACTTTTTAAATTAGTTAGAAGCCTTACAATTTAACTTGAAATTTTGAAAATTTTGAAAATTTGAAAAGTAAATTTTTTTTATGTGCCATGCAAGGTTTGCAGAAATTAAAAGGTAGTAGAACATAGGAACACCCCCCCCCCAAATTACCCCATTTTAAAAATTAGACCCTAAAGGTATTTGCTAGGGGGTACAGTGAGTATTTTAACACCATAGTTTTTGCCAGGAATTATTACAAAGTCAGTGTAAAAAATTCGAAATTTGCAATTTTTCACAAATGCATCATTCGGGGGGCATATTTTTTGTACATCACTTCTGATATTGAAAGAAATGCACCCTATATTTTATTTAGCTGCTTGTCCCATGTTCGGAAATACCCCCGCTTAGGCCATATATGGTTCCTTGGCCGCGTGGTAGGACTCAGAAGGAGAGGAGCGCCATTTGGCTTTCAGGGCAGAACAGTACCCCCACCCCCACAAGTGACCCCATTTATATACCGCACCCCTACAAGTTATTGGCTGGACCAGGGACCTCTCTGATTGGTCCTTGGTTGGCTGGCAGTATAACGCATCTGTCTGTGACAGTTAAGGCTCCTGATGGATATATCCGCCATGTTGTGGGAATAAGCACCCACTCATGGCGAATATATCCATCACTGCTGCGGCTGGGTAGCTCAGTGTGTCCGCTCATGACTGCCGGCGGGAAATCCGCCGCTATGAGTGGACACACAAAGTTACCCAGCCGCAGCAGGGAGCTCATTACCGTGACTGCTGCATAATGTGTAGGATCACATGGTGGACATCCACAGCATATTACATGCTACAGATGTTCGCCAATGCGATCCTACACATTATGCATTTTTTTAAATTAGATTCATTTAATAAATGTATGTAAAATATTTTTTTTTTTACACTTTTATTACATTTTTATTTATTTTTACACTTTTATTTTATTTATTCATTTATTTTTACACTTTTAATGCTTTGGAATACTTAGTATTCCAAAGCATTGCAGTTATATGCTGCCTGCCAGTTTTCACTAGCAGGCAGCATATTAGGACGTGCCCCTGGCACGTCCTACAGGCAATACCCAGGGCAGACCTGGGGGTCTTTGTAGGATGCTCCGGGGTGCTGCAGGAGAGACAGAGGGAGCCCCCTCCCTCTGTCAGAACTCCTTACAGCGCGTGGTCACTTCTGACCCCGGCTGTAAGGGTTAAACTGTCGGGAGTGAAGTGAACTTCACTCCTGGCAGTGCGGCAGGTCCCGGCCAGCCGCGGCCACACACAGCACCCTGCAATCGAGATGCGGGGTGCTGCAGAGGAGACAGGGGGAGCCCCCTCCCTCTGTCATAACACTTACAGCCCGCGGTTACTTCCGACCGCAGCTGTAAGAGTTAAAACTGCCGGGACCGAAGTTTACTTCGGTCCTGGCAGTGCAGCAGGGTCCCGGCTGTGTGATACAGCCGAGTCCCTGCCGCGATCTCGTGGGTGCACTGGGCAGCATCCACGAGAATAATGGGCGAGTATAGACGTCCAGGTGCCGGAACGCCCGCCAACCTGGACGTCTATACTCGTCCGTGGTCGTTATCGGGTTAAACAGATTTGCAAATCACTTTTTAGGGGCTGTACTTTTTAGGGGCTGTATACTAAAGTGAAATCCAAAAAAGAAATGCATTTCCTCTGATGTCATGACCACAGTGCTCTTTGCTTACCTCTGCTGTCCATTTTAAGAACTGTCCAGAGCAGGAGAAAATCCCCATAGCAAACATATGCTACTCTGGACAGTTCATAAAATGGACAGAATGGGTAAGCAGAGAGCACTGTGGTCATGACATCAGAGGAAATGCATTTTTTTTTGTATTTCTCTTTAGTATACAGCCCCTAAAAAGTACTGGAAGGATTAAGATTTTTTAATAGAAGTGATTTACAAATCTGTTCAACTTTCTGGCACCAGTTGATTTAAAAAAAAGAAAAAAAAAGTTTTCCATGGGAGTACCCCTTTAACCCTATTTATACTTTATACTTTCACTCATTGTACTAATAAGTTAGCTGATGTACCTCTATATTTTTCCATATATTTAATCTTTTCTACTTCGGCCGGCCACATTTTTAAGGTGGGACTGGTTGCAGACATCCAATTTTTCCAAATCAGTAGTCTTCCAATGAACAATATTTTCAACAGAAAGGTGCCCTTATGGGAATTTGAGTATTTATAACAACCCAACAGGAGAAGCTTTGGATCCAATGGCAATACAGCATTTACACACTTCTCAATCTTGTTAACTTTACTAGACCAGAATTTTTGCATTTCTCTACAATCCCAAATCATATGATAAGTGTCTGCTTCTATCATTTCATATTTAGTGCTTCATGCTAAATACATTAAACTTACCTTCACACCAATCCTGCAGTGGGTCCTATTGCAGGATGAACTGACACTGCCTCCTCTGATGTCAGTATCACTTGTAGGCTGCAGGTTTAAACCAGCCTGCAGCCTACAAAAGTTTCAGGGTGTCAAAGCTTTCATCTGAATCTGCATTCTGACCTTTGGTGTACGCATATCGCAGGTTGAGAAACGCTGTCCTTATGGGATGTTACAAGTGTATCTGCTGAGGTAACTTTAAGGTGTAAATAGCCAGTCTTTCCATGGTAAAACACTGTAAATTGAAAAAGCAAATGAAAAGCTAATCCATAAGTACAATGCACAGAATGATTAAAAGGGTTTCATTCTGAATACAAAGGCTATAAAGGGGAATGCTTTAAAACCTGAGACTGCAACCATAGGGTACAACTCTACATGAAACATTTAAACATCTATTCACAAACCATTAAAATGATTGCTTCATGAGACAAAAAACACTGATATTAATATTCTCACTAGTTATTTTTCTTTAGATTTCTTTTCCCTGCTGTGTATGCTGTATAACATACCACTACTGATTGAATGGTATGTGACTGTTACCATGGAAATAGCTTTACCTCCCTCCAACACTGGGACTGTACACTAGTTTTCCATTATAATACAAGCTATAAATCGTCTCAGGATGATTGTCAATATTTATTATCTTTTATTCTGCAGATATTATAAATTCTGTAAATAACCTCAAACCACTCAAACGTTAAGTCATATAATAACAAACAAAGCAAACTTCTTAACCCTAATGCAAATGTAATCAATAGATATGAGTGAATTTTGAAAAAATTGATTCAGCCGATTCGCTGAATTTTTGAAAAAATTTGGTTTGGCCTACAGCTTGGAGGTGGCAGAAGCATGAGGAGACCATATAGTGCCAGAAAGACACAGCCTGGAGTTGCTGGAAGCAAGAGCAGACCATATAGTGGCTGAATGACAAAGCCTGGAGTTGGCGGCAGCATGAGGAGACCATATTGGGGCTGAATGACAGCCTGGAGTTAGCGGCAGCATGAGGAGACCATATAGTGACTGAATGACACAGCCTGGAGGTGGCGGAAGCATGAGGAGACCATATAGTTGCAGAATGAGACAGCCTGGGGGGGGCAGCATCATGAGGAGAACATGTGGTGGCAGAATGAAACAGCATGGAGCTGGCATCTGCATGACGAAAACATATGGTGGCTGTATGAGGCAGCCTGGAGGTGGCATCAGCAGCATCAGGAGTCCTGCAAGTGACCCGGTGACCATAGTGGGGTGGTGAGTGGCAATACCAGTACCAGGTGATGAAGGTGGGTGAAAAAAGGAGAAATTGGCATCAGATGTGTGGTATCAGGTGGGTGGAAGGATCAGAACAGTAGCTGAAGCTGGTAGGCAGAAGAAAACGGTCTCTTTTGTAAAAGTGTTAGTGTGCACAAGTAAGTATTGAAGATATGCATGATGTAAAACTTAAATTTTCTTGTAAGAATATTATTAAAAGTTATGTGCCAAAACTTTTTTTTAAATCAAACAAGGTGTGCAAAAAACACCATGTGCCACGTACACCCTCAAGTATTGATATGATGCAAAGACCTCTAAAAGGTGGAAGGGAACAACGTATGGTTCATTGTGACCGGTGGGGTAAAAACTTCCCCTGTAAGGCCCTACTCTCGCATTATTAATTCTCTTCTTGGTAAGTGTTACTCACCCTAAAAAGGGTGGCCCCACACAGGAACTCTCCCTTTTTCCACCTGCAAACACTGCTATTTCCCAGGATTTATAGGTGGAAAAGGGAGAGGTTCCTGTGTGGGGCCGCCCTTTTTAAGTAACACTTTCCTCCAAAAGTTGGAAGGGAACAACGTATTGTCCATTGTAGCAGGTGGGGGTAAAAAAATTATTCACCTGTAAGGCCCTACTCTCACCCTATTAATTCCCTTCTTGGCAAGTGTTACTCGTCCTAAAAAGAGCGGCCCCTCACAGGAAACTCACCCTATTTCCACCTAAAAACCCTTTGAAATGGCAGTATTTGTAGTTGGAAATAGGGAGAGGTTCCTGTGTGAGGATGGCCTTTTTAGGGCGAGTAACACTTGCCAAGAATGGAATTAATAATGCAAGAGTAGGGCCTTACAGGGGAAGTTTTTACCCCCACCGGTTACAATGGACCATACTTTGTTCCCTACCATTTTTTAGAGGTCTTTGCTTCACATCAGTACTAGGTGGTGTAGGTGGCACATGGTGTTTTTTGCACACCTTTCCTTTTGTTTGATTTAAAAAAAAATAATTGGGTACATATATTTTATCCTAAAAAAAGTTACGTTTTAGCTGATGCATATCTTTAACACTTACTTGTGGTCTCATGGCGAGGAATGTTTGTAACTGGGGGCAGCGCCTTAAATCTTTTTTGCACTATCCATATATGTAAACTCTTGGTGTGGCACCATGGTCTGATGCATCAGGTTTTGGTGTGTGGAAATCTTGGCTGATCCATGCCATATTCATCTTCACAAGGGTCAGGCAACCCAGCTCTTCCAGGGCAAACTCTGCTATTTGCGGCCACAAATCAAGTTTAGCTGCTCAGAAGTCCAGCGGATCTTCAAGGTGTGTTGGCATGGTCATTTTAAGCTATACCACAACCCGCTGGTTAAGGTTCTGCTCCAGGTCTACCTGCTGCTGATTAGTGTTGAGCACGAATATTCGTAATGCAAATTTTTTTATCGCGAATATTGGCACTTTGCGATTTCACAAATATTTAGAATATAGTGCTATATATTCGTAATGACGAATATTATTTTATTATTTTTTTTGTTTTTCACATGCACATTTTTATGCAAATTTTTATGCAAATTTTTCATGCGAACATGAAAGAAAAGTGAACGAACATAGCGAATATGCTAGTTTTGCGAACATAGGATGAATAATCAATATATTAGTGAATTCGAATATGGCCCCTGCCTCTCATCACTATTGCTGCTGATGAGTTGCTTCACTATGTGGGTGAAGAAAGCTACTCATCAGCAATTACAGACTCAGGCTGCTGCTGATGGAGCCGGTACTGCTCCTGCCACCCCACCCCTCCCCAGCAGCCATGGCAGTGGAAGGTGAGTGCAGAGGGCCCCCCGAGTCAGACCTGCTAGCGGATGGACGATAGCGCAGATAGGCATCGGCCAACTGATAACGTAGGATGTCTCTGTAGTAGGTCAGTTTTTCCTCCCTCTCAGTGGGTGTAAAAAAGGCCCCCATTTTGTGCCGGTAGTGAGGGTTCAATAAGGTGAAGAGCCAGTAGTCATCCCGCTGCCGAATGGTGACAATTCGGCATTCATTATGCAAGCAAGTGAGCATGCATCGTGCCATTTGTGCAAGTGACTCGGAGAGACTTCCTGCCTCCATCTCCACTGCATACTGCCATGGTGTGTCTGGGTCCTCTGTCTCACCTTCCTCATAACCCTCTAGCTCCTCTGGCTGCTCCTGCTCCTCCTCTCCTGTCAGATTACTAGAAAAACCGCCCATCTCGCGAAACCTAAGCTGTGCTCCACTGTGCCCCTCCCCAGTTTAGCCCCCAGAGGGCTCATGTTGCTGTGATATGTAGGTGCCTTGTCTCCAGTGCCCTGACCAGCCATCGTTTCCAACACATGTTGTAGTAAATGAAGCAGTAGAATGATGTTGTTCATCCTGTAATCCTGGTGACTGATATTAATGTGGCTTCCTCAAAGGGCTAAGCAAAGGGCAAGTGTCACATATGAGCTGCCACTGGTTGACACTGAAGTTATCCGCTTGGATTATCAAGAAATAGGTGATGGCTTTTCTCTGTTCATATAGTCGGTCCAACATATGCAGGGTGGAATTCCAACGTGTGGAAACATTGCAATTCAGACTATGTTGGGGGATACCGTTTTGACGCTGCACCTCAAGGAGCGTTTGCTTTGCGGTATACAAGTGGCTGAAGTGAAGTGGAAAGTTTCCTTCCCATTGTTAGGATGTCTTGCATATGGGGGGAACACTTCAGGAACCTCTTGACAACCAGATCGAACACGTGTGCCATGCAGGGCGCATGTCTAAGGCTTCCTTGTCGCAGCACAGACAAGATGTTCTTCTCGTTGTCAGTCACCATGCTTCCCATTTCCAGTTTTCGTGGAGTAAGCCATGATTTGATTTCTTGATAAATTACTTTTATCAGTTCCTCCCCTATGTGACTCTGTTTGCCAAGGCAAACCATGTGAAAAACAGCATGACACCGCCATGCCCTGCACACATGGCATGCTGGAGGTGCACTGAGACTTGTTTCTGCAGTGGAAGCTGAGGACACGGTGGAGGATGAGGAAGCGGAGTCACACACTATCAGAGGACCAATGGCCTGAGAGCGTGGAGGCGAAAGCGGCATGACCTGTCCAAGTTGCTGTTGTGGCTGTGCAGGAACCACATTTACCCAGTGGGCCGTAAAGGACATGTATTGTCCCTGACCGTAGTTACAGCTCCACATGTCGGCGCTGCCGTGCACTTTTGTACACACCGACAGGCTCAAGGACTGGCCCACCTCCTGTTGTACAAAATTGTGCAAGGCTTGTCCTGCCTTCTTCGTAAAGAAATGACAGCTTGAGACTCTCCACCTCGGCTTGGCACAAGCCACAAATTCTCTGAAAGGTGCAGAGTCCACCACTTGAAAAGGGAGGGACGGCAGCACCAGCAACTTGGACATGAGCACATTCAAATTCTGCACGGTTTGATGAGTGGGCGCGGTTGAATTGTGCCTGAGGAACCCACCAAATGCTGACTCTGATGAAGTGGATGACCGTGTTAACCAATTGATAATGGCAGATGGGTTGCTGGTCGAGACACGACCGCTAGCTGATTCCTACTGCCACTTGCCCTTAGTCTGCTGCGACCTCTGCCTGATGAATTTAGGCCTTTGCCTCTCCTCTGTGAACACCCTGGCACTTCTCTGCCTGACATACTTAGTGCATATATGAGGGGAGTACAATACGCTCCACTAGGCTTAAAACAGTATTTGTCTACAACACCAGCAGGTGTGTACTTTTTCCTGGCCTTTTACAGTATCTAGGCCAGTGGTCTGAAACTCAAAATATCTGGGGGATACTGGAGGTAGCGGCTGGGTGAGGCTGTCACATTTAATGCACCCATCATACGCCCCTCATCATCTACCAGCAACCACCCCCCCCATATTCCGCCTACCGCAATAAGTGATGACATAGCACGCGCTGTGCAGGATCTTGGCGTCCGTGTGCTGCGCTTGCGATGACGTCACTCACCACGCGCACCTCCGCAGGAAGTCCCCACAGGCAGATGTAAGTTGCAGTTGAGTGACGGGGCAAGACTGGTTGCCCCGTCATATGTGCACTGGTTCCCATATGTGCACTGTGTTTGCCGAAGTGTGTGAAGTCTTCCGGTATTTAGCCCTGCCTGCCTGAAGCATGGCTAAATGCCTGAAGAAATCACCTGCCCAGCGCCTGAAACTGCATGTCACGGGCGTCGGGCTATACAAATTCATGATCCCTGGTGTGGGCCGCAAAATTTTATTCCACGGGCCGCAAATGGCCCACGGGCCGGGAGTTTGAGACCCCTGATCTAGGCCCTTAAGACTTTAACAGGAACAAAATGGTACACCACTTAGATGTATGTATGTGGTATGCACTTATGTGGGGAGGACAATGCGCTCCAGTACGCTTAAAACGGTATTTGTCTAAAACACCAGCAGGTGTGTACTTTTGGCTGGCCTTTCACAGTATCTAGGCCCTTAAGACTTTAACAGGAACATTTAGATGTATGTACAGGTTACACTTAATAGAGGACAATATGCTTTTAGTGATCTGCTCACCCTAACTGGCTGGCTACTATTAGCATTTCAGTTGTTGTACACACCAGTGCTGCAGCACACAGTTGCTGTGTACTACACCCAAAATTTCTCTCTCAATCTCACTCCCTTTCCTATCTGTGCTTCTAGGCTGGATTTGGGCTTGAGGTGAATCGTTGCTGTAAAAAAGCTTTTCTGTGCAACACACTGCTGTCTGTCCCTCTCTCTCTGTAATAGAACGCTGATATGACTGGCCTCAAGATGGCTGCCAATTATATAGGGCTGTGACATCACAGGAGGGGTTGGCTGCTGACAAGCTGCATCCTGCATGTGATTCAGGGTCATCCCGCCTACCCTTGTTCCCACCTTCCCAGGATTCCTTGCCCCATGTCCTCACATGTGGATCCACCATTTTAGATGCCCGGCCCCTGGAGCCTGGACCTCACTAAATGGAGTTTAATGAAGCGATTCGCGCTATGGAATCGGGGCAATTTTCACATTTGTTACAAATCAAATTTTTCCTAAAATTCATAATGAATTCGGATTTGTCTGATTCGATTCGCTCATCCCTTGTAATCAACAACTAAATACTTTCTCCTTAATACAGTAAAAGGAATTGTCAAACACTGTAGTGCAATGTGCAGTTGCCCTTTTTCGTTGTAAAGAATAGAACATATTCTTTTTCCTGCATGCCTTTTATTGAATCAAGAATAAATTGTGTGTAAATTGGAGCTGCTGGGTGCCATCTTTTTGTCTGCTGTGATTATATGAATTTTTCTTCTTCTCTGGACTGAGTCAGTGGGATTTGTTTACACGTATTACTGTAAAATCCAGATTAGGTCAACACTGAAAACTGAACTATGGAGTAAAATAATATATTTTATGCTTGGAGACATGAAATACTGTTACGCCGAGCGCTCCGGGTCCCCGCTCCTCCCCGGAGCGCTCGCTACACTCCTCTCACTGCAGCGCCCCGGTCGGTTCCACGGACCCGGGGCGCTGCGATACCGCCTCTGGCCGGGATGCGATTCGCGATGCGGGTAGCGCCCGCTCGCGATGCGCACCCCGGCTCCCGTACCTGACTCGCTCCCCGTCAGTTCTGTCCCGGCGCGCGCGGCCCCGCTCCCTAGGGCGCGCGCGCGCCGGGTCTTTGCGATTTAAAGGGCCACTGCGCCGCTGATTGGCGCAGTGGTTCCAATTAGTGTTTACACCTGTGCACTTCCCTATATCACCTCACTTCCCCTTCACTCCCTCGCCGGATCTTGTTGCCTTAGTGCCAGTGAAAGCGTTTCCTTGTGTGTTCCTAGCCTGTGTTCCAGACCTCCTGCCGTTGCCCCTGACTACGATCCTTGCTGCCTGCCCCGACCTTCTGCTACGTCCGACCTTGCTTCTGTCTACTCCCTTGTACCGCGCCTATCTTCAGCAGCCAGAGAGGTTGAGCCGTTGCTAGGGGATACGACCTGGTCACTACCGCCGCAGCAAGACCATCCCGCTTTGCGGCGGGCTCTGGTGAAAACCAGTAGTGACTTAGAACCGATCCTCTAGCACGGTCCACGCCAATCCCTCTCTGGCACAGAGGATCCACTACCTGCCAGCCGGCATCGTGACAGTAGATCCGGCCATGGATCCCGCTGAAGTTCCTCTGCCAGTTGTCGCTGACCTCACCACGGTGGTCGCCCAGCAGTCACAACAGATTGCGCAACAAGGCCAACAGCTGTCTCAACTGACTGTTATGCTACAACAGTTACTACCACAGCTCCAGCAACCATCTCCTCCGCCAGCTCCTGTACCTCCTCCGCAGCGAGTGGCCGCTTCTGGACTACGACTATCCTTGCCGGATAAATTTGATGGGGACTCTAAGCTTTGCCGTGGCTTCCTTTCCCAATGTTCATTACACTTGGAGATGATGTCGGACCAGTTCCCCACTGAAAGGTCTAAGGTGGCTTTCGTAGTCAGCCTGCTGTCTGGAAAAGCCCTGGCTTGGGCCACACCGCTCTGGGACCGCAATGACCCCGTCACTGCCTCTGTACACTCCTTCTTCTCGGAAATTCGAAGTGTCTTTGAGGAACCTGCCCGAGCCTCTTCTGCTGAGACTGCCCTGTTGAACCTGGTCCAGGGTAATTCTTCCGTTGGCGAGTATGCCGTACAATTCCGTACTCTTGCTTCTGAATTATCCTGGAACAATGAGGCCCTCTGCGCGACCTTTAAAAAAGGCCTATCCAGCAACATTAAAGATGTTCTGGCCGCACGAGAAATGCCTGCTAATCTTCATGAACTTATTCACCTAGCCACTCGCATTGACATGCGTTTTTCCGAAAGGCGTCAGGAGCTCCGCCAAGATATGGACTCTGTTCGCACGAGGCATTTCTTCTCCTCGGCTCCTCTCTCCTCTGGTTCCCTGCAATCTGTTCCTGTGCCTCCCGCCGTGGAGGCTATGCAGGTCGACCGGTCTCGCCTGACATCTCAAGAGAGGACACGACGCCGCATGGAGAACCTCTGCCTGTACTGTGCTAGTACTGAACACTTCCTGAGGGATTGTCCTATCCGCCCTCCCCGCCTGGAAAGACGTACCCTGACTCCGCACAAAGGTGAGACAATCCTTGATGTCCACTCTGCTTCTCCACGTCTTACTGTGCCTGTGCGGATGTCTGCCTCTGCCTTCTCCTTCTCTTCTGTGGCCTTCTTGGACTCTGGATCTGCAGGAAATTTTATTTTGGCCTCTCTCGTCAACAGGTTCAACATCCCAGTGACCAGTCTCACCAGACCCCTTTACATCAATTGTATAAACAATGAAAGATTGGACTGTTCCATACGTTTCCGCACGGAGCCCCTTCTAATGAGCATCGGATCTCATCACGAGAGGATTGAACTTTTGGTCCTCCCCAATTGCACCTCGGAAATTCTCCTTGGACTTCCCTGGCTTCAACTTCATTCCCCAACCCTGGATTGGTCCACTGGGGAGATCAAGAGTTGGGGGCCCTCTTGTTCCAAGGACTGTCTAAAACCGGTTCCCAGTAACCCTTGCCGTAACTCTGTGCTTCCTCCAGTAACCGGTCTCCCTAAGGCCTATATGGACTTCGCGGATGTTTTCTGCAAAAAACAAGCGGAGACTTTACCTCCTCACAGGCCTTATGATTGTCCTATCGACCTCCTCCCGGGCACTACTCCACCCCGGGGCAGAATTTATCCTCTCTCTGCCCCAGAGACTCTTGCCATGTCTGAATACGTCCAGGAGAATCTAAAAAAGGGCTTTATCCGTAAATCCTCCTCTCCTGCCGGAGCCGGATTTTTCTTTGTGTCCAAAAAAGATGGCTCTCTACGTCCTTGCATTGACTACCGCGGACTTAATAAAATCACGGTTAAGAACCGCTACCCCTTACCCCTCATCTCTGAACTCTTTGATCGCCTCCAAGGTGCCCACATCTTTACTAAATTGGACTTAAGAGGCGCCTATAACCTCATCCGCATCAGAGAGGGGGATGAGTGGAAAACAGCATTTAACACCAGAGATGGACACTTTGAGTATCTGGTCATGCCCTTTGGCCTGTGCAACGCCCCTGCTGTCTTCCAAGACTTTGTTAATGAAATTTTTCGTGATCTGTTATACTCCTGTGTTGTTGTATATCTTGATGATATCCTAATTTTTTCGGCCAATCTAGAAGAACACCGCCAGCATGTCCGTATGGTTCTTCAGAGACTTCGTGACAATCAACTCTATGCTAAAATTGAGAAATGTCTGTTTGAATGCCAATCTCTTCCTTTTCTAGGATACTTGGTCTCTGGCCAGGGACTACAAATGGATCCAGATAAACTCTCTGCCGTCTTAGATTGGCCACGCCCCTCCGGACTCCGTGCCATCCAACGTTTTTTGGGGTTCGCCAATTATTACAGGCAATTTATTCCACATTTTTCTACCATTGTGGCTCCTATTGTGGCTTTAACCAAAAAAAATGCCGATCCCAAGTCTTGGCCTCCTCAAGCGGAAGACGCCTTTAAACGACTCAAGTCTGCCTTCTCTTCGGCTCCCGTGCTCTCCAGACCTGACCCATCTAAACCCTTCCTATTGGAGGTTGATGCCTCCTCAGTGGGAGCTGGAGCTGTCCTTCTACAAAAAAACTCTTCCGGGCATGCTGTTACTTGTGGTTTTTTTTCTAGGACCTTCTCTCCGGCGGAGAGGAACTACTCCATCGGGGATCGAGAGCTTCTAGCCATTAAATTAGCACTTGAGGAATGGAGGCATCTGCTGGAGGGATCAAGATTTCCAGTTATTATTTACACCGATCACAAGAACCTCTCATACCTCGAGTCTGCCCAACGGCTGAATCCTCGTCAGGCCAGGTGGTCTCTGTTCTTTGCCCGATTTAATTTTGAAATTCACTTTCGGCCTGCTGATAAGAACATTAGGGCCGATGCTCTCTCTCGTTCCTCAGATGCTTCTGAAATTGAACTCTCTCCTCAACACATCATTCCTCCTGACTGCCTGATTTCCACTTCTCCAGCCTCCATCAGGCAAACTCCTCCAGGAAAGACCTTTGTTTCTCCACGCCAACGCCTCGGAATCCTCAAATGGGGTCACTCCTCCCATCTCGCAGGTCATGCGGGCATCAAGAAATCTGTGCAACTCATCTCTCGCTTCTATTGGTGGCCGACTCTAGAGACTGATGTGGTGGACTTTGTGCGAGCCTGCACTATCTGTGCCCGGGATAAGACTCCTCGCCAGAAGCCCGCTGGTTTTCTTCTTCCTCTGCCTGTTCCCGAACAACCTTGGTCTCTGATTGGTATGGATTTTATTACTGACTTACCCCCATCCCATGGCAACACTGTTATTTGGGTGGTCGTTGATCGATTCTCCAAAATGGCACATTTCATCCCTCTTCCTGGTCTTCCTTCAGCGCCTCAGTTGGCTAAACAATTTTTTGTACACATTTTTCGTCTTCACGGGTTGCCTACGCAGATCGTCTCGGATAGAGGCGTCCAATTTGTGTCTAAATTCTGGAGGGCTCTCTGTAAACAACTCAAGATTAAATTAAATTTTTCTTCTGCATACCATCCTCAATCCAATGGACAAGTAGAAAGAATTAACCAGATCTTGGGTGACTATTTACGACATTTTGTTTCCTCCCGCCAGGATGACTGGGCAGATCTTCTACCTTGGGCCGAATTCTCGTATAATTTCAGAATCTCTGAATCTTCCTCCAAATCCCCGTTTTTCGTGGTGTACGGCCGTCACCCTCTTCCCCCCCTCCCTACCCCCTTGCCCTCTGGTCTGCCCGCTGTGGATGAAATTTCTCGTGATCTTTCCATCATATGGAGAGAGACCCAAAATTCTCTCTTACAGGCTTCTTCACGCATGAAGAGATTCGCGGATAAGAAAAGAAGAGCTCCCCCCATTTTTTCCCCTGGAGACAAGGTATGGCTCTCCGCCAAATATGTCCGCTTCCGTGTCCCTAGCTATAAGTTGGGACCACGCTATCTTGGTCCTTTCAAGATTTTGCGCCAGATTAATCCTGTCTCTTACAAACTTCTTCTTCCTCCTTCTCTTCGTATTCCTAATGCCTTTCATGTTTCTCTTCTTAAACCACTTATCATTAACCGTTTCTCTCCCAAATCTGTTCCCCCCACTCCTGTCTCCGGCTCCTCGGACATCTTCTCCGTCAAGGAAATTTTAGCATCTAAAAAGGTCAGAGGGAAAACCTTCTTTTTAGTGGATTGGGAGGGTTGTGGTCCAGAAGAGAGGTCCTGGGAACCTGAGGACAATATCCTGGACAAAAGTCTGGTCCTCAGGTTCTCAGGCTCCAAGAAGAGGGGGAGACCCAAGGGGGGGGGGGTACTGTTACGCCGAGCGCTCCGGGTCCCCGCTCCTCCCCGGAGCGCTCGCTACACTCCTCTCACTGCAGCGCCCCGGTCGGTTCCACGGACCCGGGGCGCTGCGATACCGCCTCTGGCCGGGATGCGATTCGCGATGCGGGTAGCGCCCGCTCGCGATGCGCACCCCGGCTCCCGTACCTGACTCGCTCCCCGTCAGTTCTGTCCCGGCGCGCGCGGCCCCGCTCCCTAGGGCGCGCGCGCGCCGGGTCTTTGCGATTTAAAGGGCCACTGCGCCGCTGATTGGCGCAGTGGTTCCAATTAGTGTTTACACCTGTGCACTTCCCTATATCACCTCACTTCCCCTTCACTCCCTCGCCGGATCTTGTTGCCTTAGTGCCAGTGAAAGCGTTTCCTTGTGTGTTCCTAGCCTGTGTTCCAGACCTCCTGCCGTTGCCCCTGACTACGATCCTTGCTGCCTGCCCCGACCTTCTGCTACGTCCGACCTTGCTTCTGTCTACTCCCTTGTACCGCGCCTATCTTCAGCAGCCAGAGAGGTTGAGCCGTTGCTAGGGGATACGACCTGGTCACTACCGCCGCAGCAAGACCATCCCGCTTTGCGGCGGGCTCTGGTGAAAACCAGTAGTGACTTAGAACCGATCCTCTAGCACGGTCCACGCCAATCCCTCTCTGGCACAGAGGATCCACTACCTGCCAGCCGGCATCGTGACAAATACATTCTGTATTTTGAGAGCCTACATCTTTTTACTCGGACCAAAGGGATATTTAACATATATATTGATGTTTCCTCTCGTATATGGTCATTGCTAGATTGTGCCTTATAGGATCCCTTTTTTAAATGATATAGGTACTTCTATTATATCGGGGTGTTGTGTGTGTATGGTGGGTGCATCACCTCTTTCTTATCTTATTTATCAATTTCCGAGGAATTATCTGGGCCCTCCATTTTCTTATTTTGTTAGCTAGCACTTTGTTTTTAGTGCCACTTTTATGATGGGTGGGTCTTGACAGTCTTCAATACATGTTTCATCCAAAACAAGGTTGGGTTCTGTTTATGTTAAGTTTCTAGAAGTCTAAATTTCACTGATACTGTATATCCCGGCGTATAAGACAACTTTTTAACCCCGAATTTTCTTCTGAAAATTCGGGGGTCGTCTTATACGCCGGGTATTGAGGTCCAGGATAGGAAAACTTCTGATTATCTGCCCAGGCCGGATCCCGTGTGTGGCTGCAGGCGGGGGCCGGCCAGAGCTAATACTGTATACTAAAAACCAGGGGGCCTCCAGCTGTTGTGAAACTACAACTCCCAGCATGGCAAAGGCTGTCCGGGCATGCTGGGAGTTGTAGTTTTACAACAGCTGGAGGCCCCCTGGTTTTTAGTATACAGTATTAGTTTTTAGCTGCTCTGGCCGGCCCCCGCCTGCAGCCACACACGGGAGCCGGCCCGGGCAGATAATCATAGGTATTCCTATGCCGGACATCCCTGTGTCCCGAAAAATCTTTTCGGGACATAAGGATGTCCGCCGGTCACTTACCATTCCCCGGCGGTGCGTGTCCTCCTGCGATCCTCCTTCGGTCCTCCTGCGGTCCGGTCCTTCGTCTCTATGGTTGTACACACAGGACGTCAGTGACGTCACGTGCCTACAACCATAGAGGCAGAGGAGCGCAGGACCAGGAGGACCGCGTGAGGACGCCCGCCGACCGGGGCCTGGTGAGTGACCGGCCGTGCTATCTTAAGTGATCCGGTCACCGCTCCCCAGTCCCGGCACCTACTGCTATGGTCCATAGGCTAGAGCAGTAGATGGTGACCCGGGCCGGAGGAGCGGTGATCGGAACACTGTTGGGGCAAACCAGTACAGACATACAGCCTGCAGCCATACACTGTATATGGCTGGAAGCTGTATGTCTGTTGGGGGGAGCTGCCAATCTAATGTGGGGGGAGCTGCCTACTATTGTGGGGGAACTGCTGACCTAATGTGGGGGGAGCTGCCTACAAATGTGGGGGGGAGCTGCCTACAAATGTCGGGGGAGCTGCCTACAAATGTGGGGGGAGCTGCCTACTATTGTGGGGGAACTGCCTACTATTGTGGGGGAAATGCTGACCAAATGTGGGAGAATTGCCTACAAATGTTGGGGGAGCTGCCTACTATTGTGGGGGAACTGCTGACCTAATGTGGGGGGAGCTGCCTACAAATGTGGTGGAGCTGCCTACTATTGTGGGGAAACTGCTACTAATGTGGGGGAGCTGCCTACTAATGTGGGGTAACTGCTGACCTAATGTGGGGTACCTCCCGACCTATTGTGGGGGAGCTGCCTACTATTGTGGGGGAACTGCTGACCTAATGTGGGGGAACTGCCGACCTAATGTGGGGGAGCTGGCAATCTAATGTGGGGGAACTGGCAACCTAACGTGGGGGAACTGGCAACCTAATGTGGGGGAACTATCAACTTAATGTGGGGGAACTGCCAACTTAATGTGGGGGGAACTATACTCCCTACCTAATGTGGGGGGAACTATACTGCCTACCTAATGTGGGGGGAACTATACTGCCTACCTAATGTGGGGGAACTTGATGCCTACCTAATGTGGGGGGAACTACAAGGTACCGTACATCGCGGTAGGAGGGGTAGTCTTATATGGCGAGTATATCCCAAACTCTATATTTTAACTGTAAAAGTTGGGGGTCGTCTTATACGCCAAGTCGTCTTATACGCCGGCATGTGCGGTTATTCCATGTTTCTTTTTTTCACTATTAAACATAGTGCAAATATCTCTAATGAAATACTCAAACTCCATCCTGTTATCATTAATATCTGGAAACTCTTAGTCTATTAAATTTCAGAAAAAGAATTGTTTAGTCCATATACATGATGACATCTTTTCTCAGTGACAAACAGCTATCTGACATATAAACTGGTGTGTGGTCGTAAGAGTTATTGGCCCAGATTTATCAAACTGTGTGAGAGAAAAAGTGGAGAGATTTTCCCACAGCAACCAATCACAGCTCAGCTTTTACTTTACTAGAGCTTCTTAGCTGAGTTGTGATTGGCTGCTGTGGGAAAATCCCTTTATTTTTTCTCTCACACAAAGAATAGTTTATACAGGCTCACTCAAATAACACCACCTCAATTCTGAGCACAATAAGATCTCACCAATACCCAAAGTGAGAAAAAAATGAATCAATCAAATCCGTGGCTCAAGGAATAAATGGCTACAGGCAAAAAATGGAACAAAAATGTAATAAAGAAAACACAATTCCCTATAAAATATAGTTTACATATATTGTCACACCCACAGGGCCCAAGTGGGTATGACATAAACTCACATATGCAAAATACCATAAAACACTAAAATATGCCCAATAGAATGAAAAAAATTATTAGTAGACTACTTAATTTCTTAGATAGACTGTGTCAGTCCTGCCGATTATATTTGATCTGTGCCAACTACCTGTCTGACCTAAGAGTGCTGGTGACCATCTGGTCCAAGCAGGAGTGAGACTGTGACTCAAGCTAATGGATCTAAGCAATCTGATCTGACCTGTCCGTGTAGAAGAATCAAAGCTGGGTCGGAGTGAAGATTTACAGCGGCAATCCTACCTGTAGAATGCACGACTGACAGGTGAGTGGTACAGTATACCAATCTATACTTAATTCCTGACCTGGAGTTAGACCCGGCAGAGACTGAGATCACTCGTTATATATAGTTACATTCTTGTGCAAGTGACATGGTTATATTTAAGGTTAGGTTTTCTATGGGGATTTGCTTGTTCTCTGGACAGTTCCTGACATTGATAGAGGTATCAGCAGAGAGCACTGTGGTCAGGCTGAAAAGAAATTAAAAAAGAAAAGAACTTCCTCTGTAGTATACAGCAGCTGATAAGTACTGGAAGGATTAAGATTTTTATATAGAAAAAAAAATGTTTTCCACTGAAGTTACCCTTTAAAGGGGTACTCCACTGGGAATAAAAATTTTAAGCAACTGGTGCCAGAAAGTTAAACAGATTTGTAAATGACTTCTATTAAAAAATCTTAATTCTTCCAGTACTTATCAGCTGCTGTTATGATACACAGGAAGTTCTTTTCTTTTTGAATTTTCATTTCTGCCTGACCACAGTGCTCTCTGCTGGCACCTCTGTCCATTTTAGGAACTGTCCAGAGCAGGATAGGTTTTTTTTATGGGGATTTGCTCCTACTCTGGATAGTTCCTAAAATGGACAGATGTGTCAGCAGAGAGCACTGTGGTCAGGCAGAAAGGAAATTCAAAAAGAAAAGAACTTCCTGTGTATCATAACAGCAGCTGATAAGTACTGGAAGGATTAAGATTCTTTAACCCTCCATTTTACAAGAAAAATTCGAAAAGGGGGCATGGCCATGGGGAAAGTGGGCGTGTTCCCAGCAAAAGGGGTGTGTCCCTGACAGTTTTGAAAAATCCCAACATATTTTCTAAGGTTTCCACAGCAAATGTAGTGGATTTGAGCTGAGGAAAACCAGACAGATCAGAGCATGTGTAACAAAAGCGAAGCGTAGAGAAAAGTGCAAAA
Organism: Hyla sarda; assembly: GCF_029499605.1. Taxonomy (NCBI): domain Eukaryota; kingdom Metazoa; phylum Chordata; class Amphibia; order Anura; family Hylidae; genus Hyla; species Hyla sarda. Next base: position 452,908,148 of record NC_079189.1, read on the forward strand.
TATAGGGAAACCTTAGTAAACACCTTAGGAAAATACCTGTCGGAAATTAATACCCACGACAAAACTACACTCCACTCTTAGTAAATAAACCCCATTATTTTTATTCTGTGGGTCAATATGATTACAGTGATACCCAATGTATTAAAGGGGTCATCCAGGAAAAAACTTTTTGTTTATATATATATATATATCAACTGGCTCCAGAAAGTTAAACAGATTTGTAAATTATTTCTATTCAAAAATCTTAATCCTTTCAGTACTTTTTAGCTGCTGAAGTTGAGTTGTTCTTTTCTGTCTAAGTGCTCTCTGACGACACGTGTCTCGGGAACTTTCCAAAGTAGAAGCAAATCCCCATAGCAAACCTATTCTACTCTGTGCAGTTTCTGAGACAAGCAGAGATATCAGCAGAGAGCACTATGGCCAGACAGAAAAGAACAAGTCAACTTCAGCAGCTGATAATTATTGGAAAGATTAAGATTTTTTATAGAAGTAATTTACAAATCTGTTTAACTTTCTGGAGCCATTTGATATATAAAAAAAAGTTTTTTCCTGGAATACCCCTTTAAGGTTTTACTACATAAAAAATATCCTGTATATACTCGAGTATAAGCCAACCCAAATATAAGCCATATTATTGACTCGAGTATACGCCTTGGGTGGGAAATGCAGCAGCCCCCATATACACACATAAACAGCCCCCATATATACATACCCCCATATACAAACATAAACAGACCTCATATATACAAAGCCCACATATATACAACTTGACACCAAAAGAAAAATCTCTGAAGGTTCCAGGGTGTTAAATCATAAACAAAATTTAAGGGGTGACCCCCTGGTGTGGACACCCCTTACTAGAAACCACCCCCATAAAATTGTAATGTTTATTATATACTGTTTTAAAGTTGTACCCTCCCCAAAAAAATGTTAATATTATCAGCGGTATAGAAGTCCTCTCAAAGAGCCAGATTAACCACTTATATACCACTGATAATTTTAACATTTGTTTTTAGAGGGTACAGCTTTTAAACAGTATATAATAAACATTACCATTTTATGGGGTTTCTAGTAAGGGTTTTCCCCACCAGGGGGTCACCCCTTAAAGGTTGCTTATCACATATATACAAAGCCCCCATATACACACATACACAGCCTCCCATAAGGAAATACCATTAAAGGATAACTCTCATTGCAACTAAAGTTATACTGCCCGGACTGCCATAAAATAAAACAGTAAAGGGGACCCCTGTATAGATGGAACTTTTCAATCACTTTTAATTAATTTTTTTTAATGATATATGAAGTAACAAAAAATCTGCAATTCTAGTCTTTTAGGTGTATTTTTTTAAATGTTTACGCTATTCACTGTCGCCCCCCTGACATCGCCCCCTGACATCACCACTGAGTGCCCTTTAACATCTCTCACTGACATCGCCCCTTGATATCACCCCGGACATCACCCCCTGATATTGTTTCTGTTCTTACTGTAGCTTAACCAACCTTCACAGTATACCTTAAAGTGACAGCAACTTATTTTAACAGCAAGAGATAAGTAAATAAATCTTAAGCAGTAATGTTAATACTCCTAGTCCAACAGCTGCTGCCTACTACTACTTCCATATTGCTCCAACAAAATATTCTATTCCTTCAGCATATCATACAGTGGGGGAAAAAAGTATTTAGTCAGCCACCAATTGTGCAAGTTCTCCCACTTAAAAAGATGAGACAGGCCTGTAATTTTCATCATAGGTATACCTCAACTATGAGAGACATAGGGGGTATTTATCAAAGGATGTATGTGTTTTTTTCCCATAACTTTGGCGCAATACTTTGGTGCAGTGTCTTTTTGCACCAAAGTTTGGCGCATCTTCTCCACTGTCATTTTTACAACTTTCTCAAAATCCCACGGTCCTGTTTGTGATTTTAACTTTAGTCAGTAATTCATAATTTGCGTCAATCGATCTTTGGCGCAATTTTTCGCCTTTAGAGGGTTTTTTTTGGCGCAATTCACCGCCAAGAAATTTTGCTCATGGAAAACACACATAGCAATGTCAGAAAATGTAAAGACGTCAAAATACATTAAAAAAAGTTTTTGTGAAAGCAGCGATGCCTTCAGGGGCTGCGCAATACTATCCTGCTACATAGTTGTCTCTGAGGGACCTTCGCCCTCCGTTGATCCAGCATTGGACATGGCCACACAGGTTCAGGAAAGTTAAGCACTAAAGTAACCAAACAAAAAAAAAATACTCAAGTTAAAAATAAAATACATTTCACATGGTGGCTATAAACCCCACAAAAGAAAACTCACGTCGCTTGCTGATATACTGGAGGAGGGACTCCGAAATGGCTTCTCTACAGGGTAAAATATGCTGTCCTCTGTGGCGGTAAGTTCTGTGTAAAAGGCGCTGTGAACAGCTGATTTCAATATTTGAGCCAAAATTACTAACAACTTGCACCAAATGATAAATTTGGTGCATGTCCATGAAAACCAAAGTGAAAAAAAAAGGTTCAAAGAAACTTTCAACAGGCAAAATTGATAAATACCCCTCATAATGAGAAAAAAATCCATAAAACACATTGTCTGATTTTTAAAGAATTTATTTGCTAATTTTGGTGAAAAATAAGTATTTGGTCAATAACAAAAGTTCATCTCAATACTTTGTTATATGCCCTTTGTTGGCAATGATAGAGGTCAAGCGTTTTCTGTAAGTGTTCACAAGGTCTTCACACACTGTTGCTTGTATTTTGGCCCTTTCCTCCATGCAGATCTCCTCTAGAGTAGTGATGCTTTGGAGCTGTCGCTGGGCAACACTCACTTTCAAAGATTTTCTATGGGGTTGAGATCTGGAGACCTTGAAATGCTTCTTAAGTAGCCACTCCTTCGTTGCCCGGGCAGTGTGTTTGGGATCATTGTCATGCTGAAAGACCCAGCCACATTTCATCTTCAATGCCTCTGCTGATGGAAGGAGATTTTCACTCAAAATCTCACAATACATGGCCCCATTCAATTCTTTCCTTTACACGGATCAGTCATCCTGGTCCCTTTGCTTAAAAACAGCCCCAAAGCATGATGTTTCCACCCCTATGCTTCACAGTAGGTATGGTGTTCTTTGAATCCAACTCACCATTCTTTCTCCTCCAAACACGACAAGTTGAGTTTTTACCAAAAAGTTCTACTTTGGTTTCATCTGACCATAGGACACTCTCCCAATCTTCTTCTGGATCATCCAAATTCTCTCTAGCAAACTTCAGACAGGCCTGGACTTGTACTGGCTTAAGCAGGGGGACATGTCTGGCACTGCATGATTTGAGTCCCTGGCAGTGTAGAGTGTTACTGATGGTAGCCTTTGTTATTTTGGTCCCAGCTCTCTGCAGGTCATTCACAAGGTCCCCCCGTGTGGTTCAGGGATTTTTGCTCACTGTTCTTGTGATAATTTTGACAACATAGGGTGAGATATTGCGAGGAGCCCCAGATCGAGGGAGATTATCAGTGGTCTTGTATGTCTTCCATTTTCTAATAATTGCTCCTACAGTTGATTTCTTCACACCAAGTTGCTTGCCTATTGCAGATTCAGTCTTCCCAGCCTGGTTCAGGTCTACAATTATGTTTCTGGTGTCCTTTGACAGCTGTTTTGTCCTGGCCATAGTGGAGTTTGGAGTGTGACTGTTTGAGGTTGTTAACAAATGTCTTTAATACTGATAACAAGTTCAAACAGGTGCCATTAATACAAGTAACAAGTGGAGAACAGAGGAGACTCTTAAGGAAGAAGTTACAGGTCTGTGAGAGCCAGAAATCTTGCTTGTTTGTAGGTGACCAAATACTTATTTTCCAGCATAATTTGCAAATAAATTCTTTAAAAATCAGACAATGTGATTTTATGGATTTTTTTTCCCCATTATGTCTCTCATAGTTGAGGTATACTATCATGAAAATTACAGGCCTCTCTCATCTTTTTAAGTGGAAGAACTTGCACAATTGGTTGCTGACTAAATACTTTTTTGCCCCACTGTAAATGTCTCACAAATGCCTTATACATTTATTACAGTAGTGCCTCCTCTCCTTCTACAACACTTGTACATCACTCTTCCCTCCACATAAAACATATAGGGGAGGAAGTCATTGAAGTCTGTTCTAAGTGCAAACTGTAAAAAGTTGCAATATTTTAGCTCAAACCTCCATTTCGCTCCCCAAGTCGGCATAGCTTCGTGTAAATTTGACGTGAAAGGGAGTGTGGCCTCCTGCAAAGCCAACTTTATTACAGTTTACGCTACAGAGCTGTTGTAAATTGTAACTGAAATCGAAGCTAAGAATATATCAAAAACTTTCTGGTGCTTCTAGATCTTGCTAGATACAGTATATGGACAAAAACAAATAGATAAATGTATAGGTTCTAATTTCATAAAAACATCTAAAATATAAAAAAATACAACCTAAAACTCTTTGTTTCACCCACAGCAATAAAATACAGGTAGTTGTAAAATATAACTGTAGAAAGAGATAACCCCCTTTATCATGCTTGTATGGCACCTACAGACACTCATTAAATATTTACCTATTGTCAGCGGCGTTGCTAAGGTTGGTGTAACCCGGTGCGATATAAAATGGTGTCACCCCATACCTACCCCCCCCCCCAGTAAATTTTTAGCCTGTTGTGACAGGCGCCACTGATGTAGAGCAGTGTGAAAAATTCCAGTATAATAATCAAATATACCAATTGCCAAAGAATGGGAAAGCGCTAAAAAAGGTTTCACCAATTAAAACTACAGCTCCCAGTATGACATAAGCAGTGGTAAGGTTATGCTGGGAGCAGGCCCGGTGCTGTCATAAGGCAAACCATGCGTCCGCTTGAGGGCGCATGGACTCGCAGCTGATGGGGGCGGAAAAATGAAGACTTTTTTTTATACCAAGACCCCCACCTGTGCGCCCCGCCACTGCACAGCAAAGGTCACTGCTACCACTCCACCCTCTCTGGTTTTATTGCTGCGGCCCACCGAGATTCCCGAAATGGAGCTTCGCTTGTGTAGGCAGAAATCCTTGCACCGGCCCTGGCTGGGAGTTGTAGTTTTACTCATCACAACTGCAGGACTTACAAGTGACCACAGCTCTGATGGGACATAATGAGGAAAATACACAATAATATCAGTGACTACAGGTGACTTCTCTATAGTCTTTCCTTATGCACCCTCATCATACATAAGGAGGATCATCCTCCTGCCAGTGGCACCCCCATCATCCAGGATGGTGGCGGTGCTACTGGCAGAAGGATGATCCTCCCAATGGATTATGGGGGTGCTACGGCCAGGATGATGGGGGTGCTACATCTGCAGGAGCATCCTCCTGCCAGTAGCACCCCCATCATCCCGGAGGATGATCTGCTGATGGATGATGAGGGTGCAGCACCCCCATAATTCATCAGTAGCACCCTCATCATACATAAGGAGGATCATCCTCCTGACAATGGCACCCCCCAGAGCCTCTCAGCACCCCCTTTCTCCCTGTTACATTAAAACATTAAATCAGTGTTTCCCAACCAGGGTGCTTCCAGCTGTTGCAAAACTACAACTCCCAGCATGCCCGGACAGCCAAAGGCTGTCCGGGCATGCTGGGAGTAATAGTTTTGCAACAGCTGGAGGCACCCTGGTTGGGAAACACTGCATTAAATACACAGTTTTGCAGAGAGGTCTCACCAGCTCACCAGTCTCTTGTCTTTTCTCCTCTCCCCGGGCGGCTCCAGGTCCAGGAATGTCTGGGGGTTGGGGAGGAATTTATCCCCCATGAATCCTCAGAAGACGCGGAGCACATGAGGCAGGGACATGTCGGGGGAGGGAGCAGACGTACGCACGGCACTTCTGTTCCCAGAAAGCATTGCAGGTCTTAAAGAGGCAGCTTCCTGGGGCTGGGGGATAGGATTGTGTCGGGGGCTGAAACTGGAGTGCGGCAGCCTGCAGGTCATGATAAAAGCCTCTTCTGTCTGGGGATGCTGCAAATACCGGCTGAGTTGAGTGACGGTGTGCAGATGCGGGGGGGTGCTGCCAGCCGTGGTGTCACCCCTCCAGGCTGGTGTCACCCGGTGCGCTCCGCACCCCCCGCACCCGGGTCGCAACGCCACTGCCTATTGTGATAGTGAGTGTTATACATGCATAATATGTATCTCTTTATACGATATTACTTTACAGCTACCTGTATTTTATTGCTGTTAGTTGTCCACAAGGGTCCTGTGAGTGAAGCAAATGTATTTCACCTGTATCTTTATTATTTCATTTGGTATATGTTTTCATAAAATTAGTACCTATAAATTAATTAATTCATTCTTTTTTGTCTATATGTCTAATAAGATCGAGAAGTGCAAGTAACTTTTGATATATTCTTAGTTCTACCTGTTCACCTAGGTTATTGTGTGCCTCTGGCTAGCTCAATCATTATTTGGGGTTGCTGAGTGAGCCATTCCGTTTCCTATTCTTGTTGAAAGCTGCACGAGCTTGGAGCTAGCATAGATTTCGGAACGACGGTGCACGGTGCAACAAAGATAGCCATGGAATAGTTTGCATATACATGTTGTGAAAATGACAAACATAGATGTCCACCACTAGTAACAATGACAAATGGATAATTAATTATATGCAATTAATCTAAAATTAATACATTCTACACCACCAATATTTCTTACTTTCTACTAATCTTCTATAGTTTTGACCCCCTTACTGGCACAAACACATGTTCTATGAACTGAAATAAGAGAATGGAATCCTCACCGTTATGGACATCTCTGAAAAATGGAGACACCATTGAGACACTCGTCACATCAACATTATTTATGTGCCAAACTGTGGCTCTAAAACCTCTGACAGCTTGTTGTAGGATTGCATTGTGTTCATAAATCATAGTCTTAATCTGATGGAATTGTTTACTGTAGGTAGACACAAACATCATGTATTGTTGATCCTCATTATTTTTAGCTTATTTATCATCAGTGAGAGAGAAGTTCCCATTTACATTAGCTACTTTTACATTGCTCTGTTTAGAGTCCACTGTGGATAATTTCTAGCCATGAGTTTAGAACATAGTTATTGTGACTTAATATAGAAGATATGTCCTTAACAATTCCCAAATATTTATTAATTTCTCCATATGGAATATTGTTGATAACATGCCAGTCATGGCAAAAAGAGGCTAGTAATATTAAATTACCAGTAATAGGTTTTCTAACGGGAGAAAATTGTATTGCATTATCCTTACCACATAACTTTATGCCTAGAAAGACATTCTCAGTTTTATTAACCCCTTAATGATTAGACAGAGAAGCCAAATATATACACAGCCCCTGTATATGTGTCCATAAAATATAACATGATCAGAGATGTATATAGCAAGTTCAAAAAAAAAATACACAAAAAAACAACACCACAGTAACCCACCACTCTTAAAGCACTTTGTGTTACTTTGTCTCTATAAATTTAGTGTAAACCAAAGCTGTATACTTTTTACTTGGCATTCTCTGTCACAGACTCCTACAAGATCATTCAAAAATGTAATTACTTGGATCCAAAGTCCTCTCTAACATTGGCATAATAAGTGTAAGAAAGTGCTAGATTGTATCATTAATCATTTGGGGCACATGTCAGGACTATCTGGTCTGAAGGTATGTAATCTATGTGTGGTATATAATTCCTTATAAAAAATGTATATTGGCCAGTGGGCATGCTATCTCTTTGGTTCTTAAGGCATAACAGATCAACCTAGCATATAAATATGGTCTTTTGATGAGGAGGTTCAAGTGGGAGGCAGGATATGTAGAAGTCATTAGGTATAAAGGAGAACCATAGAAATTGCATCTGTAGGGAATAATAGAGAGGTAAACATGCTAAATGGAATGAGTGGAAGAAGATTTTCCCAGCTCGGCGCTGTACATGCCATACTTTTAAACGCTGGTAAAGTACTTTGATTTATCAAATGCAGTGCATCATTAGAACTGAAAGTAGCCTGATCAATAGGGTTATTTACAACATTGTCATTACACATTGAAATCTCAGTCATTTCACCATAAGAAACAGTCAAAAATCATTTGACTCAAGCTTCTGTATGAATACAAAATATATTTTTATAGTTAGAACTATGGCAAATTTATTGACTTCCTGGATGGGATTAAAGTCATGAAATTGATTAGTTGAAGACAAAAAGGGAAAGTAAAGAGTTGTATAAAAGTATAAATCATAAAAATTAGAAGAAATGTCATTGTCAGTATATTCCTTTTCTGATACTTGCTTTCTGCCCTCTGGATCCATTCTCTTTAATCAGTATTGGCATAGACCTTGTTTGTCCCAATTTGAGTGTACGCTGCACAGATATGATTTCAGAAGCTCAAATCGCCTGAAATCGTATCTGTGCAGGGACAGATGCTGACAGATACGGAGCCATTAACTATTATGGGGCTGCGGACCCAATCGTAGTCTGCTAGCGACTACAACCTGGTCCTTTTCTTAGCAGGTCAGATTTTTGACACAGACTGAAAACCGTGGCAGACCACGATTTTCAGTCTGTGTAAAAAATCTGACCTGCTGAGAAAAGGACCAGATCGTAGTCAATAGTAGACTACGATTGGGTCCGCAGACCCATAATAGTTAATTGCTCCGTATCTTTCAGTACCTATCCCTGCACAAATACGATTTCAGGCGATTTGAGCTTCTGAAATCGTATCTGTGCAGTGGACACTCAAATCGTGATGTGAATCCAGCCTTAGTCATTTCTTAATATTGGTGGGATAATCCTGTGGATTCCTGGCTGAGTCTGAATTCAATTGATGTGTGTCCATTGATGTTGCAGTGTCAGCAAAGCTAACTCATTTTCCTTTTTTAATCCCCTAAAAACAATTATTTTAAGTAAAAGGAAAATGAATATTGGATGCATTTTAGATGCTTTGTTTCTCTGCTATTCTCTTCCAGTTGTGCATTACTTACTAGGTATTGGTTAGAGATGGGCGAATTTTTCAAAAATTAATTTGGCCAATATGCAGAATTTCCCCCCAAAATTTGGTTCAATACAATGATATATTTGTGGTGATTCACTATTAAGAACGGTTGCAATAGAAAAAGGCATACTCTCTCACTCTGAACTGTCCCTGCCTGCACTATGGTTGCTTGCAATCTTTCCTGTGTTGATCTCAATTGACAGACTATGAAACAACTTCTAAACTCTCCCTGCCTGCCTGCAGTGATTGGGGCTTGAAGTGAAAGGATTTCCCCTGTGCTGATCTGTATTGTCAGTAACACTGATTAGTGACCACACAGTGTCTGCTCTCTCTCTAGCCAGAACGAATGCGAGCTTGAGGTGAATAGCTTTCGAATATATAGGTCTGTGACATCACAGGACAGGCTGGCTGCTGATAGGCTGCATGCCGCCATGTGATTCTGTTTAGCCATAATTTCAGCCCCCCGGCCCACACAAAATGTAGTGAATGAAGTGATTTGTTACCACAAAGCGCAAGGAAATTCGGATTCGTTCAGAATAAAAATTTTCATGAAATTCAGAACGAATTTTACTTTGTCAGCTTCGATTTGCCCATCTCTAGTATTGGTATAAGTCTGTATGGTGTTCTTGGTTGTTTCTTCTTTTCATGGATATCCAATTGTGTTTGTTGCTTATCTGTAGTAATAACATGTAGACGTTTTAAAGATCAATCCAAAAACAGCTCCAGACTAAAATAAATTGTTCCGAATAAATTGTCATGGGTCTGCTCATGTTTCCTGTTGAGTTTTGGTTGAAAAACAGGCCGTAAATACACTATACACCTTTCTTATGCTGTACCAAACATGTTATTACTTTCATGCTGTCTGACTCACTAGTCATCAGAGCTCCTTGCCCCACCAGTTTTGATTTACAGATTTATTCATGTTTGGGTATAGAAAAAGATCTATTGTTCAAGGCTAGTGGAGTGTGGAGAGGCCACCAGAGCCCACCATAATGACTTGTGGTTCAGGCACCATGAAAGTGATGACAGGTTCCCTTCAATGATCAGTAAAGTTTGTTGAAAGTTTTTTTAGATTCCTAACTTAGCATCTAAAAGGATTTTCTCATTTGGATATATTTCTCATTTCCACTAGATATTTAACTCTCATATAGGTTTATGGGTTATGCTTAAACAGAAAAGCAACAGTAACAACATTGTTTTTGCACATTTGGAGTTACAGAAATAGAAGAGCTCACTGTATGCACAAACGTTTGCACAACACCCTTTAATATTATGGGGAATGTTCCAACTGTTTAAAACAAATATCTTGAATGTTTAAAGGTTAGTCCCATCTGGAAACTGTTAAGTACAAAAACAATAATCGTTAAGTGTCCAAATAAAGCTTGAAAACGAAATACAACCCATGCTGTATATACATACATACAGTATATACATAGGAGAAAAAGTTTATTTTAATGCATATGGGGCCTTTAAACATTTTATTTTGAAAGATGAGTAACTCCTTAAACCAGCACTATGCCTTCTTTTACACAAACACCAGAAAAAGAAATAACTGGGATTTACAGTTCCCCAAGGAACAAACAACCTGCTCCCGCTGTTGGGACTTGCTGCCGCACATGAATGTCAAATGATGTCTCAATCTAACCTTTAGTAAAATACCTTCAACTTTAACTTAATAGCTAAAAATACTGTAACTTGGCACACACATAATATATCCCAGCCATGTCACCAGGTAAGAAAGACGCTGTTTTATCATGCTCACAAAATGTTAAAAGATGTGCAGCCTGTTTAATGTGAAAAAATTAGATTAATGTAAGTATGGAATGTCCAACAGGGCGAAACATGGCCTTTTCCATTTATAGAAAGTATTGACAATATATCAAGACCAAATATGGCCCCCATATACACAGCATATTGTGAATATATAATACCAAATGTGGGCATATTGGTGAAAATTAAGATTAGAGTAGATGTATTTATCTTCAAAGATATATATCAATCTCCAAACACAAAAAAAAAGTTGGTCAGCAATTTAAAGTAGGTCAAGGCAAAAGATGGTACAGCCATTAAATGGAAACTGAGAGCAGGGCCACCTGTGCTAACCTGAATATACAGGTAGATCGTGTGGTTGACCCTGTTTCTAATGCTTTGAACTGGTTGAAAATTGGTGCAGCAATTCTGGAGATATTTATCTTGTTGCTAATGGTATTTTCTTGTTAACTGCACTAGAGATGGGTCATTGCTATGTGCAAAACTTTTTCCATTAACCATGCCTCAATCGGCCAATAACTCTACCTTCACTAGCATGCTGATGACAAGGGAATTCATTTTTCTTTATGCCTAATTTTGGCCAATTGTATTAAAGCCAAAACAGAAATTGTGAATAAATCCCCAGGATTTTTGGAGGACTGATATCCAATTCCCCTATACAAAGTACTACATATAGCTATTAGACATATTGGGATACTTGTGTCGCAATCAGTTAAACTTGATTTGCTTAGTTGTGAGCTGAACCTCTTCTATTTTCATCTGTTTTATCTTTTGAAAGTACAGATGAATCTAAAGAATCAGTGTAGGTCCTCTCTTAAAGGGGTACTCTGGTGGAAAAGTTTTTTTTTTTTTTTTTTTTTTTAAAGAACTGGAAAGTTAAACAGATTTGTAAATTATACAATGAAAGAGAGTAGCGTGCACTCACCGCGGGTAAACAGCTGCAGGCCCGAGGTCCGGGATCACTGCGGCATAGACGGAGACGGTAAGGGGCGCTCAGAGGCTACGCCAGCTGTTTCGAGGAACATCCTTCTTCTGGACCTCAGGCCTGCAGCTGTTTACCTGCGGTGAGTGCACGCTACTCTCTTTCATTGTATTGTTTGATACTTTATCTAGTGTGTGCACCCCGCAGGTGCTGCGTTGTTATTTATCAGGTCCGGAGGCTGCCTGTGTATACCAGTGGTATCGTATATCTGCATGCTTAAGCTGCACGGTGTGCTCTCTCCTTCTCTAGTGGCTTAAGATTTGTAAATTACTTCTATTTAAATGTATGCTACAGAGGAAATTCTTTTCTTTTTGAGTTTCTTTTTTGTCTTTTCCACAGTGCTCTCTGCTGACACCTCTGTCCATGTCAGGAGCTGTCCAGAGCAGCATAGGTTTGCTATGGGGATTTTCTCCTGCTCTGGACAGTTCCTGATACGGGCATCAGGTGTCAGCAGAGAGCACTGTGGAAAAGACAAAAAAGGAATTCAAAAAGAAAATAATTTTCTATGTAGCATACATCTGCTAATAAGTACTTGAAGGACAAATATTTTTTAATAGAAGTAATATACAAATCTGTTTAACTTTCTGTTTAACCCCTTAAGGACTCATCCCATTTGGGCCTCAAGGACATTTTCGTTTTTTCCTCCTTGCCTTCTCAAAATCCTAACTCTTTCATATTTTCATCCACAGACTAGTATGAGGGCTTGTTTTTTGTGCGACCAGTTGTCCTTTGTAATGACATCACTCATTTTACCATAAAATGTATGGTGCAACCAAAAAAATACTATTTGTGTGGGAAATTAATAAGAAAACCCCAATTTTGTTCATTTTGGAAGGTTTCGTTTTCATGCTTTACAATTTAAGGTAAAATGGACCTGTTTTCTTTATTCTGTGGGTCAATATGATTAAAATGATACCCATGATTACATACTTTTCTATTATTGTACTGCTTAAAAAAATTCACAAACTTTTTAACCAAATTAGTGCGTTTAAATTCCCTCTATTTTGCTGACCTATAACTTTTTCAATTTTCCGTATAAGCGGCAGTATGTGGGCTAAGTTTTTTTGCGCCGTGATCTTTAATTTTTTTTATAACACATTTGCATATATATAACTTTTTATACATTTTTTTACCAATTTTATTTGTAATAAAATGTTATAAAATGACAGCAATGTTGACCTTTTTTTTTTTTTACGTTCACGCTGTTACCGTACAGGATAATTAACATTCTATTTTAATAGTTCAGATATTTACACACGCAGTTATACCACATATGTTTATTTTAAAAAATTCACTTTTTTGGGGTAAAATGGGGGAAACAGACAATTTACATTTTTATTGGGGGAGGGGATTTTTCTAATTTTTTTTTCCTTTTATTTTTACACTTTAATAGTCCCCATAGGGGACTATTTATAGCAATCATTCGATTGCTAATACTGTTCAGTGCTCTCTTTTGCAGGTTGGGTTGAGGAAAAGTTGTTCTATAGTCTGTAGTTTTGCCCTGGATATATGTGTCTAGATCAGCAGAGTGTGCTGCCTTTAGGGAGAGTATATTTAGCCTCTGCCAGATACCCTTTGGCAACTCTCATCTTGCAGTAAAGGAAAGAATGAGACACTTGGAAATTAAACATGGCTGATTCATGTTTTTCCCTATCAGAGGATAGCAAAGACAGTAGACATCAAGGGGCTGTCAAACCGCTTTCACACTAAAAAAAAGTGCCCCGTTCTACTGTATGTTTCCTTTCAGTTATTCATTTGACTGCATTTGGCTACATCAAGATTTTCTAATGCCAGACCTCCAAATGCCAGTTTTAAAATTAGTTAGAAAAATGAAGCCTATGATATGCGTCTCTAGGGGTATGTACTTTATATGTTTGAACAATAAGGTCTAGTTCAACCATTCTTTTTAAAATGAACCTGATGAAGACATTTACATAACAAAATTGCAGATTCAGCTGTTTTGCCCAACGTGTGGCATGGAACTTTGAAAGCCCTGAGCTCCAGCAGAACTTGGCATCAGATATTTTCATCCATAGCCAACGGCTGCTGGAAAAAAAATGCTTTTACCATTGTATTTGCTCCATTGGGCTGGAAAAAAAAGAACTTGAACAGATGGAATCTATACGAACGGATGTAGTTAACTTGACCTGCCACAGCTAAGCACAATACTTAGCTTCTGGGAGATAAAACCCTCTGGTCTGTTATTGAGTGCAAAAATAAGTATGTCATGTCTGTATTGTTAATTTTTGATATGTTATTGTTAGCTGCTATTTGGAAATTATAGTACTGCCAAGTATGTATAGTATACAGAGATATATACTGCTTTAAAATTATGTTGCCAGATAAACACTTACTGTGCCATTACCAGTGACATGAGCAAGAACAGAGAATAAAAAGGGTCAGAAGAACATTTGTTATGCTAACAACTCATACACTTTAACATAATGACATGTTATTAAAGAAACTAGCGCGGGACATTTCTGTCCTTGTAATCACAATGTAGAAAAAGCCTTTTGAATTAAAGCTTAACTTTATTCACAGCAACCTACTTTGTTAATGGAAGAATAGACTCTGATTAGCCAATGGATTTTCAGGTCAAGTGTAGTCATTTTATGGACACGTTCTCTGTTAAAACATTGCAAATAAGATTTTAATTGAGCTTTACAAATGTAGGTTTAGTCCTATTGGATGTCTGAGGATGATAAAATAGAAGCAAATCTATCTGCTTAGAAGAAATTACAGGAGTGCCCCTTAGGTTCTGTGGTCATAACATATAATTTCTCTAACTTTACAAGTAGAGAGTTGTCGAGATCCGGACTGGTATGCAGGGAGGACACAGGTGGTGGATCCTCTGTGTCAGTGATATATGGCGTGGGCCGTACAAGGGGAACGGAATCTAAGAGGTTACTGGTTTTCACCAGAGCCCGCCGCAAAGCGGGATGGACTTGCTGCAGCAGGTAACCCCCAGGTCGTTCCCCCGGATAGCGACTCAACCTCACTGACTGCTGAGTCAGGTGCAGTACACAAGGATTAGGCAAAGGCAAGGTCAGACATAGCAGAAGGTCGGGACAGGCAGCAACGGTTCGTAGTCAAGGGCAACGGCAAGGGTCTGGATACACAGGCAATGGACACACGGGAACGCTTTCACTGGCACAAGGCAACAAGATCCGGCAGGGACAGGAAGGCAAAGTGGACTTTTATAATGTAGGGAGTGCTTGGAACTAATTGGGCCAGGCACCAATCAATGGTGCACTGGCCCTTTAAATCTGAGAGACCCGGCGCGCGCGCACCCTAGAGAGCGGGGCTGCGCACGGCGGGACTAAGCAGGAGGACGGGGCAGGTGAGAAACATGGGGCGCGATCCGAGAGCCGACACGTCCCGTGCCTCGGATCGCGTCCCCTCCGGTGACATGGGAGCAGCGCTCGTGGTCAGCGCTGCATGCAGAGGGGAGGCAGCGGGACCCGGAGCGCTCAGCGTGACAGTACCCCCCCCCTTGGGTCTCCCCTCTTTTTAGAACCAAGGAATCTATGGATGAAATCTTTGTCTAGAATATTGGCCTCAGGTTCCCATGATCTCTCCTCAGGGCCACAATTCTCCCAATCTACCAAAACATTTTTTTTTACCTCTGACGACTTTGGAGGCGAGGATTTCTTTAACTGAGAAGACATCAGAGTAGCCAGAGATAGGAGCAGTAACAGTGACCTTGGGAGAAAAGCGGTTAAGTACGAGAGGTTTGAGAAGAGACACATGAAAAGAGTTGGGAATACGAAGAGAATAAGGAAGATGAAGTTTGTAAGAGACAGAATTGATTTGGTTCTTGATTTTGAAAGGTCCGAGGTACCGAGGACCAAGCTTGTAGCTAGGGACACGGAAACGGATTTACTTGGCGGAGAGCCATACTTTGTCACCGGGAGCAAAGACAGGAGGAATTCTTCTCTTCTTATCAGCATGTCTCTTCATGCAAGATGAGGCCAGTAGGAGCGATTTTTGAGTCTCTTTCCAGATGGAGGAGAGGTCTTTTGTTAACTCGTCTACAACAGGAACTCCAGAAGAAGTGGGAATGGGGAGGGGGGGAGTGGGTGATGGCCGTACACCACAAAAAAATGGAGATCTGGAGGAAGATTCAGAATTCTTGAAATTGTACGAGAATTCAGCCCAGGGCAGAAGGTTGACCCAATCATCTTGACGGGAGGAGACAAAATGACGAAGGTAGTCACCAAGGATCTGGTTTACTCTTTCCACTTGTCCATTGGATTGTGGATGATAGAAGGAAGAAAAATTTTATTTGATCTTGAATTGACTATAAAGTGCTCTCCAAAATTTTGAAATAAATTGAACGCCTCTATCAGACACAATATGTGTGGGAAGTCCGTGGAGACAAAAAATATGGAGAAAAAATTGCTTAGCCAACTGAGGCACAGAAGGAAGACCTGGAAGCGGGACAAAGTGAGCCATTTTGGAAAAACGATCCACAACCACCCAAATGACAGTGTTGCCATGAGATACGGGAAGGTCAGTGATAAAGTCCATACCTATATGAGACCATGGCTGTTCAGGCACAGGCAGAGGAAGGAGAAGACCAGCCGGCTTCTGGCGTGGAGTCTTGTCTCGTGCACACACAGTACAGGCCCGTGCAAAATCGGTCACATCTTTCTCCAAGGAAGACCACCAATAGTGTCTGGAGATTAGCTGCATGGATTTTTTGATTCCAGCATGACCTGCCAGGTGGGAGAAATGACCCCATTTGAGAGTCTGGAGGCGAAGACGTGGAGGAACATAAGTCTTTCCGGGAGGAATTGGCACCAAAGAAGCTGGGGCGGAAACGACCAGACACTCAGGAGGTATGATGTGTTGAGGAAGAATTTCAGATTCCGAGGCATCGGTGGCACGTGATAGTCATCAGCCCTGACATTCTTGTCCGCATGACGAAAATGAATTTGAAAATTGAAGCGGGCAAAGAACAATGACCATCGAGCCTGGCAAGGATTTAACCGCTGGGCGGACTGAAGATAAGACAAATTTTTATGATCAGTATAGATGGTGAAGGGATGCAAGGATCCTTCTAGAAGATGTCTCCATTCCTCAAGTGCCAACTTAATGGCCAATAATTCATGGTCTCCAATGGAATAGTTATTTTCAGGGGGAGAGAAGGTCTTGGAGAAAAAAACCGCAAGTGATATTTTTTCCTTTAGTGGTTTTTTGAAGAAGGACGGCTCCGGCACCAATGGAGGAGGCGTCAACCTCAAGGTAGAAGGGCTTCAAAGGATCTGGCTTAGACAGGACTGGAGCAGAAGAGAAGGCGGCTTTGAGGTGTTTAAAGGCTTCCTCCGCCTGCGGGGGCCAGGATTTTGGATTGGCATTTTTCTTAGTCAAGGCCACAATAGGTGCAACAATGGTGGAGAAGTGGGGAATGAACTGACGATAATAGTTTGCAAATCCGAGGAAACGTTGGATGGATCGCAAACCAGTGGGACGTGGCCAATCTATTATTGCAGACAGTTTATCAGGGTCCATTTGAAGACCTTGACCTGAGACTATGTATCCCAAGAAGGGAAGGCTGCTGCGTTCGAAAAGGCATTTCTCCATCTTGGCATAGAGGAGATTCTTGCGCAGGCGCTGAAGCACTTGACGGACAGGGAGGCGATGTTCTTCCAGGTTGGAAGAAAAAATAAGAATATCATCAAGGTAGACCACCACACAGGAATACAGCAAGTCGTTGACAAAGTCCTGGAAGACTGCTGGGGCGTTGCACAGACCAAATGGCATGACTAGATATTCAAAGTGTCCATCTCTGGTATTGAAGGCGGTTTTCCACTTGTCGCCCTCACGAATGCGGATGAGATTATAGTCGCCTCTTAGGTCAAGTTTGGTGAAGACCTTAGCTCCACACAATCGATCGAATAGTTCAGAGATGAGTGGAAGAGGGTAGTGATTTTTCACAGTGATCTTATTAAGGCCGCTGTAGTCGATACAAGGGCGTAGCGACCTGTCCTTCTTGGCCACAAAGAACAATCCGGCTCCGGCTGGTGAAGAAGATTTTCGGATAAAACCTCTTATGAGGTTTTCCTGGATGTACTCTGTCATGGCTTGTGTTTCCGGGGCAGAAAGTGGATAGATCCTACCATGGGTGGTGTGGTACCAAGGAGCAAATCGATAGGACAGTCATAAGGTCTGTGTGGAGGTAAGATCTCTGCTTGCTTTTTGCAGAAGACATCAGCATAGTCCTGATAGGCCTTAGGAAGACCTGGCAATGGAGTTGTAATGGAGACTTGGCAAGAAGGAACTGAGTGAAGACAATGCTTGTGGCAAGAAGATCCGCAACTTTTAATGTCCCCAGTGGCCCAGTCGAGACTAGGCGAGTGATGTTGGAGCCAAGGCAAGCCCAGAAGAATTTCAGAAGTACAGTTGGGCAGCACAAAAAATTCAATGTGTTCGTGATGGTGAATTCCCGCACTCATGAGCAGAGGTTGAGTGTGGTAACGCACAGTGCAGACCAGCCTTTCTCCATTGACGGATGAAATGAAGAGAGGTTTGACAAGACGGGTAACTGGAATATTGAACTTGTTGATGAGGGAGGCTTCAATGAAACTTCCTGTTTAACCAGAGTCCAAGAAGGCCACAGCTGAGAAGGAAGTATTAGCGGAAGTAGCAATCCGCACAGATATAGTCAGTCTTGGAGAGGAAGAATTCAAATCTAGCAACGCCTCTCCTACGTTAACTAGGTGCGCGCGTTTCCCTGATGCGGAGGACGAATAGGAGAGTCCTTTAGGAAATGTTCGGTGCTTGCACAGTATAGGCACAGGTATTCATTCCTACGGCGAGTCCTCTCTTGTAGGGTCAGGCGAGACCGATCCACTTGAATGGCCTCCTCAGCGGGAGGCACAGGAACAGATTGCAAAGGACGCTGGAAGAGAGGTGCCAGGGGACGAAACCGCCTGGTGTGAACAAGATCCTTTTCCTGACGAAGCTCCTGGCGGCTTTCGGTGAAACGCATATCAATGCGGGTGGCCAAATGGATGAGTTCAGACAGGGTAGCAGGAATTTCTCGTGCGGCCAGCACATCTTTGATGTGACTGGATAAGCCTTTCTTGAAGGTCACCCAGAGGGCCTCATTATTCCAGGATAGCTCAGAGGCGAGGTGCGGAACTGGATGGCGTACTCGCCCACAGAAGAACTCCCTTGGACAAGGTTCAATAGGGCTTTCTCGGCTGAAGAAGCCCGGGCTGGCTCCTCGAAGACACTGCGTACTTCTGAGAAGAAGGACTGGATAGTAGCAGTGGCAGGATCGTTGCGGTCCCAAAGCGGTGTGGCCCAGGACAAGGCCTTTTCAGATAGCAGGCTGACCACAAACTCCACCTTAGACCGTTCTGTATGGAATTGGTCTGACATCATCTCCAGGTGCAGGGAACACTGGGACAGGAACCCACAGCACAATTTAGAGTCCCCATCAAACTTGTCAGGTAGGGACAAGCGGAGTCTGGAAGCGACCACTCGCTGCGGAGGTGATGCATGAGCTGGCAGAGGAGATGGTTGCTGATGTTGAGTGTCAGAAGCTGTTGTATCATAGCAGTCAACTGAGTCAGCTGTTGTCCTTGTAGCGCGATCTGCTGTGATTGCTGAGTGACCACGGAGGTTAGGTCAGCGACACTGGGCAGCGGGACCTCAGCGGGATCCATGGCCGGATCTACTGTCGGGATCCGGACTGGTATGCAGGGAGGACACAGGTGGTGGATCCTCTGTGTCAGTGAGGTGATGGTGTGGGCTGTACCAGGGGAAGGGAATCTAAGAGATTACTGGTTTTCACCAAGCCCGCCGCAAAGCGGGATGGACTTGCTGCGGCAGGTAACCCCCAGGTCGTTCCACCCGATAGCGACTCAACCTCACTGACTGCTGAGTCAGGCGCGGTACACAAGGATTAGGCAAAGGCAAAGTCAGATGTAGCAGAAGGTCGGGACAGGCGGCAACGGTTTGTAGACAAAGGCAACGGCAAGGGTCTGGATACACAGGCAATGGACACACAGGAACGCTTTCACTGGCACAAGGCAACAAGATCCGGCAGGGACAGGAAGGGGAAGTGGACTTTTATAATGTAGGGAGTGCTTGGAACTAATTGGGCCAGGCACCAATCAATGGTGCACTGGCCCTTTAAATCTGATAGACCCGGCGCGAGCGCCCTAGAGAGCGGGGCCGCGCGTGCCGGGACTGAGCAGGAGGACGGGGCAGGTGAGAAACATGGGGTGCGATCTGAGAGCGTGCCGTGCCTCGGATCGCGTCCCCTCCGGTGACATGGGAGCAGCATCTATACTCTTTACTTGTAAAGTTTGTGTCATTATACTGGACTTTCTTGATACGAGCACCGCCATCACCCATAGCAACTATCTAGCAGACAGACACGACCATTAACCTGTATTATACTGTTCCGTATATAGCTCTCTAGATGCATTCACAGTATCGGTGCCAGACCCAATTTCTCATAAACATACATATCATTTCTCGTGTATATTTTGATGTCTGTGAGGATAGCTTGAAGCTTGGGTTTTTGCATTTTTTTTTTAATTGCTTCTTGTAGGTAGCACACACATAAGAGTATTCTAAATATCTCACCTTGTTCTGAGGTAGAATTCCAGAGCATGTGATACAAATGACTGCACTCTGTATTAATAGGCAAATGTCATTTGTCAGTAAACATGAGCAGCCAACGTGCCAGTGATAGCAGTGTTGTAAATTAAATGGGCCAACCGGGAGATTCATGGGCAAATCGCTATATCATTTTTAAATGCAACATTACGACGTGAAATATAATTTTCATTGGGGGACAGCAGAGCCTGTTTATTCAACCACAAATTTTTCTATTGAGAGACACTAATAAAGAATTTTGTCCCAGAAGAATTTTTTAGCCTTCTTTATAGATCAGTACAGTGGAATGTATCTAGGCTTTCTGAGAAATGAAATGCAAATTTCCAAATGCATCAGACATTTAATTCATATGCTTCCCTTCATACTAAACAAATATGATATTGGCTTCTTCTATCGCTGTGAAAAAGATGACTGTGCCATAGTAGGGAAAATTTTCATTTACTTTTTGGATATTATAAAGCCAGCCATTTCTAAGATCATCCATTTTGTGCTCTTCTCCTTAAATCATGGTGTAATGTGTTACATTTATTTATCTATTTTTTTCATATATTTATTTATGTATTTTTTTTGTGGCGGGCAAATACATTAAACTTGTTTGTCCAGTAATCATAATTTAAGGTTACATAAAGCCACAGTCTGACCACTTGCTATTTATTCTTTCAAGTATATGTTTTCTTTGAAAAAATATTTCCACAATAAGGTTAAAGAATTCCATACTAGTTCTATAGAGACCATTCAAGGTGGTACTTTGTGGCTACCTGTAATGTTCTGCTGAGCATCTGTTCCTTTATTATGAAAAAGACTAGTGACATAGGCACAAACAAGACCATAGATAGGCTAAAATTATTCAAGGTACATAGTGATGGAAATCCTAGGATTTTCTGGACCTTATTTTACAATGACCCTATTAGAAAGCCCAAGCCGCTGTGTAAATGAGGGTCAATCTCGTTGTTCCTTGTTCATTTACAAAGCCTATTACGCAGCTCAATAATTGTTCAGAGAGGGCCACATGAACATTCTCTGTATCGTGTGTACAGCCCTTCCCTGACATCACTCAATGGGGGAGATTTGTCAAAACCTGTTCAGAGGAAAAATTGCTGAGTTGCCCATAGCAACCAATCAGATCGCTTCTTTCATTTTTAAAGAGGCCTGAGATTGCTTTATTCATTGGCTGATTGAATTGTTCAAGAAATCATCAGCCATCGGCCACACATCACCCTGTTTTATAGGGAATGTGTGGTCAATGGGTGAGATTTATCAAAACCTGCCCAGAGGAAGAATTGCCCAGTTGCCCATAGCAACCAATCAGATGGCTTCTTTCATTTTTAAAGAGGCCTGTGAGGAATGAAAGTAGCGATCTGATTGATTGCTATGGGTAACTGGGCAACTTTTCCTCTGGGCAGGTTTTGATAAATCTCCCCCATTGACCACACATTCCCTATAACACAGGGTGATGTGTAGCCAATGGCCGATGATTTCTTGAACAATTCAATCAGCAAATGAATAAAGCAATCGCTGGCTCTATAATAGCCCCATGTGCTATGGCCATCAGATGGTGGGGACAGTAAGAAGAACAACAGGTTGTCACATATGAATAACCTCTTTTTGAACCAACCCAGTTTGGTGCTTAACTCCTTAAGGACCAGGCCCATTTTGGCCTTAAGGACCAGACCAATTTTATTTTTGCATTTTCGTTTTTTCCTCCTCGCATTCTAAAAATCATAACTCTCTTATTTATCCATCCACAGACCCATATGAGGGCTTGTTTTTTGCGTAACCAATTGTACTTTGTAATTACATCACTTATTTTACCATAAAATGTATGACACAACCAAACAAATATTATTTATGTGGGGAAATTGAAGAGAAAACCACAATTTAGCAAATTTTGGAAGGTTTTGTTTTCACTCTGTACGTTTTACGGTAAAAATGACATGTTTTCTTTATTCTGTGGGTCAATACAATTGAAATGATACCCATGTTATATGCTTTTCTATAATTGTATCACTTAAAAAAAATCTCAAATCATTTTAACAAAATTAGTATGTTTGAAATTGCCCTTTTTTTGACCACCTATAATTTTCACATTTTTCCGTATATGGGGCAATATGAGCGCTCATTTTTTGCGCCATGATCTGTAGTTTTTATCAATACCACTTTTGCTTAGGTTTTACTTATTATAAATTTTTTAGAAATTTTTTTGGGAATAAAATGTGACAACAAAGCAGCAATTTGGGAAAATTTAAATTTTTTTTATGTTTATGCCGTTCACCATACCTGATAATTAACAATATATTTTAATAGTTCAGACTTTTACACACGTGGCGATACCACATATGTGTATTAATAATTTTTTTCATACTTTTTTGGGGGTAAAATGGGAAAAACAGACATTTTACTTTTTATTGGGAGAGGGGATTTTTCAATTTTTTTTACTTTTTTATTGAAAAATTTTTTACTTAGTTTTTTACACTTTTTATGTCCCCATATGGGACTATTCATAGCAATCATTTGATTGCTAATACTGTTTAGTGCTATGCATAGGACAGAGCACTGATCAGTATTATCGGTGATCTTCTGCTCTGGTCTGCTTGATCTCAGACCAGAGCAGAAGACCCCGAGAGACGGCCGGAGCCAGGTGAGGTGACCTCCGGCCACCATGCTGGATGATTGGATCCCCGCGGCAGCGCTGCGGGCGATCCGATCATCCATTCAAAGTACCGCACTGCCGCAGATGCCGTGATCCGTATTGATCACAGCATCTGAGGGGTTAATGGCGGACATCCGCACGATCGCGGATGTCCGCCATTACCGGCGGGTCCCTGGCTGTTGAAAGCAGCCGGGACCTGCCGCGCATGACGCGACCACCGCTCCGGTGCCCGCGATCATGATGGCGAGTAAATGTACGTCATGGTGCTTTAAGTACCATGTCACCATGATGTACATTCACGTTCATTGTCATTAAGGGGTTAAAAGGGTACTCCGGTGGAAAACTTTTTGTTTTTTTTTAAATCAACTGATGCCAGAAAGTTAAACAGATTTGTAAATTACTTCTATTAATT
Organism: Hyla sarda; assembly: GCF_029499605.1. Lineage (NCBI taxonomy): Eukaryota > Metazoa > Chordata > Amphibia > Anura > Hylidae > Hyla > Hyla sarda. The sequence goes on from NC_079189.1 coordinate 452,931,568, forward strand.
TATTTTCTGTCACAACCCACAGTGCTCTCTGCTGTCACCTCAGTCCAAGTCAGGAACTGTCCAGAGCAGGAGAAAATCCCCATAGCAAACATATGCTGCTCTGGACAGTTCCTAAAATGGTCAAAGGTGTCAGCAGAGAGCACTGTGGTTGTGATAGAAAAGAAATCCCAAAAGAAAAGAATTTCCTCTGTAGTAAAGCCGCTAATAAGTAGTGGAAGGATTATTAAAGGGGTACTCCGGTGGAAAACATTTTTTTTAAATCAACTGGTGCCAGAAAGTTGAACAGATTTGTAAATTACTTCTATAAAAAAAAATCGTAATCCTTCCATTACTTATTAGCTATTGAATATTACAGAGGAAATTCTTTTCTTTTTGTAACACAGTGCTCTTTGCTGACATCATGAGCGCAGTGCTCTCTGCTGACATCTCTGTCCATTTTAGACACTGTCCAGAGCAGCATATGTTTGCTATGGGGATTTTCTCCTACTCTGGACAGTTCTTAAAATGGACAGAGATGTCAGCACAGAGCACTGTGCTCGTGATTCAGCAGAGAGCTCTGTGTTCCAAAAAGAAAATAATTTCCTCTGTAGTATTCAGCAGCTAATAAGTACTGGAAGGATTAAAATGTTTTAATAGAAGTAATTTACAAATCTGTTAAACTTTCTGCCACCAGTTGATTTAAAAAAAAAAAATTCCACCGGAGTACCCCTTTAACCCCTTAGCGCATATGGACATTTATGAACGTCCATATGTGCGTCCCCAGTTATAATGCATAAGCAACCAGGACCCACACTAATGCCGGACATCGCCGATCGGGCTGATGTCCTGCATTACCTCTTTATACACCATCTAAAAGTGAAAGTAATCGGGACCATTTATCGCATTGTCCCTCCTGCACGTCAGATTGTCGTTTGATTGGTCCAAGCCTGAAATCCAGGCTTGAGCAATCAACCGCTGATAACACTGATCAATGCAAAGCTATAGCTTTGCAGTGAACAGTGTAAAAGATCAGTGTGTGCAGTGTCATAGCCCCCTAAATAATTTTACTCTACCAGTCTTCAGCCACTTCCGTTGGTAATTTCAGCTTCTGTGTCGTCTGCTTAGGGTTTTAGTTGGTGATGAATTCCAGGTATATGGCAAATTTTTGACTTTTTGTAACCTTTTCAATTTCTCCAGCACTTGCCTGTATCAAAAATGTTAACACAACCAGAGACAGCTTAATTGTTAAAGATTGGCAAAATTCAAAGCCCATTTTACTTTATTAAGAATTACTTTATTTACATTACGCATCTACACTAAAAAAAATGGAAAAAAAAATTCCAACAAAGTGTTGGTTAAAGGAGTACTCCGGAGCGCTGGTACTTAAAAAAAAGTTTACCTCATCTGATAGCTCTTTCAAAGACCTTTCCAACGATACCTCATTTGTCAATTTTGGCCCATCCATTCTCTTGTAATTGCCACCTGTAGCAGTAAGCAGCCATGTCATAAAGACTACATTTCCCATGACTCCCTGCGCCAGCTTCCTGTTAGCTGCTGCTCTCTCCCCCTCCTCTCCCCCCCCCCCAGGAAATTATAATAAATTATAATAAAGTTCCTTCCCTCCTTCCATGTGCCCACTAGCACAGTGTTTCCCAACTAGGGTCCCTCCAGCTGTTGCAAAACTACAACTCCCAGCATGCCCGGACAGCCGAAGGCTGTCCGGGCATGCTGGGAGTTGTAGTTTTTCAACAGCTGGAGGCACCCTGGTTGGAAAACACTGCACTAGCGGTGTCACAAGAATGCCTCCCATCCCTACTATCACCGCTAGCGTGGTTGCGCGCGGCTAACGTAGTACTGCGCAGGCGCAGCATTACACAAATAGCGTAGGGCTAACGTAGGCAGCGATAGGAGCCTAGCGTTAGCCCTACGCCATTTGCATAGTACTGCGCATGCGAAGAATAAATTAACTTTGGGGGAGTAGCCGACTCCGGGCTGGGAGGTCGGCACAGCCCGCAGTGATTCATGGGAGCAATGAGTTACCGGGCTAAGATGGCCGCGGTGCAGAAGAAACAGCAGTCGAGCGTCATAGATTGAAGAAAAAGGAGCCAGCTTCCGTTAGAAAGAGAAATGCGGGAGAAGACCAGGAAAAGAGCGATATGGATAAGGTAAGTAATTTACAATGTTATATAACTTTGCTTTAGGGTTAGTTTACCATAAAAAACCTAGCATCAGAGTACTCCTTGAAGAAGTATCTGTGAAATAGACACATTTGTTAGTCTCCTCTTTGGGTGGTATAGCTTTACGCAAAAATTTTGCCTCTTGCATTTTTTTTTTTTTAGTTAAAAGTTGCAGTTAAAAAAATCACAGTTGATTAATGCTCACTGCGTAACCTGCGACAAATACTCAACTTTTCACAACACAAAAAGTTGTCTCAATCCAATGATAAATACCCCTATTTCCCCTTGCTGTTCATGCCATACTACTCTGCATAACTGTTTAAAGGGAAACTTCAGCTCTGTATCAAGTATGGAGCTGAGGATCAATGCTGGGTATAAAATAAACCTTATCTTTAGTTTTATTGATTTCCTAGTTATAAAAGTGTCTATTTTGTTAGCAGCTGACCAGTCAAAGATGTGGTGTTGAGCCGCAGCAGTATGCAAACTTTTCCACATGTGCCACAAAATCTTCCCTTTGCTTTATCTCTGAAGGAGCTCTCTAGCATAGTCTAAGTGGAAGCTTCATTTACAGATTGTTTACACTGTCTATTTAGCAATAATTGTAATTATTTCATCTTGATATAGTACATGCTGAATGCTCTGCCATTGATGTACTGGTAAAATGTATCAAAGAGGGCCCCATCCACCTCCCCAGACAACAGGGGAGTCAGGGGGGCCCCTTTTTAAATATAGAGGTGCTATATAGTAAAGACCTGTTTCTCTGTCTGTGGACAGGACATACATGACTAATTTGGGAATTACTCTTTTACTCCCAATAAAAAATGTAAAAATAAACAAAGATTTAGCTTTCACCTTAAAAGCATTTTAAGCTTCTTTTTTTATATTATGACCCTTGTCGGGAAAAGTATAGTAGTAATAATATTAATAATAATGCAATTTTTCGAATGGAAAATGTTTTGTGTTGAGGGAAATGTCATGCATTTTTTTTTACCATGTATCTTTTTTGGACAATAGTTAACTATGATTGTAACATTTACTGTTGAATACAGAAAGATTTGGAGGCAAAAACATCATTTTTCTGCTCAGTGGAGCAGACTTCCATCAGCCACAACTGCTCAATTTAAGAACGGGAGACATTAAGCATATAATCTACGATCATACATTTATGTAGATTGTTAGCATTATCATTAAAGCGTACCTGTCATCACTAAGCCAAAAAACACACACAAAAAAAAAAAAAAAACACTGGTGCTATACTTGGTAATGGTCTCTGATCATTTTTAGCCCTCCTTGTGTCTGTATGCAGCCTTGGTCTCATGTATAGGCATCTACTGTTCTTCTGAACTCTGTGGGCAGTCCCAGGCAGTGATGATGCTTGCCTTTACTGCTGTCTCTTAGTTGCCAGGTAGACAGTAGCAGCCAATCAGCTGCAGTCTCTTGCCTACAGCTCTCCTCTCTGATTACCTCAGCAGTAGCTCAATCATACACACTCAACTCTGCTTCACATACAGCTTAGCCATACACACTCAGCTCTGCTACACACACAGCCCAGCCCTACACACTCAGCTCTGCTGCACACAGCTAAGCCATACACACACTCGGCACTGCTGCACAAACACACCACTACAGTACATCACTCCTATCCTTCCCCCACCTCCACCATGTATTTACCAGTTATGAAGAGAGGCTGCCGATTTGTCTGTTGGGGAGATGGCAGACACTACTGACAGCCTCTTGGTCTGCTCACCCCCCTCTGTCAGTAAAAGCAGGGCTGCTGCTCTTCCTGCTCCCACATTGTGCCATTCTCTGCACAGTGATTGACTGGCCAGAAGCGTACAACACAGTGCTAAGCTCGCCCCCACTTCTGTATTCTGACTGTGCAGGCGTTTTGCCACAGTCGGCAAGGACATAGAGACAGATGGACAACAGAAATTTGCATGATATGAGGACTGCTAGAAGACAGAACTTTTTCACATAAAGGACAATATTTAATTGAAAAGAAGAGAATAACAGTCTGCCACTGCGGCTGCACAATTTGGCACCCAAACAGGCATGGGAGATCTCAGTACCGAACCAGCGACAAGCAAAAAACTGTTCGTAAGAAGTACAGACAGTCGGCACTCACCATTTCTTCATGAACTTCTTCTCTTTATTATTGCATACTCACATACATATTTTTAGGGAATGTACAGGGGGGAAGGGTACAAAAAGGCTACAGCAGCCATTTCACATGTTTTAGTGCTTCATCGGGCCTCAATCGGGCCTCTTCATCAGGCCCAATGAAGCACTAAGATATGCATAATGGCTGTTGTAGCCTTGCTGTACCCCCCCCCCCCTTGCATCCACCCCAGAATATGTATGTGAGTTTGCAATAATAAAGAGAAGAAGTTCATGAAGAAATTGTGAGTGCCGACTGTCTGTACTTCTTATGAACAGTTCAATATTTAATGCAAACAAATTGTAAAGTTGCCTGATTTTATACAATCTATTAAAAAATAAAATAGTTTTTGATGGCAGTGCCTATTTAACTATTATCATATATCAACCACCCCAGTTGTTTACCTAGTCATCTAGTCATTGGGTACAATTCTACTGTAGCTTGGTGTTTCTTTCTCATACATCTTTACTACTTCTTTTGTTGACAGGAGTTTATTGCACCAACTAAACTAAGAAAGACATATGATATAAAATTACATCCATAACAATTGTTATTATTGGTTTTCTCATCTTTGTTCTTCCCAATCTTTTCATGCCCTACTTTGCCTAATATTTGTGGAGGTTAGAAAGAGATTAAATATATAACTAGAACTAGCCCTGCTCAGTTGTGCCCTGGAGTTATTAATATTGCTTTAATATGAATTCTTCCATTTGTGTCAATTTCATATAGTACGGTTATAAAACACACAAAAAAAAAAAACAAGGAGATAGTCTATAGATTAAAACTTGTAATGGGATTTTTATTTGAGAAAAAAAAAACAATTGAAGGGATATGGAGACTTTAAAGTGCTAAATCTCAGCATACTATATAAATTATTCAAATTGCCAATAAGTTTTACTTCAGGGCCAGTAGTCTAACTAGTATTTATTATAAATGGATCCAGTGCAGTTAACCCTATCACTCTATGGCCACTTCACTTTCAAAGTCCTACTTACAGGGGTTCATTAAGTGGAAAGCAGAAATTTGTGGTCATCAATAAATTTGTTATCCCAACAAATCCTTATTTTTTTAGTTTCCCTGAACACTGTGGGTGCAAATTAGTGGTGGTAATTATTATTTTTTTTTTATAGTAAAATCATGCTACAAAATGGTAGCTTTGAATTGCAGTGAATCTTTAAAGGAGAACTCCAGACACGATGAACTTATCTTCTATCCACAGGCTACGGGATAAGTAGCTGATCGCAGGGGGTCCAACTGCTGGGATTACCCATAATCTCCGGAATGGGGCCCTGACTCTCTCAGTGAGGAGCAAGTGCCGTCTAGACGGAAGTGCTGATTATACCCGAGTACTGGGGGCCCTTTCCGGAAATCACAGTGGGTCCCAGAAGTTGGACCCTCCCTCGATCAGCTACTTATCCACTATCATGTGGATAGATGATAAGGAGTTGTCCAGTCCATGATGGGCGTTGTAGTCCAGGGGCTAAGGTGCAGATTGCACCGAGTCATTCTGCAGAGATCCTCTGTGATCCGCATTTAAGTTAGGAAGCCGGGCGGTACATGCGTCTACACTGCGCTGCCCGCGGCTTCTATATATACTGTAATAATTCATAATCCCTGCCGGGAGAGGGGAGCTCTGATTGGTCAATAGATATTCTCCAATCAGTGTATATAGAAGCCGCGGACAGCGCGTTGTACCGCCTGGCTTGTTATTTAAATGCGGATGGCAGCAGATCATTCTCTGGAGATCCGCTGCGATCCGCATTTATTGACTATATAAAGCGGCGGTACATGCATCTACATTGCAGCTTCTATATACAGCTGTCATAATTCATAATCACTGCCGCCGGAACACGGGAGCTCTGATTGGAGAACAGCTATTGACCAATCAGAGCTCCCCTCTCCCGGCGGTGGTGGTTATGAATTATGACAGTGTATATAGAAGCCGTGTAGTGTAGACACATGTACTGCCACTTTGTATAGTTAATAAATGCGGATCACAGCGGATCTTCAGAGAATGATCTGCTGCGATCCGTATTTATTAAGCGGTACATGCGTCTACATTGCGGCTTCTATTTACACTGTCATAATTCATAATCGCTGCCGCTGGAACACGGGAGCTCTGATTGGAGAATACCTATTGACCAATCAGAGCTCCCCTCTCCCGGCGGGGATTATGAATTATTACAGTGAAGCCGCGGGCAGCGCGATGTAGACGCATGTACCGCCCGGCTTCCTAACTTACATGCGGATCGCAGCGGGTCTCTGCAGAATGACCCGGTGCGATCTGCCCCTCTGCCCCTGGACTACAACCCCCATCATGGACAGAGTTTGCCCATGATGGGAGTAGTACTCCTAAAAGTCCCACAGCCAGGAGATGTGCAAGTGCCATCCCTCAGCGCTGCAACTACTCCCATCATGGGACAGGCGCTACAACTACTCCCATCATGGGACAGACTCATGATAGGAGTAGTAGTCCAAGGGAAGAGGGGCAGATCGCAGCAGATCATTCTCCAGAGACCTGCTGCGATCCGCATTTATTAACTATACAAGCCAGCGGTACATGCGGCTACACTACACTGCCCGCCAGCTCCTATATACAGTTCTTATAATTCATAATCCCCGACGGAAGAGGGGAGCTCTGATTGGTGGATAGCTATTGACCAATCAGAGCTCCTGTATCCCGGCGGCGGGGATTATGAATTATGACAGTGTATACAGGAGCCACGGGCAGCGCAGTGGAGCCACATGTGCCTCCGGATTTTTAAGTTAATAAATGCGGATCGCAGCGGGTCTCTGCAGAATGACCTGCTGCGATCTGCACCTCAGCCCCTGGACTACAACACATTCTCCTGCACTCATCAAGAACAGCGAGAAGTTTGAGTTTTACACAGTGTGAAGTCTGAACTGTGTCGGGAAGTATTTCACCCGCACTATAACCTGGTGTATTATAGGGTGTATGAGGTTAGACTGCGGGTGAAAGGGTGATCACAAGTGTCCATAATCATTACATTGTTATTAAAAGGTACATGGAAAGTTTTTAAGTATCACAGAGATAATTTGACTAGAGGCAGAAGCAGAGTAATCTCCGCAACCCGCTCTGAAAAATTACATGGATGATTTAGAGCATCTCGCTAAGTGCAGTTCAAGACGGCTTATATTTGCGTTAAAAAAAGGTACTTGCGGAAAGGAAAAGTATGCAGTTAATAAATCCGTGCCTACTATAGATGTCACTCCAAGGTACCCCATATCGCGACATCAGGAGGAAATGCTCTATCACAGGGGTCCTCAAACTTTTTAAACGGGGGGCCAGTTCACGGTCCCTCAGACCGTTGGAGGGCCGGACTATAGATAACAAAACATGAATAAATTCCTATGCACACATATATCTTATTAGTGGACTACCACTTTAAGTACACAGCACAGTTCCCCCCACATTAGGTTGGCAGTATAGATCCCCCACATTAGGTTGTAGTTCCCCCACATTAGGGTTGGCAGTACAGTTCCCCCACATTAGGGTTGGCAGTACAGTTCCCCCACATTAGGTGCAGTACAATTCCCCCACATTAGGTTGGCAGTATAGTCCCCCACATTAGGTAGTAGTTCCCCTACATTAGGTTGTAGTTCCCCCCACATTAGGTGCAGTATAGTTCACCCACATTAGGTTGTAGTTCCCCCACATTAGGTGCAATATAGTCCCCCACATTAGGCTTGCAGTATGTTCCCCCACATTAGGTGCAATATAGTCCCCCACATTAGGTTGGCAGTATAGTTCTCCCACATTAGGTGCAATATAGTCCCCCACATTAGACTGGCAGTATAGTTCCCCCACATTGGGTGCAATATAGTCCCCCACATTACGTTGGCAGTATAGTCCCCCCACATTAGGTGCAATATAGTCCCCCACATTAGGCTGGCAGTAAAGTTCCCCCACATTAGGTGCAATATAGTCCCCCACATTAGGCTGGCAGTATAGTTCCCCCACATTAGGTGCAATATAGTCCCCCACATTAGGCTGGCAGTATAGTTCCCCCAAATTAGGTGCAATATAGTCCCCCACATTAGGCTGGCAGTATAGTTCCCCCACATTACGTGCAATATAGTCCCCCACATTACGTTGGCAGTATGTTGGCCCACATTAGGTGCAATATAGTCCCCCACATTAGGCTGGCAGTGTAGTTCCCCCACATTAGGTGAAATATAGTCCCCCACATTAGGCTGGCAGTATAGTTCCCCCACAATAGGTGCAATATAGTGTCCCACATTAGGTGCATTATAGTTCCCCCACATTAGGTGCAATATAGTCCCCCACATTACGTTGGCAGTATGTTCCCCCACATTAGGTGCAGTATAGTCCCTCAAATTACATTGGCAGTATAGTTCCCCCACATTAGGTGCAGTATAGTCCCCCACATTAGGTGCAATATAGTCCCCCAAATTACATTGGCAGTATAGTTCCCCCACATTAGGTGCAGTATCTTCCCCCACATTAGGTGCAGTATGTTCCCCCACACTAGGCTGGTAGTATAGTCCCCCAAATTACATTAGGTGCAGTATAGTTCCCCCACATTAGGTGCAGTATGTTCCCCCACATTAGGTGCAGTATAGTCCCCCACACTAGGCTGGCAGTATGTTCCCCCACATTAGGTGCAGTATAGTTCCCCACATTAGGTGCAGTATGTTCCCCCACATTAAGTGCAGTATAGTTCCCCACACTAGGCTGGCAGTATGTTCCCCACACTAGGCTGGCTGTTTGTTCCCCCACACTAGGCTGGCAGTATGTTCCCCCACACTAGGCTGGCAGTATGTTCCCCCACATTAGGTGCAGTATAGTTCCCCACATTAGGTGCAGTATGTTCCCCCACATTAGGTGCAGTATGTTCCCCCACATTAGGTGCAGTATGTTCCCCCACATTAGGTGCAGTATGTTCCCCCACATTAGGTGCAGTATGTTCCCCCACATTAGGTGCAGTATGTTCCCCCACATTAGGTGCAGTATAGTTCCCCCACATTAAGTGCAGTATGTTCCCCCACATTAGGTGCAGTATGTTCCCCCACATTAGGTGCAGTATGTTCCCCCACATTAGGTGCAGTATAGTTCCCCACATTAGGTGCAGTATAGTCCCCCACATTAGGTTGGCAGTATAGTTCCCCCACATTAGGTTGGCAGTATAGTTCCCCCACATTAGGTGCAGTATAGTTCCCCCACATTAGGTGCAGTATAGTTCCCCCACATTAGGTGCAGTACAGTTCCCCCACATTAGGTGCAGTATGTTCCCCCACATTAGGTGCAGTATAGTCCCCCACATTAGGTTGGCAGTATAGTTCCCCCACATTAGGTGCAGTATGTTCCCCCACATTAGGTGCAGTATAGTCCCCCACATTAGGTTGGCAGTATAGTTCCCCCACATTAGGTGCAGTATGTTCCCCCACATTAGGCTGGCAGTATAGTTCCCCAAATTACGTTGGCAGTATGTTCCCCCACAGGCATACAGCCTCCAGCCATAAAGTATGGCTGGAGGCTGTATGCCTGTGTACTGCCCCATTTCAGTGTTCCGATCACCGCTCCTCGGGTCCGGCCATAGCAGGACCGGAGGATCGGTGGTCAGAACACCGAAGGGACGCGCCACTGGTAAACACTTACCTACTACCAGCGCGCGCGTCCTTGCTTCTTCGCGCGCGTCCTTGCTTCTCCTGCTCGGTTGCAATGGGCGCACGCATGGGATGTCAGTGACGTCGCTGCGTGCGCCTGTTCCCGGCGGTCCCCGCGTTTTTAAAGTAAATGCGGGCCGCAGGGACTTCACAGAGGCATCCTTGTGTTCCGAAACCAACTTTCGGAACACAGTGATGTCCTAAGGCAAAAACACCCGGCGGGCCGGGTAAATGCGCTCCATAGTTTGAGGACCCCTGCTCTATCAGAATGTAAGCAAAAAAAAAGACGCAAAAAACAGTTTGCGCTAAATTTTGCGCAAGAATTTACACACAAAAACTGTGTAAATTCTTTGATACATGTCCCCCTATGAGTATTAGGATGAAGTGTGTACTATGCGCATTACCTATACCTCAAAGTGGGAGTCCATAGGTTGTTGCCAGAAATATTTAAGAAAAAACTCCATTCAGTATGGTGCTGTGGGCTTCATTGAACATGCTGAGTCTTTTTCTTATAATGGTTATAGCACCAGATTGTTTTTTTTTTTTTTTCTCGGATGACAGAATTATTGAGAGAGCCTTATCCTCAAAATCAAAGGCAAAAAAGCATAACAACCCAATTAAACAACAAAGCACATAAATGAATGTATGAAAATGACAATCTAGAGAATCTGTAAAGAATGTAATACATTTTAGTCATGCTTTCAATTATGAAAAACACTAAAAATAAATACATAGACTACTGAAAAAATAAAGCTGCTTTAGAAATAGATCTTATATATGTCAATGCATTGACAGTTCCGGTAATGTAATAGCAGCAAGTAGTTAAGAGCCAATGTAGTAAAACAGCTGCTAGCTAATGATTTAAAGCAACATTTTACTTATTTTAATCGGTAAAAAGACCCATCATGTTTGAAATGCATATCATGTCTGTATTCATTCAGTACTTTATCCAGGAAGAAGCCCCATCCAATAAAATCAGTGTTAAACTTACAGGTTAAAAAAGAATACGGAAGTAATTAAAACTTGCTGTAAGTTACAGACTGAAACTAATATTAAAAAAGAGAAAATGAATGTCCAATGTATGTAAGCTGGTTAAACTATAGTTGTAAGTTTACTGCTGTTTCATGTATCTTCTTCAGCTCAAATGATTACTTATGACTACTAGACACATAGGGGGAGATTTATCAAAACCTGTCCAGAGGAAAAGTTGCTGAGTTGCCCCTAGTAACCAATCAGATCGCTTCTTTCATTTTTTAAAAGGCCTCTGAAAAATCAAAAAAGCAACTTTTCCTCTGGACAGGTTTTGATGAATCTCCCCCATAGTATAGTGCCCTGGATTTGTCTAATACTTCATGGAAATTTAGATAAAATAGTTATAAGATAATAAACTCAATATTAAGACTGGAGCTAAGTAAAGACACTTTGTAAGTTAAATGTTCAATTTTTGCCATCTTATAGTACGGTCCATAGAAATATTGGAGTGATCCATACTTTCCTATAAGCCAGCTCCACTGCAATTGTTGGGTCCTTGTGTCAATCTCGATATTTCATGAGGTACACAAAGGCTAGGTTCACACTACAACCTTTTTGGGTAACTGTGAGGGTGGCTGGTACCAACTAAATTTTCCAGCACTGCAACTGTGTGGACACTCTCATAAAATAATGGCTATGTTCATTCTTTCTGCAGATACATTTCAGTGGCAGAAAGCTCTACTGCTAAAATTCCATCATGTGCATTGTTCAGTGGAATCCCATGGCTGCATCAGTTTTGCCTCTGCATAAATCTTTGTTAATCACTGGATAGGCCACATATGAAGTATTGTGTGCAATGTTGGACCTCTGTATCCCCTTAAGGACTCAGCTTTTTTCAGTTTTTGCATTTTCGTTTTTTCCTCCTTACCTTTTAAAAATCCTAACCCTTTCAATTTTCCAAAATTTTGTACATTTTGGGGCCTTCCGTTTCTTCACAGTGCATTTTTGGGTAAAAATTTTACCTTCTCCATACAATTAAAATGATACCCTACTTATATAGGTTTGATTTTGTCATACTTCTGGAAAAAATCATAACTACATGCACAAAAATGAATACGTTAAAAAATGTCCTCTTCTGACCCCTATAACTTTTTTGTTTCTCTGCATATGGGGATGTATGAGGGCTCATTTTTTTGCATCGTGATCTGAAGCTTTATTGGTACCATTTTTGTTTTGATCAAAAAAGGGATCAAAAATACTCTATTTTGGATTTTGCTATTTTTTTTACATGTACGTCATTGACCGTGCGGTTTAATTAACAGTATATTTTTATAGTTGGGATATTTACGCATGCGGCGATACCACATATGTTTATATTTATTTTTATTTACATTGTTTTTTTATGGGAAAAGGGGGGTGATTCAGAGTTTTACTAGGTAAGGGGTTAAAATCACATTTATTAACACTATATTTTCACTTTTTTTTATGCAATGTTATAGCCCCCATAGGGGACTATAACACTGCACACACTGATTTCCTACACCAGTCACTGCCATGCAATAGCATGGCATTGATCAGTGTTATCACCAATCAACTGCTCCTGCCTGGATCTTAGGAATGGAGCAGTCATTCGGTGATTGGACAGTGAGGAGGCAGATAGGGATTCTCCTCGCATCCCGCAAGCTGTTCGGGACGCCACGATTTCACCGTGGTGGTTCCGAACAGCACCACTGAACTGCCGGGAAGGTTTCACTTTCACTTCAGACGTGGCAAACAAATTTGATCACCACGTCTCAAGGGTTAATGCTGGGCATTACCGCGATCGGTGATGTCCAGTATTAGCAGCGGATCCCGGCCGTTGATGGCCGCCGGGACCGACCCGATATGACGCAGAGTCACAGTGTGACAAAGCGTTATTGTTACGCCTAGCGCTCCGGGTCCCCGCTCCTCCCCGGAGCGCTCACGGCGTCTTTCTCCCTGCAGCGCCCCGGTCAGTCCCGCTGACCGGGAGCGCTGCACTGTCTTGGCCGTTGGGGATGCGATTCGCACAGCGGGACGCGCCCGCTCGCGAATCGCATCCCAGGTCACTTACCCGTCCCGGTCCCCTGCTGTCATGTGCTGGCGCGCGCGGCTCCGCTCTCTAGGGCGCGCGCGCGCCAGCTCTCTGAGACTTAAAGGGCCAGTGCACCAATGATTGGTGCCTGGCCCAATTAGCTTAATTGGCTTCCACCTGCTCCCTGGCTATATCTGATCTCCTCCCATGCACTCCCTTGCCGGATCTTGTTGCCTTGTGCCAGTGAAAGCGTTTAGTGTGTCCAAAGCCTGTGTACCTGAACTTCTGCTACCCATCCTGACTACGAACCTTGCCGCCTGCCCCCGACCTTCTGCTACGTCTGACCTTGCCTCTGCCTAGTCCTTCTGTCCCACGCCTTCTCAGCAGTCAGCGAGGTAGAGCCGTTGCTAGTGGATACGACCTGGTTGCTACTGCCGCAGCAAGACCATCCCGCTTTGCGGCGGGCTCTGGTGAAAACCAGTAGCCTCTTAGAACCGGTCCACTAGCACGGTCCACGCCAATCCCTCGCTGACACAGAGGATCCACTACCTGGAAGCCGAATCGTGACAGTAGATCCGGCCATGGATCCCGCTGAGGTGCCGCTGCCAAGTCTCGCTGATCTTCCCACGGTGGTCGCTCAGCAATCGCAGCAGATTGCCCAACAAGGACAGCAGCTGTCGCAGTTGACCGCCATGTTACAGCAACTTCTGCCTCTGCTACAGCAGCAACCATCTCCTCCGCCAGCTCCTGCACCTCCTCCGCAGCGAGTGGCCGCTCCTAACCTCCGCTTGTCCCTGCCGGACAAATTTGATGGGGACTCTAAACTCTGCCGTGGATTTTTGTCTCAGTGTTCCCTGCATATGGAGATGTTGTCGGACTTGTTTCCTTCAGAACGGTCTAAGGTGGCGTTCGTAGTAAGCCTTCTTTCAGGAAAGGCCTTGTCTTGGGCCACACCGCTCTGGGACCGCAATGATCCTGCCACAGCCACAGTCCAGGCCTTCTTCACTGAACTCCGGAGTGTCTTCGAGGAGCCAGCCCGAGCTTCTTCTGCCGAGACTGCCCTGTTGAACCTGGTCCAGGGTAATTCTTCAGTGGGCGAGTACGCCATCCAATTTCGTACTCTTGCTTCCGAGTTATCATGGAATAACGAGGCTCTCTGCGCGACCTTTAAAAAAGGCCTATCCAGTCGCATCAAGGATGTGCTGGCCGCACGAGAGATTCCTGCCAATCTGCAAGAACTCATCCATCTAGCTACCCGCATTGACATGCGTTTTTCTGAGCGACACCAAGAGCTCCGCCAGGAAAAAGACTTAGATCTCTGGGCACCTCTCCCACAGTATCCGTTGCAATCTACGCCTGGGCCTCCCGCCGAGGAGGCCATGCAAGTGGATAAGTCTCGCCTGACCCAGGAAGAGAGGAATCGCCGTAGGGAAGAAAATCTCTGTCTTTACTGTGCCAGTACCGAGCATTTCTTGGTGGATTGCCCTATCCGTCCTCCATGCCTGGGAAACGCACGCACGCACCCAGCTCACGTGGGTGTGGCGTCTCTTGGTTCCAAGTCTGCTCCTCCACGTCTCACGGTACCCGTGCGGATTTCTTCTTCAGCCAACTCCTCCCTCTCAGCCGTGGCCTGCTTGGACTCCGGTGCCTCTGGAAATTTTATTTTGGAGTCGTTTGTTAATAAATTCAGCATCCCGGTGACCCGTCTCGTCAAGCCGCTCTACATTTCCGCGGTCAACGGAGCCAGATTGGACTGCACCGTGCGTTACCGCACAGAGCCCCTCCTCATGTCTATTGGACCCCACCTTGAGAGGATTGAGTTCTTCATTCTCCCCAACTGTACCTCTGAGGTCCTCCTCGGTCTGCCTTGGCTCCGGCTTCATTCCCCCACCATTGATTGGACCACCGGGGAGATCAGGAACTGGGACTCTGCCTGCCACAGGAAGTGCCTCTCCCCCCCTCCCAGTCCCGTCAGGCAAGCCTCTGTGCCTCCCCATGGCCCCCGTCCTGGTGTCACACTGCCCCGTGCCAGGCCTCGCCCTCTGCCCTCCCTCCCCATTCCCACTCCTGCTGTACTGCCTGCCGTTGAGGAAACCCTCCATTCTTTCCCGGTGTCCTCATCCCAGGGGAGGCAGTTACCGGACAAAGAGAAGGGGAGACCTAAGGGGGGGGTACTGTTACGCCTAGCGCTCCGGGTCCCCGCTCCTCCCCGGAGCGCTCACGGCGTCTTTCTCCCTGCAGCGCCCCGGTCAGTCCCGCTGACCGGGAGCGCTGCACTGTCTTGGCCGTTGGGGATGCGATTCGCACAGCGGGACGCGCCCGCTCGCGAATCGCATCCCAGGTCACTTACCCGTCCCGGTCCCCTGCTGTCATGTGCTGGCGCGCGCGGCTCCGCTCTCTAGGGCGCGCGCGCGCCAGCTCTCTGAGACTTAAAGGGCCAGTGCACCAATGATTGGTGCCTGGCCCAATTAGCTTAATTGGCTTCCACCTGCTCCCTGGCTATATCTGATCTCCTCCCATGCACTCCCTTGCCGGATCTTGTTGCCTTGTGCCAGTGAAAGCGTTTAGTGTGTCCAAAGCCTGTGTACCTGAACTTCTGCTACCCATCCTGACTACGAACCTTGCCGCCTGCCCCCGACCTTCTGCTACGTCTGACCTTGCCTCTGCCTAGTCCTTCTGTCCCACGCCTTCTCAGCAGTCAGCGAGGTAGAGCCGTTGCTAGTGGATACGACCTGGTTGCTACTGCCGCAGCAAGACCATCCCGCTTTGCGGTGGGCTCTGGTGAAAACCAGTAGCCTCTTAGAACCGGTCCACTAGCACGGTCCACGCCAATCCCTCGCTGACACAGAGGATCCACTACCTGGAAGCCGAATCGTGACAGTTATATCGCGGTAGCCTGCGCAGGACGTAAATATACATCCTGCTTCGTTAAGGAGGTATATAAGAAAGACATGGCTAAACTGGAGATTTAAAGAGTAGAGCACTGGTAAGAAAACATGTTATTAACCTAATATATTAGGCAGTTCTCTGTGAAAACAAGACTTGCTGCTTGAATAACATTACAGTGAAAGATGTTTCTTGAAATTCAAACCAGCGTTTTATTAAAAAATGTATTTTACAAGCAAAATGTTACATTTATTGAACTTGCAGCATTCAAAATGATTGAATCTCAGAAGAATCTAAGTTAAATATATAGAGTTTACTGGAAGTATGTATAGTTACTAGTGAATATTAAGAATTGCAGACACAGATACCTATACAATATTTTGAAAGCACTAAAAAAAAAAAAAAAAAAACATGAGACATTTCCCCATACTATGTAATAGTTATAATTATAGGGTATTGAATAGAATCCATTGAACCCAGATTCGTTCTGAACTTTGCTTAAAGTCTGGTTAGGTGTGAACGTGTTAGTTTTGGCTGAACCTGCTGAAATGGTACTTGCAGAAATTAAGTGAGGAAGGGTCACATGACCTAAGCATAGTCCATAATGCATTGAAAGGTAGAAGGATCACATGATCTCAGGGTAGTCCATGATGCCCTGCAAACTGCTGCCCCCAGATGCTCAAGACTCAGGAGACAGTATAGGGGTCAGAGCTACTATAAAAGCCTATGTATATGGCTTTAGGTATCGCGGGTGTCTCAAATACAGGCAGTTATTGATGCAAACATTATATGAATACAAATTCAAAATGGAGTAGAAAACAAACTTGCTGCACTCACCACAGTGTAGTAAACTAGCTTCCTTTATTAAGGAGTACACATGGTCAGGAATGCAGCTTTCTCTGGCCCCTGTTGTGCCTTCCTTGAATAACATATTACAAGCTATGGTGAATAGATTTGGAAGTTTATCTAGGGATTATTCTGATGCCATATTTAGGATTGGGATGGAATTTTTCCTCTGTTATAGGCCAACTGGCATCAGCTTCATAAGAGTTTTTTTTTTTTTTTGCCTTTCTCTGGTTCAACACAGAAGGGACAGAGGTTAAAGTCTTGTCTCTTTTGAACTTCATGTGCCTGGTCATAAAGGGGGTTAACAAGCCTTGTCTAGAATATATAAATGATGTTGGCATTTCATATACAAACAACTGTAAAAATAGATTTTTTTAATATTCAAACAAAATGAAAATTGTGTTTTTTTTTCTGCCATTGTACATCGCAATATCTAAAAAATGTAAACAGATTTTTGGAGCCCCACAAATAAATGATATGTCATTAATTTATGCATATACAAAAATACAGACTCATTTTTTATATACTGTGGGCACAAACAGCAACTTTACCACAGACTTACATAGAGCACATTGATGTCGAAAAATGCAACACAATTTTGTTGACACATGAAATATACTGTGTGAGCATAGCCAAATATTGTAAATACACATATTATCATTACATATAAAGCAACTCTTTTTTGGCACAAGAGAAATAGTACTACATAGAAAATCATAGAAATATATGGTTTTTATAGAGAGAGAATGGATCTATGTGTAATACTATTTGTCTCTCTACACGTACTGGCTTATACTAGTGCATGAAAACAACATACTGAATGAAGCCTGGGCTATGTTTACAGCTGTTGTGCCCTAGTCTCTCAGACTGAGTTCCCCCATTTTGGTGATTCCACAAGCATCAGAATTTTTTTTTTCCACTGAATTGCTGCCCCCATAAAGCACAAGCACACAGGTGCCTAATAGAAAATACAACCCTCTATGAAACACAAATAATAACTAAAGGAGAAAACCACCCTTTCAAATGACAACAGTCACTGTCAAGGCTGTGCTTGGTGTAAGAATACCGTATTTTTCGCCGTATAAGACGCACTTTTTCTTCCCCAAAACTGGGGGGGAAAAGTCGGTGCGTCTTATACGGCAAATACACCCCTATCGCGGCGGTCCCTATGGCCATCAACGGCCGGGACCCGCGGCTAATACAGGACATCACCGACATCACCGACACGTGAGTATTACCATCTCCTGCAGTGGTCTTCAATCTGCGGACCTCCAGATGTTGCAAAACTACAACTCCCAGCATGCCCGGACAGCCAACGGCTGTCCGGGCATGCTGGGAGTTGTAGTTTTGCAACATCTGGAGGTCCGCAGGTTGAAGACCACTATTGGGTTCAAAATCTTAATTTTTTTAGATTTTGCCCCTAAAAATTGGGTGCGTCTTATATGCCGGTGCGTCCTATAGGACGAAAAATACGGTACCCAGCAGCATGGTAATGTAACCAGTCACCCAGGGAATCACATGATACCTGGTACCTATGGAGGGAGCAAGGCTACATCTGCCTCCATTATATGTGCAGTACTCATATGGGAATTATGTACAGAGTGACTGGAAAGACATAAACAGTAAAATAAAGTTCCTGCCTTCCTTGTGGATGTCTATGAAATTCAGGCACCTCACCCACAGATGCACAATCTCTGCTGCTATTCTAAAGCACTATAAAAACTCTAGAATTAAGCTCCCAATGACCTTCAGAAAAACACAGATCAATAGTTATTAAGACGATAATCTCAGAAACAGCACACTCATGGGCCCAGATTTATCAAAATGTTTGAGAGAAAATATAGAGAGATTTTCCCACAGCAACCAATCACAGCTCAGCTAACGATCTGAGGTAAAGTGAAACCTGAGCTGTAATTGGTTGCTGAAGGAAAATGAACCAATTTTTTCTCACACAGTTTGATAAATCTGGGACATGGTCTATAATTTAGGCTAATGCCAAAACACGTCTGACATTTTTATGTCTGTCTTGTGCATGTGGATATGCCTTTAACTTATTACAGTAAAGCAAGATTTTTTTTTTACTGTGATACGAAACTGTTGGACTTTTTTTGTATACTGGATCGTTTTGACTGTCTACTTCCAGTCTACTGTGCAGAATGGATCTGCAGAGAGGATGAGAGCTGGATTCTATCGATTTGTTGTTTCCAACCAGTTTATTTACCCTTAATACATAAAATTCAATACTTCAACCCACACAGGGTCTGTGTGGTGCTACCATGGGGTGCCTACATTGCCTTTAATGAGTTAAAGTCTGCAAAGATTATCTTAGTACCCTTGAAGTCAAACAGTGCTATTTAGTAATAGTATTCTGATGAGAACTCAGAGATCAACACATATAGCTTCTATTACGTAGTGAGAGATTATGATTCAGCTTTCATATCAAACAAGTAATTTCAAGGCTTCAGACAAAGTACTTCCCTTATTTTCCACTGAATGCCTTCAAATAACATAGCACAGAGATGTATTCTGCAACTGCCTGTGTAAAAGAGATTATAAAACTTGTGTTTGAAGTGAGTCCAGATCATTCAGACCTTCAGTGAGTGACACACAGCATTACAGCAGACAATGCATGAATCAGAAGAAAGCATATCATTTTTATTTTATACTAATTTATGGATTAAAGAGTTAGCTAACACATGAATATTAAATTAGAAAGTGATCAAAACAACAGCAGATTGCTTTTCTTTCTTTTTTTTTCATTTAGTTTTATAATTCTATTAAGTAAATTAACACATAGTATTCATATGAAATTGCAAAGCTTAAAAATATAAAAACTTTTAATTTCACTTAACGTATTTTTCGCCATATAAGACTCACTTTTTCTTCCCCAAAACTGGGGGGGAAAGTTGGTGCGTCTTATACGGCAAATACACATTAAAACTGTGTCCTATCGTGGCGGTCCCTGTGGCCATCAGAGGCCGGGACCCGCGGCTAATACAGGACATCACCGATCATGGTGATGCCCTGTATTAATCTTTCAGACGAGGCGATCAAAGCTGACCGCCGCGTCTGAAGCGAAAGTGAGACTAACCCAGCTGCTCAGTCGAGCTGTTCGGGACCGCCGCGGTGAAATAGCGGCGTCCCGAACAGATTACAGGACACCAGGAGGGACCTTACCTGCCTCCTCGGTGTCCAATCGGTGAATGATTGCTCCGTGCCGGGATCCCCTGCATGGCCAGCGCTCTCCTTCGTCGCCATCACGTCATTGCGCACCAGGTCCCGTCATCCAATAGGAGTGGCGTGCGTAGCGACGTGATGGTGGCGACGGAGAACGAGGATACCGGGCAGCAGAGACGTTCCGGAGCGATGGGGAAACCCCGGGGACGTGGCAACATCGATGGAGGGCGACATTCAGGGCAGCGGTGACGAGAAGTGACGGGTCCAGAGCGGCGGGAATACGTGAGTATTACCTCCTATACCAGTGGTCTTCAACCTGCGGACCTCCAGATGTTGCAAAACTACAACTTCTGGCATGCCCAGACATCCAACGGCTGTCCGGGCATTCTGGGAGTTGCAGTTTTGAAAGATCCCTGTCCTATACTTTACATTGTATTTGGTTCAGAATCTTTTTTTCTAGATTTTCCTCCTTTAAAATTGGATGCGTCTTATATGCCGGAGAATCTTATATGGCAAAAAATACGGTATTTCTAATAGAGAAAAATACTGTGCATACAGTATTTTTTCCATCACAAATAACGGATAGTTTAACATACGTTAGTAATTTAACATGGAAGTCTATGGTGATGGAAGTAATTGTTGTTTGCCTCCATTATTTTCACATCCATTATTGCTACTGAGCATGCTCAGAAAAAACCCCAGAATGGAAATGGTTGAAAAATAACTGACATTAAGGGAAAATTCATAATGATAAATATCATTAGAACTATATCTATCTTGGTATACACTTGATTGAGAACAACCAACAAGTATGGTGGTTTCAGAAATACTGGCACCACACCTGTGGACCCCATCTTCCTGTGGTCAGAGACACTCATGTCACCACATTTACCCATCACTGGACAATGTTGCCTTCTGCTGTGCAGAAGAGAGGTCAGCACATTATTTGAGAGCCAACGGAGACACAGCCATCATGTGGTATGGTGTGATATGCTTTATTGCTTTTGAGCCATCAGGTGTCAGCCGTATCTAGTGCAGTTATCAGTCAGTGTACATATTCTACAGTGATATGCTCAAGTCTGATACATCTATTGACCTCTATGATGGTCTAGTTATATAGATTCTAAGAAATATATATGCCTAGTCAGAAATTGTATCTCTAAATGAGTTTGGTAGCATCTTTGAACTACGCAGTATTTTGGCAAAAATCCAGTACAAGGTTTCTGTTGAAATGTTGTTTACACTGGACTTTATTTCCTGTAAGTATTGTTACAATTCAAATGTAGATGCAGGTAAAGTCCAGCTCACCACCACGTCTGCTGTGTCATGGACACGTGTGGACCACACGTCTTGTACAAGGTGGATACGTCCACTGAAACGCATCACTCAGTTGTCCGAACCATTTTATGCTGTTGTCTATATGAAGCTTGAATAAAGAATATCCTTTTAATACATGCTGCTGTGCTGGACTTCACCTTTTCTTATTGTTAAAATTGGAGCAGTAGCATTGATACTGACATATAGGAGGAGATTTATCAAAACCTGTCCAGAGGAAAGGTTGCCCAGTTGCCCATACAACCAATCAGCTCGCTTCTTTAATTTTTAACTAGCAATCTAATTGGTTGATATGGGCAACTGGGAATCTTCTCCTTTGGACAAGTTTTGATAAATCTCTCCCATAGGGATTTCAATTGGATATTTAGTGATGACCTGAAGACAATTTAATTCCTTTCCATTAAAAAGAAAAAAATAATGAATATTTTTTCTTTCATTGTATAGTTGCATGCACTGCTTTAAAATAATATTTTTACAACTTTCTCAAAATCACACGGTCCTGTGTGTGATTTTAACTTTAATCAGTAATTCATCATTTGCGCCAATCGATCTTTGGTGCAATTTTGCGCCTTTAGGATTTTGTTTTGGCGCATTCACCCCCAAGAAATTTTGCACATGGAAAACACACTTAGCAATGTCAGAAAATGTAAAGGCATCAAAATACATTAAAAACATTTTTTTACGAAAGCATCGACACCTCCGGGGCTGCACAATACTATCCTGTGACATAGTTGTCTCTGAGGGACCTCCGTTGAGCCAGCATTGGACATGGCCACACAGGTTCAGGAAAGAAGCACTAAAGTAACAACAAAAAAAAAAACAACTACTCAAGTTGAAAATAAAATCCATTTCGCATGGTGGCTATAAACCCCACAAAAGAAAATAACTCATGTCGCTTGCTGATATTCTGCAGGAGGGACTCCGAAATGGCTGCTCTACAGGGTAAAATCCTCTGTGGCGGTAAGTTCTGTGTAAAAGGCGCTGTGAACAGCTGATTTCAACATTTGAGCCAAAATTACTAACAACTTGCACCAAATGATAAATTTGGTGCATGTCCATGAAAACCAAAGTGAAAAAAAAAGGGTAAAAAGAAACTGTCAACAGGCAAAATTTATAAATACCCCCCTTAGAGAATACAGTGAATACAGAACTATGAGTGAGCAAATCTGTGATCAGTAACTCCTAAACAAATCTTTTCTGTAACTTCAGCAACTAAAGCCTCTGTTCCCTGTAGGCATTTCAAGATGTATGCATTTAATATTTTAACTATATAGAATTACATTACTGATGTATTTACTATGCTTCTCTGAGGTTGTTAGTGCAATATTAGTGGATATTTTGATTAAATAATATGTGGAAAGCAGAATCTCCGTGGCAGAATGCACTTTTTGCACTTTCGTTTTTTCCTCCTTACCTTTAAAAAATCATAACCCTTTCAATTTTGCACCTAAAAATTCATATGATGGGCTTATTTTTTATGCCACCAATTCTTCTTTTTAATGACGTAAGTCACTTTACCCAAAAATCTACGGTGAAACGGAAAAAAGAAATCATTGTGCGACAAAATTGAAAAAAAAACACCATTTTGTAATTTTTGGGGGCTTTCGTTTCTACACAGTAAATTTTTCAGTAAAAATGACGCCTTCTCTTTATTTTGTAGGTCCATATGATTAAAATGATACCCTACATATGTAGGTTTGATTTTGCCGTACTTCTGAAAAAAAACATAACTACATGCAGGAAAATTTGTACGTTTAAAATTGTCATTTTCTGATCCCTATAACTTTTTTTTCCACGTATGGGGCAGTATGTGGGCTCATTTTTTGCGCCATGATCTGAAGTTTTTAGTGGTACCCTTTTTGTATTGATCGGACGTATTGATCGCTTTTTATACATTTTTTCATGATATAAAAATTGATCAAAAATACGCTATTTTGGACTTTGGAATTTTTTTTGCATGAACGCCATTGACCGTGCGGTTTAATTAATTATATATTTTTATAATTCAGACATTTCCACATGATACCACATATGTTTATTTTTATATACACATTTTTTTTTTAAATGGGAAAAAGGGGGGTGATTCAAACTTTTATTAGGGAAGGGGTTAAATGATCTTTATTAATTTTTTTCTCTTTTTTTTGTAATGTTATAGCTCCCATAGGGGGCTATAACACTGCACACACTGATCTTTTACATTGATCAATGGTTTCTCATCGGGAATCATTGATCAATGATTCTTCCACTTGACTGCTCATGCCTGGATCTTAGGCACTAAGCAGTCATTTGGTGAACAGGAAGCAAGGTAAGGGACCCTCCTGCTGTCCTAGAGCTGTTCAGGATGCCGCGGATTTCTCCACGGCAATCCCAAACACACCCCTGAGCTAACTGGCAATGTTCTACTTTCACTTTAGGGTTAATAGCGTGCGGCACCGCGATCAGTGCCGTGCACTATTAGCCACGGGTTCTGGCTGTTGTTAGAGGCTGGGCCCGACCCGCTATGTTATAGAACGGCAGCGGACTCAGGACGTACAGGTATGCCCTGAGTCCTTAAGAAGTTAATCCTGGTTAACCCCTTTAACAAAATCCTTGTACATTTGAAAATAATGCTCACCACCCTCAAAAGTATAATGCACTGTATTAGTTGGAGGTAAAATGCATAAAGTGGTAAAATCCATATTATTCAGTTCTCATGAAGAAGCACTTTATTCAACCCTAGATCTTATTCAGTTATAGTCACTGGAGAGCCAGGGTCCTAGGTCCAAATCCCACCAAGGAAAAACATCTGGAACAAGTTTGTTTGTTTTCCCAGTGGTTGCGTGGGTTTCCACCACGTACTGCAGTTTCCATCCATACTCCAAAACATACCGATAGGTAAATTTAGATTGTGAGCCCCAATGGGAACAGACACAAATTTGCATGTGCAAATTATTATTATTTAGTTTTATATTCCATATATAATTCTGCTTTCTTAGCTGAAGCATAAATGTAGTAATCTAACATCTGTGTAGGGAATTGTATTTAACTGTTTTGTCAGTCATGGCCTAGTATGTCATTGAGTCATAGTTGGAATCTCTCACCACCAGTTCTGGTGAAAAAAAATCTATCTATACCATCTATTATCATCTATTTTCTTCTTTTTTTTTTTAACACATGTATAAAACAAAGTTCACAGTACAACAAAGATAAAACGGTGGTTCAAAAATACAAAAGGTCAGGATAAACAACTTCAAAGGAAGACACATATGGCAATAAGACGATGGCGACTTCTGAAAGGACAAACAGACTTGTGGTGTCAAAATAGGACAGTACCGCCATTATGAGAGGTCTAACTGCAAAACAGTTTCATTTATCAAAGACAGGTATCATCTGGTCAGTTCTAACAACCACAAAGAAAAGAGCAGAACCAAACCAAAAAGAAAAGAAAATTAAAGGGGTATTCTGGCCAAAGACATCTTATCCCCTATCCAAAGGTTAGGGGACAAGATGTCTGATCGCGGGGGGCCTGTTGCTGGGACCCCCACTATCTCTGTGCAGCACCTGCTCCAGTCTTGCAAACCTGTTTCCGGGACAAGAGACGTGACGTCAAGCCACACCCCTTCATGACGTCATGTCACGCCCCCTCCATTCATGTCTATGAGAGGGTGTGACAGTGCATTATTTAAGCTATCTCATTAGGCTCATAATACTGGTGTAAGAACTTGAAGAGTTAACCCTCCCTGAGGTTTGGCTTGGCCTGTTTGCTTGGCTACGCCCTTGCCAATCTGGGCTGTAGCAGTTAATCAGGCTGAGCCTGCACCTGTGGGGTGACCAGTTAAGTCCAGCTCACTCTTTTTTTAGTTGCCAGTGAAAGAACACATTTCTAGTAACCAGCATCGTTGTTCATCGTTGTATATTGATCCATGCTCTGCTTTTTGACCTTTCTTCTGCTTCTGTGTATTGGTACTTCGCTTACTATCTGTTGCTAAACCGGCATGTCTGACTACGATTTCAGTGTGTGTGTTTAGTTTTATTCCTGTAGGTTTTGCATCCCTCCAACTGTTCTCCAACACCTAATGTATTGTAATTTATTATTTTGACTCTGTCGGTCCATGCATGTAGTTAGGTAGGGACTGTGTTTGTGGACCCGTTGTTTAGGATGGGTATGCAAGTAGGCAGGGACAAAGGGTGTGGGCAAGATGAGGGCTGTACTCTATCCTCGCCCAACATGACAACTGGGTCAGAAACAAAGACCATTTGCGGAAAAATTTCTTGGCCATGCATTCCTTGTGGCGTAGAACTTCTGACCTCTCTAAAGTGAATAGGAGTTCCGACACTGCGATCAGTTGGGACATAGTGTAAGGGGAGGGAGATAACCATTTACACAATAGACATGTCTTTGCTAGAGCAAGCACCAAGTGGGCAATTGCAGGACATCTGTTTACTTTTTTTTTTCTTTTTGCAGTTGCTGTGTGTTGGGTTAACAAGTTCAGGATAACTATGGTGACATATGTTTGTGTCATCAACCAAGTAACAGGCGGCACTCTAGCAGTCCAGTTGCAAAAAAATTACTTTATTCACTCATCAAATCAGTACAAAAAAGAATATGCAATGTTTCAACCTACACAGTGAGGTCTTTCTCAAAAACTACACACTGTGCAAGTGAATCTGTATAAATGAGTGTATCAATTAGTAAACTCCACCCTATTGTAGGTGGTTACATAGTGACATCACATAAATAAACAATAAAAAAATGTACAAACACAGTGCAATCAATAATGTATATAGCATCAGCGATCACATAATATATAATATAACTAGTGTTGAGCAGCATAGGCCATATTCTAATTCATGATATTTCGCGAATATATGGACGAATATTCGTCATATATTCGCTAAATTTGCATATTCGTAATATTCACGTTATATTTTCGCACATGCGAAAAATTCGCAAATGCAGTATTTCGCGTATGCTATACTACAATTAGTATGAACGAAAATTGGCATTAGCATATGCAAATTTCCCCATATGCGAAAATTCGTACACCAGTCTCACACAGTAGTATTAGAGCCTTCTTTAGACCACACAAGCTGGAAGCAGAGAGGGATGATCACTGTGATGTGTACTGTGAAAAAAAAAAATATTCGTAATTATGAATATATAGTGCTATATTCGTGAATATTTGCGAATTCGCCAATATGTGATATTCGCGAATAAAATTCGCATTGCGAATATTCGCGAGCAACACTAAATATAACCATAAATCCTATATTCACTGTAAAGTGATTACATCAGATGTGTGTCTAAATATATACATTCTCTGTCTTCATCATAATTAGAAAGAGTTACCTCATTCAGGGATAGGCAGGCATTCCCCGCTGTACGCTGTCCCCACACTGTTTGTAAGCAAAGACAAAGCAAAGTGCGCAGGGTCGGAAGGGAGTGCATCATGTGACATGCCTCACGATGCTGATGCATCACTGAAAGGCTGATCTGAGCTGCGCATTTTTATTTTTTTTGTTCCGCCCTTTACCCACTCTACTATTTTCCTGGGTCAGCCCCCTTATACACAGCACACTAATATAAATCAGCCCTGGTTGGAATACACTGGCATACACACATAAAAGGGACTACAACTCCCAGCATGTGTCATTCAGGAGTCTTCAGTCTGTGGTATAACACCAGCATGCTGCCTCTGTAGTCTCCTGGGGGTTGTAGTTCACCACACCTTTATAGGGCATACACCAGTGTTTCCCAACCAGGTGTTGCAAAACTACTACAACCAGCATGCCTGGACAGCCAAACGCTGCCCGGGCATGATGGGAGTTTTAGATTTGATACAGCTGAAGACACTCTGGTTGGGAAACAATGCACTTTGTTTGTAATATACTGAATTGGCTAGAACAGTGTTTCCCAATCAGTGTGCCTCCAGCTGTTGCAAAACTACAACTCCCAGCATGCTCAAAGGCTGTCAGGGCAGGCTGGGAGTTGTAGTTTTACAACAGCTCGAGGCACACTGGTTTGTAAACACTGGTGTAACATGATGTGTATGCTGAATAGGCTAGGACAGTGTTTCACAATTAGTGTGCCTCCAGCTGTTGCAAAACTACTATTCCCAGCATGCCTAAAGTCAGTCAGGGCATGCTGGGAGTTGTAGTTTTGCAACAGCTGGAGGCACACTGGTTTGTAAACACTAGCATACACACACATAACAGGGACTAAAACTCCCAGCATGTGTCATTCAGGAGTCCCCCCCTCCCCCTACACATATAGAGATCATCCCCAGTATGAGATTTATTCCCCTGCAGTCCATACATCCCCAGCCCGTGTACCTTGTCATCCTTCCCTTCAGATAACACTTCTCTTCCCTGTGTTTCTTCTCCTGTGCAGACCTGTGTCCTCAGAAGACAGAGTAGGGGGAGGGGAGGGGAGGAGCTGTGTACTCTGGCTTCTCATGCAGACTTCCGGGAGGGGGGAGATGTGGGGGCATGTGTTATTTCTCTTATGCAGACAGAGAGAGAAAAAAGCCCTGACATGTTGTCCACAGCAGACTCAGAACATGGCCGACGCTGTGGACGACAGTAAAAGAAAACCCTCTGAACTACAGAACTTCCTGCCCAACAAACAGGTAAGAAAAACACATACATGCTGCCAAAACATATAACACATGTATATTGCAAAAAAACTAAACTTACAAAGAAGATGCAACATAGTCAAAAAAATAATCAACCTCCGGAGTACCCCTTTAAGGAATTAAGGAAATCTGTTTTAGGAATTGAGTCTAAGCATTTTTTCTCTGTAAGTCTTGCAAATTACTAGGTAAGGGAAATATAGAATTAGCCCTCTTTTATCTATGAATTCGTTTTTCCATAACCCAGTGTCCTCCGTGGAGAAAACATTAGATGCTCCTCTGTGATAAGAAAATGAAACAATGAGGGAGAGGACTGTCAGGTTTATGTTAGGTAAATGAAAAACAGATGGTAGGTGTAATTGACACTGACAACCAGTGAGGAGTCTTGTTTGCAGGTGTAGCTCATACCATCCATCATGCTTTCATCTAATAGTGGGAGATGTCACAGATTTATACCTAAAACCCAACAAAGTGATAAAGTGAATGCAACTGGACAAAAAGATCAAGTGAGGTCACATAGCAACTGTATCTCCAGCCAAAAAAAAAGCTACAATTTGACTTTAAATTACAATACTGTGTTAAATTAAAAGACAAAAACTAACTGTAAAAAGTTATGTTTAGTAATATGGCTTTGGGGCACAATAAATTATGTTTATTTAAAGAGAGTTCTAACATATTAAAATATCTTCACAGTTTAATTTTGCTGAATTTTGAAACATAATCTGTCAAGATACAATGAGATATTTGCATTAAATAGACTGGCAAAAAAAAGTTAAAACAGAGAAAAATGTCATTTCGTCAAAGACAGTAACTAAATATTGTTATTGGAGTGTCAGGGAAGACATTTTGATAAGTGAGACAGATGGATAAATGGATAGGAGGCTTTAGACATTACACTATCACTTCCTATGGTATATTTAGAGACCTTAAAGGGGTTATCCACCGTAAGGTGATTTTAGTACGTACCTGGCAGACCGTAATGGACATGCTTAGGAAGGATCTGCGCTTGTCTTGGGCTAAATGGCTATGTTGTGAGATTACCATAACGCTGTGGCTAGCTTTTTGTGAACTTGTGTTTCCTGTTTGACTTATGTTTTTTTGACAACAAATCCCACAATGCCATTTTCCTCCCTCTCACACATCAGCCACCCCACCCATTGAAACAAAAGACCTGTGGTTTTCAATCAGGGTGCCTACAGCTGTTGCATTAGTTGCAGATTGATCCCTCCACCCATTGAAACAGACAGGCTCTCTGTCATCAGCTGACTAGTGAGTCAGGTCTCGGCCACATTGCAAGCTGGGAAAAATCTGAGACAACAGTCATTTTTTATGCTGGTAAAAATAAATAGCGGGGTGAAAAATCACAGAAGAATGGTGAGAAAACCATCACACACAGGTATAGACACTATATTATGAACTACACTAACATTAAAGCCCCTGTAGCATAGTCAAATAAATAAAAAAAAATCCTGGAATACCCCTTTAAAGTGAATGTTTACCCTTGAACACCTTTCTGTTTTTTTTTGTTTTTTTTTTAAATCTAATTAGGTTTAACATTTTGTGTTGTTCTCATACAAAGCTCAAAGCTCTCATAAAAAGTTCTCATACAAAGTTCTGGCTTCTTGAAGTGCCCACCAAACAAAAGCTTAGGCTGTGTTCACACGTTGCAGCTATTTATACACAACGGCCCTGATTTACTATTGTAAACCCGACATGTTTTGTTGGGTTGTGTGCCAGATTGCGCATTGTGCCAAAAATTCTGTCTGCGCCCAGAATGTGCACCAGAATTTTCGCCAGAATAGAAAATAAAACAGACTAACTCTCCATTTTACTGAGAAACCCTGAAAAAGGAGCATGTGTAAAAAAAAACAAAAAAAAAAAATGTGCAAAATGTAGGGAAACACAGTGGAAAAATGTTTTCTTATTAACTCTTATTAAATCAGGGCCAATGTGTGAACACAGCTTTAGGCACTAACAGCATACACTTCATTCATTGTGCTCAATAATTCAACATTAGGCAATGAGCAGTGAAGTTTAAAGTACACAATCTGCATGATTTGGTTGCCAAGGTGATTTCTAACCTCTCACAGCTGCTATTGGGCTCTTTAGAATCCCCCCCATGGTGCACAACTATTTCTTTTTCTCTCCATTTTAGGGGAGCAGGATCAGAGCTGTGTTGTTTGCCATCAGTTCTCACACCTAGACTTTCCTTTACTTCTCTGACCAATCACAGGACAGCACCTATTCCTCTCTACTATGCCATCAAATTTGCAGGAGAAAGTGCACTGGACTAAACAGGCTAGCACTACAGCAGTACACTACTATGATTGGCATGTGAGAGGGGGTCATTAATGTACTGACTAGAAAAGTGTTATATAAAGGATCACACCAACATGATCTCGGCAAGGATGTAGTTACATCACAAATGAAGCCCCGGTCTAAGCAATGAACTGCTAATGCTGCTAGAGTCTTAGTATCAGATATTACTGAGGGCTAAACAGTGATGACAAAGACCAAGGGATTTTGTGTTTTCACCTAAGCTTTCCCTTTATGTGGGGTAAGGTTTTTAAACAAGTTTGTGTATTCAAAGAAATACCTGATAGACACCCATGTTCACTTATTTGTTACCTTAAAGGAACACTCCAAGAAAATGTAATGCCTAATTTAGAATTGGGGGTGGGAGAGTGTATAACATAGGATAGCAAAGACATAAAAAGGAATCTATGACTTATGCACCACCTCCTAACATGGTTCTGCACAGTTCCTAAAGTCCCCTCAGGTAGAGTCCCTCAAGTCCACAGGGCTCTCCTGCAGGATCCCCCTAGGTCATTCTTATTATTTCTATTGTACATTAATTCTGTATGTTTATTTCAGGTATTGTACAGTGAATATTAGCTATGTGTAAAGGTTATTAGGATGTTTAAACTGTAAAGGACCTTCCTAAGGTCATGTGATATGGTCAAGTGATATGTGATCACCTGATACCCAGAGTTTCAGAGGCACAGGTAACCACAGGCAACCATCTACCAATGGGCTTTTGTCCAGCCCCTGATATATAAGGGGCTGTGGTCGCCACACTAGGCCTCTTCTTCTCTTTCTCTTAGTTCTTGGACACTAAAGCAAGCACAAGTCCTGTACAAGTTCAGTCCAGTCCAGCTAGGCCAAAGCCTATAAACCTGCAGCCACATCTAATCTGTAAATCTTCTATGTCTACAAGTCAAGTCTCTATTGTCCCCACCAAAGTCAAAACATTAGTACAGTGGGCTGCATCATCATTATTATCACTGCAAGTCCAAGCAAGTCTGAGAGGTTCCCTTTCATCTCTTAAGACTGTTTTCTGACTTCTTCAGTAAAGCTCCAGTTGCATCAAAACCTGCTTTGGACTCTCTTTTGATATATGCCGTTTTGGGTTGGTTGTCAGCGCACCGCTGACAACCAACCCAAAACGGCATATATCAAACACCATACAACCACATCCTGGTTTCACGAACACTAGGGGTTAACAACATCTTGCCCCAGGGGTTAATACCATCTGGCCCCACCACCTACACCGTTACACCCCGTGTTTCTGCCATACACCGGTGGTCCACCACAAATACAATAGTATATAGAAATGTAGAGTAATACAATATGTCAGTGCTGTATCAAACTATTATATTTATTAATATCAAGAAACGTTTGATTTGCTTCGTAATTTTTCACTAAGTGTATTTTACATTTGATACCCGCAAACTCAAAATTACACATGGCAAAAATTGTCCTCTCTGATACATTCATTAATTACAAAGCAATTTTCACTATACAGTAATAAATAGCTGTCTTTTACATTATTAGTCATTGAACAACTAGTCTGGACGTTATGGACACAGTCTCTTGTACTGATGAGCGGTTGGGCTAGGTTTCCAGGGATTTTGAGCCAAAGTCAGTAGTGGATCCAGTAGGAAGAAAAAGGATAAGACTTTCTTTTATATTTTCCATTCCTTTTTCTAGAAGTACGACAAAATCAAACCTATATAAGTAGGGTATAATTTTAATCATATGGACCTACAGAATAAAGATAAGGTGTCATTTTTACTGAAAAATGTACTTCGTAGAAACGGAAGCCCCCAAAAGTTACAGAATTGTGTTTTTTCTTCAATTTTGTTGCACAACGATTTTTTTTTCGTTTTGCCGTAAATTTTTGGGTAAAATGACTGATGTCATTACAAAGTAGAATTGGTGGCACAAAAAAGAGCCATAATATGGATTTTTAGGTGCAAAATTGAAAGGGTTATGATCTTTAAAATGTAAGGTGAAAAAAAAAGAAAATGCAAAAACTGAAAAATGGTTGTTCCTTAGGGAGTTAAAGGGTTACTCTGGTGGAATACTTTTTATTTTATTTTTTCTCAAATCAACTGGTGCTAGAAAGTTAGACAGATTTTTTTTTTTACTTCTGTTAAAAAATCTTAATCCTTCCAGTACTTATCAGTTGCTGTATGTTCCAGAGGAAGTTGTTTAGTTCTTTCCAGTCTGACCCCAATGCTCTCTGCTGCCACCTCTGTCCATGTTAGGAACTGTCCAGAGTAGGAGCAAATCCCCATAGCAAACCTCTCCTGCTCTGGACAGTTCTTGACACGGACAGAGGTTTCAGCAGAGAGCACTGTGGTCAGACTGAAAAGAACAACAACAAAGAACTCAACTTCTGGTTAAGGCATGGATGTCAGAAACAAAAGGCCCCGAACACCACATTTTTCTATCTTCATTTCCTCAGCTGCTGTTCATGTATTTTTCTGTTCAGAGGAAAAAAGAAAAGCAGTTGTCAATACTCCCCCATGATTCATGCTAGAGAGTTTTTACACAAGATAACCAGTTCCCCATAAACGCGTCTTCCCCTCCTTGGAGTCTTTAAATTATGTGTCATCCTGACAAAACACTCAAGCTTGTCTGATGCCTGAGAAACAAAATGGATTCTCCTTGCCAGAAATGTCTCTTCTGATTTAGATGTTTGTACCATAACTTTTTTGTTTCTTATAACATACAACAATTATTCTTTGGCATTATTCACCTACTACCGAACAGACTGTTAAAGGGTTTATCCATCATAAGGTTATTTTAGTACATACCTGCCAGACAGTAATGGACATGCTTAGGAAGGATCTGCGCTTGTCTTGAGGCTAAATGGCTTTGTTTTGAGATTACCACAACACTGTGGCTAGCTTTTTGTGAACTGGTATTTCCTGTTTGAGTTTTCTTCTTTTGCCTACAAATCCCCAAATTCCATTTTCCTCCCTCCCACACATCAGCCACCCCACCCATTGAAACATAAATGAGCTGCATCCATTCAATCAGGGTGCCTACAGCTGTTGCATTAGTTGCAGAATGATCTGGGAAAAATCTGAGGCAACAGTTATTTTGTATCCTGTTAAAAATAAATATTGGGGTGAAAATCACATAAGAATTGTGAGAAAACCATCACACACATGTACAGACACTACATTATGAACTACACTAACTTTACAGTTAGCATAGTCAAATAAAAAAAATTACTGAAATACCCCTTTAAAACATGTACAGTGAAATCTCCCTAAGTGGACACCGCCTAATACGGGACACCTCCCAATAGCGGACAGTTTTGAATTCTCCAGCCATAGTCCAGTCCAGTCCCATAGGACTTAATGTATTTGCACCCTCCAAATAGGGGATATTCCCAATAGCGGTCTTGGACACACCAATAGGGGACAAAACAAATATGACAATAGGGGAAAAAACGCTCCCAATAGGGGACAAAACACACCCAATAGGGGAAAAAACACTTCCAATAGGGGACAACCAGGCTTATGTGCCATCCTACCTTGTACACCGGGCTGCCGTCAGGGGGGTACAGCCAATACCCCAATAAGTGGCTCAGGTTCCCAGGGGGTCCTGGCCCCTGCTGAACCCCCTTTTAGCAGCCCCAGCACACCCCTTGTACTAAATCATCCCCCCCCCCCCCGGTGCCAAACCATCCCCCCATTCCAAATCATTCCCTCATTCCCTCATCCCCTTGCCAAATCATTCCCCCATGCCAAATCATTTCCCATCCATGACAAATCCTTTCCCCATTCCCTCATCCTTCTGTTCTTCTTACTTGGCCAGCAGGCAGTGATGATTGACGCTCCTCTGCGCTTCACTCAATGAGGACAGTGACCGCCGTGAGCAGTATCGGCTGTCCGAAGTGACGAGTGATGTATGGAGCGTCACTCATCACTGCTGCATCACTGCTTGCAGCCGTCACTGTCGTCCTTATTGAGTGAAGCACACAGGAGCGTCACTCATCACTGCCTGATGGTCAGGTAAGAAGTAAGAAGAACAGGGGGATAAGAGAATGGGGGAATGATTTGGCATTGCAGGGGAATTATTATATTGTTGACATTTTTTTTTAACACCTTAACCCCTTAAGGACTCAGCCCATTTTGGCCTTAAGGACTCAGACAATTTAATTTTTACGTTTTCATTTTTTCCTCCTCGCCTTCTAAAAATCATAACACTTTTATATTTTCATCCACAGACTATTATGAGGGCTTGTTTTTTGCGCGACCAGTTGTCCTTTGTAATGACATCACTCATTGTATCATAAAATGTATGGCGCAACCAAAAAACACTATTTTTGTGGGAAAATGTAAACGAAAAACGCAATTTTGCTAATTTTGGAAGGTTTTGTTTTCACGCCGTACAATTTATGGTAAAAATGACATGTGTTCTTTATTCTGAGGGTCAATACGATTAAAATGATACCCATTAATATATATTTTTATATTATTGTTGCGCTTAAAAAAAATCACAAACTTTTTAACCAAATTAGTATGTTTATAATCCCTTTATTTTGATGATCTCTAACTTTTTTATTTTTCCGTATAAGTGGCAGTATGGGGGCTCATTTTTTGCACCATGATCTGTACTTTTTTTTGATACCACATTTGATTAAAAAAAACTTTTAATACATTTTTTATAATTTTTTTTTAATAAAATGTATTAAAAAAATAGGAATTTTGGACTTTTTTTTTTTTCGTTCACGCCGTTCACCGTACGGGATCATTAACATTTTATTTTAATAGTTCAGACATTTACGCACGCGGTGATACCAAATATGTCTATAAAAAATGTTTTTTACGCTTTTTGGGGGTAAAATAGGAAAAAACGGATGTTTTACGTTTTTATTGGGGGAGGGGATTTTTCACTTTTTTTTTACTTTTACTTTTACATAGGGGACTATTCATAGCAATACCATGATTGCTAATACTGATCTGTTCTATGTATAGGACATAGAACAGATCAGTATTATCGGTCATCTCCTGCTCTGTTCTGCTCGATCACAGACCAGAGCAGGAGACGCCGGGAGCCGGACGGAGGAAGGAGAGGGGACCTCCGTCCGGCGTTCTGAATGATCGGATACCCGCAGCAGCGCTGCGGGCGATCCGATCGTTCATTTAAATCGCGAACTGCCGCAGATGCCGGGATCTGTATTGATCCCGGCACCTGAGAGGTTAATGGCGGATGCCCGGGAGATCGCGGGCGTCGGCCATTGCCGGCGGGTCCCTGGCTGCGATCAGCAGCCGGGATCAGCTGCGCATGACACGGGCATCGCTCCGATGCCCGCGGTTATGCACAGGACGTAAATGTACGTCCTGGTGCGTTAAGTACCACCTCACCAGGACGTACATTTACGTCCTGCGTCCTTAAGGGGTTAAAGGGGTTATCCAGGAAAAAACTTTTTTTTATATATATCAACTGGCTTCAGAAAGTTAAACAGATTTGCAAATTACTTCTATTAAAAAATCTTAATCCTTTCAGTACTTATGAGCTTCTGAAGTTTAGATTGTTATTTTCTGTCTAAGTAATCTCTGATGACACGTGTCTCGGGAACCGCCCAGTTTAGAAGAGGTTTGCTATGGGAATTTGCTTCTAAACTGGGCGGTTCTCGAGACACGTGTCATCAGAGATTACTTAGACAGAAAAGAACAACCTTAACTTCAGATGCTCATAAGTACTGAAAGGATTAAGATTTTTTAATAGAAGTAATTTACAAATCTGTTTAACTTTCTGGAGCCAGTTGATATATATAAAAAAGTTTTTTCCTGGAATACCCCTTTAACCCCTTAAGGACTCAGCCTATTTTGGCCTTAAGGACTCACAATTTAATTTTTACGTTTTCATTTTTTCCTCCTCGTCTTCTAAAAATCATAACTCTTTTATATTTTCATCCACAGACTAGTATGAGGGCTTGTTTTTTGCGTGACCAGTTGTCCTTTGTAATGACATAACTCATTATATCATAAAATGTATGTCGCAACCAAAAAACACTATTTTTGTGGGGAAATTAAAAAGAAAAACGCAATTTTGCTAATTTTGGAAGGTTTCGTTTTCACGCCGTACAATTTACGGTAAAAATGACGTGTGTTCTTTATTCTGAGGATCAATACGATTAAAATGATACCCATAATTGCATACTTTTATATTATTGTTGTGCTTAAAAAAAATCACAAACTTTTTAACCAAATTAGTACGTGTCACGATGCCGGCTGGCAGGAGGTGGATCCTCTGTGCCAGAGAGGGATTGGCGTGGACCGTGCTAGTGGACCGGTTCTAAGTCACTACTGGTGTTCACCAGAGCCCGCCGCAAAGCGGGATGGTCTTGCTGCGGCGGTAGTGACCAGGTCGTATCCACTAGCAACGGCTCAACCTCTCTGACTGCTGAAGATAGGCGCGGTACAAGGGAGTAGACAGAAGCAAGGTCGGACGTAGCAGAAGGTCGGGGCAGGCAGCAAGGATTGTAGTCAGGGGCAACGGCAGGAGGTCTGGAACACAGGCTAGGAACACACAAGGAAACGCTTTCACTGGCACGATGGCAACAAGATCCGGCGAGGGAGTTCAGGGGAAGTGAGGTATACATAGGGAGTGCACAGGTGAACACACTAATTAGAACCACTGCGCCAATCAGCGGCGCAGTGGCCCTTTAAATCGCAGAGACCCGGCGCGCGCGCGCCCTAGGGAGCGGGGCCGCGCGCGCCGGGACAGGACCGACGGAGAGCGAGTCAGGTACGGGAGCCGGGATGCGCATCGCGAGCGAGCGCCACCCGCATCGCGAATCGCATCCCGGCTGGAGGCGGTATCGCAGCGCACCGGGTCAGTGGATCTGACCGGGGCGCTGCAGTAGCGAGAGTGTAGCGAGCGCTCCGGGGAGGAGCGGGGACCCGGAGCGCTCGGCGTAACAGTACCCCCCCCCCCTTGGGTCTCCCCCTCTTCTTGGAGCCTGAGAACCTGAGGACCAGACTTTTGTCTAGGATATTGTCCTCAGGTTCCCAGGATCTCTCTTCAGGACCACAGCCCTCCCAATCGACCAAAAAAAAGGTTTTCCCTCTGACCTTCTTGGAGGCCAGTATCTCCTTTACGGAGAAGATGTCCGAAGAGCCGGAAACAGGAGTGGGAGAAACAAGTTTGGGAGAGAAACGGTTGATGATGAGTGGTTTAAGAAGAGAAACGTGAAAGGCATTAGGAATACGAAGAGAAGGAGGAAGAAGAAGTTTGTAAGAGACAGGATTAATCTGGCACAAAATTTTGAAAGGACCAAGATAGCGTGGTCCCAATTTGTAGCTGGGAACACGGAAGCGGACATATTTAGCGGAGAGCCATACCTTGTCTCCGGGAGAAAAAATGGGGGGAGCTCTTCTTTTCTTATCAGCAAACTTCTTCATGCGTGATGAAGCCTGTAAGAGAGAATTTTGGGTCTCTTTCCATATGGTGGAAAGATCACGAGTTATTTCATCCACAGCGGGCAAACCAGAGGGCAAGGGAGTAGGGAGGGGGGGAAGAGGGTGACGGCCGTACACCACGAAAAATGGGGATTTGGAAGAAGATTCAGAGACTCTGAAGTTGTACGAGAATTCGGCCCATGGTAGGAGATCTGCCCAGTCATCCTGGCGGGAGGAAACAAAATGCCGTAAATAATCACCCAGGACCTGGTTAATTCTTTCTACTTGCCCATTGGATTGAGGATGATAAGCAGAAGAAAAGTTTATTTAATCTTGAGTTGTTTACAGAGAGCCTTCCAGAATTTTGACACGAATTGGACGCCTCTATCTGAGACGATCTGCGTGGGCAACCCGTGAAGACGAAAAATGTGTACAAAAAAATTGTTTTGCCAACTGAGGCGCTGAAGGAAGACCAGGAAGAGGAATAAAATGTGCCATCTTGGAAAATCGATCAACGACCACCCAAACAACAGTGT
Source organism: Hyla sarda (assembly GCF_029499605.1). Classification (NCBI taxonomy): domain Eukaryota; kingdom Metazoa; phylum Chordata; class Amphibia; order Anura; family Hylidae; genus Hyla; species Hyla sarda. The sequence continues at coordinate 452,969,654 of NC_079189.1, forward strand.
TGCCACGGGATGGGGGTAAGTCTGTAATAAAGTCCATACCAATCAGAGACCAAGGCTGTTCGGGGACAGGCAGAGGATGAAGAAGACCAGCGGGCTTCTGGCGAGGAGTCTTATCCCGGGCACAGACAGTGCAGGCCCGCACAAAATCAACAACATCCGTCTCCAGAGTCGGCCACCAATAGAAACGAGAGATGAGTTGCACGGATTTCTTGATGCCCGCATGGCCTGCGAGATGGGAGGAGTGACCCCATTTGAGGATTCCGAGGCGTTGGCGTGGAGAGACGAAGGTCTTCCCTGGAGGAGTTTGCCTGATGGAGGCTGGAGAAGTGGAGATCAGGCAGTCAGGAGGAATGATGTGTTGCGGAGAGAGCTCTACTTCCGAGGCATCCGAGGAACGAGAGAGAGCATCGGCCCTAATGTTCTTATCGGCAGGGCGAAAGTGAATTTCAAAATTAAACCGGGCAAAGAACAGAGACCACCTGGCCTGGCGAGGATTCAGCCGTTGGGCAGACTGGAGATAGGAGAGATTCTTGTGATCGGTGTAAATAATAACTGGAAATTTTGATCCCTCCAGCAGATGCCTCCATTCCTCAAGTGCTAATTTAATGGCCAGTAGCTCTCGATCCCCGATGGAGTAGTTCCTCTCCGCCGGAGAGAAGGTCCTAGAAAAAAAAACACAAGTAACAGCATGCCCGGAAGAATTTTTTTGTAGAAGAACCGCTCCAGCTCCTACTGAGGAGGCATCAACCTCCAATAGGAAGGGTTTAGATGGGTCAGGTCTGGAGAGCACGGGAGCAGAAGAAAAGGCAGACTTGAGCTGTTTAAAGGCGTCTTCCGCTTGAGGAGGCCATGACTTAGGATTGGCATTCTTTTTGGTTAAAGCCACGATAGGAGCCACAATGGTGGAAAAATGTGGAATAAATTGTCTGTAATAATTGGCGAACCCCAAAAAACGTTGGATAGCACGGAGTCCGGAGGGGCGTGGCCAATCTAAGACGGCAGAGAGTTTGTCTGGATCCATTTGTAGTCCCTGGCCAGAGACCAAGTATCCTAGGAAAGGAAGAGATTGACATTCAAACAGACATTTCTCCATTTTGGCATAAAGTTGATTGTCACAAAGTCTCTGAAGAACCATGCGGACATGCTGGCGGTGTTCTTCTAGGTTGGCAGAAAAAATCAGAATATCGTCCAGATACACAACAACACAGGAATATAAGAGATCACGAAAAATTTCATTAACAAAGTCTTGGAAGACGGCAGGGGCGTTGCACAGGCCAAAGGGCATGACCAGATACTCAAAGTGTCCATCCCTAGTGTTAAATGCCGTTTTCCATTCATCCCCCTCCCTGATGCGGATGAGATTATAAGCACCTCTTAAGTCCAGTTTGGTAAAGATGTGGGCACCTTGGAGGCGATCAAAGAGTTCAGAGATAAGAGGTAAGGGGTAGCGGTTCTTCACCGTGATTTTATTAAGACCGCGGTAGTCAATGCAAGGACGTAGGGAGCCATCTTTTTTGGACACAAAGAAAAATCCAGCTCCGGCAGGAGAGGAGGATTTGCGGATAAAGCCCTTTTTTAAATTTTCCTGGATGTACTCAGACATAGCAAGAGTCTCTGGGGCGGACAGAGGATAAATTCTGCCCCGGGGTGGAGTAGTGCCTGGGAGGAGGTCAATAGGACAGTCATAAGGCCTGTGAGGAGGTAGAGTCTCAGCTTGTTTTTTGCAAAATACATCAGCAAAGTCCATATAGGCCTTAGGGAGACCGGTTACAGGGGGAACCACAGGGTCACGGCAGGGAGTACTGGGAACCGGTTTAAGGCAGTCCTTGAAACAAGAGGTACCCCAGCTCTTGATCTCCCCTGTGGACCAATCCAGGGTTGGGGAATGGTGTTGAAGCCAGGGTAGCCCAAGGAGAATTTCGGAAGTGCAATTGGGGAGGACCAAAAACTCAATTTTTTCGTGATGAGGTCCGATGCACATTAGAAGGGGCTCCGTGCGGTAACGTATGGTACAGTCCAATCTTTCATTGTTAACACAATTGATGTAGAGGGGTCTGGCGAGACTGGTCACCGGGATGTTGAACCTGTTGATGAGAGAGGCCAAAATAAAATTTCCTGCAGATCCGGAATCCAAGAAGGCCATAGTAGAGAAGGAGAAGGTAGAGGCAGATATCCGCACAGGCACAGTAAGACGTGGAGAAGCAGAGTTGACATCAAGGACTGTCTCACCTTTGTGCGGAGTCAGCGTATGTCTTTCCAGGCGGGGAGGACGGATAGGACAATCCTTCAGGAAGTGTTCGGTACCGGCACAGTACAGGCAGAGATTCTCCATGCGGCGTCGTGTCCTCTCTTGAGGTGTCAGGCGAGACCGGTCAACTTGCATAGCCTCCACGGCGGGAGGCACAGGAACGGATTGCAGAGGACCAGAGGAGAGAGGAGCCGGGGAGAAAAAACGCCTCGTGCGAACAAAGTCCATATCCTGGCGGAGCTCCTGACGCCTTTCGGAAAAACGCATGTCAATGCGAGTGGCTAGATGAATGAGTTCATGTAGGTTAGCAGGGATTTCTCGTGCGGCCAGAACATCTTTAATGTTGCTGGATAGGCCTTTTTTAAAGGTCGCGCAGAGGGCCTCATTATTCCAGGATAGTTCTGAAGCAAGAGTACGGAATTGTACGGCGTACTCGCCAACGGAAGAATTACCCTGGACCAGGTTCAGCAGGGCAGTCTCAGCAGAAGAGGCTAGGGCAGGTTCCTCAAAGACACTTCGAATTTCCGAGAAGAAGGAGTGTACAGAGGCAGTGACGGGGTCATTGCGGTCCCAGAGCGGTGTGGCCCATGACAGAGCTTTTCCAGACAGAAGGCTGACTACGAAAGCCACCTTAGACCTTTCAGAAGGAAACTGGTCCGACATCATCTCCAAGTGCAGGGAACATTGTGAAAGAAAGCCACGGCAAAACTTAGAGTCCCCATCAAATTTATCCGGCAAGGATAGTCGTAGGCCTGAAGCGGCCACTCGCTGCGGAGGAGGTGCAGGAGCTGGCGGAGGAGATGATTGCTGAAGCTGTGGTAGTAGCTGCTGTAGCATCACGGTCAGTTGAGACAGCTGGTGGCCTTGTTGCGCTATCTGTTGTGACTGCTGGGCGACCACCGTGGTGAGGTCGGCGACAACTGGCAGAGGAACTTCAGCGGGATCCATGGCCGGATCTACTGTCACGATGCCGGCTGGCAGGAGGTGGATCCTCTGTGCCAGAGAGGGATTGGCGTGGACCGTGCTAGTGGACCGGTTCTAAGTCACTACTGGTGTTCACCAGAGCCCGCCGCAAAGCGGGATGGTCTTGCTGCGGCGGTAGTGACCAGGTCGTATCCACTAGCAATGGCTCAACCTCTCTGACTGCTGAAGATAGGCGCGGTACAAGGGAGTAGACAGAAGCAAGGTCGGACGTAGCAGAAGGTCGGGGCAGGCAGCAAGGATCGTAGTCAGGGGCAACGGCAGGAGGTCTGGAACACAGGCTAGGAACACACAAGGAAACGCTTTCACTGGCACGATGGCAACAAGATCCGGCGAGGGAGTGCAGGGGAAGTGAGGTATACATAGGGAGTGCACAGGTGAACACACTAATTAGAACCACTGCGCCAATCAGCGGCGCAGTGGCCCTTTAAATCGCAGAGACCCGGCGCGCGCGCGCCCTAGGGAGCGGGGCCGTGCGCGCCGGGACAGGACCGACGGAGAGCGAGTCAGGTACGGGAGCCGGGATGCGCATCGCGAGCGGGCGTCACCCGCATCGCGAATCGCATCCCGGCTGGAGGCGGTATCGCAGCGCACCGGGTCAGTGGATCTGACCGGGGCGCTGCAGTAGCGAGAGTGTAGCGAGCGCTCCGGGGAGGAGCAGGGACCCGGAGCGCTCGGCGTAACAGTACGTTTATTATCCCTTTATTTTGATGACCTCTAACTTTTTTATTTTTCCGTATAAGCGGCGTTATGAGGGCTCATTTTTTGCATCATGATCTGTATTTTTTTTGATACCACATTTGCATATAAAAAACTTTTAATAAATTTTTTATAATTTTTTTTTAATAAAATGTATTAAAAAAGTAGCAATTTTGGACTTTTTTTTTTTTTTACGTTCACCCTGTTCACTGTACGGGATCATTAACATTTTATTTTAATAGTTCAGACATTTACGCATGCGGCAATATCAAATATGTCTATTAAATTAATTTTTTACGTTTTTTGGGGGTAAAATAGGAAAAAACGGACGTTTTACTTTTTTATTGGGGGAGGGGATTTTTCCCTTTTTTTTACTTTTAATTTTAAATTTTTTTACATTTTTTTTTACACTTGAAAAGGGACTATTCATAGCAATACCATGATTGCTAATACTGATCTGTTCTATGTATAGGACATAGAACAGATCAGTGTTATCGGCGATCTTCTGCTCTGGTCTGCTCGATCTCAGACCAGAGCAGGAGATGCCGGGATCCTGAAGGAGGAAGGTGAGGGGACCTCCATGCGGCGTTCTGAATGATCGGATCCCCGCAGCAGCGCTGCGGGCGATCCGATCATTCATTGAAATCGCGTACTGCCGCAGATGTCGGGATCTGTATTGATCCCGGCATCTGAGGGATTAATGGCGGACGCCCGCGAGATCGCGGGCGTCGGCCATTGCCGGCGGGTCCCTGGCTGCGATCAGCAGCCGGGATCAGCCGCGCATGACACGGGCATCGCTCCGATGCCCGCGGTTATGTACAGGACGTAAATGTACCCCGTAAACGTATGTAAAATGTAAACGTACATTTACGTCTACAAATGTAAATTTGTACGTTTACAAATGTAAACGTACATTTACGTCCTGCGTCCTTAAAGGTTAAGAACTCAGCCCATTTGGGCCTTAACCTCCTGAGCGGTATTCCCGAGCGTGACTCGGGGTTAATTTTCCCTGCCAGGATCGGTAACCCCGAGTCACGCTCGGGGTAGAATTGCAGAGTTCCCGGCCGGGCTGCACGATATATCGCAAAAGCAATGCGATATAGCGATGCGGCCCCCCGGGAAAACATGCGATTATCTGCTCTGGTCGGCTCCCGTTGCCGGCCAGAGCAGGTAAAGAAAAATACTAAAAGGCAGTGTTTCCCTACCAGGGGGCCTCCAGCTGTTGCAAAACTACAACTCTCAGCATGCCCGAACAGCCAAAGGCTGTCCGGGCATGCTGGGAGTAGTAGTTTCACAACAGCTGGAGGCCCCCCTGGTAGAAAAACACTGAGCTAAGTGTAAAAGGAAGAAGTAGTAAAATAAAAAAAACTTTTGCTCACCTAGTCCCGGTCCCTGCAGATGCCGTTCCCCTCCGTGCGGTCCGGGGTGTCCTCTCTTCACTATTCATCTTCTAGGACCTTTCACTTTTCAGCCAATCACAGGCCGCAGTGGTGTAAAGCCTGTGATTGGCTGAAGGGGAAAGGGCTTGTTCTGCAGCAAATACACTAGGTTTGAAATCTGCCCGGCAAACCTAGTGTATTTGCTGCAGGACAAGGTGACAAGGTGAGAAGGGGGGATGAATGTGACAAGGGGGGAATGTGACAAGGGGGGAATGTGACAAGGGGGGGAATGTGATGGGGGGGGATGTGACAGGGGGGGATGTGACAGGGGGGGAGGGGAATGTGACATGAAGGGGGGATGTGACAGGGGGGGAGGGGAATGTGACATGAAGGGGGATGTGACAGGGGGGGAGGGGAATGTGACATGAAGGGGGGATTTGACAAGGGGAGGGGATGTGACAGGGGGAGGGGAATGTAACATGAAGGGGGAGAATGTGACAAGGGGGGAATGTGACAAGGGGGGAAGAATGTGACAAGGAGGGGGGAGAATGTGACAAGGAGGGGGGAGAATGTGACAAGGAGGGGGGAGAATGTGACAAGGGGGATGTGACAAAGGAGAGGGGAATGTGACGGGGGAGATGTGAAATGGGCGGAGGGAGATGTTAAATTCAGTTTAAAAAAATTGTACCGCTTTTGGTACACATTTCCAGACAGAATCATACCGCCAGGGAGGTTAAGGACTCGTTTTTTTCCTCCTCGCTTTCAAAAGATCATAACTCTTTTATATTTTCATCCACAGACTAGTATGAGGGCTTGTTTTTTGCGTGGACAGTTGTCTGTTGTAATGCCATCACTCACTTTACCATAAAATGTATGGCGCAACCAAAAAAAATACTATTTGTGTGGGGAAATTAAAAAGAAAACCGCAATTTAGCAAATTTTGGAAGGTTTCGTTTTCACGCCGTACAATTTATGGTAACAATTACATGTGTTCTTTATTCTTTGGGTCAATGATTAAAATGATACCCATGATAACATACTTTTCTATTAATGTTGTGCTTAAAAGAAATCGCTAACTTTTTAACCAAATTGGTACGTTTAAAATCCCCCTATTTTGAAGATCTATAACTTTTTCATTTTTCCATATAAGCGGCGGTATGAGGGCTAATTTTTTGCGCCGTTAGCTGTACTTTTTATTGATACCATATTTGCTTATATAAAACTTTGATACATTTTTTTAATAAAAAAATGTAAATAATATGTTATAAAAAAGCAGCTATTTTGGATTTTTTTTTCTTTTACGTTCAAGCCGTTCACTGTACGATATCAGTAGCATTTTATTTTAATAGTTCGGATATTTACACATGCTCAATCGCAGACCAGAGCAGAAGACCCATGGAAGGCAGCGGAGGCAGTTGAGGGGACCTCTGGCTGCCATGCTGGATGATCGGATAACCGCGGCAACGCTGCAGACAATCCGATCATCCATTTTAGTGACCGTGATGCTGCAGATGCCGTGATCTGTATTGATCACGGCATTTGATGGGATAATGGCAGACATCCGCGCGTTCGCGGATGTCCGCCATTACCGGCTGGTCCCTGGCTGCTATCAGCCGGGACCTGCCGCGCATGACCCGAGCATCGCTGCGATGCTCGCGATTATGCATTGGACGTAAATGTATGTCCTGGTGCGTTAAGTACCAACTCACCAGGACGTACATTTAGGTTAAGGGGTTAAAGCATTATTACAGTGCAAAATTATTTATTTATATTTAGCTTTTTATCATGTTTTGTAGGTGATTACACTCTGGAGTGAGTACAGAGCAGGATTCCATCATTTAAAAAGATGTTTAAGCCTTTATCCCAATAAGGGACATCTCTCAATAGTGGACACTTTTTATTCCCCGTGAGTGTCCGCTATTGGGAGATTCTACTGTAATATAAAATCAAAGTAAAATTGGATCAAAAAAGTTTTTTTTTTCTAGAATAGGCACAGTTTGAAGCTGTATAAAACATTAGATGCTGCTCATCAATAACCTGTTCAGTTTGTAAAGCATAATAAGGTCAAAAAGCTATAAAAAAATGTTTATTCTCACTACAGGGAGGCCATGTTCTTTTCCTTCATTAATCATATTGCACGCAGGTCTGAATCAAGGTCTATGGAAGGCCTTGGGTTAGTAAATTGTTTAGCTAGTATGTGCTCTGTAGTGACTAAATAACAGTGTTTAACAGTGCCCAACAGAGGAAAAAATGATGCCTGAAAAAGCCATGTTTTTTTTGTAAAATAAAAAAAATGTAAATGCGGTGTCCTGGTACAGAACAGGGTTCTGTAAAGTCCTAAAGTCCCCTCAGGTAGAGTCCCTCAAGTCCACATTGCTCTGCTGCAGGGTCCCCCTAAGTCATGAAGTGGTATTGTATTGTATATGTATTGTTTAGGACCTTCCTAAGGTCAAGTGATATGCCATGTGATAGGTGATCACATGATATACCCAGAGTTCCAGATGCACAGGTAACCCCAGGCAACCAGCTACCAATGGGCTTTAGTCCAGCCCCTTGATATATAAAGGGCTGTTAGTCTTCACATTCTCTCTCTTGGTTCCTGCTCTCACTGTGATTACAAGTTATATATATACATATATATATATATATATATATATATATATATATATATATATATATATACCGTATTTTTTGCCGTATAAGACGCACTTCTTCTTCCCCAAAACTGGGGGGGAAAAGTCGGTGCGTCTTATACGGCGAATACACCCTTATCGCGGCGGTCCCTGCGGCCATCAAAGGCCGGTACCCGCTGCTAATACAGGACATCACCGATCGCGGTGATGCCCTGTATTTACCCTTCAGACGTGGCGATCAAAGCTGACCGCCGCGTCTGAAGGGAAAGTGACACTAACCCGGCTGTTCAGTTGGGCTGTTCGGGACCGCCGCGATTTTACCGCGGCGGTCCCGAACAGCCCGACTGAATAGCCGGGTTAGTGCTTACAGGACACCGGGAGGGACCTTATCTGCCTCCTCGGTGTCTTCTCCGTTCAGGGTTCCCCTGTATGGCCGGCGCTCTCCTTCCTCGTCATCACGTCGTCGCGTACGTGCGTCGGCGTGCGTAACGATGTGATGGCGGCGACGGAGAGCGAGGATACCCGGCCGGCAGCAGAGACGTTCCAGAGCGACGGGGACACGGCGACAGCGATGGAGCGACATCCAGGGCAGCGGTGACGGGTCCGGAGCGGCGGGGATAGGTGAGTATTACCTCCTATGCAGTGGTCTTCAATCTGCGGACCTTCAGATGTTGAAAAACTACAACTCCCAGCAAGCCCGGACAGCCGTTGGCTGTCCGGGCATGCTGGGAGTTGTAGTTTTGCAACATCTGGAGGTCCGCAGGTTGAAGAGCACTATTGGGTTCAAAATCTTTATTTTTTTAGATTTGCACCTATAAATTGGGTGCGTCTTATACGCCGGTGCGTATATATATAAAGTTTAGTATGGGGTTATCATGGCATAAATAGGGACTATGCCTCTCCTCATTCATTGTAGTGCTTCTTTATACAAGCTTTTCAGTGTTTTTATGTTTTGTCCTTCAAAAGGTATACCGAAGTAATGGGAAAGTTCTTTTAAAACAACATTTTTAATAATTGCATTTTAAAATACACCATAGATAGTGAACGCATAAAAAATGTACAACAACACACATCTGAATGTCATCCAAATGCGTTTCCTCAGGGGATAAATCAGTGGTACAAGAGAGTTACCTGGTAGCCTGTTGCTTTACACGATCACCAGTGTATCACAAAGTAAATAAGAAATGAGTTTGCAACACCTAATATAGAGACGCCTCTCATGTAAATGTTTCTAGATAAAGCAGACGATGCATGATATAATGTATGTTACGAGATGACCATAGTTTCATGCAATAGCCCAACAATAACTGCATACAATAACCAAGAGAGATACAGAAATACCGGACCACCTCCAAGACCTGAGGGGAAACTGCCGCCCTTAAAGAGGAACAGTTTGAGTCCGGTAGTGGAAAGGATTTTTTTCCCCGTCATCTCATTATTTTGCTGCGATTTAGGACTCACTGTCAGTTTTCCAAAATCGCAACATGCTGGGACTATGGCTTTTTTTTTTAAAGCAAAAACATCACCGTTTTGGCTTCACTGCCATACAGTATCCAGCACTGCATAGCACAGAGCTGAATACTGTCCCTGGGAGCCTCCAGCTGTTGCTTAACTACAACTCCGATCATTTCAAGACAGCTAAGGGCTCTGTCAGGCTGTATCAGTAGAGCGTTGATCATACTGAACAATGCTATGCAACAGGAATAGCATTGTACAATGAATGCAATCTAATAATTGCATATTATAGTCCCCTGTACGGACTATAATAGTTTAAGAGAAATATATTTTTCAAATTATATAAAAGCCCCCTTCCTAATAAAAATTTTAATAACCCCAGTTTCACATTTTACGGTAAAAAAAAAAAAAAGAAACAAAACATTTTTTAATATCGCTGTGTGAATATTTGTTGGAACTATTTAAATATAATGGCCCTCATTTACTTAGAAAATCGGGTTGTAAGTCTATCTTGCTTTCTTACCCGACTGCTTTTTTCCCCTGGTATTTATTATTATGTCGCATCCTGTTTGTCGCACTGGGTTTTGTTGGTTTTGGTTTCCAACTCCTCTGAGTTGTCGGGAAAAAATCCACAACAATTCAACAAATTCGGGTTGGAAACCTTTATAAATACATGGGAAAGCTCAGAAATGTCGGGTTGCGGCCCTTTTTCGGGTTTGGGAGAATCCACATCAGGTCCGTCGTGGAAAAAAGTGGCATCGTGTCGCAGACTGGCACACGATGTGTGCGACATGTCGCAGACAAAGATGCGCCAAAAAAAAAACGACAAAAGAAGTCAGGTTTAGAATAGTAAATGAGGGCCAATGTTTAAGATCGTGCACACTGAACAGTGTCAACGTAAAAGAATACCAGAAATCAAACATATAAATAAAAAAAGACACCTTTCTCTATTTTTCCCAATTGTCATCCTGACTACATTGTGCCTCTCTATGTGCAATTCATGAAAATGAGTGGAAACTCGATGCAACTACTGTACACACTATTCTACACACAAGAAATGAATTCAAAAACCACTTTTCCTATTAAATACAAGTTGTGGTCGGTGCTCAATCGTATAGCGAGCCTACCTAACTGAACCTCTTACTGAACTCCTATTCCCTACTACATCCTGTAACCTATCTAGGCAGTCTGAGTTATGCCATGTACTGCCGCGTAGGAGTACACCTGAAAATAGAGGGCATACCCTGATGAGTAATAATAGTCATAAAGTGAGAATGATATTGAGGGAGGGTTGGGTGGGACGTGACGAACCCGCGGCGTCAAGCACAGGTACTGCCGCGGGTTCTTATAGGGATATCCCGCCCCTCCCACAAATACAGGCTAATAAATTAGCCTTTAAACTTGTGGTCGGTGCTCAATCGTATAGCGAGCCTACCTAACTGAACCTCTTACTGAACTCCTATTCCCTACTACATCCTGTAACCTATCTAGGCAGTATGCCATGTACTGTCCTGTACTGTAGTTATGCCATGTACTGCCGCGTAGGAGTACACCTGAAAATAGAGGGCAAAACTCATGAGAACAAAACGCTATTACCACACGCAATAACCCCGTTACCAATGACTGAAATGCATCGTATAATACTTACTATGGAATGGGGGTATAGTGTACGAAGTACTGAATTCCCAGCACCCCAATTTCCTAACCACGTATGCTGGCACACCACGATGTGACGTCTGTGCAGCAGCCCCAATGATAAGGGAATGACTGGATATAATGGACGAATCGCTATGCAATTTTACAAAATACGTACATGTTTAACCAACAACTTAGCAGTGAGTGCAGCCCCCCCCCCCTAACAAAGGCAGCGGCTGATCCCGATGGATCCTTGGTATGTGGAAGCGAAGCTGAGCGTCACTCGGGAGAATTCCGTATGATGATAACCTAAAAAACATTCATCTGCTATGCAATATCAATACGGAATTATTTGCATCCCTGCAAAGTTATTGTAACTACAGTCATGCATCTTCATGTAATTCCCCTAAACCTTAGGAAACCATGACAACTGAAGGATAACGCAGCCTCTAATGTTAAGCTGTCCTGATGTCGACATGGGGAATTACCTAAAGCGTCAACTAACCAACCAATCAACTAAGCCAGCTGCCAGAGCTGATGGTTAGAGGGCTTGCAAACCTCCCTCTTGCGCACTCTTCAGGGCGGATTTGATGATATGGAATGCCAACGATGATGCCCTGTCAGGGCGAGACCACGTGATAGTATGCTGGGTACCTGACAGATATACTTTGATAGTATTATGCTGGATGCAAAAAGAGTGGCAAAACCCGATAAATGCAGATAAGAATAAAATGGCACATGAGACATCCTCTAAGTATCTAATGTGAAATATCGTGAACACATTCCAGGCTACATGTTCGAAGCTCTCAATGAGCTGCGGACGTGAAAAGTCCCAACAAAGAATAACCCTATGCCCATACACACTACTTCAAGTGCTAACCACGTGTATACACAAAAGACTGCGTAACTACCAACCTAAACCTACGACAGGTTACCACTTTAACCAACCTGTGGACGTTAACGGCAATGAAACCACTTATGCAACAACATGATGATGAGACTCAACCAATATGTGATTACTGTCATCGTCAACCTAAGTCAAAACAAACGATACCAACCATGCAGAACCAAGCTATGTCCCTAATGCTAAGTAAACCTATGGACACACGATGACGCTGCCGCCAACTTGAAGGCGTGTCAGGTCGCAACTGAACTGACCTGTAGAGGAGACAGGCCGAAACATGAATGAAAGGCTCAACCAAATCTGTAACTAACAGTATGACCGTCACCCTGAACCGAAACCGGTCGTAACCATGATGTACCTATAGACATGGATATTAACAATGGAAACATGAAGCTATGCCTGTAGCATGACCCAACTGCTGAAAAACAATGTATGCAAAACCTAAATCCCTAACCCAAAGTCATGTCAGGTTGTATCCAGACTGTCCTGCAGATGTTACTGATCTAGCCGAATTAAAGCCTCAACCAACCTATGTGACTACTAGTATCGACGTCAACCTGGAACCGAGACAGGTTGTGACCTATAAAGCTATATCCCTGTGCATAACCCAACAACTGAATAACACAACGTATGATGACATAGTCGCCAACCTGAAGTCGTGTCAGGTTGTACCCGGACTAACCTGTAGATGTGATTAACCAATGTACATAACTATCAATATCGACATAAACCTGAAGCTGAGAAAGGTCATAACCACGCTTGACCTGTTGACTTAGCAACTAATAAACCGAACCCAGCTATATTTTCGTATGCCCGACTCACTGTTAATGAATAGTAACCCACGGAATTATCCGTGCAGATTCGCCCGTCACCGCCTATATGTCATAATGTCGTTGGTCTGAAACGTGTCCGCAATGACAACTATGCCATATATCCCCCTGCAGACGTGGCAGGCATAACGGACAAACACCACCCACGTGTCATAACGTCATTGCTCTGAAGGCGTGTCAGCAACAACAATGAGTAATGCAACGCCCTGCAGACGTGGCAGGCATAATGGGTATACCACCTATGTGTTGTGTTATTGTTGCTCTGAAGACGTGTCAGTAACAACGACTATGCAATGTGTCCCCCTGCAGACGTGGCAGGTATAATGGGTATACACCACCTATGTTTCTCATTATAATTGTTCTGAAGGCGTGTTAGTAACAACAATTATGTGACGTACCCCCCTGCAGATGTGGCAGGCATAACGGGTATACGCCACCTATGTGTCGTAATGTCATTGCTCTGAAGACGTATTAGTAACAACAACTATGCAGTGTATCCCCCTGCCGACGTGGCAGATATAATGGATAAACCCCACCTGTGTGTCGCAACGTCATTGCTCTGAAGGCGTGTCAGCAACAACAATGAGTAATGCAACGCCCTGCAGACGTGGCAGGCATAATGGGTATACCACCTATGCGTTGTGTTATTGTTGCTCTGAAGATGTGTCAGTAACAACGACTATGCAATGTGTCCCCCTGCGGACGTGGCAGGTATAATGGGTATACACCACCTATGTGTCTCATTATAATTGTTCTGAAGGCGTGTTAGTAACAACAATTATGTGACGTACCCCCCTGCAGACGTGGCAGGCATAACGGGTATACGCCACCTATGTGTCGTAATGTCGTTGCTCTGAAGACGTGTTAGTAACAACGACTATGCAATGTATCCCCCTGCAGACGTGGCAGGCATAACGGGTATACACCACCTATGTGTTGTGTTATTGCCGTGCTGAAGGCGTGTCAGCAACAACAATGCAATGTACACCCCCCTGCAGGCGTGGTAGGCATAATGGGAATACCCCACCTGCGTGACGTGTAATTGTAGTTCTGAAAATGTGTCAGTAACAACTACGCCATGTATCTCCCTGCCTACATACAGATGTGTACAGAACGACTATGTGCAACACTGACGTATAACAGTTATGCGTGGCTGTACCACCAAACCTGATGAACCTATGCTCAGCTCAGCACGTGAACACCTCCCAAAGCGTATGCTCGTGTGGCCAGCCGCAACCGATGGCAAAGAATATGCACGCATGAAGTAACTATTATGACCACATACCTACACACAGGGCCACACCCCATGCGCTGTAAGAGCATGGGCGCGGCACAACGCTGCGAGCGCGTGAACCTCACAAACACCGCAAGCGGATGTACAGCACACATGTCACGAGCACACACACAGCATGATTCCCAGGAACACGCATATATAACACAACCCTATGAGCATGCACGGTATAAATTCTACGGGCGGGTGTGCCGCACAAGTCTTACGAATGCACGTACAGTATGTACCCTACGGGCGTGAGAACCATATAAATCTACGAACGTGTGCACAGTATAATTCCTACGAGCGCATGTGTAGTATGAATCCTACAAGCGTGTACAAACGTGTAAACAGTATAAAACCTACGAGTAAGTGTACAGTATGAATGCTACAACCATATGTACCGCATGAAACCTACAAGCAAGTGTACAGTATAAATCCAACTAGCGTATGTACAGTATAAATCCTATAAGCGTGTGTAAAATAAATCCTACAAGCGTATCCAAGCGTGTGTCCTATATAAATCCTGCGATTAAGTGTACAGTATTAATCCTACTAACGTGTGTATCATATGAATCCAACAAGCGTGAGTACAGCATAAATCCTACCAGTGTATGTACAGGATACATCCTACAGGTGTGTGTACAGCATAAATACCAGCGTGAGTACAGCATAAATCCTACCAGTGTATGTACAGGATACATCCTACAGGTGTGTGTACAGCATAAATACCAGCGTGAGTACAGCATAAATCCTACCAGTGTATGTACAGGATACATCCTACAGGTGTGTGTACAGCATAAATACCAGCGTGAGTACAGCATAAGCCGTACAGGTGTGTACAGCATGAACCCTACAGGTGTGTGTACAGCATGAATCCTACAAGTATATTTACAGCATAGATCCTACAAGCGTGAACAAGCATGTGTGCTGTATAAAAGCAACAAGCATGAATCCTACAAGCATGTACCAGCGTGAGTACAGTATAAATCCTACAAGCGAGTGTACAGTATAAAGACTACAAGCATGTGTACATCATGAATCCTACGAGCATGTGTTCAGTATAAACACTACAAGCGCGTGCACAGTATAAATCCTACAAACGTGTATATATTATAAATGCTATGAACGTGTGTGCAGCAACTATGTAGGCATGTGCACGGAACAACTACATGATTGTATGCGTAGGATAAAATATTGGAGCGAACAAATTATACAAGTATGCATAAAACAACTACATGCACGGACCAACTATATGACTGTGTATGAAAATTAAATTATAAGTGCGTGTATACTGACAACTATATGACCATATGCGTAGAATAATGAAGCGCGTGCCGGCATATAATTAACCCCTTATTGTAACGTGCAGAGCAGTCAGAGCGTGCTGGCAAATTATTAACTCCTACTTTAATGTGCAGAGCGGCCAGCGAGCGTGCCAGCATATGATTAACCCCTTACTGTAATGTGCAGAGCAGCGCAGCCAGAGAACGTGTCGGCATGATTAACCCTTACTGAAACGCACAGAGCAGTCAGAGCGTGCCGGCATATAATTAACCCTCACTGTGACGTGCAGAGCAGAGCACCCGAGAGTGGCAGAGCACCCGAGAGCGTGCCGGCATAAAATTAACCCCTTACTTGTAATGTGCAGAGCAGGGAAGTCAGAGCATGCTAACATGATTAACCCCTTACTGTAATGTGCAGAGCAGGGCAGTCAGAGAGCGTGCCGGCCTATAATTAACCCTTTACTATAATGTGCAGAGCAGAGCAGCTAGAGCATGCCGACATATCATTGACCCTTTACTATGACTTGTAGAGCAGAGCAGCTAGAGAACGTGCCGACATATAACTACCCCCCCCCCCCCCACCGCTGTGAACGAACCCAGCAACTGGGCCGGAACACCGCTATGCTCACAAAGCCCCTGAATGCTGGTATACTGTGCCGGATTACCACGGCCACCCGGAATACACCCACCTACTAGCTGTAAATAGCGTGGCCGAGCCGAAATGCTTTGGTGGATGGACTGTATATCATTTGTGGCATGGCATACACCTGTGACTGATATTGTGGCGTGACCGAGCCGGCATCCCCCCGTTATGCATGTAACATCCTAGTACTTTAATTGAGCAGCGTGGTCCAAGCTGGCTGCGTATAACCAGAAAGTAACCTAGTGGCCGGGCTGAACGGGGATCCTCTCTGTCTCCGGAACAAAAGGATACCCTGCCGTCCTAGCCCCGATCCGTCCTGGCCACTTCCCTACTAGACGCGCAGTGCTGTAGAGGCACTCGGTCGCGGTAAGCCGAGCACGGCTAGTCAGCTGATCGGCTGACGTGACAAACCCGCGGCCGAGCACCCGAAAACACTACACGGGACGCATGTCCCTGCATGACATACCTACATACCAAAACTGGGGCCGGGCTGGCCAGGGTACCCTCGGAACTTCGGCTTACCTCCGGAATGAGGGCTGCAATGAACGCCGCTACCCTGACCAGCCCCAGCCACTTACCCACATGTCGCCGCTCGAAATGCTTCCGGTCAGCTGACTAGCAAGTCAGCTGATCTGCCGTCACGTGACGAACCCGCGGCGTCAAGCACAGGTACTGCCGCGGGTTCTTATAGGGATATCCCGCCCCTCCCACAAATACAGGCTAATAAATTAGCCTTTAAACTTTACTGAAACATATTTAATAACACAGGAATGATATTTCTCCTTTCTGCAGGATACACTTTCGGCTTTGCCTTAAAAACTGCAGTCACAGTTTAAAAAAAAATATTTAAATAAAAAATAAAAAATAACCCTGCTGTGTGTGTTTCCAGCCTCACAATATCACATCTTTCCATCAAAAACAGTTCTTGGTATATTTTCCTAAGTCTGCTTATTTTACAATCCCCATGGTAGAAATTTCAGGTATGTCTGTGTTTGTTTCCTTATGTTTTTAAATTATTTTTAGTTTTTTCTCCTTGATTTGTAGCCAGCCACCCCTGTGATGTCACAGCCCTATGTAATCGCCAGCCATCCTGCGGCCATTCACATCATTGTTGTATTATATAGAGAGAGAGGGACAGACAGCAGTGTGTGTAGCACAGAAAAGCATTTTTACAGCGGCAATTCACCTCCCATTCACATGAGCGTTCTATTGCAGAGAGAGAGAGGGACAGAGAGCAGTGTGTTGCACAGAAAAGCTATTTTACAGCAGCAATTCACCTCAAGCCCAAATCCAGTCTGGAAGCACTGATAGGGAAGGGAGTGAGATTGAGAGAGAAAGTGCAATTTTGGGTGTAGTACATAAGCAACTGTGTGCTGTAGCACTGCTGTGTTCAACAGCTGAAAAGCTAATAGTAGCCAACCAGTTAGGGGGAGCAGAGCACTAAAAGCGTATTGTCCTCTATTAAGTGTAACCTGTGCATACATCTAAGTGGTGTACCATTTTGTTCCTGTTAAAGTCTTCAACCACCTCTAGGCTGTCTCATTCTGTAACTATATGGCCTCCTCATGCTTCTGCCACCTCCAGGCTGTGTCATTCAGCCACTATATGGTCTCCTCATGCTGTTGCCAACTCCAGGCTGTGTCATTCGGCCACTATATGGTCTCCTCATGCTGCCGCCAACTCCAGGCTGTGTCATTCAGCCACTATATGATCTGGTCTTGCTGCTGCCAACTCCAGGCTGTGTCATTCAGCCACTATATGGTCTCCTCATGCTGCCGCCATTTTTTGCACCACCAATTCTACTTTGTAATGACATTAGTCATTTTATCCAAAAATCTACAGTGAAATGAAAAAAAAAATATTAATAATTGTGCGACAAAATTGAAGAAAAAACACAATTTTTTAACTTTTGGGGGCTTCTGTTTCTACACAGTATATATTTCGGTAAAAATGACACCATATCTTTATTCTATAGGTCCATACAATTAAAATGATACCCTACTTATATAGGTTTGATTTTGTCGTACTTCTGGAAAAAATCATAACTACATGCAGGAAAATGTATACGTTAAGAATTGTCATCTTCTGACCCCTATAACTTTTTCTATTTTCCGTGTACGGGGCGGTATGAGGGCTCATTTTTTGCGCCGTGATCTGAAGTTTTTAGCTGTACCATTTTTGTAATGATCAGACTTTTTATTAATTTTTTCATGATATAAAAAGTGACCAAAAATACGCTATTTTGGACTTTGGAATTTTTTTGCGCGTACGCCATCATTTTTATATGGTCTGCTCTTGCTGCCGTCAACTCCAGGCTATGTCACTCAGCCACTATATGGTCTCCTCATGTTGCCGGCAACTCCAGGCTGTGTCATTCAGTCACTATATGGTCTCCTCATGCTGCCGCCAACTCCAGGCTGTGTCATTCAGCCACTATATGGTCTCCTCATGTTGTCGCCAACTCCAGGCTGTGTCACTCAGTCACTATATGGTCTCCCCAATGCTTCCGCCATCTCCAGGCTGTGTCACTGTACCGCCATGTGGTCTCCTCATGGTGCTGGCACATTAAATAAAACTTTTTAGGTTAATGTATTTTAAATCTTCAACATAAATGTTAAAAAATATCTTTAATCTTTTCAATTCTGAGGCCCTATAGTCTGGTCAGGTTGTTGCCACCTTCAGGCTTGGTCATTCAGCCACTATATGGTCTCCTCATCCTGCCACCACCTCCACGCTGTGTCATTCAGGCACTATATGGTCTCCTCATGGTGCCGCCACCTCCACGCTGTGTCATTCAGCCACTATATGGTCTCCTCATACTGATGCCACCTCCAGGCTCTGTCATTGTGTCTGTCACAGAGATTCTAAGGCTAAGTTTCTACTTGGGTTTTTGTCCTACATTTTTTTGTTTAAAAACAATGCAAGAAAAAAAGGCCGGAAAAAACACCAGTGCAATTTCCTGCGTCTGGCGATTTTTCTGACATTTTTTCATTTTTGTGGAAATTGCATTTTGGCCCCTTTAGTGTTTTTTTTTTTTGGTACCCAAAATTTGTTAGGTACCAAAAAATAAAAAAATAAAAAATAAAAAAACGGCGCAGTGGTGATGGAAAAAATGTATTTAACTAAATTTATATTTTTTACAACAACATTTTAATGAATTCTTAATAAAGTGTGTGTGTTTAACTTTTTTTCTCTCTTTTTTGACATTTTTAGGTAGTGCTAGTACAGACTGTTCCATGATGGGAGTAGTAGTACCTATATTAATAGACATATCGCCCCAGATGTCAGTCCTGATACTCGCTGTGATCTTCCTGTATAATTTATAGATGCAGCTGGCCGCTCTTCTATGGTCCCCTGCACTGACGTATATATATATATATATATATATATATATATATATATATATATATTAATACACCTATTAATATTTCCAGCAGAGGGTTGTGATTGGCTGGAACCATCTGGCTAATCACAACTCTGTGGGAAATATGAATATGTGTATATATACGGCAGTGCAGGGGACCATAGAAGAGCAGCCGGCCGCATCTATACATTATACAGGAGGATCTCAACGGAACTCGGGCAATCTGTCAATTAGTACAGGATCTACTACTCCCATCATGGAACAGTGTGTGTTCCATGCTGGGAATAGTAGTACCACCTAAAAAATTAAGAATAAAAAGCGAAAAACACACACACACTACATTTTTATTATTGTTGGCTAAATTTTTAGGTCCCTGCCCGCTCACATAAATTGATCCCTGTTTAAAAATTAATAAAAATGTTGTTATATAAAAGATACATTTTGTTAAATACAAATTTTTCCATCACTACTGTATCTTCTTTTATTATTATTTTTATTGGTACCCTACAAAATGTTATTAACCCCTTCCCGCACAATGTCATATATTAACGCCTGGTTGTGCAGTGCGTTCGCGCATCCTGGCGTTTATAAATGACATGCAGTTAACCCGGCGATGCGCAGCATCGCACGGGTTAACTGGCAGAAGTCCAGCTGTTTCTAGCAGGGGACAACTTCTGCTTCACCCCCAGGACCATCCATTGATGGTCCTGGTCAGCGATCACTGTGATTGGTCCCTGTGGACCAATCACAGTGATCTGGGGTGAAAGTTCAGATCCCCCGCACTGCCCGCCCCTGGAAGTCGGGCAGAACGGGGGACGAAGGCTGCAGGGGCTCGCGGGGACCTGCGGCACACGGGGGGAACACGTGGGGACCGGCGGACTTACCTGATCCAGCGGCGGGACCGAGGAGCAGCGCGGGACCGGCCACGTGGACGAGCAGCGACGGGTAAGTATGTGGTCCTCAGAAGCAGCAGTGAAGATCTTCACTGCTGCTTCTAGGAGTCTGAAAACTACAACTCCCAGCATGCCTAGACAGCCTTTGGCTGTCTGGGCATGCTGGGAGTTGTAGTTTTGCAACATCTGGAGGGCCCCCGTTTGGAGACCATTGTATAATGGTCTCCAATCTGTGCTCTTCCAGCTGTTGCAAAACTACAACTCCCAGCATGCACTGACTGTCCAGGCATGCTGGGAGTTTTAGTTCAGCAACATCTGGCCCTTCAGATGTTGCCGAACTACAACTCCCAGCATGCCCTTCAGCTGTCTGGGCATGCTGGGAGTTGTAGTTTTGCAACAACTGGAGACACACTGGTTGGGAAACATTGTTTCTAACTCAGTGTTTCCTAACCTGTGTGCCTCCAGCTGTTGCAAAACTATAACTCACAGCATGCACTAACAGACCATGCATGCTGTGAGTTGTAGTTTTGCAACATCTGGAGGGCCCCAGTTTGGAGACCATTGTATAATGGTCTCCAATCTGTGCTATTCCAGCTGTTGCAAAACTACAACTCCCAGTATGCACTGACTGTCCAGGCATGCTGGGAGTTTTAGTTCAGCAACATCTGGCCCTTCAGATGTTGCCGAACTACAACTCCCAGCATGCCCTTCAGCTGTCTGGGCATGCTGGGAGTTGTAGTTTTGCAACAACTGGAGACACACTGGTTGGGAAACATTGTCTGTTTCTAACTCAGTGTTTCCTAACCTGTGTGCCTCCAGCTGTTGCAAAACTATAACTCCAAGCATGCACTAACAGACCATGCATGCTGGGAGTTGTGGTTTTGCAACAGCTGGTGCACCCCCCCCCCCCCCCCCCCCTGTGAATGTACAGGGTACATTCACATGGGCGAGGCTTTTACAGTGGGTTTCTCGCATCTTGAGATGCAGCAAATTTTGCGCTGGGAAACTCGCTGTAATCCCCCGCCCATGTGACTGTACCCTAAAAACACTACACTAACACAAAATAAAATAAAAAGTTAAAAACACTACATATACACATACCCCTACACAGCCCCCCTCCCCCAATAAGAACGTCCGGTACACCACTGTTTCCAAAGCAGAGCCTTCAGCTGTTGAAAAACAACAACTCCCAGTATTGCCGGACAGCCGTTGACTGTCCACGCATGCTGGGAGTTTTGCAACAGCTGGAGGCACCCTGTTTGGGAATCACTGGCGTAGAATACCCCAAACAAAAATATATTAAATAAAAAATATTTAAATAAATATTTAAATAAAAAATATTTAAATAAAAATATTTAAATAAAAAATAAAAAATAACCCTGCTGTGTGTGTTTCCAGCCTCACAATATCACATCTTTCCATCAAAAACAGTTCTTGGTATATTTTCCTAAGTCTGCTTATTTTACAATCCCCATGGTAGAAATTTCAGGTATGTCTGTGTTTGTTTCCTTATGTTTTTAAATTATTTTTAGTTTTTTCTCCTTGATTTGTAGCCAGCCACCCCTGTGATGTCACAGCCCTATGTAATCGCCAGCCATCCTGCGGCCATTCACATCATTGTTGTATTATATAGAGAGAGAGGGACAGACAGCAGTGTGTGTAGCACAGAAAAGCATTTTTACAGCGGCAATTCACCTCCCATTCACATGAGCGTTCTATTGCAGAGAGAGAGAGGGACAGAGAGCAGTGTGTTGCACAGAAAAGCTATTTTACAGCAGCAATTCACCTCAAGCCCAAATCCAGTCTGGAAGCACTGATAGGGAAGGGAGTGAGATTGAGAGAGAAAGTGCAATTTTGGGTGTAGTACATAAGCAACTGTGTGCTGTAGCACTGCTGTGTTCAACAGCTGAAAAGCTAATAGTAGCCAACCAGTTAGGGGGAGCAGAGCACTAAAAGCGTATTGTCCTCTATTAAGTGTAACCTGTGCATACATCTAAGTGGTGTACCATTTTGTTCCTGTTAAAGTCTTCAACCACCTCTAGGCTGTCTCATTCTGTAACTATATGGCCTCCTCATGCTTCTGCCACCTCCAGGCTGTGTCATTCAGCCACTATATGGTCTCCTCATGCTGTTGCCAACTCCAGGCTGTGTCATTCGGCCACTATATGGTCTCCTCATGCTGCCGCCAACTCCAGGCTGTGTCATTCAGCCACTATATGATCTGGTCTTGCTGCTGCCAACTCCAGGCTGTGTCATTCAGCCACTATATGGTCTCCTCATGCTGCCGCCATTTTTTGCACCACCAATTCTACTTTGTAATGACATTAGTCATTTTATCCAAAAATCTACAGTGAAATGAAAAAAAAAATATTAATAATTGTGCGACAAAATTGAAGAAAAAACACAATTTTTTAACTTTTGGGGGCTTCTGTTTCTACACAGTATATATTTCGGTAAAAATGACACCATATCTTTATTCTATAGGTCCATACAATTAAAATGATACCCTACTTATATAGGTTTGATTTTGTCGTACTTCTGGAAAAAATCATAACTACATGCAGGAAAATGTATACGTTAAGAATTGTCATCTTCTGACCCCTATAACTTTTTCTATTTTCCGTGTACGGGGCGGTATGAGGGCTCATTTTTTGCGCCGTGATCTGAAGTTTTTAGCTGTACCATTTTTGTAATGATCAGACTTTTTATTAATTTTTTCATGATATAAAAAGTGACCAAAAATACGCTATTTTGGACTTTGGAATTTTTTTGCGCGTACGCCATCATTTTTATATGGTCTGCTCTTGCTGCCGTCAACTCCAGGCTATGTCACTCAGCCACTATATGGTCTCCTCATGTTGCCGGCAACTCCAGGCTGTGTCATTCAGTCACTATATGGTCTCCTCATGCTGCCGCCAACTCCAGGCTGTGTCATTCAGCCACTATATGGTCTCCTCATGTTGTCGCCAACTCCAGGCTGTGTCACTCAGTCACTATATGGTCTCCCCAATGCTTCCGCCATCTCCAGGCTGTGTCACTGTACCGCCATGTGGTCTCCTCATGGTGCTGGCACATTAAATAAAACTTTTTAGGTTAATGTATTTTAAATCTTCAACATAAATGTTAAAAAATATCTTTAATCTTTTCAATTCTGAGGCCCTATAGTCTGGTCAGGCTGTTGCCACCTTCAGGCTTGGTCATTCAGCCACTATATGGTCTCCTCATCCTGCCACCACCTCCACGCTGTGTCATTCAGGCACTATATGGTCTCCTCATGGTGCCGCCACCTCCACGCTGTGTCATTCAGCCACTATATGGTCTCCTCATACTGATGCCACCTCCAGGCTCTGTCATTGTGTCTGTCACAGAGATTCTAAGGCTAAGTTTCTACTTGGGTTTTTGTCCTACATTTTTTTGTTTAAAAACAATGCAAGAAAAAAAGGCCGGAAAAAACACCAGTGCAATTTCCTGCGTCTGGCGATTTTTCTGACATTTTTTCATTTTTGTGGAAATTGCATTTTGGCCCCTTTAGTGTTTTTTTTTTTTTGGTACCCAAAATTTGTTAGGTACCAAAAAATAAAAAAATAAAAAATAAAAAAACCGCGCAGTGGTGATGGAAAAAATGTATTTAACTAAATTTATATTTTTTACAACAACATTTTAATGAATTCTTAATAAAGTGTGTGTGTTTAACTTTTTTTCTCTCTTTTTTGACATTTTTAGGTAGTGCTAGTATAGACTGTTCCATGATGGGAGTAGTAGTACCTATATTAATAGACATATCGCCCCAGATGTCAGTCCTGATACTCGCTGTGATCTTCCTGTATAATTTATAGATGCAGCTGGCCGCTCTTCTATGGTCCCCTGCACTGACGTATATATATATATATATATATATATATATATATATATATATATATATATATATATTAATACACCTATTAATATTTCCAGCAGAGGGTTGTGATTGGCTGGAACCATCTGGCTAATCACAACTCTGTGGGAAATATGAATATGTGTATATATACGGCAGTGCAGGGGACCATAGAAGAGCAGCCGGCCGCATCTATACATTATACAGGAGGATCTCAACGGAACTCGGGCAATCTGTCAATTAGTACAGGATCTACTACTCCCATCATGGAACAGTGTGTGTTCCATGCTGGGAATAGTAGTACCACCTAAAAAATTAAGAATAAAAAGCGAAAAACACACACACACACTACATTTTTATTATTGTTGGCTAAATTTTTAGGTCCCTGCCCGCTCACATAAATTGATCCCTGTTTAAAAATTAATAAAAATGTTGTTATATAAAAGATACATTTTGTTAAATACAAATTTTTCCATCACTACTGTATCTTCTTTTATTATTATTTTTATTGGTACCCTACAAAATGTTATTAACCCCTTCCCGCACAATGTCATATATTAACGCCTGGTTGTGCAGTGCGTTCGCGCATCCTGGCGTTTATAAATGACATGCAGTTAACCCGGCGATGCGCAGCATCGCACGGGTTAACTGGCAGAAGTCCAGCTGTTTCTAGCAGGGGACAACTTCTGCTTCACCCCCAGGACCATCCATTGATGGTCCTGGTCAGCGATCACTGTGATTGGTCCCTGTGGACCAATCACAGTGATCTGGGGTGAAAGTTCAGATCCCCCGCACTGCCCGCCCCTGGAAGTCGGGCAGAACGGGGGACGAAGGCTGCAGGGGCTCGCGGGGACCTGCGGCACACGGGGGGAACACGTGGGGACCGGCGGACTTACCTGATCCAGCGGCGGGACCGAGGAGCAGCGCGGGACCGGCCACGTGGACGAGCAGCGACGGGTAAGTATGTGGTCCTCAGAAGCAGCAGTGAAGATCTTCACTGCTGCTTCTAGGAGTCTGAAAACTACAACTCCCAGCATGCCTAGACAGCCTTTGGCTGTCTGGGCATGCTGGGAGTTGTAGTTTTGCAACATCTGGAGGGCCCCCGTTTGGAGACCATTGTATAATGGTCTCCAATCTGTGCTCTTCCAGCTGTTGCAAAACTACAACTCCCAGCATGCACTGACTGTCCAGGCATGCTGGGAGTTTTAGTTCAGCAACATCTGGCCCTTCAGATGTTGCCGAACTACAACTCCCAGCATGCCCTTCAGCTGTCTGGGCATGCTGGGAGTTGTAGTTTTGCAACAACTGGAGACACACTGGTTGGGAAACATTGTTTCTAACTCAGTGTTTCCTAACCTGTGTGCCTCCAGCTGTTGCAAAACTATAACTCACAGCATGCACTAACAGACCATGCATGCTGTGAGTTGTAGTTTTGCAACATCTGGAGGGCCCCAGTTTGGAGACCATTGTATAATGGTCTCCAATCTGTGCTATTCCAGCTGTTGCAAAACTACAACTCCCAGTATGCACTGACTGTCCAGGCATGCTGGGAGTTTTAGTTCAGCAACATCTGGCCCTTCAGATGTTGCCGAACTACAACTCCCAGCATGCCCTTCAGCTGTCTGGGCATGCTGGGAGTTGTAGTTTTGCAACAACTGGAGACACACTGGTTGGGAAACATTGTCTGTTTCTAACTCAGTGTTTCCTAACCTGTGTGCCTCCAGCTGTTGCAAAACTATAACTCCAAGCATGCACTAACAGACCATGCATGCTGGGAGTTGTGGTTTTGCAACAGCTGGTGCACCCCCCCCCCCCCCCCCCCTGTGAATGTACAGGGTACATTCACATGGGCGAGGCTTTTACAGTGGGTTTCTCGCATCTTGAGATGCAGCAAATTTTGCGCTGGGAAACTCGCTGTAATCCCCCGCCCATGTGACTGTACCCTAAAAACACTACACTAACACAAAATAAAATAAAAAGTTAAAAACACTACATATACACATACCCCTACACAGCCCCCCTCCCCCAATAAGAACGTCCGGTACACCACTGTTTCCAAAGCAGAGCCTTCAGCTGTTGAAAAACAACAACTCCCAGTATTGCCGGACAGCCGTTGACTGTCCACGCATGCTGGGAGTTTTGCAACAGCTGGAGGCACCCTGTTTGGGAATCACTGGCGTAGAATACCCCTATGTCCACCCCTATGCAAATCCCTAATTTAGGCCTCAAATGCGCACGGCGCTCTCACTTTGGAGCCCTGTCGTATTTCAAGGCAACAGTTTAGGGCGACATATGGGGTATCGCCGTACTCGGGAGAAATTGCGTTACAAGGTTTGGGGGGCTTTTTCTTCTTTAACCCTTCATGAAAAGGAAATGTTGGGGTCTACACCAGAATGTTAGTGTAAAAAAATTAAATTTTTTACACTAACATGCTGATGTTGCCCTATACTTTACATTTTCACAAGAGGTAAAAGGGAAAAAAGCCCCCCAAAATTTGTAACGCAATTTCTCCCGACTACGGAGATACCCCATATGTGAGCGCAAAGTGCTCTGGGGGCGCACAACAAGGCCCAGAAGGGAGAGTGCGCCATGTACATTTGAGGTGATTTGCACAGGGGTGGCTGATTGTTACAGCGGTTTTGACAAACGCAAAAAAAAACAAAACCCCACATGTGACCCCATTTCGGAAACCACACCCCTCATGGAATGTAATGAGGGGTGCAGTGAGAATTTACCCCCCACAGGTGTCTGACGGATCTTTGGAACAGTGGTCCGTGAAAATGAAAACTTGTACAGCCCACTGTTCCAAAGATCTGTCAGACACCAGTGGGGGGCAAATGCTCACTGTATCCCTTGTTACGTTCCTCAAGGGGTCTCGTTTCCAAAATGGTATGCCATGTGTTTTTTTTTGCTGTTCTGGCACCAAAGGGGCTTCCTAAATGCGATATGCCCCCTGAGCAAAATTTGCTCTCAAAAAGCCAAATATGACTCCTTCTCTTCTGAGCATTGTAGTTCGCCCATAGTGCACTTCAGGTCCACTTATGGGGTACCTTCATACTCAGAAGAGAAGGGGTTACAAATATTGGGGAGTATTTCCTGCTATTAACCCTTGCAAAAATGTGAAATTTGGGGGGAAACACACATTTTAGTGGAATTTTTTTTTTTTTTTTTACATATGCAAAAGTCGTGAAACACCTGTGGGGTAATAAGGCTCACTTTATTCCTTGTTACATTCCTCAAGGGGTCTAGTTTCCAAAATGGTATGCCATGTGTTTTTTTTTTTTTGCTGTTCTGGCACCATAGGGGCTTCCTAAATGCGACATGCCCCCCGAGCAAAATTTGCTCTCAAAAAGCCAAATATGACTCCTTCTCTTCTGAGCATTGTAGTTCGCCCATATTGCACTTCAGGTCAACTTATGGGGTACCTCCATACTCAGAAGAGAAGGGGTTACAAATATTGGGGGGTATTTCCTGCTATTAACCCTTGGAAAAATGTGAAATTTGGGGGGAGACACACATTTTTGTGAAAAAAAATATTTTTTTTTTTACATATGCCAAAGTCGTGAAACACCTGTGGGGTATTAAGGCTCACTTTATTCCTTGTTATGTTCCTTAAGGGGTCTAGTTTCCAAAATGGTATGCCATGTGAGGGGTTTTTGCTGTTCTGGCACCATAGGGGCTTCCTAAATGCAACATGCCCCCCAAAAACCATTTCAGAAAAACGTACTCTCCAAAATCCCCTTGTCGCTCTTTCCCTTCTGAGCCCTCTACTGCGCCCGCCGAACAATTTACATAGACATATGAGGTATGTGCTTACTCGAGAGAAATTGGGCTACAAATATAAGTATACATTTTCTCCTTTTACCCCTTGTAAAAATTCAAAAATTGGGTCTACAAGAACATGCGAGTGTAAAAAATGAAGATTGTGAATTTTCTCCTTCACTTTGCTTCTATTCCTGTGAAACACCTAAAGGGTTAAAATGATGACTGAATGTCATTTTGAATACTTTGGGGGGTGCAGTTTTTATAATGGGGTCTTTTGTGGGGTATTTCTAATATGAAGACCCTTCAAATCCACTTCAAACCTGAACTGGTCCCTGAAAAATAGTGAGTTTGAAAATTTTGTGAAAAATTGGAAAATTGCTGCTGAACTTTGAAGCCCTCTGGTGTCTTCCAAAAGTAAAAACTCGTCACTTTTATGATGCAAACATAAAGTAGACATATTGTATATGTGAATAAAAAAATTTTTTATTTGTAATATACATTTTCCTTACAAGCAGAGAGCTTCAAAGTTAGAAAAATGCAAAATTTTCAAATTTTTCATCAAATTTTAGGATTTTTCACAAGGAAAGGATGCAAGTTACCACAAAAATTTACCACCATGTTAAAGTAGAATATGTCACGAAAAAACAATCTTGGAATCAGAATGATAACTAAAAGCATTCCAGAGTTATTAATGTTTAAAGTGACAGTGGTCAGATGTGCAAAAAACGCTCTGGTCCTTAAGGCCAAAATGGGCTTGGTCCTGAAGGGGTTAAAAAAGGTATCTCCATCAGTTTTTTGGATCGCTAAAGTCCAAAAGAGAATAAAAACCGCTTGAAAAAACACCAAAGTTAAAACACACATGGCGTTTTTCTTGGCGTTTTTTACTCCCATAGACTTCTATGGGAGAAAAGTGCCACGATTTCAGGGAAAAAAACGCCTGTGGCTCATCATGCTGCGATTGTTACAAAACCGCCAAGGAGCTGAAAAATTTCAAAAAAGAGTGAAAAAATGCCAAAGGATAAAAAAAAAGGCCAAACTGAAAAACTCCAAGTGGAAAAAGAATTTTGCGATTTCTCATTGATTTACAGCTAACATCTGGTTACAGCATTTTTGGTGCGAAAAAACGCCATGTGGCAGATTTGGCGTTTTTATTGGCGTTTTCCACCCAAAAAACATGTAGCCTTATAGTGAAACCTCTAATATGCATGTCATACTGAATAAGAGTATTATTTCACTAACCCAGCACACTCCCTATGCGTGTTACAGCAAGGCTAAGTGTTCTACACCCCTATTGAGGCTCTATGTATGCCAGAAATAGCTGTTTTTAATACAAATTGGGACCAAAAATAAAATTTTCCGCAAAATTCTGCGAATCAGCCAAATCAAATTTTTCTAAAATTCGCTCATCTCTAATTATAATATTATGGGCTTAGATGCAGTAACTTGACATTTTTTTATGTTGGCACAGATGGTCCATTTTCATGCTTAATGTGAGTATATATCATAAATGACCATTAATGACCACAACATTAAATATTATTGGGCTCTATATGTCTTGCTCTTCATAAACCTGCCTTACTTGCTCATTTTATTCATTCTGTTGCCACACAAGAATATTAAATCCAACTTGATGTTTATAGATTTTTTTTCAGCTAATAATTAATAAAATTTCAGCAATAAACGCATTATATCCAAATGTATAAAAGAAAAGGAGGATAAACTTTCAGAAACATTGGCCCAGATTTGTTATTGGCAATGAACCAGAATTTTTTTTATAATTACACCCAAAATGAAAATGAATCAATAAATGAATACATAAATACATTAATCTTACATGACTTGTACCACATGTTTTATGAGTTTTAGACACTTTTTAGACAAATTTACACTGGGCCTAGTTTTGGAAAATTGTTATGTGCTCACATGTGACGTGCAGTAACCACAAAAATACATGCAAAATATTACTGCAGAGGACCTGCTTCATTTATTTTGACACCGATTTAATGAGCAACAGGTATGGACACACTGTACTACCCAACTGGTTTTACTTTGGATCAAAATTAAAAGAAAAATTACTGAGTACTATCAGACAGGAGAGAGCACAGAGGAGTACTATCAGACTGGAGAGAGCACAGAGGTGTGCTTTCAGACAGGAGAGAGCACAGAGGAGTACTATCAGACAGGAGAGAGCACAGAGGAGTGCTATCAGCCAGGAGACAGCACAGAGGAGTGCTATCCGACAGGAGAGAGCACAGAGGAGTACTATCAGACAGGAGAGAGCACAGAGGTGTGCTTTCAGACAGGAGAGAGCACAGAGGAGTACTATCAGACAGGAGAGAGCACAGAGGAGTGCTATCAGCCAGGAGACAGCACAGAGGAGTGCTATCCGACAGGAGAGAGCACAGAGGAGTCCTATCAGACAGGAGAGAGCACAGAGGAGTACTTTTAGACAGGAGAGAACACAGAGGAGTACTATCAGACAGGATAGAGCACAGAGGAGTACTATCAGACAGGAGAGAGCACAGAGGAGTCCTATCAGACAGGAGAGAGCACAGAGGAGTACTTTTAGGTAGGAGAGAGCACAGAGGAGTACTATCAGACAGGAGAGCACAGAGGAGTATTATCAGACAGGAGAGAGCACAGAGGAGTCTTATCAGTCGGGAGAGAGTACAGAGGAGTGCTATCAGACAGGAGAGAGCACAGAGGAGTACTTTTAGACAGGAGAGAGCACAAAGGAATACTATCAGACAGGAGAGAGCACAGAGGAGTGCTATCAGACAGAAGAGAGCACAGAGGAGTGCTATCAGACAGGAGAGCCCACAGAGGAGTCTTATCGGACAGGAGAGAGTGCAGAGGAGTGCTAGCCTACCCTCACTTACTGGACTTTGTCCATGCCTGTGCTTCAGCTTGGACAAAGCCATGATTTTATAAGCCATGATTTCTATAAAAAGGAAATACAATTTTCTTATGAAGTATATTAGAAAGGTTAATGTTTGGAATCTGACAGTGCCCATTTAAAGCTGCCATGTGGAGGTTCTTTGAGGCATAGTATTCTACCCTAGAAGCAGTAACTTATTTAAAAATAAATGGGACAGGATTAGTTTTCATCATATTGTGTCACATGATCATGTGTCACATGATACCAAATGTGGATGTTCACATGGAGCTTTTTTCATGAAAATTCATTATTTAACCCCTTAAGGACCAAGCCCATTTTAACCTTAAGGACCAGGTCAATTTTACTTTTGCGTTTTCGTTTTTTCCTCCTCGCCTTCTAAAATCCATAACTCCTTTATATTTCCATCTACAGACCCATATAAGGGCTTGTTTTTTGCGTGACCAATTGTACTTTGTAATGAAACCTCTCATCTTACCATAAAATGTACGGCAAACCCCCCAAAAAAATTTTAGGGAGGAAATTTAAATGGAAACCACAATTTTGCACATTTTGGAGGGTTTTGTTTTCACACTATACACTTTACGGTAAAAATGACGTGTTCTTTATTCTGTGGGTCAATATGATTAAAATTATATCCATGGCTAGATACTTTTATATTTTGTACCTCTTAAAAAAAATTGAAAACTTTTTGTACAAAATCAGTAATCTAAAATCGCCCTATTTTGACCACCTATAACTTTTTCATTTTTCCTTATATAGGGCGGTATGAGGGCTCATTTTTTGCGCCGTTATCTGTAGTTTTTATCAAAACCATATTTGCATATATAAATCTTTTAGATCATTTTTTATAAAAAATTTTTATAAAAATGTGACAAAAAAGCTGCATTTTGGACTTTTTTAATTTTTTACATTCACCGTACGGGATAATTAACATAATATTTTGATAGTTTTACGCTTTTTGGGGGTAAAATGGGAAAAACTGACAATTTTCATTTTTATTGGGGGAGGGGATTTTTCACTTATTTTTTAATTTAAATTTTTACATTTTTCAATATTTTTTTTTACCCTTTTTTTGTCCCCATAGGTGACTATCTATAGCAATCATTTGATTACTAATACTGTTCAGTGCTATGTATAGGACATAGCACTGATCAATATTATCGGTCATCTTCTGCTCTGGTCTGCTCGATCGCAGACCAGAGCAGAAGACCCCGGGAGACGGCCGGAGCAAGGTGAGGGGACCTCCGGCCGCCATGCTGGATGATCGGATCGCTGCGGCAGCGCTGCGGGTGATCCGATCACCCATTCTAAGTACCGCACTGCCGCAGATGCCGTGATCTGTATTGATCACGGCATCTGAGGGGTTAATGGCGGACATCCGCGCAATCGCGGGAGTCGACCATTACCCGTGGGTCCCCGGCTGCTACTAGCAGCCGGAATCTGATGTGTATGACGCGAGCACCGTTCCGATGCTCGCGGTCATACACAGGGCGTAAATGTACGTCCTGGTGCACGAAGTCCCGCCAAACCAGGACGTACATTTATGTCCATGGTCGTTAAGGGGTTATCGGGGCATTCTTGGATGTTTCAGGGCGCCTGCTGCGGGTGTCACTCCCGCAACCCGCTCCGCCCCTCTTCCGGAGGACGTGAGCGGGTGCGGGAAGACGACCCCGGGTGCTGGGGACCCCGATCCCCGGCGTCCCTGTTGGGATCGGGGCCCCAGGAGCGGCGGCGGCGGCGAGGGACAGTCCTGCAGTGTGGATCGTTGGAGGTGAGTGACAGCCTCCTGCTGTTGCTTAGCAACAGCTCCCAGCATGCAACAATGGCATGCTGGGAGCTGTAGTTATGCAACAGCAGGAGGCAGACCACCACAACTCCCAGCATGCCCTTATGGGCATGCTGGGACTTGTAGTTTTGCAACAGCTTTGAGGCACATTCTTTCTATGGAAAAGTGTACCTTCAGCTGTTGTGTAACTACAACTCCCAGCTTGCACAATCAGCTAAAGTGCATGCTGGGAGTTGTAGTGGTGCATCTGGTGGTTGCATAACTACAACTCCCAGCATGCCCGTTGGCTGTCGGTGACTGCTGAGAGTTGTAGTTTTGCAACAGCTGAAGGCACACTGAGTTAAGTAGTAAACCAGTGTGTCTCCAGCTGTTGCATAACTACAATCCCCAGCATCCCCAGCCAATGTAGTATGCCTCCGGCTGTTGCATAACTACAAGACCCAGCATGCCCTTCCGCTGTCCGTACATGCTGGGGGTTGTAGCTTTTACAACAGCTGAAGGCACACTGGTTGCAAAACACTGAGTTTGTTACCAAACTTGGTGTTTCACAACCTGTGTGTCTCCAGCTGTTGCAAAACTACAACTCCCAGCATGCACTGATAGACCTACATGCTGGGAGTTGTAGTTTTGCAACAGCTGGATGTTTCCCCCCCCCCCCCCAATGTGAACGTACAGGGTACACTCACATGGGCGGAAGATTACAGTAAATATCCGGCTGCAAGTTTGAGCTGCAGCAAATTTTCTGCCGCTGCTCAAACTGCCAGCGAGAAACTACTGTGAACCCCCCGCCCGTGCGACTGTACCCTAAAAACACTACACTACACTACCACAAAATAAAATAAAAATTAAAAAACACTACATATACACATACCCCTACACAGCCCCCCTCCCCTCCCCAATAAAAATTAAAAACGTCTGGTACGCCACTGTTTCCAGAACGGAGCCTCCAGCTGTTGCAAAACAACTACTCCCAGTATTGCCAGATAGCCACTGACTGTCCAGGCATGCTGGGAGTTTTACAACAGCTGGAGGCACCCTGTTTGGGAATCACTGGCGTAGAATTCCCCTATGTCCACCCCTATGCAATCCCTAATTTAGGCCTCAAATGCGCATGGCGCTCTCACTTTGGAGCCCTGTCGTATTTCAAGGCAACAGTTTAGGGACACATATGGGGTATCGCCGTACTCGGGAGAAATTGGGCTTCAAATTTTGGGGGATATTTTCTGCTATTACCCTTTTTAAAAATGTAAAATTTTTGGGAAAACAAGCATTTTAGGTAAAAAAAAAATTTTTTTTTTACATATACAAAAGTCATGAAACACCTGTGGGGTATAAAGGTTCACTTAACCCCTTGTTACGTTCCCCGAGGGGTCTAGTTTCCAAAATGGTATGCCATGTGTTTTTTTTTTTGCTGTCCTGGCACCATAGGGGCTTCCTAAATGCGGCATGCCCCCATAGCAAAATTTGCTTTCAAAAAGCCAAATGTGACTCCTTCTCTTCTGAGACCTGTAGTGCGCCAGCAGAGCACTTTTCACCCTCATATGGGGTGTTTTCTGAATCGGGAGAATTGGGCTTCAAATTTTGGGGGGTATTTTCTGCTATTACCCTTTTTAAAAATGTAAATTTTTTGGGAAACCAAGCATTTTAGGTAAAAAAAAAATATTTTTTTTTACATATGCAAAAGTCGTGAAACACCTGTGGGGTATTAAGGTTCACTTTACCCCTTGTTACGTTCCCTGAGGGGTCTAGTTTCCAAAATGGTATGCCATGTGTGTTTTTTTGCTGTCCTGGCACCATAGGGGCTTCCTAAATGCGGCATCCCCCAAGAGAAAAATTTGCTTTCAAAAAGCCAAATGTGACTCCTTCTCTTCTGAGACCTGTAGTGCGCCAGCAGAGCAATTTTCACCCACATTTGGGGTGTTTTCTGAATCGGGAGAAATTGGGCTTCAAATTTTGGGGGGTATTTTCTGCTATTACACTTTTTAAAAATGTAAAATTTTGGGGAAATCAAGCATTTTAGGTAAAAAAAAAATTTTTTTTTTTACATATGCAAAAGTCGTGAAACACCTGTGGGGTATTAAGGTTCACTTTACCCCTTGTTACGTTCCCTGAGGGGTCTAGTTTCCAAAATGGTATGCCATGTATGTTTTTTTGATGTCCTGACACCATAGGGGCTTCCTAAATGCGGCATGCCCCAAGAGAAAAATTTGCTTTCAAAAAGCCAAATGTGACTCC
The DNA here is from genome assembly GCF_029499605.1 of Hyla sarda. NCBI lineage: Eukaryota > Metazoa > Chordata > Amphibia > Anura > Hylidae > Hyla > Hyla sarda. The sequence continues at coordinate 453,004,433 of NC_079189.1, forward strand.
TTCTCTTCTGAGACCTGTAGTGCGCCAGCAGAGCAATTTTCACCCACATTTGGGGTGTTTTCTGAATCGGGAGAAATTGGGCTTCAAATTTTGGGGGGTATTTTCTGCTATTACACTTTTTAAAAATGTAAAATTTTGGTGAAATCAAGCATTTTAGGTAAAAAAAAAATTTTGTTACATTCCCTGAGGGGTCTAGTTTCCAAAATGGTATGCAATGTGTGTTTTTTTGCTGTCCTGGCACCATAGGGGGCTTCCTAAATGTGACATGCCCCCCAAAAACCATTTGTCGCTCCTTCCCTTCTGAGCCCTCTACTGCGCCCACCGAACAATTAACATAGACATATGAGGTATGTGCTTACTCGAGAGAAATTGGGTTTCAAATACAAGTAAAAATTTTCTCCTTTTTACCCCTTGCAAAAATTCAAAAATTGGGTCTACAAGAACATGCGAGTGTAAAAAAATGAAGATTTTGAATTTTCTCCTTCACTTTGCTGCTATTCCTGTGAAACACCTAAAGGGTTAATACACTTACTGAATGTAATTTTGAATACTTTGGGGGGTGTAGTTTTTATAATGGGGTCTTTTATGGGATATTTCTAATTTGAAGACCCTTCAAATCCACTTCAATCCTGAACTGGTCCATGAAAAATAGCGAGTTTGAAAATTTTGTGAAAAATTTCAAAATTTCTGCTGAACTTTGAAGCCCTCTGGTGTCTTCCAAAAGTAAAAACTCATAAATTTTATGATGCAAACATAAAGTAGACATATTGAATATGTGAACCCAAAAAAAAATTATTTTGAATATCCATTTTCCTTACAAGCAGAGAGCTTCAAAGTTAGAAAAATGCTAAATTTTCATTTTTTTCATCAAATTTGGGGATTTTTCACCAAGAAAGGATGCAAGTTACCATAAAATGTTACCACTAAGTTAAAGTAGAATATGTCACGAAAAAACAATCTCGGAATCAGAATGATAACTAAAAGCATTCCAGAGTTATAAATGTTTAAAGTGACAGTGGTCAGAATTGCAAAAAACGCTCTGGTCCTTAAGGTGAAAAAGGGCTCGGTCCTTAAGGGGTTAAAAACCCCTACCAAAAATTAGCATGAAGCCACGAGGGTTTGAGACGTGACAAACCAGGCTCGAGTGAACTCTACTGGTGATAAGCTCGAAAGCTTTCTATCAATACATAGTCCAATTGATCCAAACTGAGCGTGAATTACTAACTGTGAGCTACGATATCCCAACCCATAGACGTGATGGGTAGGAGTGCAGCGAGCACCCAAAGACGTGATGGGAATTAATTGAACATAAGTACCTTAATCCTGTAGCTACTGGACAAAACACCTGAAAATGACATATTATGGAATACTTATTTGCATTCCTATGCTGTGAAAGCCATAGGTGGCAATACCCTCCCTTCAATCACAAAGCAAAACAAACCTATCACCAACCTGAAAATTCTTTGATGCAATAAGCTGAGCAAACTACCACCACCGAATTGTAATAATGCCAGATGACTACAACTGGATCCGCAGTAATGTGAAGACCTAAATAAACTAAATAAGAACTAAAATAAGAACCGAGCCCATACACAATAGACTAGTAGACAACTTTACCCACCTGGAAGGGCAAATCCACCTCAGAGGCTTGAAATAGCTCTAAACTATCCACAGAGCTAAAGAACCGATAAGCTCCTATCCTCGAACGACTTTGCTTGAGTCGCTGCGACTGCCAACTACATTAAATAAAGTGAATGTAATTATAATTACACAAAACCCGCTAACCACACGATGGTCTCAATGGCGTGATGGGACAGGGGAAACAACTGAAATGCATATCTACATAAGAACAAGCTACATGACTTTCATACCTGTTCGGTGCGTACAATAGCTCAACATTGTGCAAATGGCGTAACACAGCATACCTGACACTGAACCCACCTAAAGTTGACTAAATCGATGAACACCTCTAGAGTACCCCTAACGAGAATCCGATATGACTCGACCTGATGATACCCGAATACTCCTGCTGACAAAAAGGCTTAATTACCCCACAATCACGAACAACGACAAGGCTAAATAAAAGAAAACGTACATACACTGACGTAGGAATGCCTAAAGCAAGCCACTGATTCCTGCCACAGGAACGAGGGCATAATCTGCAACACAACTGAGAAACAGAAGCGAAAATTATTGATAGTACCACAAACACCGACACAGCTGCTAAGCCAACCAATTTTCCACTACCGTTACCTAGCAGAAAGCTATGAACAAGCTGTAAAAAAAAAATAGCACGTGGAGCGGCTGAGAGAGTGCCGCCATAACATATAATTATTGCAGCGTGGAACAGCTAAGAAGAGTGCCGCCATATATAATAATCTACAGCGTGGAGCAGCTGAGAAGAGTGCCGCCATATAAAATGATATACAGCGTGGAGCAGCTGCGAAGAGTGCCGCCATAGCATAAAAAAATCTACAGCGCGGAGCAGCTGAGAAGAGTGCCGCCATATAAAATAATCTACAGCGTGGAGTAGCTGAGAAGAGTGCTGCCATAGCATATCGTAATCTACGGCGTGGAGCAGCTGAGAAGAGTGCCGCTTTATATAATAATCCACAGTGAGGAGCAGCTGAGAAGAGTGCCACCATGTAAAATAATCTACGGCGTGGAGCAGCAGATAAAGTGCCGCAATGACATGTAATAATTTATAACGTGGAGCAGCTAAGAAGAGAGCCGCCCAATATAGTGATTTAAAGCGAGAAGCAACAGGAATAGTGCCGCCATAACACATAATAATTGCAGCATGGAGCAGCTGAGAAGAGTGCCGCCATAACATGTAATCATTTACCGTGAAGAGCAGCTGAGAGTGCCGCCATATAGTGATATATAACGTGAAACAGCTGGGAAGAGTGCCAACATAACATTTAATAATTAGCAGAGTAGAGCAGTAGAAAAGAGTGCCACCATAATATATAATAATGCATAGTAGAGCAACTGGGAATAGTGCCGCCTTAACAATTACTAATGCAGAGTAGAGCAGCAAGGAAGAGTGCCTCCATAACATATATACTTATGCAGAGTAGAACAGCTGAAAGAGTGCCGCAATAACATATACATATTCAGAAAAGAGTAGTTGGAAGAGTGCCGCCATAACATATATACTTATGCAGAGTAGAGGAGCTGGAAGAGTGCCGCCATAATATATACACATATGCAGAGTAGAGCAGCTGGGAAGAGTGCCACCACCACACATACTAACTTGCAGACCCATGCCAACTTGCATGGTGGAGCAGCTGGAAAGCATGACCCCACAATGTAATAACCTACAGACCTGAAGAGCCGGGGAGCGTGCCGCCATAACATCCAGTGAGCAGAGCGGGGGCAGTCGGAGAGCGTGCCGGGTTGCTAGGCAACCGATAACCTGTATGCGATAACCTCTATGCCCTCAACGATTTACTCTCCCCTGCCCTTAATTGCAGAGCGGCACAGCTACAGAAACGTGCCGGGGTCACCTTACCTTCCCCAGCGATCTGTATCCCTCCATAACCGCTGTCGGGGCTTCGGCGTACGGGACTTACTTACCGACCACGCGTCCCTGGCGAGGCCTGACACACTCACCAGCACTTCCGCCTGTGACTTCCGGATGACCCCACGTGACTCCTGCGATCGAGACCCGCGGTGTGAGGTAGGAGCGATTGCGCCAGGTTTATGACAGCCCCAAGCCCCTCCCACAAATACAGGCTAATTATTAGCCTTAACATATATAATAATCTATGGAGATGTATCAAAACCTGTGCAGAGGAAAAGTTTACCAGTTGCATCTGCACAGGTTTTGATAAAGCTCCCCGATCATGTTTAGTATGTTTGCACAATAAAAGCAGTTCTATAGAAAAAAATTATTAAAGCTTTGTCACATTCCAAGAGCCATAACCTTTTTACGCTTCCCTTGACTCATATCGTTTTGGCAGAAATATTTATTGATTGACTTTAATTCATTTTTCTACAGGGGAAAAGCTGCATACTTCCATTTTGCTATTTTTTTCTACTTTATGTGTAGTACAGTTTAAAGGGGTACTCCGGTGGAAAACTTTTTTTTTTTATTAACTGGAGCCAGAAAGTTAAACAGATTTGTAAATGACTTCTATTAAAAAATCTTAATCCTTCCAGTACTTATTAGCTGCTGAATACTACAGAGGAAATTATTTTCTTTTTGGAACACAGAGCTCTCTGCTGACATCACAAGCACAGTGCTCTCTGCTGATATCTCCGTCCATTTTAAGAACTGTCCAGAGTAGGAGAAAATCCCCATTGCAAACATATGCTGCTCTGAACAGTTCCTAAAATGGACAGAGATGTCAGCAGAGTGCTCTCTGCTGACATCACGAGCACAGTGCTGTGTTCCAAAAAGAAAATAATTTCCTCTGTAGTATTCAGCAGCTAATAAGTACTGGAAGGATTAAGATTTTTTTTAATAGAAGAATTTCACAAATCTGTTTAACTTTCTGGCACCAGTTGATTAAAAAAAAAAAAATAGTTTTCCACCGGAGTACCCCTTTAAAGAATATTCTTACTTCATTCCTCATGCTTACTTTTTTGTTTACTATTTTTACTTTTTTAAGTGTATAAAATAGAAGCAGTGGCAGTGATCATGTTATTGTGTCTAACTAGCTCCAGCAGAGCCCTAATTGTGACAACAATCTGGTTTATTTATTTATTGATAATTTTTACTTATCTTTACTATTTTGAAAGCAGTTTATTTATCACACACCATGCCAACATTTGGCACACTTGGAGGTCTTTGGCATCTGTCTGTCCACATGTCTACACACACAGGAAGTTTACATATAATGAAATACATACCATATAAGACATAAGCAATTCACCACCAGAAAAATTCAAATTATTAGTGGGGAGGAAAAAAAAACACCATTATGCAAATTTTAGGGGGTTTAGTTTCTACGCAGTGCACTTTTCCACGCCCAAGTTATATAGGTTTTGTTTTATTTTACTAGTTTAAAAAATTATAACTTTTGTTATAATTTTGAGTTTTGAGAAAATGAGTGTGCTTAAAATTCTCCTCTTCTGACCCCTACTTTGTATTTTTTAGTGACTGTGTGGTTAATAAACATTTCATTTTAATAGTTTGGACATTTACACACAACATCTTGGAAAAACAATAGTTTTTCTAATATACTTCTTTAAAAAATGTCACATTTTATTTAAAAAAAAACTGCCTTTAAAAGTCCCATCACTAGGGGTCCTCATACCTCCTGGGATACTGATGAGTCCCATAGCAGCATGAGTGTGTCCAAGGGCCATGGACACGAGATAGATGATTGACAAGGTTGCAGGAACAACACAGCCTGCAGCAACACTGCTATAACACAGAGTTTTACCAATCATGTGCCTCCAGCTGTTGCAAAACTACAATTCCAAGCATGCCTGGACAGTCAAAGGATGTCTGGGCATGCGGGGAGTTGCAATTTTTCTAAAGCTGTAGGCACACAGCTGAAGACAACACTTCTGCAAAAAAGAGTTATCCAAACAGTGCACCTCCAACTTTTCCAAAACTTCAAGTCCCATAATTATAGGACTGCCTAAGGATGATATACATGAATGATATAGGAAGATGTAAGTTATGCACTCACCATATTGTCTTTGGTGGTAGAGTACAGGCAATCTCCAATAATCATTGTGTGTGTGTGTGTGTACAGCATAAATCCAGAGAGGAAAGCATTACAGAGCAGGGCTATCAGACTCCGAATAGCAGTGAGTCAGCAGAGTGAGGGAGGGGGAAGAGTCATCACAGTGCAGGTGAGAGGAAACGCCCCCTCCCTTTGACAAGATGGAATATCCATTGAGCATATCACATATGGACAGGGAAGGAGTGCAGTCCTGATCTCACCCACTTCCTCTGACACTGCCTACTTGCCTATCCCCCCATGGTGATGGTCGCTTCCTTAATAAGTGATGGAAGTCACTGTCAACAAAATAAACTACAAAACAGACACAGGTCGGGATACAGTCAGAAAGCACACAAACCAACATAAATAATGCTAAACAAACACACACAAATTAGTCAAGATCCACTAGCCGAGTCTATACCAGGAGTTGTCAAAGGATAGAATCACTAAATCAGGAGAAGAGTCAGAAAGTGAAGCCAAACGTCACAAATACCAGAAGATCAAGAATATAGATAATAAATGCTAGTAACTGGAGCAAGCCTGAGTCCAATGCAGGTTTATATAGCCAGAAAGACAGGTGCAAAGCAAACAAGGTCAGCTGACCATTCAGACAGCAAGGCGTTAGACTTGTGCAATTCATTTCGGCACGAATGTCTAATTTACCGAATGTTACCGTTTTCGGGCATTCGGACTGATCCGAATGCACAAAAACATATTTTGAATAGCCGAATAGCCACGATAATGCGGATAGCAAAAATAACAAATGCATTCGTTATTTACCGAATGCATGCGGCAAATAAGGAATGCATTCGTTATCCGTAAACAAAAGTAAAGAATTAATTCTCATTTTTTATTGGTCCTTGCGCTAACACTGTTGCGCTACACACTGTTTCTGTTACTGTTACCAGGGTGCCTCCAGCTGTTGCAAAACTACAATACCCACCCAGCCAAAGGCTGTCTGGGCATGCTGGGAGTTGCAGTTTTGAAACGGCTGGAGACACCCTGGGTGGTTGGCAAACATGCACTATGTGCTAACTACTTTCATTTTTAAATATCCCTCACTCTTTTCTGAACTGGGTTAGTATAGGTCAATGAAATGCATAGTGATTGCCGTGGAAACCGCAGACTTAATTGGATAATTGCCGTGTAGAACGTTTGGGGTCCCAATGTTCTACACGGCAATTATCCAATTAAGTCTGCGTTTTATGAATGAAAAATGTTCCCACAGCAATTACTATGCATGACATTGACCTACTAACCCATTTCTGAAAAAAGCGAGCGGAATTTGAAAAGGAATTAAAAAGCTTTGCACATGTTTGCCAAAGTGTGCCTACAGCTGTTGCAAAACTGCAACTCCCAGCATGCCCAGAAAGCCTTTGTCAGGGCATGCTGGGTGGGTGTTGTAGTTTTGCAACAGCTGGAGGCACCCTGGTAACAGTAACAGAAACAGTGTGTTAGCGCAAGTAACATTACATGTTATACATAAATCACACGACAATCAAGCACATCGATCAAACACATCAATCATTCATACAGCATTCATTCTTTCATTCATTCATTTACTCATTAATTCATTCAACATTACATTATGTATTAATAATAAATCACATAAAATTATATTAACTTACCAGTCTTCCAATGTTCCGATCTCTGCGGCTGCCCTCTTTTTCTGCACACACACGTTCCCGATAATGATACCCTGCTTAAAAAAGATTTACCCGAATGTACCCGAATACCAAATGTATCCGAAAGAAAATAAAAACCTGAATACCGAATGTATCCGAAAACCGAACACCCAAATACCGATTGTGTCCGAAAAATCAAAACCGAAAATATTACCGAACCGAAAATTTTATCCAAAGCGAAAAAACAAAACAAAACAAAACGAAAAATTTTCTTGTACACAAGTCTACTAGGCATAGCCTAGCAACCAAAATAACAAAAGCTCAGGGATGTTTAACCCTTGGGGTTCTTACAGACCAGCTGTAATATGCATTTTTTTTGTGAAATATGGTAATAGATAAGAATGAGGTACTGAGTAACATATAACAGTTTTTTTTTTGTGGGATCTGACAGGTACGCTTTAAGTTAAATAGTCAACAAAGGATAAAAATGAACATGTTGGCCCATATTTACTTAGCTAAAACCTACTAGTTTTTGTCATTTTATTCCAAGTTATTTTGGAGTATAGTGTTTGAGACAGTATGTGACAGTGTGCAGGAAAATCCGACTAACACGACATTGCATTGTTAAAATCTGAAAAGGGGTCATGGTCTGTTGCTGAATAAAAGGGGCGTGGTTTTACAACCTGACCTATTTACTATTGAATTCAAAGGAAATCATGTGAATGAATGGCCAGAAATTTCCACCTAGAAAAAAATGGTCAGAACATTTTCCCAACTTGAAAATTTGTGAATCCCCATAGTAAATAGAGTGGAATTCTGCAAGACTGAAACAACATTTCACACTAGTAAAAACCCAACACTCTTAGTAAATGAGGCCCATTGTGATGCTAACATATTTAATAGGCTGAGACTAGACATTTAAGTTCCACAATAAAATGGTGAATGTTAAAGGATGCCTGCCCTAACATTTTAAAAAGGTGAGCGTTAAATGGGTACTCTTCCCCCAGACATATTATCCCCTATCCCAAGGATAAGATGTCTGTTTGCTTGGGTCCTGCCATTGGGAACCCCCACGATCTCTCCTGCATGACCCTGTGTTATCTGCTGCATGGAGCGAACTTCAGGCGACACAGGGGCTTGAGTATCCTGACATCATGGCCCCGCCCCCTCAATGCAAGTCTATGGGAGGGGGTTTGGCGGCCATCACGCCCACTGTGTGATGTCACAAGGGGGCAATGACCACGAAAAAAAATATATTTTTTTATTAACATTTTACAATAATAATCATTTATTTTTCAATAATTTAGTAACCCCTTAATGACAATGGACGTAAATGTACGTCATGATGACGTGGTACTTAAAGCACCATGACGTACATTTATGCGCCGCCATGATCGCGAGCACTGGAGCGGTGCTCACGTCATGCGCGGCAGGTCCCGGCTGCTATCAGCAGCCAGGGACCCGCCGGTAATGGCAGACACCAGCGATCGCGCGGATGTCCGCCATTAACCCCTCAGATGCTGTGATCAATACAGATCATGGCCTCTGCGGCAGTGCGGTACATTGAATGGATGATTGGATCGCTTGCAGCACTGCCGTGGGGACCTGATCATCCAGCATGGCAGCCGAAGGTCCACTCACCTGTCTCCGGCTGTCTCCCGGGGTCTTCTGCTCTGGTCTGAGATCGAGCAGACCAGAGCAGAAGATCACCGATAATTCTGATTAGTGCTATGTCCTATACATATCACTGAACAGTATTAGCAATCAACTAATTGCTATGAATAGTCATGGGGACATAAAAAGTGTAAAAAAAAAAATGTAAAAAAATGTTAAATAAAAAGTGAAAAAAATTTGAAAAATCCCCTCCCCCAATAAAAAAAGGAAAACGTCTGTTTTTCCCATTTTACCCCCCAAAAAGCATAAAAAAATAATTAATACACATATTTGGTATTGCCGCATGCGTAAAAGTCAGAGCTATTAAAATATATTGCTAATTATCCCCTACGGTGAATGGCGTAAATGTAAAAAAAATAAAAAAGGAAAAAATTGCTGCTCTTTTGTCACATTTTATACCAAATTTTTTTTATACAAAGTAAAACCAAAGCAAATGTGGTACTGATAAAAACTACAGATCCTGGCACAAAAACTTAGCCCTCATACCGCCCCATATACGTAAAAATGAGAAAGATATAGGTTGTCAAAGTAGGGCAATTTCAAACATGCTAATTTTGTTAAAATGGTTTGAGATTTTTTTTAAGCGGTACAATTATAGAAAAGCATATAACATGGGTATCATTTTAATCGTATTGACCCACAGAATAAAGAAAACATGTAATTTTTACTGAAAAGTGTACAGCGTGAAAACAAAATCTTCCAAAATTTGCAAAATTGCGGTTTTCTTTTCAATTTTCCCACATAAACAAATTTTTTTGGTTGTGCCGTACATTTTATGGTAAAATAAGTGATGTAATTACAAAGTACAATTGGTGACGCAAAAAACAAGCCCTCATATGGGTCTGTGGATGGAAATATAAGAGTGTTATGATTTTTAAAAGGCGAGGAGGAAAAAACAAATATGCAAAAATAAAATTGGTCTGGTCCTTAAGGCCAAAATGGGCTAAATAAAGGGGTTAAATAAACTTTCCCCCCCCCCAAAAAAGGAACAAAAACAGGAAAAAAATACAACCATTTCTGTGATTTCTACACTAGCAAAAAAGTTGGTTTGAAATTTTTAATGTAAAATGGACTCTCACCCCTTTAAAATTATCATTTAAGACATGAAATTTACATAACCACACCTACTTTTGCAAAACTGGTGTGACTAGTTTAAACGTTAGTTCATTTTTATGTTAAACAGTTTTAATATCTGATGGAAACTTTTTTGTGCCAAAATTTTGGCACGAAACACACATTTTTTGACATGAAGACTTTTGAATATGACCCCAATTATCTTAATTTTTTAGGTCCATACAATGACAACAATACCAGATTTATATAGGTTTTATTTTGTTTTACTACTTTTAAAAAAACTTTATTTTTTTACCATTTACAAGGATACATGAGGAATTATTTTTTGTGTTGTGATCTGTAGTTTTTTATTGATACCATTTTTGTTTTGATGGGACTCTTTGATCCCTTTTTTTAATTTTTTAATTTATGATATATGAAGTGACCGAAAATACACAATTCTGGACTTTGGGATTTTTTTTTTTGTGTGTGTACGCCATTGACCGTGCGGTTTAATTAACAATATATTTTAATACTTCAGACGTTTATGTACTTGGCAACACTACATATACTTATGTTTATTTTTGTTTACATTATTTTCTTTAAAAAAAAAAGGAAAAGGGAAGTGAAGTGAAAAGGTTAATTCACATTTATTACCTTTTTTTACCTTTTTTTGGTTTTTTTTGCTATTTTTTAGTCCCCATAGAGGACTATTACATGCACTACTCCCACTGTCCTCTGAACTGATTGGAAACCATTGATTTTACCGCTGGTAAACTGATCAGACCGGATTAAATTTGATTACATTTTAGATGCTACAATCAACTTTGATTGCAGTGTCTAAAGGGTTGATGCCAGATATCACCCACATTGGTGATGTCTGGCAATAGCCATGGGTCCAGGCGCTATCAGTGCTGGATCCACCCTGTTGTGACGCGGGCGTCATAGAACGTAAGCGGATGCAGAGCATACATGTATGCCCTGTGTCTTTCAGGTGTTAATATGCCCCCCCCCCCCCCCCCAATTCAGGGATATAAATGATTTTTTAACCTATGTGAATGTTAGTGAATCCGTCAGATGGGTATACTCTTCATTTCTAGTGCTGTATGTGCGAGGGGCATTGCTTTATATATAGGGGATTCTTTATCAAAACCTGTCCAGAGTCAAAGTTGCTGAGTTGCCCATAGCCACCAATCCGATCACTTCTTTCATTTTTCAGAGGTCTTTTCAAAAGGGAAATAAGCAATCTGATTGGTTGCTATGGGCAACTCAGCAACTTTTCCTCTGGATAGGATAAATCGCCCCCATAGAGCATATACTTGCACTGAGCTGCTCCGTGTCTCTCCTCCTATCACTGCTCTGTGTCTTCATTTTTATCTCTGCTGCTGAGCACAAACCAACATTTTGAACTTGAAGGATTAAAAGGGGAAGGGGGAGAGGCCTGCAGAATTCGGCATGTACACTTACCCTCCCGATGCCTGCTCTGGGAATCTCTTCAGCTTACAAAGATAGCTATACCCAGAGGTGGTTTCACACAAATGTACTCAGCAGCAGACAAAAACCATGATGGGGGGCTCCCGTAATTTGAAGCACGCTCAGAAGCTGAGAGCACTTCATATCTGCTGGGTCCCGATAAATACCAGACATCGGCAATCGGGCAGATGTCCGGTATTCACCTTTTAGACGCCGTGATCAAAGTTGATCCTGGCATCTAAACCGGGAAAAATCACTGCCGGTTAGCTCAGTGGAGTGGTTCGGGATGGCCTTTCCCATGCTCCATGCTTTCCGGTCGGCATTTGATTGCTCCAAGCCTGAGATCCAGGCTTGAGAAATCGAGCACAAATTACACTGATCAATGCTATGTTATGGCATAGCATTGAACAGTGTATGCAATCAAAGGATTGCAAGTAATAATACCCCATTGGGGCAAAAAAAAAGTTTAAAAATAGTAAAAAAAAAAGTGAAGAAATGTGATTTAACCCCTTCTAAAATAAAAGTGTGAATCACCCCCCTTTTCCCATTTAAAGAAAAAAATATGAAAACAAAAATAAAAATAAACATATGTTGTATCGCCACATGCGTAAATGTCTGAACTATAAAAATATAATGTTAATTAAACCGTACGGTCAATGGCGTACACGTAAAAAAAAATCCAAAGTTCAAAGTTGAGTAATTTTGGTCACTTTGTATACCCTAAAAAATGTATTAAAATTGATCAACAAGTACAATCAAAACAATCATGATACCGATAAAAACTTCGGATCACGGGGCAAAAAATGAGCCCTCATACCACCTCGTATAGCGAAAAAGAAAAAAGTTATAGGGGTCAGAATAGGACAATTTTAAACATATTAATTTTGGTGCATGTTAAAGTAGTAAAATAAAGAAAAGCCTATATAAATTGGGTATCATTGTAACCATATGGACCTACAGAATAAATATATGGGGTCATTTTTACGAAAGTGCACTGCATAGAATCGGAAGCCCCCAAAACTTGAAAAAATGGCATTTTGTTTTTTTCCAATTTTGCCCTACAAATATTTTTTTCTGGGTTCGCCGTAAATTCTGTGGTAAAATGATTGATGTCATTACAAAGTACAATTGGTGGCGCAAAAAAATAAGCCCTCATATTGAAAGCTTTATGATTTTTAGAAGGTGATGAGGAAGTAATGAAGGTAATGTGCAAAAAACGGAAAAACCTGTGGTCCTTAAGGGGTAAAAGATCATAATGTCTGGGGAGGCCATATATCTTCTTTAAGGTTGTTGTTACCGCGGCTCGCATCCCAATCCCCTCACCTGCCCTGTCCTCCGTCGGCTCAGTCCCGGCGTGCGCGGCCCCGCCCCTAGGGCGCGCGCGCGCCGGCTCTCTGAGATTTAAAGGGACAGTGCGGCACTGATTGGCGCCTGGCCCAATCAGCACATTCACCTGTGTCCTCACTATAAAAAAAACCACTTCCCCTTCCTGGTGTCGCCGGATCTTGTTGCCTCAGTGCCAGTGAAAGCGTTCTTGTGTATGTTCCAAGCCAGTGTTCCAAACCCTCTGCCGTTGCCCCTGACTACGATCCTTGCTGCCTGCCCTGACCTTCTGCTACATCCGACCTTGCTGTTGCCTTATCCCTTGTACCGCGCCTGTCTCAGCCGTCAGCTGGGGTTGAGTCGCTATTGGGTGGAACAACCTGGGGGTTACCTGCCGCTGCAAGTCCATCCCGCTGGTGAAAACCAGTAACCCCTTAGACTCCGTTCCCCTGGTACGGCCCACGTCATCACCCCACTGACACAGAGGATCCACCACCAGTATCCTCACTGTATTCCCATCCGGATCCTGACAGTTGTATTTACATGTTCATTTTTTTTATTGAAGTTCTTAAATAAAAAGTCAGAAGAAGATCATACATGGAGGACACATATGAAGGAAAAACTTAAACTTCAGGTTCATTCCTTGCTTTGTATTTAATAATTGGAATGAAAAACCTGAACATGTGAAAGAAGCCTCAGTAAGGCTCTATTAGTCACAATATATAACATGTGCAAATTAGTGAAAGTTAAACTGTGCGGGAGATATAATAAAAACAAGAATCCAATTGTCTAGAACTCCTAAGATTATGTTTTTTTTTAAGAAGTTATTATCCCTAAACATGATTCTGGGTTGTCACAGTTCAATGAATTAATTGTGCTTTTAATTCCCCTCTGAATAATTCCTCTAACCTGTATAATTATCCCACCCCACTATCTAAGATGAACAGTATTGTTAGTAGATCTTTGCTTAATTATTATTTGGTGGCATCATGTGTTTTGTACTACCGATACAAAGGTCTGAATAATATTGTTGGTAATGTACACGTTTTAATAAGCCATAGGATCTGAATTGAATTACAACTCATAAAGGATCGGTGGATGTTCATTTAAGATCCTTTCCAAGCTCCTAAAAGCAAGCACCTCTATTTAATCGGAATTAAAAGACAATTTTAGAAACTATTTTTGGATGGAGACTGACACCTTTTGTCACCTTGTCATAACTTTTTCAAACGAGAGGAGTTAAATTACAAAGGTTTTGCCCAACAAAGAATGAAAGTCAGTTAATTGACGGACATTAAGAAGTGTGGAACATGTACAAAATATTTGATGTTTTCTTCTCTGTTATTAAAGATGAGATATTTAAGCAATAGATTGTGGGGGAGGTTGAGTTGGTCTCAATAGTAGAGGGTAAAGGTTGGCTGGCATAGTAATGAGGGTTTAAAAAGAAATACGCTGCTTGAAAAGTAGGTCTTCCATAACCTGGGAAGTACCATTACACATTTCTAAGATCCCACAGCCAAGCTGAACAAGCTTGGCCTATAAAGGCTAATTTGGCATCTTAACCAAGCATTATAAAGGAAGGCTTACTCTTTTTAAATTTATTTTCTTGAGTTATATGTCTATTATATGCCAGTCTAAGCCTAAGTTGATACAGTGTAAAGAAAATAAAAAAAGCTGTAAAATAGGTATGAAAGTGAAATTTTTTTTACATCTAGTAACGTGTTTCATTAAATTCTACCAAACAGTGCATATATTGTATAAAAAAAGGTAAAAATTATAATGTTGAATTATGGAGGGTAGGGTGTGTGGGTAGCTTTAGTTCAAGAGTTATATACTTCAATAATTTTACATAACAGTTTTGTTCTATGAATTTATCTAAGCCTTTTGTAATCTTCCGATAAAAAAGTATTTGCCATAACAAAGGTAAAACCTTATTATGTAGCAAGACTCATCAAAAAGAGTAACAGTGTATCTGTTAATGAAAACCTAAAAGTCAATGAAACAGGGGATGAAACTGGGAATGAAACAGTGTTCCCGTTTGAAGCTTCCTTCTGACCAGTATTTTGAATTTCCACTCAGGGATTTTATGGGAGAGATGTATAAGTTAGAGTAGTAACCATTATGATATATCAATTGAAGGTATGCTCAGCAAACGCCAATCTCAATCCAGGTCAGTCAGGGTCTACTTAAAGAAAAGTGAAGAAAAGATACAAAGAGAACTTTGTGATTTTTATGCCCTAAAACATAAGGTCTGTTTTCTGTCTGGCTTTTAGCATTTAAACAACTTTGGAGGTCACATTACATGGTGAATTGGGTCTTAGTGAGTGATGGATGGGCTGTCAATAAGATCAGCAAATATTTGTGAGGCAGCAGAAGGTAGTGCTTTAGAAGATGTGGGGTTTGGTTAGGCTGGGTTCATATATATCAGGCGTCTGGAATAGTTTCCCTCCGAAAATAAGATACTGTCTTTACTTATTTTTCCTCAAGAAGACACACTATGGCATATTTTCAGGGGATGTCTTATTTTTCTTAAGTATGGTATAACAATATAGAGAACCACAGACTGTTGCTGGTTGGTGCTAGGTGAGAGAGACCCAGAGTGCTGAGTAAAACATCAACCACAGCTTTATTCTTCCCCCTGAGGACCCACAAAACAGAACTTTCTGTTCCTCACTTCACTGAGGAAGCTTTTACTTTCACTTTCTGTCTCCTTCTATGCCGTGGCCGGCAGCACAAACAGAAGGTCCAGGACCTGACAGGAGGAGCCGACCTTGTTGATGGGGCTGCCAGCACCTCTCTGGTCACCTCCAAGATAGCAGCTGTCACAATGGAGCAGATGAGAAGAGCTGCCCGTCTTCTTTACTGCTCTGTGCCGGTATGCTTAGACATGCCTACCACTATGTCTTATTTTCGGGGTGTGGCTTATATTAAGCCAATGTTTAGAAATTCTGCTGCGGTTTATTTTATGGGTATGTCTTACTTTCGGGGAAACAGGGTAGAACTGATCCTATTTATTTGAATGGGACAGTTCACAATCATCCAGTGTCCCAATTTTGACGCCGGATGGTTGGACACACCAGACAGCACCAGACAGGGCAATGCGACTTGCTACATTTCCCTGTCCAGTTCTAGAAACAATAGATGCTGCATTCCATACAACTGATGACAACTGATATACGTTTTCATCAGTTGCGGCATCAGTTGCGGCGAGATTCACCTATGCTGGATGCCGGACATATATGAACCCAGCCTTAGCCTCACATGTAACCTCTGCTGGGTCTTACATGTTATCTACATTACATTAGGCTGGGTTCACATATGTGCGGCATTTGGCATAGATGAACTCAGCTTAGATCTCGATGCAACTGATGCCACAACTGATGAGCAAGCTGCGTCCCCCTATCCGGTGCTCTCCGGCGTGTCCAACCATCTGGTGTCAAAATAGAGATGCTAGATGATTGTGAACTGCCCCATTCAAATGAATGGGATCAGTTCTAGCATCAGTTTCCCTCTGGTGCACGCTGGAGAGAAACTATGCCAGACAACTGAAATATGTGAACCCAGCCTTACTTACTGTAGCAGTGTCTTAGTCAACTTGTGGACTTGATCCATCTTGGAAGCACAAACTGGAGAGGTTGACATAATTATTTGCCCAAGCCTAAACTTCTTTTGGACTTGATTTATCCTGTTTTTCTTTGGGTTTTTTCATTGCATTCTCACCAAGTTTTATGCACACGATAGGAATACAGTTTAGAAGTATTAAAACTGTATGAGCTGAAACCATTTAAAACCATATACACATATGGTTTTATACAGCTCTCATTGGCTACAGTGCTATAAAAAGCCAGCTATGTACCCGGATAAGGGAGTACTTTTACTCCATACGTACGGGGCGACCTGGTGCATCTAAGCTACAGGAGCATGTGAAAGAGGCGCATGGAAACAATTCCCTATGCCTACGATTCCTAGGTTTGGAAAAAGTCACGTTCACCGGAGGTGAACGGATAGATGCGAAGCTGCTCCGAAAGGAAACGCTTTGGATCATTAAGTCAGGAGCCACAGGCATTTTAGGGTTAAAGGACCGCACAGAATTGACAGCTTGTTTCTGAGACTTACCTTCCACCCACGTAGGCACGTCAGAACACACGTCACACACGTCCCGTCAGCTGACTGGGTGGGAGGAATTGGATACCTGTATATAATCCACACTCACTAGGAAACTAGTATGGCCGGAGGAAGCACGGTGAATCGTGCGAAACGGAATCTGTTGCCTGTTTGTCCCCCCCACCGCACATCCCTACCCCGACAGTTTGTGAGTATGCTTATGTTATGCTAATGCAATAAAGAAGAAGAGAAATTGGTGAGTCTTACTATAAAAAGACGTATAAGCTGAAATATGGTTTTGATCTGTAAATAGTAGTAGTAATATTTTTGTTCTGCAAATAAATTGACTAAACTGCAACCACAACAAACAATACATAACTGAATTTTTTTTTTTTTTTTTTGTGCAGTTTCACAATTTTGGTCTATAGAAATACTGTTCAAAACAGTTTTATGATATAACACCATATATGGTTGCAGTATACATAAACCGTAGTGTGAATACACCTATATAGAATTATCTGCAATGTGAAATTGATGTTTAGAAATCTTATTTCATATGTCCATTACAGGAAGGTAATTATGCCTACTTCAGTTAGCTTTTCACATGAGCAGTCTAGCAGAATTGGGTGCTGTGATAATATTATACTTCACACATAAAGCATAGAAAATGTCACTCTTCACTTTTCATTTATGCACCATGTACTAACATTACTAATATTCATCCTAGAGCTTCCAGCTCCAAACAGATAAAAATCTGATTGTTCTATATTGAAGAGATACTTCTGCTAAAACTGTCATTATTGTTAGAAAGAGTTATCATTTTTAATAAAGCTACGATGATACGAAAGAATATCTATATTTGTCCTCCTCCAGGTGTGCCTTTCTAGAATGTATTTCAGGTTCCTCCACATTTTGTTGCTTCGGGTAGAAATGGAATTTATGATGCTGATGTGAACAAATCCATACTGCATTGTGATATTTACATAGTATAGTAGAATCTAAACAAACATATCGTTTTATGTTTTTATTTAAAGGATCTGTCCATTGTTATGTGAATAAGCCAAAAATTTTAAATGGTTTTAGCTCATACGGTTTTAGTACTTCTAAACTGTATTCCTATCGTGTGCATAAAACTTGGTGAGAATGCAATGAAAAAACCCAAAGAAAAACAGGATAAATTCACTATAGTAGAATCTAAACAAACATTTTGTTTTATGTTTTTATTTAAAGGATCTGTCCATTGTTATGTGAATAAGCCTTATTTTTATAATAAAGTGGTATTCAATGGAAATAATGGAGTATAGTTTGCAGTTTTTAATGATAAAATATAGAGAGAGATCTGTGGCACTTTTAAGCTAATGCTAGCCAAATAGGCAGCTTTTACCATTTTTTTTTATTTATTTTTTTGTCATCAGCAGCCTGGCTTGAATTAGACACCATAAATGTTAACCACAACCACATAATGTGCTCCTATTTAAATTGTAGCTAATGTTAGAAATGTGACATTGATATATGTTGCAAATCAAGTACAAAAAATGCCATAAGAAAAAAAAACTATAGCCCATATTAACTATTGGATTTTTGTGTGTATATATATATATATTTAATTATATTTATTTATTTAAGGGGTACTCCGCCATCATGCCCCCTCCCATAGACTTGCATTGAGGGGGCAGGATGTGACGTCATGAGGGATGGGGCTATGAGATGACGAGCTCCCAGCGCAGAACAGTTTGCTCCAAACGCTGAGCAGTGGAGTACTCCTTTAAAGATACATCAAATTGTAATTTGCAGAGACAGATGGCCGGGCCAATAATGTATGTATGTTTTAATGTAATTGTGAAGGACAATGTCATTGTAATTATACAATATGAGCTGGTTTTAAATGACAAATTACTGCAAAACTCTTCTTTTAATTCCAATGTCTCTGCATATGCAGGAAGACATGGATGGGAGCTATAATTTCAGTAGGATGGAAACAACTTTTTCGTTGCTGTAAGCTGTAGAAGGGAATGTGTAACCATGGATGTGGGATGTGGGATTACCTTTTTATATCTGTGAATAATCTTCTATTTTTTATGTAGGGGATGATGGGAGTTGTAATTCTTTAATTCCAGTTGTACCCTCTTGCAATTACAGTGGTTGCAGCGGGGACCGGCAGTGAGTCACTGGGGCCGCAATAAAGGAAGAAAGTTTTGAAATATGCAGTAGCTGTGGAGCAAATTAAGGTTAATTGAATAATGAGACCACAGCCAATTAAGGTCAGATATGTAATATAAAAGGAATGTAGGTCAAGTGGTTTGCCCTTAATGGGCTGTGATTTCATTATTCAATTAAGGTCTGTCCCTCCTATTTCCTGTTCTTCATTCATCTGTCTGCTGTGTGAGCGCAAAAAAAAAAAAAAAAAAAAAATATATATATATATATATATATATAGCAACAGGAGAATACAGCAGCACACTGCTAGCACAAAGATATAGATAAAACATGAGTATATAGATAAAACATGAGTATATAGATAGAACATGAAAAGCTATACAGCTGTAGTGCAATAAATGAAACTATGAAATTATGAGGTACTTAGCTTGCGAATTTGGCGGCAAAATAGCGTGGACCATCCCACCATGGTAAGGTGACCTCATTCTGGGACGGACCCTACACTATGAATATGCCTCTGTGTGAACAGTTCAACAGGCATTGCAAGGTCTGAAACATCCAAGGCACCTTATATACACCTAATAGAGGTGGGTGGGGTGCAAGGCCAACATGGAGGTAGCCACTCCCCCGTATGTGTAATACAACCAAAGAATAAGTTGGCCAGCACTATTTGATTCCAAACTATTGTAAACACCTGGCTTACAGGTACAGGCTGCTGGGCTAAATATACAGCAACAGGAGAATACAGCAGCACACTGCTAGCACAAAGATATAGATAAAACATGAGTATATAGATAAAACATGAGTATATAGATAGAACATGAAAAGCTATACAGCTGTAGTGTCACACAGCAGACAGATGAATGAAGAACAGGTAATAGGAGGGAAATACCTTAATTAAATAATGAAACCACTTAAGGTCAAACCACTTGACCTACATTCCTTTCATGTTCTATTACTATTTTACCTTAATTGGCTGTGGTCTCATTATCCAAATAACCTTAATTTGCTCCAATTAGAGCAGCTACTGTATATTTCAAAACTTTCTTTCTTCCATTCATACATTACCAGTGACTACCTGCCATGACTTAGGACATGCTTGTCCTAAACATGTAGGCTTCTGTGTCCAGCTTGTATTTTATATTTATGCATCACTAAAGTGGATCCTTTTACCTGCAGTTGGTGCTGGATTACTCTTTTCTGCTTGTACTGGAGGGGAGACGCTACCCCACAGCCAGAGCACAACGTAGGTAGTGAGGTTTGGAGCGACCACTTGCTATATGGAAAGTGTATATAAAAAGGTAATCCCACATCCCACATCCATGGTTACATATTCCCTTCTACAGCTTACAGCAACGAAAAAGTTGTTTCCATCGTACTGAAATTATAGCTCCCATCCATGTCTTCCTGCATATGCAGAGACATTGGAATTATAAGAAGAGTTTTGCAGTAATCTGTCATTTAAAACCAGCACATACTGTATAATTGCAATGACATGTTCTTCACAATAACATTAAATACATACATACATTATTGTCCCAGCCATCTGCCTCTACAAATTACAATTCGAAGTATCTTTGATTTCTGATAAAAGACCTCTATAAATTTATGTTTTTTTTTGGTAAATTAGGGAAACTCAACCTTTTTTTTGCCTACTGTCCTCGGCTTATCTCTGACCCCACAATTTCTTCCTCCTCAGATGGGTTCCCATTGGCATATTATCACACATTTTCTGGCACTTTGAACACACACTTAATTGCCCTTTGCTCCTCTCTCTTTCTCTATTCCAGGGAACTCCCGTACCCAGACAATCTCAAGAGGCTCATGTCACTCTGATAGCTAAGGAGGGGAAAGACCCTAGAGAATGTGGCAGCTATAGCTTCTGAACCTGGATCTAAAAATATGGGCCAAATTATTATGGATCCATATAAAGAAACATCTTCCCCACTTGATAGGCACTGAACAGTCTGGCTTTGTCCCTGGAAGAGAGGGCCGCCTTTGACAGAGTTAGTTAGTCGTTCATGGAAGAAACTCTGTGCAGGTTTTCCTTTCCTCCTCAATTTATTATTGCGCTTATGTCGCTTTATGCCTAACCTTATGCTTCCCTCTTAATCAATGATTGTCTGTCTCCCCCATTCCATATTGCCAACGGAACCAGGCAAGGGTCCCCCCTATCCCCTACTTTATTCATTCTCACTATTGAGACATTACTCCAAAAAGTAAGACAAACACCGGAAATCCGAGGCTAAGAGCTCCCGAAAGGAGAGCTTAAGGTCCTAGCATTTGCGGATGACCTGCTCTTTCTCCTAACTGAACTTGATCAGGGTCTCTCCTGCCTGGCCCATTTATTTGAAGACTTTGGTATCTCTCCAACTTTAAAGTTAATATCACGAAATTTGAACTCCTCAATGTAACTTGCTCCTCAACACAAGTTCATGCCCTTAAAGGGGTACTCCGGTTAAATCAACTGGTACCAGAAAGTTAAACAGATTTGTTGATGACTTCTATTAAAAAATCTTTACCCTTCCAGTACTTTTTTGCAGCTGTATGCTACAGAGGAAATTATTTTCTTTTTTGAATTTCTTTTTTTGTCTTGTCCACAGTGCTCTCTGCTGAGACCTTTGTCCATATCAGGAACTGTCCAGAGCAGAATATGTTTGCAATGGGGACAAGACAGAAAGACATTCAAAAAGAAAATAATTTCCTCTGTAGCATACAGCTGCTAAAAAGTCCTGGAAGGGTAAAGATTTTTTAATAGAAGTCATTTACAAATCTGTTTAACTTTCTGGCACCAGTTGATTAAAAAAAAAATGTTTTCCACCAGAGTACCCCTTTAAGTCCCTTACCCCTTTCCCCTTGGCTACCACCTCCTTAAAGTATCTGGGGGTTAAAATTCCACCTTCAGTTGAGAAGGTTTATGAATGCAATTTTAAACCTCTTCTCACTGACATTCAACAATTACTATCTGAATATGACATTCCTTTAACCCCTTAGGTACTTAGCCCATTTTGGCCTTAAAGGGGTACTCCGGTGCTTACACATCTTATCCCCTATCCTTTGGATAGGGGATAAGATGCCTGATCGCCGGAGTCCCGCAGCTGGGGACGCCCGTAATCATGCATGCGGCACCCCGTTAGTAATCAGTCCCCGGAGCGTGTTCGCTCCGGGGACTGATTACAAACGGGGTGCCGCGTGCATGATCGCGGGCATCCCCAGCTGCGGGACTCCCGCGATTAGGCATCTTATCCCCTATCCTTTGGATAGGGGATAACATGTGTAAGCACTGGAGTACCCTTTTATAAGAGGATTTATACGGAAGTCTTCTTCCCCCACCGGAGCAGGATTCTTCTTTGTTGCCAAAAAAGACGGATCTCTGCGCCCATGCATTGACCGCGGTCTTAATAAAATCACTGTGAAAAACCGCTATCCTCTCCCACTTATCTCAGAACTCTTTGACCGGTTGCACGGAGCAAAGATTTTCACCAAACTAGATCTAAGGGGCGCATTTAACCTCATTCGAATTTGTGAGGGCGATGAGTGGAAAACCGCATTCAACACTAGAGATGGACACTTTGAATATCTCGTCATGCCCTTTGGGCTGTGCAATGCCCCTGCTGTTTTTCAAGATTTTGTTAATGAAATCTTTCGGGATTTGCTGTATACCTGCATGGTAGTCTACTTGGATGACATCCTAATTTATTCTTCCAACCTGGAAGAACATCGTCTCCATGTCCGTCAAGTGCTCCAGCGACTTCGTGTTAATCATCTGTACGCCAAGTTTGAAAAATGTCTTTTTGAATGCAGCTGTCTTCTTTTTCTGGGATACCTAGTCTCCGGTCAAGGTCTTCAAATGGATCCTGACAAGCTCTCCACAGTGTTGGCTTGGCCTCGCCCTTCTGGACTTCGTGCCATCCAGCGCTTCCTCGGATTCGCCAACTACTATCGTCAGTTCATTCCCAACTTCCCCATCGTTGCTCCTATTGTGGCACTGACTAAGAAAGACGCGAATCCGAGGTCCTGGCCCCCCCAAGCGGATGAAGCTTTTATTGCCTTAAGGCCACCTACGCTTCTGCCCCAGTTTTGTCCAGGCCAGATCCTCTGAAGCCTTTTTTCCTTGAGGTTTACGCCTCCTCAGTTGGAGCCGGAGCTGTTCTTCTTAAAAAAAAACGTTAAAGGAAAAAATACCACTTTCAGATTTTTCTCCAAAACTTTTTCTCCTCCTGAAAAAAACTATTCTATAGGAGACCGTGAACTATTGGCCATTAAGTTGGCACTTGAGGAATGGAGACATCTTCTGGAAGGATCCCTTCATCCCATCACCATCTACACAGACCATAAAAATTTGTCTTATCTTCAATCCGCCCAGCGGTTAAATCCTCGCCAGGCCCGTTTCAATTTTCAAATTAATTTTCGTCCTGCGGACCAGAATGTCAGGGCTGATGCTCTATCACATTCCACCGATGCCTCAGAATCCGAAGCCCTTCCTCAGCACATCATACCTCCAGCGTGTCTGATCTCCTCTGGGACAAACTTATGTTCCTCCACATCTTCGCCTCCAGACTCTCAAATGGGGTCATTCCTCTCATCTGGCTGGTCATGGTGGAATCAAAAAGTCCATACAGTTAATTGCCAGACACTATTGGTGGCCTTCCCTGGAGAATGATGTGACCGATTTCGTACGGGCCTGTACAGTGTGTGCACGTGACAAAACTCCACGCCAGAAGCCTGCAGGTCTTCTCCTTTCTCTGCCTGTGCCTGAACAGCCATGGTCCCATATAGCTATGGACTTCATCACCGACCTACCTTCTTCTCATGGTAACACTGTCATTTGGGTGGTCGTTGATCGTTTTTCCAAAATGGCTCATTTTGTTCCGCTTCGAGGTCTTCTTCGCCACAATTTGCAAAACAATTTTTTCTGCAAATTTTTCGTCTCCATGGGCTTCCCACGCATATCGTCTCTGATAGAGGCGTCCAATTTGTCTCAAAATTTTGGAGAGCACTCTCCAGTCAATTAAAATCAAATTAAATTTGTCTTCCGCTTATCATCCGCAATCCAATGGACAAGTGGAAAGAGTAAACCAGATTCTTGGGGACTGCCTGCGACATTTTGTCTCCTCCCGTCAAGATGATTGGGTCGACCTTCTGCCCTGGGCTGAATTCTCGTACAATTTCATAAATTCTGAATCTTCCTCCAAATCTCCATTTTTTGTGGTGTACGGCCGTCACCCCCTTCCCCCCCTCCCCATTCCCACTTCTTCTGGAGTGCCTGCCGTAGATGAATTGACACAAGACTTCTCCTCTATCTGGAAGGAGACTCAAAAGTCGCTTTTACTGGCCTCATCCCGCATGAAGAGACATGCTGATAAGAAGAGAAGAATTCCTCCTGTCTTTGCCCCCGGTGACAAAGTGTGGCTCTCTGCCAAATACATCCGTTTCCGTGTCCCTAGCTACAAGCTTGGTCCTCGGTACCTTGGGCCATTTAAAATAAAAAAATCAAATCAATTCTGTCTCATACAAGCTCCATCTTCCTTCTTCTCTTCGTATTCCCAACTCTTTCCATGTTTCTCTTCTCAAACCTCTCATACTTGACTGTTATTCCCCCAAGGTCATTGTTCCTGCTCCTGTCTCTGGCTCCTCTGATGTCTTTTCTACCAAGGAGATCCTCGACTCCAAGGTTGTTCGAGTTAAAAAAAAATGTTTTGGTTGACTGGGAGAATTGTGGTCCTGAGGAAAGGTCCTGGGAACCTGAGGCCTATATTCTGGACAAGGAGCTTATCCACAAATTTCTTGGTTCCAAAAAGAGGGGGAGACCTAAGGGGAGGGGGGGGTACTGTAACGGCGAGGGCTCCGGGTACCGCTCCTCCCCCAGAGAGCTCGCGGCGTTCTGATCTTGCTTGCAGCGCCCCGGTCTGACTCGCTGACTGGGAGCCCTGCTCTGTGTCCCCCGGCGGGGATGCGATCCGCACGGCGGGACATGTCTGCCCGCGGGTCGCATCCCGTTCCACTCACCTGCCCGTCCTCCTGCTCAGTCCCGGCACGCGCGGCCCCGCTCTCTAGGGCGCGCACGTGCCGGGTCTCTCAGATTTAAAGAGCCAGTGCACCATTAATTGGTGCCTGTCCAAATCCAATCCCTCCCCACACTATATAATCCCACTTCCCCTTCCGGTCCTCGCCGGATCTTGTTGCCTTGTGCCCTGAGAAAGTGTTTCTGTATGTTCCCTAGCCTGTGTATCCAGACCCTTGCCGTTGCCCCTGACTACGAACCTTGCCACCTGCCTTGACCTTCTGCTACGTCTGACCTCGCCTTGCCTTGTCCTTGTGTACCGCGCCTGTCTCAGCTGTCAGTGAGTTTGAGTCCCTATCGGGTGGAACGACCTGGGGGTTACCTGCCGCAGCAAGTCCATCCCGCTTTGCGGCGGGCTCTGGTGAAAGCCAGTAACCTCTTAGATTCTGTTCCCCTGGAACGGCCCACGCCATCACCTCACTGACACAGAGGATCCACTCCAGTGCCCTTCCTGCATACCAGTCCGGATACTGACATTTGCTAATACTGTTCAGTGCTATGCATAGGGCATAGCACTGATTAGTGTTATCAGTCATCTTCTGCTCTGGTCTGCTCGATCTCAGACCAGAGCAGAAGACCCCTGGAGACGGCAGGAGGCAGGTGAGGGGACCTCCGGCCGCCATGCTGGATGATCGGATCCCCGCGGCAGTGCTGCGGGCGATCCAATCATCTCTTTAAGTGACCGCACTGCCGCAGATGCTGTGATCTCTATTGATCACGGCATCTGAGGGGTTAATGGTACACATCAGCGCGATCACTTATGTGCGCCGTTACCGGCATGTCCCTGTCTGCTGATAGTAACCGGCACCTGCCGTGCATGACGTCATTAATGGGTTAATCTCATGGATGGGTCAGAAAAACGTATTGAAATGCTATATACTACCTAGAGTTACATACAAACTACAGATGCTCCCCATTGCCCTCCCTACTCAGTTCTTTGCCTCTTTCTGCTCTATCTTCTCTAGTTTCATCTGGAAGCATAGATGTCCGCACTTAGCATACATTCTGCTTTCTCGCCCCTCTGAGAGGGGAGGGATCAGCTTACCAAAGGTGGAGAACACTTACAGAGCAGTATAGATACGCAGGTGGATGGACCTGGTGTGCCCGTTACCTACCTCGCTCCCTAACCTTTGAGATGGCCTCAGCGTCACATACTGGTGACCTACTGAGAGACCTCTGGTTTCCTCCCAAAAGACCTTACTCCCCGGGCTGCTGGACCACCTCTACAATGGTATCTTCTCTGTCTTTCTCTATCTTCCACTCTCTCTCCCCCTGTCTCTCCACTCTTACGTTTTAGTCTATTACCTGTGGTCGTGGGAAAGGACACCCCTTTTTATCGTCCTATGTGGTCCCAGTTAGCACACATGCCTCTTTCTCATCTCTTCATAGATGGGCGGATTCTAGAGGAACATGGCATTAGAGCTCTTTTTTCCTCTGTAAGTCTTACATTTTTACATATTGCCCATTTTCAAGACTGCAGTTCCAAATTTTTAAGAGACCACTATCCACTGAGGGACCTGACAGATTTTGAGACCTCCCTCCTCTCTCTCTCACCGAAGACACAAAGCTCTCTTCCCTGTTGAAGATTTGCTCCCCTCTGAGAAACTCTTCACCACCTGGCGTTCTAACTTCTTGGGAACGAGAATTGGGTCGCACTTTTACTCCGGATGAGTCATCATCAATTTTAAAGCATTGTCAAGGATTCTCAAGATGTGTGAGGTTGCAGGAATCCCAGTACAAGCTAATCTCCAGATGGTACAAAACCCCCTAATTTCTACACACTCATAAACTTTCTGACTCCAGTTTGTGTTGCAGTTGCCACTTGCAGATTGGTTCCCGCCTTCATATTTTGTGGTCTTGCTCGCAGATTGCCCCCTTCTGGAAAGAAGTAAAAAAAAAAACATCCTTTCTATTACCAATTTGAATGGCCCCCTTACCCCTGAGACGGTTTTGCTTGGATGTCCTTGGGCTTCACTAACACCTCACACAACTTCTATTGCCACCCACATGCTGGCAGCTGCTAAAACTTTTATCCTCCTAAAGTGGTTGCAGACCTCACCCACATCGATAGCAGAATGGCTAGCAAAAGTGCATAAGATCTGCAGATTCGAAGAGATGACAAGAAAAGTTAACAGATACTTTGCTGCTTTTCTTAAAGTCTGGTCTCCTTGGAAATCCTCACCCATAGCCATGCACACCATACCGATAGCCTAATCTCCACACATCACAACCCCCCCATCCTCTTCTCACTGATTGATCTGTGACCTGAGTTTCTCAGACAATGTGCGCTCTTTTTCACATGATATGTGCTATTTGACCTGCATTGTGATTATTATTTGTAATCCTATCCCTTCACCCCCTTCCACCTCTCTTTCCTTGTCACCCCCGTCTCATTCATTATACCTTTTGTTATTTGCAGTACTGTTGTTTTGTACTTGCTTTTTACCCAGTTATTCTCTGTGGGCCAACTGCTGTGCCAGATCAGACCCACCTTCATTGGCTTACTGTTCGTTCATATTGAAAAAAACAAAAAAAAAATGGTTTGAAAAAAAAAAAACAATAACATGTGAACACATATTGATACAATAATGGGATGAATAGAAATAAGTTATTATAAAAATAGAGAAAAAAGGGTGAATAATGGTAAAAGACCCCCTAAATGTAGGCCAATGTGTTTGCACTCCTTGCCATTTGTAATATTTATCTACTGTCAGAGGATGAAAATATTCGCAAAATACGTTTGCAGGTCTGTCATCATGTAGTCCTATTTTCACTCAGCTGCAGGTAAATTCAGTGTATCCGTGGATTTGAGAGCAGTGATCATACAACCCGAGACAGAAAAGGTTTCTTCAGTTGAAACAAATAGTAAATTGACTCAGCCTCTTTATTTCTGCAGCCAGTTTTGTCCTTAATGACAGGGCCCCATTTTTCAAATCTGACAAGTTTCATTGTATGTGGAAATTACTTTTAAATGCTTTTTACTCACTAAATGAATCTGAGATTTTTTGTGACATCCTGTACATTTTCAATTTCTCTACTGGTAAGACAGATAGTTCTATCACACATATACTTACCTACGGACCATACCTATATCAAAACTCCAAAAATACCCAGACTCCAAAACAGATCCCTTGCATAAAAAAAACCTTTATTGTGGAATATTCTTTAGCTGACATCAGGAGGGATAGATACTGATAGATTATTTGGTCCTTTGAGTAGGGGGTGATAGAGTCTCTATGAGGGAAAGGGCAGAGAGGCATTTTT
Source organism: Hyla sarda (assembly GCF_029499605.1). Classification (NCBI taxonomy): domain Eukaryota; kingdom Metazoa; phylum Chordata; class Amphibia; order Anura; family Hylidae; genus Hyla; species Hyla sarda. Next base: position 453,032,851 of record NC_079189.1, read on the forward strand.
ATATGGTAGGCCACATGGTAGGGCAGAGGAAGGTGGCAGACAGCTAGTCTTGGACATGGACAGGTTGTTGCAGTTCACAAGTTAGAAAGCGTCACCTCATCAAAAGGAACTAGAAGCACATAATGTCACTGTGTAATGGAGAAGAGGAAAATAGTGGACAGGAAAAGACAGGAGGTACTGTTCATATGTGGTGCTGCGCTAACTGCTTTAGAAGTATGTAATGTAACAGGAGTTATAACAGCAGTAAGGGATAGGTGGTATATATCTTTGACTGTGTGTGCAGAGAAGAGGAAGAGGAATTACTAATCTACATCCTTCCCTCTCAAATTCTCACCCCCTTTTGTGTCAGCCATGCCTTTGCCTTTAAAACTCCCCTTTACCTCTACAAGAAGCTGTGCTTGAATCACTGATGGCATGACCTTTCCCAGCATTCCATACAGCCAGAGACAATATGTAATAATTCACAGGGTCTTGAGGGGCGTGTAGCTATGTTGCAGTGAGTGGGTTGATAGCATTACTTCGGTAAATCCATTCCAACCAGCTATCCACTCACCCACTGCAGCATAGCCACGCCCCCTGGAGTCCATGTGACTTACGACATATTGTCTCTGGCTGCATTGAATGCTAGAAAAGATCATAGATAGCAGTAAAATAGAAATACTTGCACTGCAGCACTACCAGATGCAGAGAGGTAATAGAAGCTTATTACACAGTATTATTTCTAGGCTGCTCCACCTCTCTGCAATAGATAGAATGATCGCATCGGGTGTCAGGAGTGACACCCAGGGCGATATGTATATTAGTACAGGTACTTCTACTTCCAACATGAAGCACACCCTGCTCCATACTGGGAGCTGTAGTACCTGCATTAATAGACAGATTGTAGTGAGTGTCACACCTGACACCCGCTGTGATCCTCCTGTATAATGTATAGATGCGGCCGGCCGCTCTTCTATGGTCCCCTGCATTGACATATATATATATACACCTGTTCATATTTCTCACAGAGAGTTGTGATTGGCTGGAACCATTTGGCCAATCACAGATCTCTGCGGGAAATATGAATAGGTGTACATATACGGCAGTGCAGGGGACCATAGAGTAGCGGCCGGCCGCATCTATCAATTATAAAGGATACTTCATAATTAAAGGATTACAACGGGTGTCAGAAGTACAGGTACTACTACTCCCATCATGGAACAGTGTGTTCCATGCTGGGAGTAGTAGTAATACCTAAAAAATTAAAAACGTGAAAAACACACACACTACATTTTTATTATTGTTGGTTACATTTTTAGGTCCCTGCCCACGCACATACATTGATCCCTGTTTTAAAAATTTATAAAAATGTAGTTATAGAAAAGATAAATTTCATTAGATACAATTTTTCCATCACTACTGTATCTTTTTTTTTAACTGTACCCTACAAAATGTTATTAAAACATTTATCTCCATCTCTTTTTTGGATTGTTAACCCCTTAACGACGCAGGACGTAAATGTACGTCCTGGTGAGGTGGTACTTAACTCACCAGGACGTACATTTACGTCCTATGCATAACCACGACCATCTGAGCGATGCTCGCATCATGCGCAGCAGGTCCCAGCTGCTGATAGCAATCAGGGACCCACCCGTAATGGCCGACATCCACGATCACGCGGATGTCCGCCATTAACCCCTCAGATGCCGCGATCAATACAGATTACAGCATCTGTAGCATCGCGGTACTTTGAATGGATGATCAGATCGCCCGCAATGCTGCCCCGGCGATCAGATCATCCAGCATGGCGGCTGGAGGTCCCCTCACTTTGCTCCATCCGTCTCCCGGGGTCTTCTGCTCTGTGATCGAGCAGACCAGAGCAGAAGATGACCGATAACACTAATCAGTGCTATCTCCTATACATAGCACTGAACAGTATTAACAATCAAATGATTGCTATAGATAGTCCCCTATGGGGACTATTAAAGTGTAAAAATAAAAGTAAAAAAAGTAAAAAATAAAAGTAAAAAAAATGTGGAAAAACCCCCTCCCCCAATAAAAACGTAAATTTTCCCATTTTCCCTACTTCACCCCCAAAAAGTGTAAAAAAAATATTTGATATACATCTACCACGCCATGTGCGTAAATATCCCAACCATAAAAATTTAATGTTAATGATACCGTACGGTGAACGGCGTGAACGTAAAAAAAAAAAGTCCAAAATAGCTGCTTTTTTTTTTATAACATTTTATTCGAAATAAAATAAATTTTAAAAAGTATTAAAAGTTTTATTTAAGCAAATATGGTATCAATAAAAAGTACAGATCACGGCGCAAAAAATTAGCGTTTTTCAGGGAGAAAAACGCCATAGGCTCAACATGCTGCAACTTTGCAAAACCGACAAGGAGCTAAAAAAAAGAGTGATAAAATGCCAAAAGGATAAAAAAATGACAAACTGAAAAACGCTAAGTGGAAAAAGAATTTAGCAATTTCTCATTCATTTACAGCTAACATCTGGCCGCAGCGTCTTTTCAATGAAAAAAACACCATGGGGGCCGTTTTGGCGTTTTTTTTTTATAAGCTTAGCCTTAAAGATACAAACCTAGGGTCCAGGAGATGCTTACCTTTCAAGGCACTAGCATTGTCCTAGGTAAGAGGAGCCTGTGTGCCCATTTGGCTGTTGGGAGCCCTTTAACTACACCATTGGAAAATATGTACTTAGCACATTAAAAGATGTGTGTATAAGGATTGGCATAATAAAGGAATCCTGAACATGAAATTCATCTGTTTTTATTCTACAAAAATTATATATATATATATATATATATATATATATATATATATATATATATATATATATATATATTCCATTTGTGTGTATTGGAACTAAACCAAAAACTTACTGAAATCAGTCACTTCTTATAACCATCAATAAGCTTCTTACACCTCTCAGCCGGAATGTTGGACCACTCTTCCTTTGTAAATTTCTCCAGGTCTCTCTTATTGGAAGGGCGCCCTTTCCCAACAGCAATTTCAAGATCTCTCCACAAATGTTCAATGGGATTTAGATCTGGACTCATTGCTGCCCACTTCAGAATTCTCCAGCACTTTGTAGCCATCCATTTCTGGGTGCTTTTTGACATTTGTTTGGGGTCATTGTCCTGTTGGAAGACCCAAGATCTCGAACGCAAACCCAGCTTTCTGACACTGGGCTGTACAGTGCGACCCAAAATCCGTTGGTAATCCTCAGATTTCATGATGCCTTGCACACATTCAAGGCACCCAGTGCCAGAGGCAGCAAAACAACCCCAAAATATAATTGAACCTCCACCATATTTCACTGTAGGTACTGTGTTTTTTTTTTGTAGGCCTCATTACGTTTTCAGTAAACAGTAGAATGATGTGCTTTACCAAAAAGCTCTATCTTGGTTTCATCTGTCCACAAGATGTTTTCCCAGGAGGATTTTGGCAGAATATAGTCTTGTTTTTTTATGTCTCTGTGTCAGCAGTGGGGTTCTCCTTGGTCTCCTTCCATTGTGTTTCATTTCACTGATGCTCCCTGAGCCTGCAGGACAGCTTGAATATTTTTGGAACTTGTTTGGGGCTGCTTATACAACATCCGGACTATCCTGCGTTTACACCCTTTATCAATTTTTCTCTTCCGTCCATGCCCAGGGAAATTATCTACAGTACCATGGGTTGCAAACTTCTTGATAATGTTGCGCACTGCGGACAAAGGCAAATCTGGATTTCAAGAGATGGACTTGTAACATTGAGATTGTTGATATTTTTCCACAATTTTGGTTCTCAAGTCCTCAGACAGTTCTCTTCTCCTCTTTCTGTTATCCATGCTTAGTGTGGCACACACAGACACACAGTGCAAAGACTAAGTGAACGTATCTCCTTTTTATTTGCTTTCAGCTGTGATTTTTATATTGTCCACACCTGTTACTTGCCCCAGGTGAGTTTAAGGGAGCATCACATGCTTGAAATAATCTTATTTTTCCACAATTTTGAAAGGGTGCCAATTATTTTGTCCAGCCCATTTTTGGAGTTTGGTGTGACATTATGTCCAATTTACTTTTTTTCCTCCCTTTGTTGGTTTAGTTCCAATACACACAAATGGAATAAACATGTGTATAGCAAAACATGTGTTACTGCAATCCTTTTCTGTGAGAAATACTTCATTTTAAAGAAAAAATTCAGGAGTGCCAACATTTACGACCATGACTGTATATATATATATATATATATATATATATATATATATATATATATGTGTATATTTAATATAAAATTGCTCTATTGGTGTGCCGATCTAGTTTTAGTTACTTGAATCCTTCTTAGACTGTAGAATATAATTTCATGGCTACTGGTGTATCCACCAGTGTTGTTTCTTACAGAATCAAGGAGAATAATAAGAATAGTCTCTTGCAGCTGTAACTTCAATACATACGCATGGAAAATGTTTTATACAATACAAATGTCTGACATATTTCATTGTGACTTTCTCTCTTGCTGTTTCCATGGACGTTTAATGACCAAACGGCTCTCCGAGACACTAATAGCTGCAAGTGACACAAGCTGTGGGATATAAAGGCATTACATTCAAGCAAGAAAACCGAACTGCATGTCTCCATATAATACCAAAAACAGCTGGGTGGGATGGGGGGAGCTTCCAGAGAATAACTATGGTTCAACAGTAGAAAAATGATAGTGAATCTACACAAGCATCTAAAGTAATCCTCATACAATTTATATTTTTATTTATGAAAGTTTACTTTGTGTTTGGTTAAATATGCTAATAATTTACAAAAACAATAAATGCTCTGATTGCCAAATGTGCACAGAAAAATGGATGAGTGCAGTACTCTCAAAGAAGTAAACAGAATACATGCTAAAGCATCTAATGGATCAGCAAACATAACAGGATTCAAATTAACACAAACAATGATGAAACAGTTCAAAAACATGTATTTTATTGTATGTCATTATATTAGTGATAAGGGAGAACAATCAGCTCACCCCTTATTTGCCTCTTAACCACAGTGCAGACCAGTGTGAATCGTCACTGATGAAAATGCTATACATGCAATAAAACCTACTTTATTAGGAACACGATACACAGGGTGTACAAAGTGACACGTTTCAGTGGATAACCTCCACCTTAGTCATACATAATTCCATTTTTGCATACATTTTTAACCCCTTAAGGACCAATACAAATAAACCTGTACGCCCCTGAAAGACCAGGCCTGTTTTTTCAAATCGGGGATGTCTGTCTTTATTGGAGAATAACTCTGGTAAGGTTTTGCCAATCACGATAATTCTGACATTGTTTTTTTGTCACAAGTTGTCCTTCATGTACATAGTAAAAGTAAGTCGATATCATTTGTATTTTTTTTTTTACAATGTAAAAAATCATGAAATTTTTACAAAAAATAACAATTTTTTGCTATTTTAACACTAATAGGTTGCATATATTTATACTTACTGACCAAATAGTTTATGAAACTTATACTTTCAGATGTCTACTTTATTTTGACGTCATTTTTTTGTTTTTAATTAACATTTTAAATTAGTTAGAAGCCTAACAATTTAACTTGAAATTTTGAAAATTTGAAAAGTACATCTTTTTTTATGTGCTATGCAAGGTTTGCAGAAATTAAAAGGTAGTAGAACATAGGAACACCCCCCCCCCAAATGACCCCATTTTAAAAACTAGACCCCTCAACGTATTCGCTAGTGGGTACAGTGAGTATTTTAACACCATCGTTTTTTGGCAGGAATTATTACAAAGTCAGTGTTAAAAATTCGAAATTTGCAATTTTTCAAAAATGCATCATTTGGGGGGCATATTTTTTGTACATCACTTCTGATATTGAAAGAAATGCACCCTATATTTTATTTAGCTGCTTGACTTATGTTCGGAAATACCCCCGCTTTGGCCATATATGGTTCCTTGGCCACGTGGTAGGACTCCGAAGGAGAGGAGCGCCATTTGGCTTTCAGGGCAGAACAGTACCCCCACCCCCACAAGTGACCTCATTTATATACCGCACCCCTACAAGTTATTGGCTGGACTAGGGACCTCTCTGATTGGTCCTTGGTCGGCTGGCAGTATAACGTGTCTGTCTGTGACAGTTAAGGCTCCTGATGGATATATCCGCCATGTTGTGGGAATAAGCACCCACTCATGGCGAATATATCCATCACTGCTGCGGCTGGGTAGCTCAGTGTGTCCGCTCATGACTGCCGGTGGGAAATCCGCCGCTATGAGTGGACACACAAAGCTACCCAGCCGCAGCAGGGAGCTCATTGCCGTGACTGCTGCATAATGTGTAGGATCACATGGTGGACATCCGCAGCATATTACATGCTGCGGATGTCCGCCAATGCGATCCTACACATTATGCATTTTTTTTATTAGATTAATTTAATAAATGTATTATATATATATATATATATATATATATATATTTATTTTTATTTTTTTTCACTTTTATTACATTTTTATTTATTTTTACACTTTTATTTTATTTATTTTTCCCTTTTTAACGCTTTGGAATACTTAGTATTCCAAAGCATTGCAGTTATATGCTGCCTGCCAGTTTTCACTAGCAGGCAGCATATTAGGACGTGCCTCTGGCACGTCCTTTCAGGCAATGCCCAGGGCAGACCTGGGGGTCTTTGTAGGACCCCCGGCTGCCCAGGTATGCAGCAGCACCCGGCGATGCTCCGGGGTGCTGCAGGAGAGACAGAGGGAGCCCCCTCCCTCTGTCAGAACTCCTTACAGCGCGCGGTCACTTCTGACCGCGGCTGTAAGGGTTAAACTGTCGGGAGTGAAGTGAACTTCACTCCCGGCAGTGCAGCAGGTCCCGTCCAGCCGCGGCCACACATAGCGATCGCGATGTGGGGTGCTGCAGAGGAGACAGAGGGAGCCCCCTCCCTCTGTCATAACACTTACAGCCGGCGGTCACTTCCGACCGCGGCTGTAAGGGTTAAAACTGCCGGGACCGAAGTTTACTTCTGTCTTGGCAGTGCAGCAGGGTCCCGGCTGTGTGATACAGCCGAGTCCCTGCCGCGATCTTGTGGGTGCACTGCGCAGCACCCACGAGAATAATGGACGAGTATAGATGTATAGAACGGCCGCCAACATGGAGGTCTATACTCGTCCGTGGTCGTTATCGGGTTAAGGGATTTTTTCTTTTCAAATTATGTTATTAAAGTTTTGTTCTTACTTTTTACTGGTTGTACAAGGGGACTTTCAGCAGCAATCTTCTTATTGATCCTTTAATACACTTCACTACCATTGTAGTGCAGTGTATTATGCCTGTCAGCATTATGCTTGCAGGCAATGAATACAGCTGTGCCTCTGACACGACTGTAAACCTGCATATATATGACTGGCTTGGGGCCTTCATAGGACCTCTCGCTGCTATGGAAACCCATCAGCCTCCGTCTATCATGTCACTGGGGTGCCACATGTTATGTCACAAGGCCCCATAGATCACTTTGTGCTAGGGTGCTGGCTTTTTATGGCATTATCCTAGCCGCCCGGCACGAGTTAATAGCTGGGCCCCACACTAGCTACCAGGACACCAATTCTGCCAGTCTAGCCCCTGTGCCCGAGACAGTTTCTGAGAGTGCAAGGATTTTATGCTGTTCTGCGGATAGAGATAAACATCAACCATTATAAGAGTGCGTTCAGACTGCTGAATCTCCGCTCGCAGAATTCCGTTAGCAGAGATTCCGTCTGGCGGTCGCCAACGAAAATTCTTCAGCGCTAGGGCCACAAGGCACTGAGCCATCACCATTGACGACTGTGCAGTGCTTGCGGAATCCCCGCCAAGAATGAACAGGTTCTTTCTTTGTGTGGAACAATTGTCCGCCGCTGAAATTCCACAGTGTGAACAGGTCTCGCGGTGACCCATTCACACTAATGTTCAGTTCACACCGCAGAATTACGCTTGTGAAATTTAGCCTGCAGAATTCAGTGGGAACTGAATGGGAACGCACCCACAATGATAAGTACCAAATATTAAGTGATTTTCATTTTCTGCTAAAATTGAGAAAACTATTAACGTCAATTTAAAAAAAAAATTAAATTATTCCTATCTTTAAAAATCTCCAAGTCTCATGTATGTTGATTTCATATGTCTCTTTTCACGTCTGAAGAAAAGGCTTTGCCCAGAAACATGTTGAGTGTTTTAAATAAAAGCTATTTTCTGTTCCTGGGTATCCTGTTGTGGAGTATTATTGCTGTCAGTGCAAAGAGGAGCTTCCACTGTCTTGTTGCATCTTTGTTTCAAACTGTTTAACTTGGCAGCCATGCCCTTCAATGTGATTAAAAGGCTTGAGGTGGGTGCTTATTCCCAGGTGCTGGCACAAAGAAGCATAGGAGTAAACAATGTACGATGTTGGAATCAGATGACACTTTATATGTGAAGCAATGATGATATGTGTAAGTGATTTCAATATTATGCTGAATTTACTCATTGTAAAATTAGAACAAAAAATATGGCAGTGAACTAGGTATAAAAAGCGGCAGTATTTTTAATCTACTAATGTGTTCCATTATTGTCTATGGAAAATAAAACTGTTGTAATTCCAATATTGCACATTATTAGGTTTAAAAACTGTCACTTTTTAAACCTACATTACTGCTGCATTTATGTTTTCATTTTACTATGTATGACCACAGATAGGCTTGAAGCAAAAGGATATGATTGGTACCTGAAAATGTAAGCCTCGTGTACAAAACAGCTGTAATCTTGCTGGTTTTACTAGTACCTACGCTCCTCTGCTTTTAGGAATTTCTGCACTGCACATGAAATAAAGAAGCACTTTGCACTAACTCTGGTGAGTGCTGCTTTTAATTTCTTACTGTGATTTATTGAAAGGATAGGTTTAATGGGGAAAATTGTACAAAGGGGGCTTTAGTACCCTCTCGAGTGGCCTCTAGCCTGTGTACAAGATGAGAAACAGTTGGGCATTGAGACCTACAGGTTCTGTATGGCATCTTGCAGCACATTTGCCTAAAGATGTTGCAGTTTAGCCTCTAGATCCTGCAAGCTCATTGGTTGCTAATGCTAGCTTGCCATAAATGCTCCATCAGAGAGGGTGAAGCCACAACTCATGGCAACTGGGCAAAGATTAGTGTGTTGTAGAGGCACATCTAGCAGTCAGCAATTTCTTACCTATAGGTACACCATCCAGAAGTAGCCTCTAAAAGTTATAGGGCAGCAGGGAAAGCACTTTTACTTCCCCTTGTGGCAAGATCCAGTGTCTAAGCAGACCACACCTGTAATAATTTACATATCTGCGACATAACTGCAAACCAAGTTTTGCAACAATCTGATATTTATGTCTGGGTGCCATTTTTATTTTTCAGGAGTGTATCTTGTAAATCTGCAGACTTAATCTCTAATTTTAAGTTGTCCCAGAGTTGGAGGGTATTACTTAGTCTCCCTGATGTCTCTTATATTTTGCACACACACACAGAAGGGGGTATGTTGCTCCCCTATGTCTATAGCGCACCCTCATAAACAGAAACATGGAGGACATTATAGAGCAGTCATGTGATGTGTGAAATAAGCACAGGAGATCTAACATGCACTAACAGCTCATGTCACTTGCAGCCACTACCTTTCCTCTCTGTCTTCCTTTTTCCCATCTTCATATCTGTTACGCCGAGCGCTCCGGGTCCCCGCTCCTCCCCGGAGCGCTCGCAACATCCTCGCATTTGCAGCGCCCCGGTCAGACCTGCTGACCGGGTGCGCTGCAATACCTCTCTCAGCCGGGATGCGATTCGCGATGCGGGAGGCGCCCGCTCGCGATGCGCATCCCGGCTCCCGTACCTGACTCGCTCTCCGTCAGGCTTGTCCCGGCGCGCGCGGCCCCGCTCCTTAGGGCGCGCGCGCGCCGGGTCTCTGCTATTTAAAGGGCCACTGCGCCACTGATTGGCGCAGCAGGCTTAATTAGTGTGTTCACCTGTGCACTCCCTATTTATACCTCACTTCCCCTGCACTCCCTCGCCGGATCTTGTTGCCATTGTGCCAGTGAAAGCGTTTCCTTGTGTGTTCCTAGCCTGTGTTCCAGACCTCCTGCCGTTGCCCCTGACTACGATCCTTGCTGCCATCCCTGACCTTCTGCTACGTCCGACCTTGCTCTTGTCTACTCCCTTGTACCACGCCTATCTTCAGCAGTCAGAGAGGTTGAGCCGTTGCTGGTGGATACGACCTGGTTGCTACTGCAGCTGCAAGACCATCCCGCTTTGCGGCGGGCTCTGGTGAATACCAGTAGCAACTTAGAACCGGTCCACCAACACGGTCCACGCCAATCCCTCTCTGGCACAGAGGATCCACCTCCAGCCAGCCAAATCGTGACAATATCTTTATGGGGGGGGGGGGGGCAGAAAATAAGAAAGGAGCCTGAGAAATGTAGAGAGAAGCATTTTTATCTGATAAGATATAATACAGAGTTTCTATAAGAGAAGTTTCTGATAAGATATAATGCAAGGTTGTACTGTTGATTAATCCAATTTTTTTATAAGTGGCAATGACCTATTTTAAACAAAGGTTTACTCTAGTAGTCTCCAATGGCTCGATACCACCACTCCAAACAGTACCAGTAACCACTTAGAACCGGTCCTCTAGTACAACCCGCGTCATCGCTTCTCTGGTCCAGAGGATCCACTACCAGTCCTGCCGGTACGTTACAGTAGTGTACTATTTTAAACCTGTTAATCTGTCAAGGACCATGATACTGTGAAAGGGCAGTCAAAAGTAATCGCCGTCTGGTGTTTTACTCCAATACGTTTTTTTTAACCATACTGTAGCGCATTTTTCTGCCCTAATAATTGCATACCACATACATACATGTAAGTAGTGTACTATTTTGTACCTGTTAATCTGTCAAGGGCCTAGATACTGTGAAAGGACAGCCAAAAGTTAAGGCACTGCTCTCCACTTATAAACATTCCTCCGCATCAGACCTTTTTTCACCCCCCTTCATCACCAGGTACTGGTATTGCCACCCACCGCACCACTCTATCACCGGGTCACTTTCAGGACTCCTGATGATGCTGCTGCCACATCTAGGCTGTGCGATTCAGACACTATAAGGTCTCCTCATGCTTCAGCCAACTCCAGGCTGTGCCATTCAGACACTATATGGTCTCCTCATGCTTCAGCCAACTCCAGGCTGTGCCATTCAGACACAATATGGTCTCCTCATGCTTCAGCCACCTCCAGGCTGTGCTATTCAGCCACGATATGGTCTCCTCATGCTTTAGTTAACTCCAGGTGGTGCCATTCAGCCACTATATGGTCTCCTCATGCTTCAGTCAACTCCAGGCTGTGCAATTCAGACACCATATGGTCTCATCATGCTTCACCACCTCAAGGCTGTACCTTTCAGCCATCATATACACCACCAATCATCATCCTTACTGTACTGGGGGCTGGCATATTTGCCACCCCCCTCAGTACAGTTGTGATTGGGTGGCCAAAGTGGCCACACCAATCACATAGTAATGGGAGGGGATGGTGGGGGCTAGGAGCATGTTGCTCCGTTCTGCCCGCCATTCCACTCAGATCTGGCGAGCAGGATGGAGCCCCGTGCTGCCACCATCCCCTCAGTGTTAAAAAAAAAGTGCCCCTTGCCCCCTTTCTGTGGCCCCTTGGCACAGAAATCCCCCAGGGTTAGCTTTAGATTTAGGTAGGGACAGGTTAGGGTTAAAAAAAAAAAAGTTTTTTTTGGGCGTACCTCAGTGGTTGTCCGTGGGTCCGTAGCACCTTTAGCTGCGTGACCCCGGCCCTGCTGGGTCGCTGCGGTCTGCCGCCAGCCTTTTTTTTTTTTTGCTGCATATCTTTTTTTTATTAATTTTTTTCCTAAGCGTATGTGCGGACCTTCTTAGTCATAAAAGTGCGGTCCGCCACCGTTTGGTAAAGCCCACCCGCCGCTAATCAGTCCCGTAGTACTGATCAGTGTTTTTTTGTGGTGCCGGTGCTTTTTTTGCGTTTTATTGCGTTTTTTTGCACCCATAGGCAGTCCGTGCCACCAGTAGCAGGCGTGTACTGTGTGGCCGTACCGTACCTGTGTGTGCAGCGTGTTTCAACGCTGTCAGTGATTTATCACTGACCAGCATTTTTTTTTTTTTGTGGTACAGGCACTTTTTCGGTTTACGCGTTTTTTTTTTTGCACAGTGCACTGTGTGGACGGACTATACCTGTGTGTGCAGCCTGTCCCACTGCTGTCAGTGATTTATCACTGATCAGTGTTTTTTTTTGGGTTCAGGTGGGTGCATTTTTTCGGGGTTAAGCGTTTTTTGTTTTTTTTTTCGTTTTTTTTATGGGGGTCTGTGTACAAACCACCACTGTTCTGGGCTGAGTGGCCGGACTCCCCCACTGACTTCTGTGCCCCCTGCCGCCACAAGCGCTAATCAGTGCGCACACAACTGATTAGATAAACGCTTTTTTTGGCGCAGGGCTTTTTTGTGCTAGAAGTCCCCTTTGTATTTTATATTTTTTTCGGTTAGGGCGGGTTAGTTTAGTTAGGTTAGGGAGGGTTAGGGTGGGTTAGGGAGATAGTCTCGAACCACACCACACATAGCACATATACAAATAAAGTTTTCCCCCACACACATACACACCCATCCCCATTAAGGTAGGGAAATGGCCCGCAGGGCGTTTTCGGCGGAGTAGGCATATGCCATAATTGCCTCCAACTCTGAAAGCGTCTCAGAGGATGAGGAAGACCCCACCTTCCTTATTTCCTCGTCCTCCTCATCATCTAGTTCTGATGATGAGCCACCAGGGCGGCGAAGTCGCCGCCATGCGGCTCCGCAAACCTCCTCTGTCCTTGACCCTGTGCCCCATGCTAGTATGAGTCCCCCTGGCGCTAATACTAGTGAAGCCCCCCAGCCAAGATCACTGGTACCTCGTACCGGAGAACTTGTCTGGACTCAGCCAGCGGACCACGAGCCCGTGATTCCTGAGTTTGTTGGCAACTCAGAAATCAAAATTAACATTGTCGGGTTCATTGAATTGGACTTTTTCAGTCATTTTTTTCAGTGCCGAGTATGTTAATTTGATGGTTACACAGACAAATCTGTATGCCCAACAGTTCGTCGCCGCTAAACCGGGCTCATTTTAAGCTAGACCCAGTGGCTGGACTCCAGTCAATGCAGCCGAAATGAGGACCTTTTGGGGCCTCGTGCTACATATGGGTCTAGTTAAAAAACCCAGTGTCAGGCAATATTGGAGTGGGGACGTCCTTTACCAGACACCCCTCTACAGTATGGCCATGACACGTCCCCAGTTTGAGGCCATTCGGAGATGTTTGCATTATGCTGATAATGCGGCATGTCCCCCCCGAACTGATCCTGCGTATGACCGCTTATGTAAAATCAGGCCGGTCATCAATCACTTCGGGGCCAGATTTTGGGAGGCCTATGTCTTGGGGCGGGAGGTCGCTATTGATGAGTCTCTCATCAGCTTTAAGGGGAGACTGAGCTTCCGGCAATACATCCCCACCAAGCGAGCGCGGTATGGCGTGAAGATGTGTAAACTTTGCGAGAGTACCTCCGGGTACACTTGCAAGTTTATAGTGTATGAGGGACGAGATTCCCGTTTTGAACCCCCAGAATGTCCCCCCACTCTGGGTGTTAGCGGGAAAATCGTTTGGGGCCTTTTGCACCCATTGCTAGATAAAGGTTACCACCTTTACGTGGATAACTTTTATACTAGTATCCCTCTCTTCACATCCCTCGCCGCCAGATCCACGGTCGCTTGTGGGACAGTCCGGAAGAATCAAAGAGGCCTTCCGCCCCATCCCCTACATGCTCCTATCCCCCGGGGTGAGTCCCGTGCCTTTTCCCATGAGAACCTGTTGTTGGTCCGGTATAAGGACAAGAGGGATGTCCTTATGCTCACCACTATTCATGGGAACGGCAGCACCCCTGTCCCTGTGCTAGGTACCGCGGGACTGGACCTCAAGCCCGATTGAATCCTGGACTACAATCGGTATATGGGGGGAGTTGATCTTTCTGATCAAGTCCTCAAGCCATATAATGCCATGCGGAAAACACGCGTATGGTACAAAAAAGTTGCGGTCTACATGGTACAGGTTGCCATGTACAACTCTTTTGTACTGCACAAGTACGCTGGCAACACAGGGACATTCCTGGAGTTTCAAGAGGTAGTTCTAAGGGCCCTCATCTTTGGTGACCGCCAAGGAGCGGGTCAGAGCACCTCTGGAATTTTAGGTCCCCGGATCGTTCCCGGCCAACTCTTTCCAGGTGTGATCCCCAACACTGGAAGGACGGGACAAACCCAGAAAAGATGCAGAGTGTGTCACAGGAAGGAGAGACGGAAGGATACCACGTACCAATGTGACACTTGCCGCGATCATCCGGGCCTCTGCGTAGGCTGCTTCAGGGAGTATCACACTTCCATGGAGTACTAAATTTTCCATCCTTTGACTTAAATTTCATTCCCCAGAATTCGGCTCCAATGTACCAGACCAGGGTACATTGTCTTCCAAATTTTAAACCAAAACGTCCCCCCCCAAAAAAACAAAAAAAAAAACAAAACCTCTTTCCCAATACCCCCAATATCTTTTTTTTTCTTCCCCCTAAAAAATGGGTAATGGGACACAGAGTCAACAGCATTGGAGGTTTGCCGTTGCCTGAAATGTGCAACGCTCTCTCTCCCCACCTGAGCGGGTTGAGCATTTGAGGTAACAGAATAGGGATGGCCCCACACATCCCCTTCCCAGAATGATGATTCAGAGTATAGGGTTTGGGGCGGGCATCATTTTTACTTTTGGCTGTACTCTGGGTCATCATTCTGGGAAAATAATTGGCATATCAGTACTAAAATTGCAATTTTCTTTCCCCCCATAGTACACTTCATCCATTCCTGGAAAATAAATGAAGGGAACACCCGTCTGTTCCAAATCTCCACTTCACCCTATACACCTTCCCTAGGTGGTGTTCTGTTTGTAATAGGTTCACATGTGGGCGTTCCTTTCTTGTATTTCCCTCTGAATGTATGTAACTGTTAGGTTCGTAACAAACATCTGCCTCAAATGCGAAGAGTTCTCGCTGAGCTCTGTCGTATTTCCAGGCGAAAATTCAGAGTAACATGTTAGTTGTTCCCAGAAAAATGAAGCGAAGCATAGGTTGAAAATTGCAATTTTCAAAAGCTACATTTCATCCATTCCTGGAAAATAAATTTAGGAAACACCCGTGCATTCAAAATGTCCTCTTTACCCCTATACCCATTCCTCAGGGTGGGTACTTTCTGTAATGGTGTCACATGTGGGTGTTTCATTTTTGTATTTTCCTTGGAATGTATGTAACCGTCAGCTACTGATATGCCATGGGCCACAAATACAAACTGACCTCCATGACTTCTGAACCTTGTTGTGCGCCCGCCCAGCACGTTACCCCATATGTGGATATATTTCCATAGTCAGGGGAAAAAGCCCTCCAAAATTTGTAACCCAATTTCTCATATTACCCCTTGTGAAAATGTAAAAAATTGGGTAACCCCAGCATTTTACTGTAAAAAAATCTAATTTTTCAACTTATGGCCCACTTTTCAAAAAACCTGTGAGGTGTTATTTCCCACTGTACCCCTTGTTACGTTCATTGAGGGGTGTAGTTTCTAAAATGGTGTCACATGTTTTTTTTTTTTTTTTTGCTGTTATTGCACAATGGGGGCTTTATAAATGCACATGACCCCCGACTTCAATTTCCACAAAATTTTCATTCCTTCTATTCTGAGCATTGCAATGCGTCCACAGAGCAATTTACATCCACATATGGGGTATTTTTTTTCTCAGACAAGATTGTTCTACAAATTTTGGGGGCTTTTTTCCCTATTACCCAATGTGAAAATGAAACATTTGGGGTAACACTATCAATATAGGGCAAAAAAATAAAATTTTTCACTTTTACAGCACACTGTTGTGGGCTGTCCTGGCACCATAGGGGCTTCCTAAATGCGGCATGCCCCCAGAGAAAAATTTGCTTCCGAAAAGCCAAAATGTGACTCCTTCTCTTTTGAGACCTGTAGTGCACCAGCAGAGCACTTTTCACCCCCATATGGGGTGTTTTCTGAATCGGGAGAAATTGGGCTTCAAATTTTGGGGGGTATTTTCTGCTTTAACCCTTTGTAAAATATTAAAATATTTGGGAAACCAAGCATTTTAGGTAATTTTTTTTTTTTTTTACATATGCCAAAGTCGTGAAACCCCTGTGGGGTATTAATGTTCACTTTACCCCTTGTTACGTTCCTCAAGGGGTCTAGTTTCCAAAATGTGATACCATGTGGATTTTTTTTTGCTGTCCTGGCACCATAGGGGCTTCCTAAATGCGGCATGCCCCCAGAGCAAAATTTGCTTCCAAAAAGCCAAAATGTGACCTGTAGTGCGCCAGCAGAGCACTTCTCACCCTCATATGGGGTGTTTTCGGAATCGGGAGAAATTGGATTTCAATTTGTGGGGGGTATTTTTTGCTTTAACCCTTTGTAAAAATGTTAAATTTTTGGGAAACCAAGCATTTTAGGTAATTTTTTTTTTTACATATGCCAAAGTCGTGAAACCCCTGTGGGGTATTAAGGTTCACTTTACCCCTTGTTATGGTTTTTTGCGGTCCTGGCACCATAGAGGCTTCCTAAATGCAGCATGCCCCCAGAGCAAAATTTGCTTCAAAAAAGCCAAATGTGACTCCTTGTCTTCTCAGACCTGTAGTGCGCCAGCAGAGCACTTTTCACGCCCATATGGGGTGTTTTCTAAATCAGGACAAATTGGGCTTCAAATTTTGGGGGGTATTTTCTGCTATTACCTTTTTTAAAAATGTACATTTTTTGGGAAACCAAGCATTTTAGGTAAAAAAAATACTTTTTTTTTTTACATATGCCAAAGTCGTGAAACCCCTGTGGGGTATTAAGGTTCACTTTACCCCTTGTTACGTTCCCCAAGGGGTCTAGTTTCCAAAATGGTATGCCATGTGGTTTTTTTATGCTGTCCTGGCACCATAGGGGCTTCCTAAATGCAGCATGCCCCCAGAGCAAAATTTGCTTCCAAAAAGCCAAATGTGACTACTCCTCTTCTGAGACCTGTAGTGCGCCAGCAGAGCACTTTTCACCCCCATATGGGGTGTTTTCTGAATCAGGAGAAATTGGGCTTCAAATTTTGGGTTGTATTTATTTTTTTTTTACATTTGCCAAAGTCATGAAACACCTGTGGGGTATTAAGGCTCACTTATTTCCATGTTACGTTCCTCAAGGGGTCTAGTTTCCAAAATGGTATGCCATGTGTTTTTGTTTTTTTTTTGCTGTTATGGCACCCTAGGGGCTTCCTTAAGGTGACATGCCCCCCAAAAACCATTTCAGAAAAATGTTCTCTCCAAAATCCCCTTGTCGCTCCTTCCCTTCTGAGCCCTCTACTGCGCCCGCCGAACACTTTACATAGACATATGAGGAATGTGCTTACTCGAGAGAAATTGGGTTACAAATACAAGTATAAATTTTCTCCTTTTACTTCTTGTAAAAATTCAAAAATTGGGTCTACAAGAACATGTGAGTGTAAAAAATGAAGATTTTGAATTTTCTCCTTCACTTTGCTGCTATTCCTGTGAAACACCTAAAGGATTAAAACACTGACTGAATGTCATTTTGAATACATTGGGGGGTGTAGTTTTTATAATGGGGTCATTTATGGGGTATTTCTAATATGAAGACCCTACAAATCCACTTCAAAACTGAACTGGTCCCTGAAAAATATTGAATTTGAAAATATTGTGAAAAATTGCTACTGAACTTTGAAGCCCTCTGGTATATTCCAAAAGTAAAAACACATCAATTTTTTGATGCAAACATAAAGTAGACATATTGTATATGTGAACAAAAAAAATATTTTGAATATCCATTTTCCTACAAGCAGAGAGCTTCAAAGTTAGAAAAATGCTAAATATTGGGATTTTTCACCAAGAAAGGATGCAAGTTACCACAAAAAATTACCACTATGTTAAAGTAGAATATGTCACGAAAAAACAATCTCGGAATCAGAATGATAAGTAAAAGCTTTCCAGAGTTATTAATGTTTAAAGTGACAGTGGTCAGAATTGCAAAAAACGTCCGAGTCCTTAAGGTGAAAAAGGGCTAAGTCCTTAAGGGGTTAAGCCCACTTCAGATGGTGCCATTCAGACACTATATGGTCTCCTCATGCTTTAGCCAACTCCAGGCTGTGCCATTCAGACACTATATGGTCTCCTCATGCTTCAGCAACCTCCAGGCTGTGCCATTCAGCCACTATATGGTCTCCTCATGCTTCAGCCACCTCCAGGCTGTGCCATTCAGCCACTATATGGTCTTTTCATGCTTCAGCCAACCCCAGGCTGTGTCATTCAGACACTATTTTGTGTCCTCATGCTTCAGCCACCTCCAGGCTGTTCCATTCAGACACTATATGGTCTCCTCATGCTTAAGCCCACTTCAGGCGGTGCCATTCAGCCACTATATGGTCTCCTCATGCTTCAGCCACCTCCAGGCTGTGCCATTGAGACACTACATGGTCTCCTCATGCTTCAGCCACCTCCAGGCTGTGCCATTTAGCCACTATATGGTCTCCTCATGCTTCAGCCACCTCCAGGCTGTTCCATTCAGCCACTATTTGGTCTCCTCATGCTTCAGCCACCTCCAGGCTGTGCCATTCAGACACTATTTGGTCTCCTCATGCTTCAACCAACTCCAGGCTGTGCCATTCAGACACTATTTGGTGTCCTCATGCTTCAGCCACCTCCAAGCTGTTCCATTCAGTCACCATATGGTCTCCTCATGCTTTAGTCACCTCCAGGCTGTGTTATTCAGCCACTATATGGTCTCCTCATGCTTCAGCCACCTCCAGGCTCTGTCATTGTGCCTCCACGTGACTCCTTGATGGATTTGGTCCTTGATAACCACACACTGGGGCCCGGGACATTAAAACTTGGGAGTGTCATTTTAAATTTCAATTTCAAAATCTTCAATTTCATTTTTAAAATTCCTCTTTTAATCTTAGGGATTGTGAAGCCCCTTTGTCTGCTCATGCTGCCGCCTGCTTCAGGCTGTGCCGTTCAGCTACTATATGGTTTACTGATGCTGCTGGGCCTGAGACATTACCTAAAAATATTTTATGGTAGCACTGGCTGCCATAAATCTTTCATTTCAATTTTAAAATTCATCTTTTAATCTTAGGAATTGTGAAGCCATATTGTGTACTCATGCTGCCACCACCTCCAGGCTCTGTCATTGTGCCGCCATGTGACTCCTTGTTAGATTTGGTCCTTTTTAACTACACTCCGGGGCCCAGGACAATAAAACTTGGGAGTGTTATCTTAAATTTCAATTTCAAAATCTTCAATTTCATGTTTAAAATTCCTCTTTTAATCTTAGGGATTGTGAAGCCCTATTGTCTGCTCATGCTGCCGCCAGCGCCAGGCTGTGCCATTCAGCTACTATATGGTTTACTGATGCTGCTGGGCCTGGTACACTACCTAAAAATATTTTCTGGTAGTACTAGCTACCATAAATCTTCAATTTCAATTTTAAAATTCATCTTTTTTCTACTCATGCTGCTGCAAGCTCCAGGCTGTGTCATTGTGCCACCATATGGTCTCCTTATGCTGTTGGATTCTTAAATAAAACTTTTAAAATCATGTATCTAAAATCTTCAATTTAAAATTTCTAAGGCAAGGATTCCACTGAGATTTTTGCCCTGCAATTTTTTTGGTGTTTTTTGGTGTTTTTTCTGGCGTTTTTACCTTTGTGTGGAATTTGCCTTTTTTTTTGCCACTGTGGCGTTTTTTGTACCAAATTAGTTGGGTATTAAAAAAAAAAAAAAAAAAGGATGCAGTAGGGGTGTAAAAATTATTTAACTAAATGGTTTTTTTGTAACGAAATTTTAATATTTTTTTTTTTATAAAGTGTGTGTTTAACTTTTTTTTTACATATTTTATGTAGTACTACTACTCTCAGCATGGAACAGACTGAATCACTCATTCATATTTTCCACCCAGAGTGGGGATTGGCCGGATGGTTGCAGCCAATCACAGCTCTCAGAGGGAAATATGAATGAGTGAGTGGCCGGAGTATAGTGCAGAGATGCGAGTGCTGTATACAGTTGCTCCATCTCTGCTATAGACAAGACGATCACAGCAGGTTTCAGTAGTGATACCCGCTGTGAGCTGTTCTTACCTGCAGGTACTACTTCTCCCAACATGGAGAAAACTCTGCTCCATGCTGGGAGCTGTAGTATCTGCATTAATAGACAAATCACAGCGAGTGTAATTTCTGACACCCGCTGCGATCTGTCTATCAATGCAGGTACTATAGCACCCAGCATGGAGCAGAGTGTTCTCCATATTGGGAGTAGTAGTACCTGCAGTTAAGAACAGATCACAGTGGGTATCACTACTGATACCCATCGCTCTTCCATGGTCCCCTGTACTGACGTATATATACACATATTCATATTTCCCACAGAGAGCAGTGATTGGCTGGAACCATCTGGCCAATCACAGCTTTCTGCAGGAAATATGAATAGGTGTATATATACAGCAGTGCAGGGGATCATAGAAGAGCAGCTGGGCGTATCCATATATTATACAGAAGGAACACAACGGGTGATCTGTCTATTAGCACAGGTACAACTACTCCCATCATGGCACATTGTGTTCCATGCTGGGAGTAGTAGTACTACCTAAAAATGTTGAAAAAATAGTGAAAAACGGACACACACACTACATTTTTATTATTGTCAGCTGCATTTTCAGTGCTTTACCCGCCCACATAAATTGATCCCTGTTTAAAAATTTATAAAAATTTCGTAATAAAAAAGATACATTTTGTTAAATACAATTTTTTCCATCACTACTGTATCTTTTTAGTTATTATTTTTTAATGGTACCCTACGAAATTTTGATAAAAAAAAGGTATCTCCCCCACTTTTTTGGATCGCTAAAGTCCAAAAAAGAATAAAAAAACGCCAGAAAAAAAGCCAAACAAGGTTTTTTCGGGCATTTTGAAAATCCAGCCTCTGAGCCCAAAAATGCTGAAAAACGCCAAAAGGATAAAAAAATAAAAACGTCAAACTGAAAAACGCCAAGTGGATCTGGCATTTTGCAGTTTACTATTGACTTGCAGCTAACATCGGGAAAATTGACGTTTTTTACCGCGTTTTTGCAAAAAAAAACCCTCAGTGGAATCCTAGCTAAATCCTCTCTATTGTGAGGCCCTATGGTCTTGTCAGGCTGTTGCCACTCCAGACTGGGTCGTTCTGCCATTATGTGGTCTTCTCGTGCTGCTGCCAATTCCAGGCTGTGTCATTCTGCCAGAATATGGTTTCCTCATGCTGCTGCCGTCTCTAGTCTCTGTCATTGTACTGCTATGTGACTCCTTGTTAGATTGGGTTTTGTGGTCATACAGCATTAGTTTAAAGTAAACACCAGGACATTAAACTTGGGAATCTTAAATTTAAATTTAAAAATATCAATGTAATCTTTTCAAGACTGAGGCCCTATGGTCATCTACATCATATTATCTGTGGAATTATAACACGAATCCAATAAAACAGTTTGGAGCGATAACAATGAGCCATAATTGATTAAATGAAACATTCGCACTTTCATCGTCAGGGGGGCGCTGAGTGGCAGGAGCAAGAACAGGTGGTATCTTGCCTGGCAGAGGACCACCAACTCGATGCTCACCAGAATGGGTATTCATTTTTTTAAATAAATTCAAATTAACCTCTTCAGGACGCCGGGCGTATGCATACGCCCGTGGGAATTCTGGTCCCCGCCTCAAGCCGGTTGGGGACCAGACCGGGATGCCTGCTGGAATCATTCAGCAGACATCCTGGCACATCGCCCAGGGGACACCCCCCCCCCCCCCCCCAATGTCGGCGATCGCAGAAAATCACCTGTCAATTCAGACATGCGATTTTCTGCTATTCCGGGCTGATCGGGTCTCTGGTGACCTGATCACCCGGAAAATAGGGATGATCGGAGCTGTCAGTTCTGCCCACCCCTGGATGTCGTGGGGAACATGTGAGTAGATGGAGGCCGGTACCTAGAGGAGAAGATGTGTGGGGACCCCGGATCGTTGCTGGAGACAGGCACAGGTAGGGAAACGATGGGGGGGGGGGTGGTGAAAGTAAAGTGATCTTTACTGTGGCAACCACTAGGAAGGCCAAACTGCAACTCGCAGCATGCCCAGACAGTCAAAGGCTGTTTAGGCATGCTGGGAAATGTAGTTTTGCAACATCTGGAGGTTCACAGTTTGGAGACCACTGTTACAGTGGTGCCCAAATGGTGGCCCTCCAGATCTTGCCAAACTACAACTCTCAGCATGCCTAGACTGCCCAGGCATGCTGGGAGTTGTAGTTCTGTAACATCTGTCCCTTCAGATTTTGCAATTTTCATGAAATTTTTGAAAATTGCTACTCTACTTTAAAGCCCTCTAATTTTTTCAAAAAGCAAAAATATGTCTATGATGCCAACATAAAGTAGACATATTGTATTTGTGAATATAAATAACATTCATTGGGAATATCCACTTTCCTTACAAGCAGAGAGCTTCAAAGTTAGAAAAATGCAAAATTTTCAAAATTTTCATGACATTTTGGGATTTTTCACCAAAAAAGGATGCAAGTGACGCCGAAAATTTACCACCAAAATAAAGTAGAATATGTCACAAAAAAACTATCTCAGAATCAGAATATTCGGTAAAAGCGTTTTCGAGTTATTCATTCGTAAAGCGATGGTGGTCAGAATTGCGAAAAAGGGCTCAGACCTTACGGTGAAAAAGGGCTGCGTCCTTAACCCCTTAAGGATCGGGGTTTTTTCCGTTTTTGCATTTTTGTTTTTTGCTCCTTGACTTTAAAAAATCATAACTCTTTCAATTTTGCACCTAACAATCCATATGATTGCTTATTTTTTGCGCCACCAATTCTACTTTGTAATGATGTCAGTCATTTTGCTCAAAAATCTATGGTGAAACGGAAAAAAAAATCATTGTGCGACAAAATTGAAAACAAAACGCCGTTTTGTAACTTTTGGGGGCTTCCGTTTCTACGAAGTAAATTTTTCAGTAAAAATGACACCTTATTTTTATTCTGTAGGTCCATACGATTAAAATGATATCCTACTTATATAGGTTTGATTTTGTCGTACTTCTGGAAAAAATCATAACTACATGCAGAAAAATTAATATGTTTAAAATTGTCATCTTCTGACCCCTATAACTTTTTTATTTTTCCGTGTATGGGGCGGTATGATGGCTAATTTTTTTTGCCGTGATCTGAAGTTTTTAACGGTACCATTTTTGCATTGATAGGACTTATTGATCATAGGACTTTTTATTCATTTTTAAATTATATAAAATGTGACCAAAAATGCACTATTTTGGACTTTGGAATTTTTTTGCGCGTACGCTATTGACCGAGCGGTTTAATTAACGATATATTTTTATAATTCGGACATTTCCGCACGCGGTGATACAATAAATGTTTATTTTTATTTACACTGTGTTTTTTTTTTATGGGAAAAGGAGGGTGATTCAAACTTTAAATAGGGGAGGGGTTAAATGATATTCATTCACTTTTTTATTTCTTTTTTTTTTTGCAGTGTTTTAGCTCCCATAGGGACCTATAACACTGCACACACTGATCTTTATCATTGATCACTGGTTTCTCATAGGAAACCAGTGATCGATGATTCTGCCGCTTGACTGCTCATGCCTGGATCTCAGGCACTGAGCAGTCATTCGGCGATCGGACAGCAAGGAGGCAGGTAGGGGCCCTCCCGCTGTCCTGTAAGCTGTTCGAGTTAACCAGCAGCTTTTACTTTCACTTCTAGCCGTCGCTCAGCTCTGAGGGCGCGGCTAAAGGGTTAATAGCGCGCGGCGCCGCGATTGGCGCTGTGCGCTATTAGCGGCGGGTCCCGGCTTCACTATGACGCCGGACCCGCCGTGATATGATGCGGGGTTACCGTGTAACCCCGCATTATATCACGGGAGCAGGACCAAGGACGAACCTGTACGTCCTTGGTTCTTAAGGGGTTAAATTAAATTAAAATTACTTAAAAAATCTCTTTATTCTCTTCAATTTTGACACCAAATGGTCTCCCTGCTACCACATTAATGCTCTGCAGCAGTGATTCTAATAGCAATGCCTTTAATATGCATGTCATACTGAATAACAATATTATTTCACTAAAACAGCACATTCCCTATGCGTGTTAGGCAAAGTGCTCTACACCCCTATTGAGGCTCTCTGTAGCCCAGAAATAGCCGTTTTTAATAGTGATTAAATTCAGTCCGAACCAAATTTTTTGGGAAAATTCGGCGAATCAATTTTTTTTTTTTTAACCAGTTTCTGCTTGCCTTCTTCATGATGCTTTTCAAGGTAGAAGAAGAACAATCCCAAGCCACAGTAACCAGATACTTTGCTAGCTCGGGCCTATTTTATATACATTTAATGCAGTATATAAAAAATAAAAAAAGTCTTGAAGTGAAATATATTTTTCCTTGTCAACCAAAAAAAGACAGAGTAAATAATATATGGGTAAACCAGTAGCTTCTGACTGCTATCGGATTGGACTTTGAAGTGTCTTCTTCTTAAATGTGACATTATAAAAAACCCAACAGGATCATTTACCCTTGCCCTATTAAATAAAAACCTTTCAGACGACAGCTAAGAATGATGCTTATCTTGAAACTGCAGAAGTAAAGATATATTAAAGCCACTGTTGACGTTGTGCACTGTTCTTTAACAGCGATTACGGTTAAAAAGCCAGGAGTTGTGAGTGATTGCTCTGCCACTCTCTTCTCATCCCCAGTAATCGATAATTCACAGAGAGAAATGGAAACAAGCTGTTTCACTGTTGGACTCCTCCTATGACTTTGCCAGCACATGAACTAAGGGCCAGGCATAGTTATCTAGCACAACACTCCTGGGAAGCAATGATTTAATCTTTGAAGAGTATGTTATAAGCTTGATTGTTGGAATTAAAACCTGGCTTCCTGCCACGCAAATCTCATCAAGTCATCTTAGAAGCGTTTAGGTACTGTCTGGCATGAATTCACTAAATAATTATAAACAGTGTGAAGAAATGGACACACCATAATATGAGTTAATGCATACATTGATCATCTTTCTAACAAGGCCGCACATTCAGGACTGATAAGAAGGTCTTCTTTGATGTATGAAAATCAAAGAATAATAGAGATGAAAATATTGTTGTAATCGTATAACTCACAGAGAAATACAGGGGTAGGAAGGTACCATCCCCTGCTGCTTCCTTAATCTATGTCTTGTCTGATACAGTAGTGGGGAAAACAATTCGATCCCTTTACCAAGCAGCCAGAACAGATGTGCTTCAGTCATATATATATATATATATATATATATATATATATACACAGAATATACAGTACAGAATAATGTACTGTCTACTCATTGCAAGTGATAACACTGGCTCCCAACAAGCAGTTCTCAACAGACTAGGCAGATAGCAAAGCAACATTTTTCACTGATACTAATGGAAGCCATAATGTAGTCTAGGTTCCAACCAAGTTTAGACTATTGTTTGTCATTGAGAAATGCTTAGACCTATGTGTCTGATGTGTACAATGTGTATTTACCCATTTTGTACAATATTACCAAATGGGTAAATACATGTTTTGCTGGTATGCACTGATGTTTCTTTTTAACAAATTTTCAATCAATGAAACATTGTTCTTATAAATATGACATAAGTTATTTTCATACTTAAGGAAGGTTTTATTGTATTGAGATACCAGGAGGGATAATAACGATTATGGCATGCTCACTGAAAAAATGGGGCTCCTGCAAACAAACCACTAAGGCACGCAATGAGTACAGGATCTTCACTCTCTTCTTGGGAATATTGAAACCCTGCAAATCAGGGAGGCAACCTTAAATGAAGCCATGAGGAAGCATAAATGTGAAGGTCAACATGACGAAGGAGAGCACAAGTCCAAATCTAAAAGGGACGCAAGGGGGGGGGGGGTAGGGTAAAGAGTAGGGACAAGGAGAAGCAAGGAAAGAGGCAATAGAAACCAGAAAAAACAGAAAACAGCAGGGCCACTGACGGGGCAGCAAAACCAACTAAATGCATAGCTTAAGGTAATAGAGGGAAGGAGGTAAATCCTATCAGAAACTGTTGGGGGTAACAGCACGCAGACATTGCTGCACACAAAGAAATCACATAATTGAAGAGCTGTATAGCAGCACTGGGAGCGCGCACAAGCATAGTTGAGGCAAAGCTGAGCAGCAGCAGTTCAAGAAAACAAACAGTTAATTTCTGAACCATAGAATGGATTTAATTTATGTGTTGGGAAAAACACTTGAAATAAGGACATGGAAATAAACGTTTAAATTATAATTATCTAATCAAAATCATTAAACATTGAAACCCATGTTGCAAAGCACAGCTATGGATATTCTTTTAACCTTTGTAATAATTGTTCTGTTAAGCCTAATGTACAACCAATTTTTTGTGTTATTCCCCCTTCATTGTTTATTCTAGCCACAGCAGGTTTACCTAAACTTCTAATTCTTAATGAGCCATTCAGTCAAACATATTAGGTATTTAATAGTTCATGGAATCCTATGAGATTAACTTGATGCTTTATTTTACAAAATATTGACTTCTTTTTTTTATCTGTTCTTCGACCCTTCAAACCATCTTCCTATTTGTTGTATATTGTTGGTTTTTGTTTATTCATTACATAGGTCTATCATCCGTACTTCTCAGATTTCATGTTCACTCTCGCCAGCAAATAGACTGCATTCACATGATTAGCTGGTTTGACGGAGATTAGTATTGAACGCATAATTCTTCACTATCGACTGCAAGGAAAAAATAGCAACAAGACATTGGACGTATCTTACCGTATGTTTATTATTTTGCTGTGTGAGGAATGTATTGAATGATTTTTTATTAAATTATTATGAAGAATTAATCCTCTCTTAATGACATTTTTTTTTCCATTATTGCTCATGTCATTGATATATTTATATATATAAATACATAACAATAAGGCTTTTGGTACCAGTCTCAACAGGTAGTAATTACTATTTAACATGAATACAAAAAGATGCTCGTAGTCTGAAAAGATCAGAGTTGACCTCCTGTAGACTGTGTGGTTGGAAACTAATGTATAAATGATTTTTGCTTACACTTCTCAGTCTGAAGTTGTGTATCAGAAGACTAATCCATTGCCATGGTTAATTAATGTATTTTAGCTTACTTACTGAATCAAATGAGACAAATTTATTGGGCATTCATTCAATGCTCTTGACTACTGTCAAACACAGTGTAAATTAATTAATTAAAATATTTGTTTTACACACTGCATACAAAAGAACGGCCCTGGAAGCTGTATTGGAATGCAGAGAAGATGTTGACAGAATTAAGCAGTATACAGTATAAAGCTAATGTAGAAAAGGGCCTTGTGACATCCAACAATAAGCATCTTCTAATTTATCAAATACTAGTATTTGATCAATAAAAAGCAACCATACAAAATGTTTGTGACCTGTTTAAAGCGCAACTGTCATTTATATTTACCCCCTAAAGCTATACACAGCATGTAAAAGCTGTGTAGCATAGTAATGCAGGCATTCCTTTTATTGTCTAATCGTTGGCTTTTTCCATTGTAAAAACTTATTTTATCCAGAGTCATGCACAGTCAGCAAGGTGTGGTGGGAGTCCGCAATTCCCCCTTCTCTCTAGAACTACGTTACAGCATCTCGGCCCTGTGTGAGCGGCATACAGCTCTTTCACGTGTGATCTCCATCCAATAGATGCATGACTCTGGATAAGAGCAATTTTTACAATCATAAAGCCAACGATTACACAATAAGGTATGCTTGAATTACTGTGCTACACAGCTTTTTACATGCTGTGTATAGCTCTAGGGGGTAAATATTAATGACAGTTGCGCTTTAATGATAACCAAAACCAAGTAAACTTCCATTTTGATTGGCTCAGGTTCAATACAATTCCTCTGATGAAATTGCTCAAGAACACAGTCCTGTGAGTAGATTAACCCAGAGAATCACACCAAAGTATTATTTTGATAATTACAGTAGAAGATGGGAGGTATGGATGAAAACCATAACATTTTTACCCAGATGTTGTGTGTTGTAGATTAGTTGAGAAATCCCTGAATGAAGACCAGGACCGTAGCAATTGAAGGACATGATCATTTATTTCAAATCAAACCATTTATTAATGCCTCTGTTTTGAGCAAAGCATATTTGTATAAAATATTTACTTTTATAGTTTACCACATCTACAGATTTGAATTTCCTTGTTTTTCAGAACCAGATGTGTTGGTTCCAAAAACATTTGGTCACATTGCTATGACTATGACTCTAAAGTAAAAAAATAAATAAAAAAAATAGATCTAGGATAGAACTGTGGTTACATTGACTTGCCATGCTGCAACATACCCACATTCACTTTCATTAAAGTTTGCAGTCCAGGAAAACCATTAATATCCCACCAGCAAGTTCCTTCAAATTTGAATATTAAGTTTATTTGCTACCCCCTCTATCCAACCAAGTAATTTAAAGTACCTTTTAATTAGCATATTTTTTTTTATATCAGTTTGTCTTTGTTCACCCTTATAAGACATGATTTTGTCTTAAACAGTTACTGTCTTTTAAAACAACTTTTGATGTGTCACGCATTCATGTCAAAAGTTTTGATCTGTTGGGGTCTTTGAATTGAAGCTTTGAATTGATTGCTGAGCTGATTTTAAGGCACACAACTGCATGCTTCTCCTGTCTATAGTTAGAGATTGGTGGATGTCTGAGTACCTAGATCCCAACTGATCAACAGTTTTTTCAAATTACAATAATGCTTTAAAAGGGTTCTCCGGTGCTTACACATCTTATCCCCTATCCAAAGGATAGGGGATAAGATGCCTGATTGTGGGAGTCCCGCAGCAGGGGACCCCCGTGCTCATGCACGCGGCACCCCGTTTGTAATCAGTCCCCGGGGAGTATCCGATTTGGGTCTGACTACAGGGCCGGCGGCGTGCCTTAGCCTTTTTGAAACCTGAAAGTCAGCAAGGAAAGGTGACAACAAGATAACAGCATCTCCTGTTGAATACCAGTGGGCTCTTTTCCATTATATATACAGCTGACGCACATTCCATGAAAGTTGGTGGGGAAAAAACTCTGTGAACAATAAATCTATTGTGAATGTAATGTAGTGTAGTATACTGACGCAAACACCCTGATATGGACGGAAGTGTCAGCAGAGAGCACTGTGGTCAGACAGAAAAGAACTCCAGAAGGAAACACAACATTCTCTGTAGTATACAACAGCTGATAACAGTTGATAAGTACTGGAAGGATTAAGATTTTTTAAAGAAGTAATTTACAAATCTGTTTAACTTTCTTGCACCAGTTGATTTGAAAAAAAAAAGAATAAATAAATAAATTGTTTTCCACCAGAGTACCCTTTTAAGGACACAGTTAATTTCATTTTAGAATTTTCATTTTCATCTTAATGCCATAACTCTTTTATATTTCTATATGACCCAAATGAGGGCTTGTTTTCATTTTCACAGTTTATACTTTACAGTAAAAATTACACGTAATCTTTATTTTGTGGGTCAATATGATTAAAATGATACCCGTATTGTATACAGAGATTATATACACAGAATATACAGAGAATATATACACACAGAGTATACAAGTTAAACACATACACAGTATACACAGAGAAAGCCAGTTGAACAGCTTGTACTAACCCAGGCTTAGTAGATCTAATACAGCATAACAGCACTTGAATTTCCACAGATGAAAGGAGGAAGGAGGAGGAAATAGAGACTCCTCAGACCAGACAATTTTCTTTCAGTGTTGTCCAACTTGGTAAGACTGTACAAATTGTAGCCTCAGTTTTTTGTTCTTAGCTGACAGAGTGCTGCTTCGTGCAGTCTTCAGCTGCTGTAGCCCATCTGCTTCAACATTTGATGTATTTTGTTTTCAGAGAAGGTATTCTCATACCTAGGTTGTAAGGAGGGGTCTTTTGAGTTATTTTTGCCTTTCTGTCATCTAGAAACCAGTTTGTCCATTCTCCTTGTACATAAACCCCTTAAGGACATAGGACATAAATGTGTGTCCTGATGCGCTGGGACTTACATTTATGCATTTACCTCCTATACATGACATGAGCACCGCTGGGGCTAAAAAAGTAAAGTGAAAATAAATTAAAAAATTATGATTTAGAACGAAAACTAGAATAAAAATGAAATGCACTCCTAATTCATTTTTAATATTGAACCCTGAATTTAATATTGAGCGCTGAATCATCTCTGCACTATACTCCGGCGGCCAGTGATGTGAATAGAATTCACATCACTTATTCATATTTCTTGCAGAGAGCTGTGATTGGCCAGATGGTTGGAACCAATCTCAGCTCTCTGTGGGAAATATGAATAATAGGTATATATACGGTATATACTTCAGTGGGACCAGAGAAGAGTGGGACCGCCCGCATCTATACATTATACAGGACGATCTGTGCAATCTGTCTATTAATGAAGGTACTACAGCTCCCAGCATGGGAGCAGTAGTACCTGCAGTTAAGGACAGATCCCAGCAGGTGTCACTCCTGACACCTGCTGCGATCATCTTATCTATTGCAGAGATGCGAACGCAGGAGAAAACCGCTCTCATCTATACATTATACAGGACGATCAAAGGGGTGTCGTCAATGAATACATTTGTTATTTTGAATCGAGTTGAGGTTCAGATTTGTTCCGAATAAAATTTTTCATGAAATTCGGAATGAATTCAACTTCATCCGGTTCTGTTCGCTCATCTCTACCTGCTAGTAATGGCGGACAGTGATCGTGCTGATGTCCCCAAATAAATCCTCAGCACGGCCACAGGGATCAGATCAGCCAAGATGGGAGACGGAGGTCCCCTCAACTTCCCCTGTCCATCCCCTATGCATAGCACTGAACAGTATTACCAATCAAATTTAATATTGTAAACCCAATATGTTATGTCAGGTTGTGCAACAGATTCTGGTGCATTGCATTCCAGAATTTGCACTAGAATTGAAAAAACCTGATTAACTTTCCATTTTACTGAGAAAATCCGAATAAAGGGGTGAGTCTGTTGGGGAAAGGGGGTGTGGGCATCAAAAAGGGGCATGTCCCTGGCATTTTCACAAAAACACAACATATTTGCTAAGGTTTTCACAGAAAATGAAGTGGATTTGAGGTGAGGAAAACCCGACAGATCAGAGCATGTGTAAAAAAAAGCAAAATGTAGGAAAAAGTGCAAAGTGTATGGAAACCTTAGTAAATACTGTGAAAAAAATTGTACGGGATTAAAACCCACAAAAGAAAATTACACAGCACTCTTAGTAAATCAGGCCATTGTGTTAAAAAAAGGTAGTTTTTTTAAAAGCAGTACAATAATAGAAAAGTATGTAATCATGGGTATTATTTTAATCATATTTACCCACAGAATAATGAAAACACCATTTTTACTGTAAAGTGTACAGCATAAAAAGGAAAACATCCAAAACATGCAAAATTTCCGTTTTCTTTTCAATTTCCTCACATAAATAATACTTTTTTGGACGTACATTTAAAGGGGTTATCCACCATAAGGTGATTTTAGTACGTACCTGGCAGACAGTAAAGGACATGATTAGAAAGGATCTGTGCTTGTCTTGAAGCTAAATGGCTATGTTGTGAGATTACCATAACACTGTGGCTGGCTTTTTTGTGAACTGGTATTTCCTGTTTGACTTTTCTTTTTTTCACTACAAATCCCACAGTTCCATTTTCCTCCCTCCCACACATCAGCCACCCCACCCATTGAAACATAAATGAGCTGCATCCATTCAAAAGACCTGTGGTTCTCAATCAGGGTGGCTACAGCTGTTGCATTAGTTTCAGATTGATCTCTCTCCCACCAAGCGATCGCTCCACCCATTGAAGCAGACAGGCTCCCTGTCATCAGCTGACTAGTGAATCAGGTCTCGGCCGCATTGCAAGCTGGGAAAAATCTGAGACAACAGTCATTTTGTATGCTGATAAAAATAAATATTGGCGTGAAAAACACAGAAGAATTGTGAGAAAACCGTCACACACAGGTACATACACTATATTATGAACTACACTAACATTACAGCCCCTGTAGCATAGTCAAATAAAAAAAAATCCAGGAATACCACTTTAATGGTAAAATGAGTGATGTCATTACAAAGCGCAATTGGTCACAAAAAACAAGTCCCCACATGGGTCTGTGGTTGGAACTATAAAAGAGTTATGATTTTTAGGAGGCAAGGAGGAAGAAATGAAAAAGCAAAAATAAAATTGGCTGTGTCCTTACATAGTTACATAGTTCATAAGGTTGAAAAAAGACCAGAGTCCATCAAGTTCAACCTATAACCCTAATGAGTCCCTACTGAGTTGATCCAGAGGAAGGCAAAAAACCCTCATACTAGAGGTAAAAATTCCTTCCCGACTCCAAATATGGCAGTCAGAATAAATTCCTGGATCAATGTTCGGTCCCTATAAATCTAGTATTCAAAACCAGCGATGTTATCATTCTACAAAAATGCATCAAGATCCCTTTTAAATTCTTTTACAGAGTTCACCTTGATCACCTCCTCCAGGAGAGAATACCACACTCTCACTGCTCTTACAGTAAAGAACCCCCGTCTGTGCTGGTGTAGAAACCTTCTTTCCTCTAGACGTAGATATAGATACAGCCCTGGGTATAAATAGATCATGGGAGAGATGTCTGTATGGTCCCCTGATATATTTATACATAGCTATTAGGTCACCCCTAAGCCTTCTTTTTTCTAAACTAACTAACCCTAATTCTGATAATCTTTCAGGGTACTGTAGTCCTCCCATTCCCGGTATTACTCTGGTTGCCCGTCTTTGAACCCTCTCCAGCTCCACTATATCTTTCTTGCACACTAGTGCCCAGTACTGTACACAGTATTCCATGTGCGGTCTGACTAGTGATTTGTACAGCAGTAGAATTATTTCTTTGTTGTGGGCATCTATGCCCCTATTTATGCACCCCATGATTTTATTTGCCTTGCCAGCACCTACCTGACACTGGTCACTTCAGCTAAATTTACTATTTACTAAGACTTCCAAGTCCTTTTCCATGTCAGTCGTCCCAAGTGTTCTCCCAGTCAATATATAATCCCAGCCCGGATTTTTCCTCCTCATGTGCAGTACCTTACATTTATCAGTGTTGAACTTCATCTGCCCCTTCCCAGCCCAAACCTCCAACCTATCCAGATCCATTTGTAACAGTGCACTGTCCTCTACTGTATTTACTGCTTTACAGAGTTTAGTATCATCTGCAGAGATTGCTACTTTACTATTCAACCCCTCTACAAGGTCATTAATGAATATATTAAATAGAACAGGACCCAAGACTGACCCCTCTTGTACGCCACTAGTAACAGTCACCCAATCAGAATAAGCACCATTAATAGCCACCCTCTGTTTCCTATCACTGAGCCAGTTACTTACCCACTTACACACATTCTCCCCCAGCCCAATCCTTCTCATTTTATGCACCAACCTTTTATGTGGCACCATATCTAATGCTTTGGAAAAATTCAGATATACGACATCCAGCGATTCCCCTGGTCCAATCTGGAGCTCACCTCCTCATAAAAGCTGATCAGGTTAGTTTGACAGGACCGATCCCTCATAAAGCCATTCTGATATGGAGTCATACATTTATTTTTTATCAAGATACTCCAAAATAGCATCTCTTAGAAAACCTTCAAAAATGTGAATACAACAGAGGTTAAACTAACAGATCTATAATTCCCAGGGTCACCTTTTGTCCCCTTTTTAAATACTGGCACAACATTTGCTATGTCCCAGTCCTGGGGAACAGTCCCTGCTACTATAGAGTCCATGAATATTAAAAATAGGGATCTGTCTATTACATTACTTAATTCCTTTAGAACACGGGGGTGAATGCCATCTGGACCTGGTGATTTGTCTGTTTAGATTTTTTGTTGGCGGCACTGTACTTTTTCTTGGGTTAGACAGGTGATCTGTACAGGGTAGTTTACCTTATCTCGCTGTATTTCACCTGGCATTTCCTTTTCCTCGGTGAATACAGTGGAGAAGGATTTGTTTAATATATTTGCATTTTCCTGATCCCCGTTTATAATTTCTTCCTCATCATTTTTTAAAGGGCCTACACTTTCATTTTTGACCTTTTTTCTATTTGTATAGTTAAAGAACATTTTGGGGTTAGTTTTACTCTCTTTGGCAATGAGTCTTTCTTTCTCTATTTTATCTGTTTTTTACATATTTTAAATTTTTCTCTATAGCTTTTGAATGCTTCTTCACTTCCATCTTAAGGGGTTAACAAGGCAGTGTTGTCCATACAATTGACGCTTACTGTTTTTTTTTTCCCCAGACCATTCTATGTAAACCCTAGAGGTGGTTGTGTGTGAAATTCCTAGTAGATCAGCAGCTTTTTTTAAAATCCGACCAGCCTGTCTAGCACCAACAACCATGCCCCTTTCAAAGCCACTTAAATTCTCTATCTTTCCCATACTGATACTCAGTTTGAACCTCAGTTTGACGACATCTTCATGCCTTAAAGGGGTACTCTGGTGGAAAACTTTTTTAAATCAACTGGTGCCAGAAAGTTAAACAGATTTGTACATTACTTCTATTAAAAAGTTTAGCAACAGCTGGAGGCAGCCTGTTTGGAAATCACTGGCAGAGAACACCCCTATGTCCACCCCTTTGCAATCCTTAATATAGTCCTCAAATGCGCATGGCACTCTCTCACTTTGGAGCCCTGTCATATTTCAAGGAAACAGTTTTAGGCCACATATAGGGTATTTCCATACTGGGGGCAATTGTATTGCACATTTTGGGGGGCTTTTTCTCCTTTTACCCCTTATGTAAAGGAAAAGTTGGGGTCTACAACAGCCTGTTAGTGTAAAAAAATAAGACATTTTTACACTAACATGCTGGTGTTGCCCATACTTTTTCTTTTCACAAGAGGTAAAAGGAAAAAAAGACCCCCAAAAGAACGGAAATACCCTATACGTGGGCGTGAGAGTGCACTATGTACATTTGAGAGCTAAATTGGGGATTTGCACAGGGGTGGCTGATTTTACAGCAGTTCTGACATAAACGCAAAAAAATAAATTCCCACA
The DNA here is from genome assembly GCF_029499605.1 of Hyla sarda. NCBI lineage: Eukaryota > Metazoa > Chordata > Amphibia > Anura > Hylidae > Hyla > Hyla sarda. Next base: position 453,068,105 of record NC_079189.1, read on the forward strand.
TGTGACCCCATTTTGGAAACTACACCCCTCACGGAAAGTAACAAGGGGTATAGTAATCCTTAACACCCCACAGGTGTTTGACTAATTTTCATTAAAGTTGGATGGGAAAACAAAAAAAAATAATAATTTAACTAAAATGCTGGTGTCACCCTAAATTTTTCTTTTTCATAAGGGAAAATAGGAAAAAAAGCCTCCCAAAATGTGTAACCCCATTTCTTCTGAGTAAGAACATACCCCACATGTGGATGTAAAGTGCTCTGCGGGCGAACTACAATGCTCAGAAGAGAGGGAGCTTCATTGGGCTTTTGGTGAGAAAATTGGTCTGGAACTGAAGGCCACATGGGTTTACAAAGCCCCCATAGTGCCAGAACAATGGACACCCTCCCCACATGTAACCCCATTTTGGAGACTACACCCCTCAAGTAATGTAATAAGGGGTACAGTGAGCATTTATGCCCCACAGGTGTCTGACAGATATTTTGAACATTGGTCCATAAAAATTAAAAATTTAATTTTTCATTTGCTCAGCCCACTGTTCCAAAGATCTGTCAAACGCCAGTGGGGTTTAAATGCTCACTGCACCCCTTATTAAATTCTGGCACCACGGGAGGCTTTGTAAACGCACATGGCCCCAGACTTCTATTCCAACCAAATTCTCTCTCCAAATAGTAAAAACATCATATATTTAAAAAACAACAATAAGCAGAGCTCCTCATAGGACAGTATGTTTGTAACAAGATGGATGCAAGAGGGTGCAGGATTCACAAGCGTTTCAGTGGTCCTCTCACCTGGTGTGGTTGTGTAACTGACACAACTACACAAGCGCATGAGATTAGTGGTGCAGCCTCCCAGTATCGGATCCAGCAATAAGCAAGCCGATTCAGAGCAGGATGCAGATAGGAAAGAAATACCCGGTTCCACGGCGCGATCCACTAATTCAATCGAATGATAATGATGAATAAATTATAAATATTTATTAAGCCAGGGTGCAACGCGTTTCGGGGCTTGGGATCCCCTTCATCAAGCAGGTAGGCAACATAAAAGTAAAAACATGTCAACTTTATGATGCAAATATAAAGTAGACATATTGTATATGTGAATCAATATATCATTTATTTGGGATGTCCATTTCCCCAGTTAAAAAGAGAGTTTCAAAGTAAAAAAAAAATGCAAAATTTTCAAATTTTTCATACATTTTTTAAATTTCGATGAGTATCGATGAAATTTTACCACTAACATGAAGTAGAATATGTCACGAAAAAACTTTCTCGGAATCAGAATGAAAGGTAAAAGCATCCCCGAGTTATTAATGCTTAAAGTGACAATGGTCAGATGTGCAAAAAATGCCCGGGTCCTTAAGGTGAAAATAGCCTGGGTCCTTAAGGAGTTAATGCACTCCTACCATGAGTTGCTACCATGTGATTGGCTGATTAGTTATTTTTGTTAATAAGCAATTGAATAGGTACATCTATTGTAGTGGTCAGTGAGTGATGTAATAGGAGAGACATCTAAATAAAGTATGATAAGGGAGGTTAAAACCTATGGTTTTAGATTCATCATAATTCATTTTAAAGAGTAGGGGCCAAATTCTGCAAAAATATCCACAAATGCTGGAAATCTAGTCACAGACATGGAAGATATAATAGTTTAGTCTGTTTGTAATGTCCTACATAGCAAGGCTCTGTCTAATTATCTATATCATGGTTTCTATCACCATTTTGAATAAAAGGGGAACAGAGAGCAGCCCTGTCATGTTCCATTCAGGATCTTAAAGGGTACCTCTCATCAAATAAACTTTTGATATATTTTAGATTAATGAATGTTGAATAACTTTCCAATAGCATGTTAATGAAAAATATGCTTCTTTCTATTGTATTTTTCCCGATCAGTCCTGTCAGCAAGCATTTCTGACTCATGTTGGAGTCCTAAACACTCAGAGCTGCCAGCCTGCTTTGTTCACAGCCAAACAGGCTGTGAACAAAGCAGGCTGGCAGCTCTGAGTGTTCTCCTTTGTGAACAAAGCAGACTGGCAGCTCGTAGTGTTTAGGACTCCAACATGAGTCTGAAATGCTTGCTGCCAGTACTGGTAGGTCATTTCTTCAAAGTGGAAAATTAAATAAAAAGAAGCATATTTTTTAATAACATGCAATTGTGAAGTTATTCTGCATACATTAATCTATAATATATCAAAAAAAATTTTGATGAGAGGTACCCTTTAAAGGAGGAAGTCAAAGTACCGTTAATGTGGAGCCATATTGTTGGGGGGTGAGTACTTCTGCATAATTGTTGTGATGATGGTGAGGAGAAAATGTAAATATGAAAAAGTCTCCTCCGTGTAGCTGCAGTTCACCACTGTCTGCTACTTATATAAAGTAAGTGCATCATTATATAAAATGTGTATTATCTGAAAATACAAATCTGGATACATGCCAACACTGATCTCTTCATTCTTGCTTCACATACTGTAGCAGTAAAGCATTTCATACCATTACAGGTTTTCCTCAGATTTGCTGCTCAACACATGAATAACAAAACGGGACATTTGGCCTCTCTTGACCTGTCTGTTTTAGTTAATACTTCCACTTGAAATAACAATTCTGGAGTATGTGACCAGATGGGGGCATACCCACACAGTCTCTCAGGCTATTCAATCAAAGATGACAGACTTGACTACTTAGTCATACATTTCCAGTAAGAAAAGGAATGGCACAATGCAAAGCTATAAGAAAGGATGTTCTAGAATTTTTATTTCATGAACAATACAAGTATTTTCTAAAAGAAACGGTTCAAGGGAGGCCATGTTTCTTTTATAAAATGTCTTATTCTCACATTATGGTGGCACAAGCCTTTAGTCACCAAGCAACATACACACAAAACAGAAAAATAACACCTACAAATACATAGTATAGTGCACCAGTATCTAATAGGGCAAAAGGGTGTCTAGAAATTAGACAAAAATTCAAGGGGTTTTCCCATGAAGCAAAGTTGGTAAAATCCCATATGTTCCATATATGTAAAGGAGGACAAATTAGTTGTTTGTTAGGTAAAATTAACCACATCACTGCACAGTTCTTCTTCCCATGGACCTGGTCATTTTCTGGTTTCCCCTCTGAACAGTGACCCCATTGTTGCCAGACAACAGAGCAAACACATTCCCACAATCCCCATTGCTTGCATACAGAGACTAGTGAGCAATATGGCGTTGAACTGAGCATGTCTGACCATCACAAGGGATACCCCAAGAAAGCCTTAACCAAATACAACAGGGCAAAGCACACATATACATTTTGTATGCTTTACATGTATGCCCTCCATGCCCCACATGGACGTGATCTGTATTTACTTTTCTAAATAAGGTATAACTAAAGAGATTGTTTACATTAGCAGCAAATTACTGTGTACCATTCTGTCACAGTCATCCATTATTGATTTCCTATGGAAGTGAAATCAGAATAAGAAGAATCAAAGCAGATGATACATTGAACAACAGGTATACTTCTGTTTCTGGTAGCAAAAGGGATACAACTAAAATTCTTTATCACATGAGATAACAAAGGATTTCAAAGGATGACAAATAGATTGACGTTCTCCTTAGCAGAGAAAAGAGTAGAGGAGATGTACAATTTTTCTTTTCTACAGTGTATACAGAGACTAGTGAGCAGTATTGGAGTATATAAGGACATGGCAACATCAACTACAGTTAATACATGAAGGTCATGGCTGACCCATTTAAAACTTTCAGAGAGCGGTATTTATGTAGGAATATTGATTATGATGCTTGATTGCTTAAGGGCTAGCGTGAACATCTGGCACCAGAAGATCTACTCTAAATGCATTATCAAAGCTACTTTAAATGCAGAAATACTGTATTAACTTCTACAACTCCACATTTATACTTTTAAAGTAAATGTGGTTTATTCCAGTGTCAAGGGAAAGGAAACAATTACAGCTCCTCTAATTCTATTTCTACAATATATGACTAAAATGCAGGACTTATTTGCCATGTTTTCTTTCATTCATAAAAAAGAAAGATAACACAACACATTCAGATGTTTGTTTAGGTCCTCATTCAGTCAGGGCAGAAGGACCTGGCTGCATCTAAAACATATTAGGAGGTTATCTCCTATAATACACATTACTGTTTTAGGCTGAGTTCACACATATCAAAATAAAAGCGTGTTTTTCTTTTCTTTTTAAATCTAATGATGTGTTCAGTTAAAGTCTAGGGAAAAGTGACCATCAGTCCACTTTGACATCATTTCAAGATTGAACCTTTTTTAAAAACAATGGCCCTCATTTACTTAGTTCTTTCTGTTTTATTTTTTTTCCTTTTTGGGCACATTTGCATCATATCTGTGCCAGGGCTGTGCCACCGTGTGTTAGCAAAGATAGTAGATATGTGGGAATTTGTACTGATGGAACAAATTGGGTTTCAGTGGGACACAGGTTTCCATATTTCAACATGGTTGTTGCCGGTTAGGTCTCTGTCTGGTACTACACACGTCTGCTATTTGTACTATTACTGCTGCTCTGTTCTCATATCATAATGCTGTTTTCTGCTCACAGAGTAGCATTACTGTGTACATTCAGACTGTTATATTAGACAGAGTCCTCTGTGTTTATGCCTGTGTGCAATTGTTATACGTTATTGCTTGTTATGTACAGGATTATTTTTTACATAAGGCAACAGAGAGTGACATCACCATTTTTTATATTTGTCCGTATATGACCGGACTTAAAACCGTAGCATACCACGGTTTTAAGTCTGGTCACAAAACCGGATACAGGGCAAAGCCAACCGGAGTCAATGACGGAGTCATCTGACTTTGGTCGGCTCATTTAAGTGAATGAGATTTGGCGCCACTCCAGCTTGGATATGCCCGGTTTTGAAAGTCGTAGTTACTAACCATGATGTGATTGCAGCCTTAAACATTGTTGCAGACCAAGTGCACACCTTCATGGCAATATTATAAAGTTAATCTGCTGCTCACACCTTAACTTTAAGAACTGACTTTTCACTTGCTGCTGAGCATATCTCACCCTTTGCCAAGTGTGATTGTAACAGGATACTCAGGATACTTTATCTGGTATAATATTATGTCTGATCAGTGTGTACATATATGTTACAACCCATAATTTTTTTTAACACCTTAACAATATATTGCATAAATGTATCTTATAAACCAACATATTATAGCTCAGTGATAAACCCTATTTCACAATCGAATTGATTCTAGCAGGATTCAATCAGGTAAAACCATTCATGGAGCTATAAGGTGTTATTTGTGTTTTTTTTAAAGTGTGTTATGAATGAATTGCTGCACAATAAATTTAAGTGTGTTATGAATGAATTGCTGCACAACAATGATCTTAAATAATACATTTGACTCCATTACAACCAGTTATGTTCAAAATTTCCTGCATGGCCTCTAGTAAAAATGTGATGACCCCTTTTAACTCCACACAACTCTACACAAGTTTAGACTGTGCCTGACTAGGTGCGGTACAAAATTCCAGTGTAGATACAGTCAAATATATAATAATTACTGTTACTTACTGCTGTATACAATGTTATATATTTTCTAAAACATGATATAGCATTGTGGTATATCTGTTTTTCTTTTTTTTTTTTTTTTTCATCTAAGCTGTTACCATTTCTGCATTACATTTTCTGGGAGAAAAAAAAACCTAAAAAAAGAAGAGCTTCCATTTTCAGCTCCACCCTAAAAAAATTACATAAAGGGGGGATTTACCAAGACCGACATTACATATTATTGTAATAGATTTATCAGTGGGCATGCTTCCCCAGAAGTCTATGCCAGCTCTTAGCTGTCATAGATTTCCACTACAATATATGCCTGCTTGCCTAAATTTGGTGTCTGTGGTGATCACACCTCCTTTACACAAAACCACACCCCTTCTGCACCAAGCCCTGCCCACTTGGCGAGCACAGAACAAATAAGGGATAAAGTCAAACATTTATGCGCAAACCAAATGTTTGTGCAAAACTGTGGGTCTTATCTCCGATCTGCAACTGTCACAGACTTTAATAAATCCCCCCCCCTAAATGTTTGATAAAAGAAATCTAAACTCTTAAACAAGCATCTTGTGAGTTCTCTGATCTCTTAATCCATAAGAAAACCTGTGCTTGTCGACCATTATATCAAAGGAATGCATAAAACAATTGCAGAGAAACATAGATATTGATGAGTTGGAACTTTCTTTGTTTCCCTAAACCTTTGCTACTGTTTAGTCCCTTGATAGGTTGTTAAGATTTTCTTGGCACCACACAGAAATGGATTACCTCTAAAGCTGAGATATCAAATAGCAATACATTTGATGGAACACATTTCATTTAAGGAGTGCCCATTCCCTCTGTTCTCAGTGATGTATTTGGCAGTTAGAAATCGGGAAAAAAAAGTTCTAATATTTCTTATTTCTTTATTTAGTTATCAAATAGTTATTATTTCTAGTGTGTGACTGTTACAGTGACCAGAAAATGTCAGAGAATGATTACTAAAACACAGGTTTTAATATTTAAAGCATACCTATCAGATGCCACAAAAAACTAATAATAAATAATATGTTACTCAGTACCTATCCCTGACCATGTACATCAAATTTTTATGCCTCTATCTGCTATATTTTTTTAATAAAATTGTATATTTTCATTAGCTCACAGTGCTGGAAATAATCATAGGAGAAGAGGGCATGTCCCTCCCATGGGATGGTGGAAGGTGATTGGTGTGTCTGCTCATGCAGCCTTGTCCATGAGTAATCTCTCATGACTCATGGACAAGCTGATACTGTTGCAGGACTGGTTAGTGCCCCAGTAGTTATGGGGAGACCCAGTAGTGGGATTTTCGGGAGCCATTTTCTTTATAAAATATTCAAGAAAAATTTAACTACTACCGTTTTTATCGGCGTATAACACGCACCCCCATTTTAACAGGGAAATTTAAGTAAAAAAAAAAAAAAAAAAGTAAAATAAATGACTTGGACTAAATGCCACATCATCCCCCCAACTTTGTTTTCTTCTGCACCTCAGTTTGGTCCCATCCCCTCCAGTGCCACATCATACCTTCCCTTTTATCAGTCCCTGTGCCACATTTACCCCTCTCATCGCCACCCCCCATGTCTCATCATCCCCCATGTCTCATCATCTCCCCCTGTCTCATCATTCCCCCCTCATCCTCCCCCCACCCTGTCTCATTATGTCCCCAATCATTCCCCCTCATCATCCCCCCACCCTGTCTCATCATGTCCCTCATCATCCCCCCACTCTGTCTCATCATCCCCCCTCATTCCCCCCTTATCATTTCCCCCTGTCTCATCCCCCATCATCCCCCCTCATCATTTCCCCCTGTCTCATCCCCCCATCATCCCCCCCTCATCATTTCCCCCTGTCTCATCCCACCATCATCCCCCCTCTCATCATTTCCCCCTGTCTCATTCCCCCATCATCCCCCCTCATCATTTCCCCCTGTCTCATCCCCCCATCATCCCCCCCTCATCATTTCCCCCTGTCTCATCCCACCATCACCCCCCCCTCTCATCATTTCCCCCTGTCTCCTCCCCCCTTCATTCCCCCCTCATCATTTCCCCGTCTCATCATCCCCCCATCATGTTCCTCCTATGGCATCCAGTGGTCTTCAACCTGCGGACCTCCAGATGTTGCACTCCTATGGCATCCAGTGGTCTTCAACCTGCGGACCTCCAGATGTTGCAAAACTACAACTCCCAGCATGCCCGGACAGCCAACTGCTGTCCGGGCATGCTGGGAGTTGTAGTTTTGCAACATCTGGAGGTCCGCAGCTTGAAGACCACTCTTCCCCTTTCCATACTTGTCTGCGCTTCGGCTGTCTTGCGGGGTCAGTGAAGCAGATGAGTTACGTCCTCTCCCGGCTCCTCTGCACGGCATCACGGATGTCACTTTTCGGCGGTGACTACAGGAAATGAAGTGATGCCGCACAGAGAAGCCGTCAGAGGACGTAACTCATCTGCTTCAATGACCCCCCAAGACGCTCCGCCTGACCTGACCTGCCAAAGCGCAGGCAAATAAGGAAAATAAACAAAACTATAAAAAGCAGGTAAAGGGGGAATGATGAGGGAGGGGGAGGTAGGGAAAATGAAAAGTGAAACTAACTGGTTTTCTCCCGCACGATCCACAGGAACTGGTGGATAGTGCGGGAGACGCTGATTAAAAGGTAGCACAGATCTGGACAAGGTAGGGCTCATTTTAATCAGCGTCTCCCGCACTATCCACCACACCAGTACCTGTGGATAGTGCGGGAGAAAACAAGTGACAGTGCGGGGAGGAGTCGCCGCTGGTCACTGATTTAAAGTGCCATGATTAAGGGCTCATCTGCAGCCCGAAACGCGTCGGCGCGATGTTTTTATTCATCATTTAGTTAATTTTGTCCTCATGGATTTTAACCATCCACAGTAAAGGTTACGTTTTATTTTCTGGTCAGCGAGCTGAACTTTTCACCTTCTTTCTATATGCCATTAACGGGAAGCGGCCCGTGTGTTCGTGCTCCAGACTGCTCTCTCCCTATGAAGCCCAGGACTGCATTAGGGTGTGGTGAGTGAGCTGAGTTGCCCCTTGGCACTTCCTACATTACTGATTTAAAGTGGCCGCGGCCGTGCTGTTAATACTTAACAAGCAGACGCTGCTGCGGCCGCTTTAAATCAGTGACCAGAAGACTTATCGGCGTATAACACGTAGGCAGACTTTTTGCCTTAAATTTAAGTTTTAAAAGTGCGTGTTATATGCCGATAAATACGGTATATTACAAGAGGTCTTTCATTTTTCAAAGTAACTCTGACAGTTCCCATTTAAACGATCCATATCCGATCCATATCCAATCCATATCTGAAAATCAGTATTTTACCTTGAATTATATTTCAAAAATCATCCGACTATAGAATTTTTTTTTTCTCCTTCTCCTCCTTGGATTAAAATATACACTGCTCAAAAAAATTAAGGGAACACTTAAACAACACAATGTAACTCCAAATCAATCCATTCAGGAAGCAACATTGATTGACAATCAATTTCATATGCTGTTGTGCAAATGGAACAGACAACAGGTGGAAATTATAGGCAATTAGCAAGACCCCCCCAATAAAGGAGTGGTTCTGCAGGTGGTGACCATAGTCCACTTCTAAGTTCCTATGCTTCCTGGCTGGTAGTGCAGCTCATCCAGGATGGCACATCTGTGAGCTGAGGCAAGGTTTGCAGTGTCTGTCAGCATAGTGTCCAGAACATGGAGGTGCTACCAGGAGACAGGCCAGTACATCAGGAGACGTGGAGGAGGCCGTAGGAGGGCAAAAACCCAGCAGCAGGACCGCTGCCTCCACCTTTGTGCAAGGAGGAGCAGGAGGAGCACTGCAAGAGCCCTGCAAAATGACCTCCAGACGGCCACAAATGTGCATGTGTCCACTCAGAAACAGTGCATGTGTCCACTCAGTAACGGTCAGAAACTGACTCTATGAGGGTGGTATGAGGGCCCGACGTCCACAGGTGGGGGTTGGGCTTACAGCCCTAAACCGTGCAGGACGTTTGGCATTTACCAGAGAACAGCAAGATTGGAAAATTCACCACTGGCGCCCTGTGCTCTTCACAGATGAAAGCCGGTTCACACTGAGCACATGTGACAGACGTGACAGAGTCAGGAGATGCCGCGGAGAACATTCTGATGCCTGCAACATCCTCCAGCATGACCGGTTTGGCGGTGGGTCAGTAATGGTGTGGGATGGCATTTCTTTGAGGGACACACAGCCCTCCATGTGCTTGCCAGAGGTAGCCTGACTGCCATTATGTACTGAGATGAGATCCTCAGACCCCTTGTGAGACCATATGCTGGTGTGTTTGGACCTGGATTCCTCCTAATGCACGGCAATGCTAGACCTCATGTGGCTGGAGTGTGTCAGCAGTTCCTGCAAGAAGAAGGCATTGATTCTATGAACTGACCCGCCCATTCCCCAGTCTTGAATCTGATTGAGCACATCTGGGACATCAGGTCTCGCTCCATCCACCAATGCCATGTTTCACCACAGACTGTCCAGGAGTTGGCGGATGCTTTAGTCCAGCTCTGGGAGGACATCCCTCAGGAGACCATCCGCCACCTCATCAGGGGCATGCCCAGGCAATGTAGAGAGGTCATACGGGCACATATGGCCACACACACAACTTAGCTTCATTTTGACTTGTTTTAAGGGCATTACATCAAAGTTGGATCAGCCTGTAGTGTGGTTTTCCACTTTAATTTAGTGTGACTCCATATCCAGTCCTCCATGGGCGAGTTGCATGTTAAGACTGGATTGTTGGGGTATAATTCTTATCCCCAGAGAGATTTTGCAGCAGTTACGGGAATGTTCCACTGCCAGTTACTTATTGTAGACCTATAACCCCATGCACATTGCATATAGTTATTTGTTTTTTGGTGTGTTCATAAGTGTTGCCTAGATATATGGAAGTGTCTGTCTAGACATGCACTGGGAAAGTATGTATCATATCTTTTAAGTGGTTATATGTCTTTTAAAAATACTATTCAAGGTTAAGTTTAACATTTAATTACCTCATTATCCCAGTTTCAAAATTTTTGTTTTTTGTTTTATGTATGGTTGTGTCTTTTTTATTTGCTCTTATATGTAATGTTATATCCATCTTGTCCCTTCTTAAATACATTTTTCTCTGTATGATTTGACCTCATATGTGTTTTTTATGTTTTTTTAATATGTAATGAATTTTAAAATAAACATATTAGTGCGGTTCTTTTCTATAGGAGTTTATTTAATATTACAAATTATATAAAACCATTATTGGTGGCTTACTTAATCTGCAAATATTGCATATGTAATAAAATAAAGTTTAGGTGAAACCTTTTTTTTTTTTATGGATATTCTCATTTGAACAAGTTGTTCTTCAGCTACAGCATAGACGAATACAAATACAGACATTACAGGTATCTCCTGTTTTCGGTGTCTATTAAGACATAACGCACTGTTCAGACCTTGTTTATGTGCTATTCCCCTTGGTTGGGGAATAGTTAATACTCTCTGCCAATGACTGCTGGGGTGGGGATATTTAAACCCAAGCTTTCCTGAACTCTTGGCTGGTTATTTGTGCAATAATGCTACTATGATGCCCTTTTTTATGATGCACTTTGCTTTGTCCGTCTTAGTATTTGTATCCTGTCTGGTTTCTCTGTTCTGGTTTTTGTATTCCCTTTCTGTTTTTGTCCTATGACCGATGGGCTATTTATATTATCTTTTGTTTTTTGCCCATTGCACTTTAGCGCAGGGAGGACCGGCTCCAAGTTATCGATCCACCATTCAGGGTGAATGGGCAATTAGGCAGGGAGAGTGTTAATAGGGATAGCTTAGGGCTCACTCTCCCTGTTTCCCCAGTTGGTCATAATAATATCTTTGTGGACTGGTGGGGTCCAATTGTTGAGACCCATGCTGTAAAATTCTAGCCTAGAATGCCATGCATGCACAGCCACATCTCTATTTATTCTCTTCTGTGTTCAGTTATGTTTGAAAAGTCCATAGGGAATGAATGGAGTGGTGGCCACAAATGTGCAGCCTGTTCTGCTTATTTGGGGCAACAATTTTACAGCATTAAGTCTTTTATGGTTTATTTGCTTGACTTGACTACCTCAGACTAAAAAGCTAATATCTGGTTGGTATTAAAGTCTTGTGTTTACACAAAGTCATGCTGCTCAATAAGAATGAATTATAAGTGAACTGTCCAGAATCAGAAATCATAATACAATGGCAGGATAACAGAGTGGCTTTGTCTTTATTAAATATTTTTAAGACCACTCTTCTGTGTGATTCACTTTAAAAAAAAAAAAATGTTTCATATGATTGCCATTTTCTTTTTCTGTCACAAACAATATGGATAATATTAAAGGTTATCAAGGGTTCTGCTCTATACAAACTAGCAATGAATGAATGCTAGCCATTTTATTCAACAACTAGAATGTTAGTGCTATGCAATGTTTATTCTTATATTTGAGGAAACATTCATGTATTTAAAAGAAAGCAGGAAATAAGGATGGATTGGTATTACCTAAAAACTTTGGCTTTGCTTGCACATGTGACTGAGGCACTAGAAACAGCATCCCATTCAGCCATATTAATGTGCAAAAATTCTATTCATGAGGTAAACAGATATTGAAGACTGTAGTTGCTGTGTAAATTAGTATGGTAAAAAGTATGGTTAAAGAAGTATGTAAAGCAAAGATAGTTCGGAATTTAACATATAAACATTTTCAGCAAATCACAAAATTTACTATTTTCTCATGTAATCATACAAAAATCTAAAATTCTGATATATATATATATATATATATATATATATATATATATATATATATATATATATATATGTAATTGTTGTTACACCCCTTGCTTTTAAAACTGCATTAGGTTTCCTTTAGGCTGGTTTCACATATATCAGGCATCCTGTATAGTTTCCCTACGGTGCACCTGATGCAAGGATAGATTCCCTTCATTTGAACAGGGCAGTTCACAATCATCCAGCATCTCAATTTTGACACTGGATGTTGGACACGCTGGAGGGCTTGTTGCATTTCCCTGTCCGCTGTTCAGAAACAATACAACTGATGACAACTGATGAAAACTTGTCATCGGTTATGGCATCAGTTGTGTCGAGATCTAGGCTGAGTTCACCTATGCCGGATGTCAGACATATGCGAATGCAGCCTTACACAGATTTTTTGTCCTTTATTTTTATTTTTTTACTTGTAAAATACACCATGTATTTTAATATATTATTAATGGCGTATTTGCCACTGTGTTTTACACCATTTTATACCAATTTTTTATTTTATTGTGTAAGCATTTTTTATAACAAAGCTCCAAAAAAAAACTCTGTGTAACATCAGTCTTATATCACCATTCCTATTAGGGAAATCTCTTCTCAGGTTGTGGCTTCATTCCCAACAATGGATTGAGGTCCTGCTGTTGGACCAAAACGTTTACATTAAATAATCAAGAAAATGTTTTACATGAGAATTATTCAAGGTTTACACTAGTCACATTAGTTTTGCCAACCAAGTGGGCATGGCTAGCTTTTTGCTAGTATAGAAATTACAGAAATGGTTGTAGTGTTTTAAATTTATTTATTTTTTGTTTGCTTCCTTTAGTCTTTTGGGGGAAAAGGTTTTATGAGATACTTCTGCTAGAATTTTCTGCCCAAAAAATCCAATATGGTGGCAACAAACAAATTGGTGTCAAATTGGCAATTTTAGTACAAAAAAAACACGAAAATGAACTCTCACATATTTTCATATTTTCAAAGCAGCCCAAGGGACCTTTGAAAGTGCAAGGAGAAAAAAAATGTGATTAATATAGGTGTAACAGAAATTACAGTAGTTTTTTTAATATCTCCCCCTTAATTTTTTATGTATATAACGTAAATGCTGGGCATAACACAATGTTTCTCAATTCCAGTCCTCGGGACCCCCTAACAGGTCGTGTTTTCAGGATTTCCTAAGTCTTTCACAGGTGACATAATTATGATCAGTGAATCAGGCATCACCACAATTATATCCCCTGTGAAAGACTAAGGAAATCCTGAAAACATGACCTGTTAGGGGGCCCTGAGGACTGGAATTGAGAAACACTGGCATAACATAACATAATCAGTTATAACTGATTAGCCATTAGCTTCGGCTCATAGCAACTAGGACCCACTGGATATGAGGCTCACTTAGCTTCTTAGCGTGCTTAATACTTCAGGACAGGACACAAGGCATTTTTTTTATGAATCCTTCCCAAACATTCAGCTTCCTGTCAAAAGCTAAAGATACTTGTTTGGGAAGGTAAATAATTATCTAAGGTAAACAACTAGACCACTAGATGTTAACTATATTAACACCTTAACCATCTTTTATCACCAGCAATATTATTATAATTTTCTTCATCAAAGCTACCAGTGATATTCAATAGTATTTTCTAGGGATATCCCAATACCAGAATCAGTGTTGGTGCTGATACCAGGCATCCAAATGAGTACTTGTGCCAATGTCCTTGATACCTATCCAGATACCATAGGATTGTAGATGTAGGCTCCAGCTACAGGCCATACAATGATGTTATTTCATTGGGCAGCCCGCATGAGAATGTCCTGTGCCATTACTGGGTGACAGAGCAGAGGCTGAAGAAGCCTCTACATGAGAGTAGAGGAAAAGTTAGAGGGATTTTATTTTATTTTATGGAGGATATCATTGGAAGAACTACTTCTACCTGATAGGGGTGATTTCCTAAATTTCACAGGCATTTCTAAACTATGAGTGTCAGTGAAGATCTCATGTGTGAGTTTTGCCTAAGGCCTCACAAAGTCTAGAGGTTCCTCGACTGTCATATGACATAAAAAAAAAAAAAAGTATTGGTAATTGGTGACTGTAAGTATTTTTTTTTAAAAAGTATCCACACTTTGTCTAAAAAAAACTGGTAAATCCTTTCAAGTCATTTCTAATACATAACCAGTTTCCAGAAAAGAAAAGTTATTAACCTCTAAGCTAACCAGTTTTTGAGGTTATTTTCAAAATATTCAGATGACACAGTCATGTTAAAAATGTTACTTTTGCCGACTGGATGCTCAGCATGTCTTTTCTTCACTTTTTGATGATAGCACCTTTCATTAATGTAAGACTTTGCTTCTGGCCCTGGGTGACAATCTAAGGAACACAAAGAAAAATAGGATATCAGAAAAATGTATGGACATTTTGCCTGTTATAAAATATACTTACCGTACTATTTCATAACTAAAAAATGAATTACATGTAAATTTATATTTGAAGTATTTCATATTTATTTTTATTTAATAATAAATACATTTAGCTCACCACTGCCGAAAATAGATGGCATTTAGAGTGCGTCATCTAGGACGGTGTAAATAAGGGTACTGTCATAATATATAAAAACAAGTAAAACCACAATCCAATATATTGTAGTATTGTTATACACTTATAAATCCTACTATCCAATGTAGTAGAAGGTCAAAAGCTACACTCAGCAGAAATACTTACGTGGCAAGATTTTGTGTTGGCATTTTCTATTGACTCTCCCCATAGTCGTATAAAGATTGGTCATTTATCCCCAAGAAATGTATTTTTTCACCCTCATAACATAATGAATATATATGATGCAGAACAATTATTCTGGCGCAGTGGCTCGCAGGTCCATGTGTATGAAATCAGATATGTTCCAAACATAAATATACCGTATATACTCGAGTATAAGCCGAGTTTTTCAGCACAATTTTTCGTGCTGAAAACGCCCCCCTCGGTTTATGCTCTAGTGAACTCTCCGCCTGTCAATCCCTTCTTTAGTCATCTTCAACCTGCGGACCTCCAGATGTTGCAAAACTACAACTCCCAGCATGCCCGGACAGCTAATGGCAGTATGGACAACTGCGCATGTGCAGGGCATTTACTCCTAACGCTGCCGACCTGTGCTGCGCATGCGCTCCCAGTTTTCTACGAATCGAGGAAAACTTTACAACAATGGTTGTTCGGCTGACGTCTGAAGGAGGTTTGCCTGAGAGCTGAGGGAGGTTTGTCTGAGATGTGACAGAGGTTTATCTGAGAGCTGAGGGAGGTTTGTCTGAGAGCTAAGGGAGGTTTGTTTGAGGTGTGACGGAGGTTTGTCTGAGGCATGACGGAGGTTTGGCTGAGAGCTGAGGACTGAGGGAGGTTTGTCTGAGGTGTGACAGAGGTTTGTCTGAGGCATGACGGAGGTTTGTCTGAGAGCTGAGGGAGGTTTGTCTGAGGTGTAATGGAGGTTTGTCTGACGGCTGAGGGAGGTTTGTCTAACGCCTGATGATGTCCTAATATGGACACCGTAGATATAGCATAATACAAGCACCATTCTCTGCAGGCTGTGTGCCAATATACAGTAACCCCCCGACATTTGATGGCCCCGACATATGATCAAATCAACATACGATGGCCTCTCAGAGGCCATCACATGTCGATGTCATCATCGACATACGATGCTTTTATATGTCGGGGCCATCAAATTAACTGCTATCCGACAGCGAAAAATACTTAAGCTGCTGTCGGATAGCAGTTTAAGCATCCCGGACAGGTTCACTTAACTATCCCCACTGCTCCGGGTCCACTTCGCGATCCTCCGGCATCTTCTGTATCTTCTCCGGGGTCCGGGCCTCGCTTTCAGGCGTCGTTATTAGGTCGTGCGCACGCCGTCCCGGCGCAGCAACGTAATAACGTCACCAGAAAGCAAGGCCCGGACACCTGAGAAGATGCAGAAGACGCCAGGGGATCCCGAAGAAGACGCCGGAGCAGCGGGACAGCATCGGGAGCCCCTGGGACAGCATCGGGAGCAGTGAAGATGCGGTCCGGAGCGGCGGGGACAGGCGAGTATTAAATGCACTTTTTACATTGCACGAATCACTCAACATGCGATGGATTCGACAAACGATGGGTCGTTTGGAACAAATTACCATCGTATGTTGAGGGACCACTGTATTTATACAAAGAATACTGAATACAACAAATACATTTCTACAGAGATCACCTATCAATAAAAAAACGTTTTAACCCCTTAAGGCCCATTTTGGCCTTAAGGACCAGACCAATTTTATTTTTGCATTTTCGATTTTTCTTCCTCGCCTTCTAAAAATCATAACTATTTTATATTTCCATCCACAGACCCATATGAGGGCCTGTTTTTTGCGTCACCAATTGTACTTTGTAATTACATCACTTATTTAACCATAAAATGTACTGCGCAACCAAAAAAATATTATTTATGTGGAAAAATAGAAAAGAGAACCGCAATTTAGCAAATTTTGGAAGGTTTTGTTTTCACGCTTTACACTTTCCGGTAAAAATGACAAGTTTACTTTATTCTGTGGGTCAATACGATTAAAATGATACCCATGTTATATGCTTTTCTATAATTGTACTGCTTAAAAAAAATCTCAAACCATTTTAACAAAGTATGTTTGAAATTGCCCTATTTTGACCACCTATAACTCTCTCATTTTTCCATATATGTGTCGGTATGGGCTAATTTTTTGCGCCATGATCTGTAGTTTTTATCAGTACCACTTTTGCTTAGGTTTTACTTTTTTTTATAAAATTTGGGACTTTTCATATTTTTTACGTTTACGCCGTTCACCGTAAAGGGATAATTAAGAATATATTTTAATAGTTCAGACTTTTACGTACGCAGCGATATCAAATATGTGTATTAATTATTTTTGTATGCTTTTTTGGGGGGTAAAATAGGAAAAACGGGCTTTAAAATGTTTTGAATTTTTTTTTTTACACTTTAATAGTCACCATAGGGGACAATTTATAGCAATCATTTGATTGCTAATACTGTTCAGTGCTATGCATAGGACACAGCACTGATCAGTGTTATCGGTGATCTTCTGCTCTGATCTGCTCGATCTCAGACCAGAGCAGAAGGCCCTGGGAGACAGCCATAGCCAGGTGAGGGGACCTCCGGCTGCCATGCTGGATGATCGGATCCCTGCGGCAGCGCTGTGGGTGATCCGATCATCCATTCAAAGTACCGCACTGCCGCAGATGCCGTGATCTGTATTGATCATGGCATCTGAGTGGTTAATGGCAGACATCCACGCGATTGCTGATATTGTTGCCACTGGTTGCCTCTTGAGAACGCCGTGGAGACGGCGAAACATGTAGAGGCGGCAATATAATGTTTTTAACTGTGGTGCTTATAGGGATATTGGGTTTCTGCAGAACCCTTTATTTTGGAGGCTCCTGGACTCCATTTATATAGTTACAATCCCTGGTAGCACTGACTTTTAAAGTTTCTTTTCTGGGATTATTTACATTTTAATAGGAATAATAAAAGTTACTTTTTAGAGGTGTTAGTTAATAGGGGTGTTTTTTACCCTGGGCTACAGCCCTGGGGTTTAGTAAATAGTGTATTTTTGGCCTCTAGCACCCCTTGAGGGGGTCATTTTGGTTATTAAAATATTTTTTAAAAAGTAATCATTTTGATCCGAATAAATTCTCGGCAAATTTTTATTAGTAATATATTTTTTAATAATGTATTTGCTAAAGTGTGTGTGTTTTTAATTTTTTTTAGGTAGTACTACTACTCCCAGCATGGACTGTTACATGATGGGAGTAGTAGTACCTGTGCTAATAGACAGATCGCCCCGGGTGTCACTCCTGACACCTGCTGCGATCGTCCTGTATAATGTATAGATGAGGGCGGCTTTCTCGCATCTAGATAGGATGATTGCATTGGTGTCAGGAGTGATACCTGCTGTGATCTGTCCTCAACTGAAGGTAATACTGCTGCCAACATGGAGGACACTCTGCTCCATGCTGGGAGCTGTAGTACCTGCATTAATAGACAGATCACAGCGGGTGTCACTTCTGACACCCAATGCGATCGTCCTGCATAATGTATAGATGTGGGCGGCCGGCCGGCCGCTCGTCTCTGGTCCCACTGTAGTACGAGTATATGCCATATATATACCTATCATTCATCAATCACAGCTCTCTGTGGGAAATATGAATAAGTGTTCTATTCACATCACTGGCCGGCTGAAGTATATTGCAGAGATGCGTGCGCAGGAGAAAGCCGCTCCATCTCGCAATAGAAAGGATGATCGCATTGGGTGGCAGGAGTGACACCTGCTGTGATCTGTCTTAGTACAGGTACTACAGCTCCCATGATGGAACTGTCTGTTCCATGCTGGGAGTAGTAGTACTACCTAAAAAATTTAAAAAATAGAGAGAAAAAACACACACTTTATTAAACACAAAATAAAAAAAATTTTGGAAGAAGAGATGTTGCTGGCCTCTCTATTCCCTTGCCTGACCTGCACCCCTGTGTAATATAGATAAAAGTTATATAACAAAATGATAATACATTATGAAGGAATAATATATGTATGGAATAGGGGATACAGTTGACCTCTCTGTGTATCTGTCCGCCCCATGAGCTGAAACTGCAGACAGCTGCCCCCAATTCACCGCAACTCTATCAGCAGCGGTCATAAATTGTTATATTCACTGACAGTTTTCTTTTCCACAGGTTGACAGTGAATAGAGCAACTAATGCTCTAATAGTGAATTAACAGTGAAAATTCTCTCATCCCATCCAGTGCAAAGGCCAGTATAGGCTTTTCTATAAGATTAGGATTCCACTGAGGCTTTTTCCTACCAGCAAAAACGCCAGGAAAAACTGCCACAGCTTTTCCCTGCGTTTTGGCAGTTTTTCTGGTGTCTTTTCTGGCATTTTTACCTTTGTGTGGAAATAGCATTTTTAGCCCTTTGGCAGTTTCCCTGCAGGCGATTTTTCGTTGGGTACCACAAAAAAAAAAAAAAAAAGATGCAGGAATGATGCAGTAGGGATGTCTGAATTTGTAGGGGATTATTTTATATGTTCTAAAACGAAATTCTTTTTTTCTTTTTTTTTCTATTTGTAATGTTTGATTTTCCCTTTTTTTCTTTTTACATTTTTGGTGGCTTTATAATTTTTTAAACACCCAAGAATGGAGTATACATTTTATTCTATTTTGCCAGAGTAGAGAAGATCATTAACTAGAAAACAGTGAACCATTTTTGTAAGTGGTGCAGGGAACTGGGAGCCCCGGCCAGACGATATTAACATGCAAAGCAGCCTGTGAAAATGAATAGAATACTGTAATATAGTATTACAGTAAAGGTTAGAATAGACAAATAATATTCTTCGACAGGTGCTTATATATATATATATATATATATATATATATATATATATATATATATATATCATTCAATATTTCTTGCTACGATGTTCTGCAGAAATAGATTACACTGCCATGTGCAGATTGAATAAGCCTGTTGTACAGTTCTGCCGGGATGGATTTATTTTGCTAACATTTTTTAATAAGGGTGTATAGTAGAGATGAGCGAACTTACAGTAAATTCTATTCGTCACAAACTTCTCGGCTCGGCAGTTGATGACTTTTCCTGCGTAAATTAGTTCAGCATTCAGGTGCTCCGGTGGGCTGGAAAAGGTGGATACATTCCTAGGAAAGAGTCTCGAATTTACTGTAAGTTCACTCATCTCTAGTGTATAGTGATAAAGTACCATTATTAAATATACTAGGTTTGTATATAAAATACACCCGAAACGATAAACCATAACGAAAGGTGCTCCGGGCGCTATGGTACATATGCTGTACGGGTGTATTTTGTATATAAAGCTAAGCTGTGGCAGTTTTTATGGAAGTTTTTCCTGGTGTTTTAGCTGATGGTAAAAAACCTCAGTGGAATCCTAGCTTTATAGTGATGTATTAAATGCCTAGGAAAAGCCTATACTTGCCTCTGCACTGGCAGGGGTGAGAGAATCTTCACTGTTAGCCCCGATCATTAATTGTTCTATTCAATGTCAACCTGCAGAAAAGAAAACTGTCAGTGAATAGAACAACTAATTACTGCTGCTGACAGAGTTGCTGTGAATTGGGGGCACCTGTCTGCAGTTTAGGCTCATGGGGCGGACAGATACACAGAGAGGTCAGCTGTATCCCCTATTCCATACATATATAATTCCTTCATAGTGTATTATCATTTTGTTATATAACTTTTATTTATATTAAACAGGGGTGCAGGACAGGAAAGGGTATAGAGAGGCCAGCAACATATCTTCTTCCAAACAAATTTTTTAATTAGTAATGTATTTTAATATTGTGTTTAATAAAGTGTGTGTCTATGTGTGTTTCACTATTCTTCTCTATTTTTTAAATTTTTTCGGTAGTACTACTACTTTCTTCATGGAACAGACTGTTCCATGATGGGAGCTCTAGTACCTGCACTAATAGACATATCACAGCAGGTGTCACTCCTGATACCCAATGTGATCATCCTTTCTATTGCAGAGATAGAGAGGCTGTCACGATGCCGGCTGGCAGGTAGTGGATCCTCTGTGCCAGAGAGGGATTGGCGAGGACCGTGCTAGTGGACCGGTTCTAAGTCACTACAGGTTTTCACCAGAGCCCGCCGCAAAGCGGGATGGTCTTGCTGCGGCGGTAGTGACCAGGTCGTATCCACTAGCAACGGCTCACCTCTCTGACTGCTGAAGATAGGCGCGGTACAAGGGAGTAGACAGAAGCAAGGTCGGACGTAGCAGAAGGTCGGGGGCAGGCGGCAAGGTTCGTAGTCAGGGGCAACGGCAGGAGGTCTGGAACACGGGCTAGGAACAAACAAGGGAACGCTTTCACTAGGCACAAGTGCAACAAGATCCGGCAAGGGAGTGCAAGGGAAGTGAGGTATAAGTAGGGAGTGCACAGGAGGAAACTAATCAAGGTAATTGGGAAGATTGGGCCAGGCACCATCATTGGTGCACTGGCCCTTTAAATCGCAGAGACCCGGCGCGCGCGCGCCCTAGGGAGCGGGGCCGCGCGCGCCGGGACAGGACCGACGGAGAGCGAGTCAGGTACGGGGACCGGGGTGCGCATCGCGAGCGGGCGCCACCCGCATCGCGAATCGCATCCCGGCTGGAGGCAGTACCGCAGCGCACCCGGTCAGTGGATCTGACCGGGGCGCTGCAGCAACGAGGATGAGGCGAGCGCTCCAGGGAGGAACGGGGACCCGGAGCGCTCGGCTTAACAGAGGCTTTCTCCTGCTCTCGCATCTCTGCACTATACTCTGGCCGGCCAGTGATAGAATTCACATCACTTATTCATATTTCCCGCAGAGCTGTGATTGGCCAGATGAATAATAGGTATATATGGCATATACTCATACGCCCGCATCTATACATTAAACAGGACGATCGCATCAGGTGTCAGAAATTATACCCGCTGCAATCTTTCTATTAATGCAGGTACTACAGCTCCAAGCATGGAGCAGAGTGTGCACCATGTTGGGAGCAGTAGTACCTGCAGTTGAGGACAGATCACAGCAGGTGTTACTCCTGATACCCGCTGCGATCATCCTATCTATTGCAGAGATGTGAGCACAGGAGAAAGTCGCTCGCATCTATACATTATACAGGACGATCCCAGCAGGTGTCACTAATGAAGAAATTTGTTATTTCGAATAGAGACAAAGTTTGGATTTGGTCCGAATCAAATTTTTCATCGAATTCGACTTCGTCCGATTCAATTTGCTCATCTCTGAGCGAATCGAATCGAAGAATGGGAGCATTCTTGTTAAAAGAGGTTTTCCAGGAAAACCTAATATCTATCTACCTCCCAGTGCATTAAAACAACAAAACTAACATACTTACCTCCCCACTTTTCCTGCCCTGCAGATTTTTTCATCACTGCTTATGTCTTGTTCTTCCACCTTTCAATGAAATCCTGCTCACTGTTCAGTCAATCACTGACTGGGAAGTGGGGGAAGTAAGCCTCATCTACACACAACCTGAAAACCCCTTTTAAAGTACTTTCATGTATGCTGAATAGCACCCTTTACTTTGTTGTATGACCAATTGCTGCGTGGTAAAACTATGTTTTCTAACTTAATTTGCTGCAGTTTTGCAGCAACAGTTAGTGCCATGTTTTTTCCTACAGTACCATTTGGAGTGTCACAGCTTCTACTTGTGATACATGTTGCGTCAACAAATTTTGCAGCATTTTGCAGTAAAACATGCAGTTTTGCATAGCAGTTTTGCTTAGCACAGACAAACAAATACCCAAAAAATGTTGTTAATAATATTATGTTATACTATAGTTTGGTCCAAACAAACAATAACTGATCCTTCTTTTCTTCAACCTGAGAATTTTCTAAAACGTATGGAAACAGTCAAAGTTTGATTCACACATACCCCATAGTTTAAAGTAATATCACTATTAAACCAATTTCTAGGTACCAACTTCTATGAGATGTATATATTTGCAGGGGGGAAGTGGTTGCTATTTACACACCAGTTTGGCATTTTCCTAACATGTTATAATAAAGATTGTCACTGTATAGGTTAGGTGTAGCCAATTAGTTTAAACAATGTAAGGATAAGACACAATGCAACATTTTAATAATAACCATAGGGTCATACTGAGAAACAAATTCAGAAGTTAATGGCACTGAGCAAATTATAGATTTAATTCTTTGCTACACTTACACTATACAACTACCTTACTTTTTTACCATAAAACTATGGACAAGTAGAATGAACTGTCTTATGCCAAACCTCCTACATATATTTATCAGCCATTAAAAATATGGAAATTGACAACCTGAGGAAGATATCAGTTCACGTATCCCATTCACCTTGCTTTATTAGAGACCCCCCCCCTTTGTGTTAATATGTGATTCATCATGTAGGTATATATAAAACTGCAGGTTTAAAACAATTCTCTGTCTGTTCAATGTTAAAGCTATAAAATGTTAGTGTTCCTCAATGGGAGCCAGATTGGGTTAAAGCAAATGTTAGGTAATTAAGATTCCCATTAGCGCTGACTCATGGCACTTGAACATGATAACCTAAAAGCTTTCTTTGTTCTTACTATGTTCTTACTATGTTTTATTGCCTTGTTAGTGTTTGCCTGTGTCTCATGGCTCTCATTCACACATCTAGAGAATAGTAGTCTTCTTCTGCAATTTTAAAGATACAGACACATGAATATTTCATAACAGCCTAAGCATTTCAAGAAGGTGTTAGACAGACCTTAACTCCTTAAGGATGCAGGGCGCTCCTGTATGCCCTGAGTCCGCTCCCTTTCTATAACGCGGAGCCACAGCCGGGAACCATGGCACTGATCGCGGTGCTGCACGATATTAACCCTTTAGATGCGGCATTCAAAGTTGATCACCATGTCTAAAGGGAAAGTAAAATGCACCCGGCTAGCTCAGTGGGCTGTTTGGGACCGCCGCAGGGAAATCCTCCTGCGTCGCCGATCGCCGAATGACTGCTCAGTGCCTGAGATCCTGGCATTAGCAGTCAAGCGGCAGAATCATTGATCAATGTTATCCTATGAGATAACAAAGATCAATATAAAAGATCAGTTAGTGCGGTATTATAGCCACTAGAGGGGGGCTATAACACTGCAAAAAGAAGTGAAAACAAAAGTTAATAAGGATCATTTAACCCCTTCCCTAATAAAAGTTTGAATCACCCCCCCCTTTCCCAATAAAAAAAAAAAAACTGTGTAAATAAAAACAAACATAATTGGTATCACAGCATGCGTAAATGTCCAAAGTATGAAAATATATCCTTAATTAAACCTCATGGTCAATGGCGTACGCGCAAAAAAATTCCAAAGTTCCAAAATAGCGTATTTTTGGTCACTTTTTATTTTATGAAAAAATGAAAAAAAAGCAATCAAAAAGTCAGATCACTACAAAAATGGTACCGCTAAAAACTTCAGATCACAGTGCAAAAAATGGGCCCTCATACCTCCCCATACGCAAAAAAATTAAAAAGTTATAGGGGTCAGAAGATGACAATTTTAAACTTATAAATTTTCCTGCATGTACCGTATATACTCGAGTATAGCCGACCTGAATATAAGCCGAGGCCCCTAATTTCACCCCAAAAACCCAGGAAAATCTATTGACTCGAGTATGAGCCTAGGGTGGGAAATACATCATCCCCCTTGTCATCATCCCGCCCTCCTTTGTCATCATCCCAACTTCCACTGTCATCATCCAGAACCCCCTCATCCCTCCTGTCATCATCCAGACCCCCCTCATTCCCCATCATACAGATTCTCCTTGCCCCCTATCATTATCCAGAACCCCCTCATACCCCCTTGTCATCATTCAGACCCCCCTCTCTTGTCCTCTACTCACTTCCCCAGTTGCAGCTCTGTCGGTCCTTCCCTAGCAGCCGTCCAACATCGCTGCAGGGACCGTCTGACTTCCAGTGGGGAAGGTGAGCCGGTTCAGGCCATCCATCTTGACCGAGAGACCCTCTTCTCCGCTGCGGGCTGGCCCCGGACTAGTGACGCTGCATTGACGCGGCCGTGTACGGACGCCCCTGATGTCACGGACGTCTGCTGCGCAACAAGGACGTCCCTGCATGGTGGCATCAATGCAGCATCACTAGTCCAGGGCCGGCCCAGAGCGGAGAAGGGGGCCTCCTGGTCAAGATGGACGGCCGGACGGGCTCACCCTCCCGACTGGTAGTCGGACGGTCCCTGCAGCATAGATGGGCGACGATGGACCGCCCGGCCCATTCTGTCGCCACCCCCACCGTTATACCTGCGATTTTTTCTTTTTATTTTTTCCACCACTCGAGTATAAGCCGAGGAGGAAGTTTTCGGCAGGAAAAATGGTGCCGAAAAACTTGGCTTATACTTGAGTATATAAGGTAGTTATGATTTTTTCCAGAAGTAAGACAAAATCAAACCTATATAAGTAGGGTATCATTTTAATCATATGGACCTACAGAATAAAGATAAGGTGTAATTTTTACCGTAAAACTTGCTGCGTAGAAAAGGAAGCTCCCAACATTTACAAAATTGTGTTTATTCTTCAATTTTGTTGCACAATTATTTTTTTTCCCTTTCGCTGTAGATTTTTAATAGCAAATAACTGAAGTTATAGAAAATAACTGATGTCATTACAAAGTAGAATTGGTGGCGCACAATATTTTTTTTTCCCTTTCGCTGTAGATTTTTAATAGAAAATAACTGAAGTTATAGAAAATAACTGATGTCATTACAAAGTAGAATTGGTGGTGCAAAAAAATTAGCCATCATGTGGATTTTTAGGTGCAAAATTGAAAGAATTTTTTAAAGGTAAGGAGGAAAAAACTAAAGTGCAAAAACGGAAAAACCCTCAGTCTTTAAGGGGTTAACAGAGAATTATAGTAAAATTGCTTAGCCCTTCACAACTAAACATAAAAACAATATGGGTCTCATTTATCAAAAGTGCCTAACAGAAAAACTGGCCTTGTTGTTCAGAGCAACTTACACCTTGTCTTCTGTATATGGCCACAGTAGCTAAATGTTATCCAATAGAAAAGCTGGGACTCCAAGGCAAAAGAGATCCAGTACAATCAGTCTTCTTTATTTAGTTACCATGAAATCTCAGCAATGTCTTGGCCACAACTGGCATTTATCAAGGCATGGGAAAGAGTAAAGGCAGCATGGCATGGGGGCACGTTCCCTTGTTACACAAAAGGGCATAAAAAACATGTTATTTAATTTGGCTAATAGGAAAATACATAGGACACATAGGTACCACTCCCTGCTCTTCTTACAGTGACTGACGGGATGCTGGGCATACATATAGTCAAAAGCCAGTCATCAATCACTGTTGAGAGCTGCAGGGGGTGATGGGGAGTGGCCTTTACATAGGACAGCACAGTCTGATGACATTTCACAGTATTCTGGAGAAGTATAGATGTCTTTAAGTAAAATGCTCATCATTGATTAAAAGTGTATTAAAGAGACATTCCTATCGCAGACAATTCTGGCTTACTATAGGATGTGCCATGAATGTATGATTCATGCAGGTCCCACCTCTAGAACCTGCACCAAGCTTAAGATCAAAGGTCACCGGTCCTGTTTGGCCTTCTTGTGCCCCATAAACATAGAACATGCCGGCACATAAGACCCATTCAGCCCGTCTAGTCTGCCCAATATTTTGAATACTTTCAATAGTCCATGATCTTTAAATTTTTCGCGCACAATGGCCGGCATTTATCATTGTAGTTGTAAATGAAGCATTTTTCTACACCTTCTTTTTGTGTGTTGGTAATGTGTAGGAGCAGCAAATTTATTAAATGGTCACAGAGCATCTGATAAATTTTGTGCAGGTTAAACATTTTCTGAAATTTCTCTCTTCACATACACTAAAAAGCTAAGCTAAGTCTGGGTTGGTAAAGTTTTAGAGACTTTTCAGTGACTTTGCGCATTTTCACAAAAAGGCACAGTTCATAAAACCCTTCCATATCATGTGTATTGCCAAAATCAGTGGATTGCAATTCAAAATCTGCAGAAATGTGTAAACCAAAAGGCGCAAAAAAGGCGCAAATAAACCCTGCTTGCGCCTTTTTTGTGCCTTTTCTAGACACAAAAAACTATCTAAAGACAATGATAAATGTCAGCCATTGTTGCATCTTAAGCCACACTCTTTTTTACTGTCACTCCTAAGTCACTTCTCTTTTACAGAGGTATCACTCCTGTTGCTGAATGCCAGGAAATATTGTGTTAAAAAATTGTCTAAAAACTCATAATAAATAGGGAGCAAATCATGTTGTACAGTTTTTTAGACTGGTGTTAACTACATTAGAATTTATGTGCATTTACAAATTTAAATGCAATTGTCTATGAGGCAGATTCTACATTGAAATAATTGCCAGATGACTCTGTTGTAACTAGTGCACATACCTCAGATCACATTTATAGTGTGGTTTAGACACTTTTTATACATGTTTTATCTAGTTTGACAAGGGAACATGACTTACCTAAAATCAGAAAAGGGACTTAAAGGCGTACTCTGCCCCTAGACATCTTATCCCCTATCCAAAGGATAGGGGATAAGATGTCTGATCACCAGGGTCCCGCTATTGGGAAACCCCACGATCTCTCCTGCAGCACCCCCTTTCATCTGGTGCACGGAGCGAGCTTCGTGCCTGATGACTGGCGATGGCCCCGCCCCCTTAATGCAAGTCGGCAGGTGGATCCCCAGTGATCAGACATCTTATCCCATATCCTTTGGCTAG
Source organism: Hyla sarda (assembly GCF_029499605.1). Taxonomy (NCBI): domain Eukaryota; kingdom Metazoa; phylum Chordata; class Amphibia; order Anura; family Hylidae; genus Hyla; species Hyla sarda. The sequence goes on from NC_079189.1 coordinate 453,095,756, forward strand.
GGGATAAGATGTTTAAGATGTTTAAGGGCAGAGTACTCAGCTGATTGCCCCACCTGGAGACACGGCTCCAGTGACGGTCCGTTTGCTTCCATGAGGGAGGTTGTGCTGGTAAACGCAAGAAGCTGCAACATTGGTGAGCTGATCTTTTTCCATATCTCTGCTTGCTTAAGGGCGGAGTACCCCTATAGCTTGGATGCATCTTTGTGTATCAAATGTTAACATGTCTAAACATGTGTCCGATGTATTGAACAGAAAGAATCAATATGTTAAAAATGCCACACTTTAAAATGGTCTAATTGTTAGACAGAGCACAGTTCAGGAATAACACTGCACTTTTAGTTCTCAAAATTAAGAGTGTGTGTTCTATGGTGGTGATGCAACAGTATTGTTTGCCTTTATGCAGTGAGTAGGATGTATTTTGTTGTAGACAAAAGACTGTCTTAATAAGCTCTGCTCTATTTTGTTGGTTTCACAATGGTTATTCAAACACTAAATTTCATTGTGATGGTGACACAATATTTTTTTTAATGTTTAACGATGTGATAATTTTACCTATGATATCACAATAATGTTGTTTTACATGTTTTATTTAACAATGATTTATATTTTTGATATCACAACATGTTTTTTTTGTGTTCTATGCTAATGACTAGTGTTGAGCGGCATAGGCCATTTTCGAATTTGCGAATATTGGCGAATATATGGACGAATATTCGTCATATTCGCGAATATTCGCACATTCGTAATATTCTCGTTTTATTTTCGCATATGCGAATATTCGCGTGTGCGAAAATTAACATATGCGAAAATTTGCATATACAAAAATTAGCATATGCGAAAATTCGCACACCAGTCTCACACAGTAGTATTAGAGCCTTCTTACACCGCATAAGCTGGAAGCAGAGAGGGATGATCACTGTGATGTGTACTGTGAAAAAAAACAAAAAAAAACGAAAATTCGTAATTACGAATATATAGCGCTATATTCACGAATATTTGCGAATTTGCGAATATGCAATATTCGCGAATAAAATTCGAATTGCGAATATTCGCGAGCAACACTACTAATGACTTCGCATTTAGAAGTTGTATCCTAGTGCATCGGTTTCAGCAGAATATGCCCTTTTTATGTCACCATAGTTGTTTCACTGAAATCATCACAATAGTATTTGCTGTAAGATTTAGCCTGTTTTATAATTTTAAAGGTGCCACTGTAGACTTTATCTTACTGTGTTTTATTCTTAATATGTTCCTACTTATAGGCTCCATTTTATTACAGTAATGCCAGTGTAGTATTTTGCCTTAATTGGTAGCTGCAGTTTTTTTCTGATTACTACAAAACCACTTCCGGACACTGGATGTAAATGTACTTAATATCACAGTGCAAAAAATAGCCCTCATGCTACCTTGTATGCTGAAAAATAAAAAAACAGTTATAGGAGTAAGAAGAGGACATTTTTAAAAGTTTTTAAAACAAACCTATATAAGTAGGGTATCATTTTAATGGTTTGGACCTACAGAATAAAGATAAGGTGTCATTTTTACCAAAAAATGCACTGCGTAGAAACAGAAGCCCCCAAAATTTACAAAATGGCATTTTTTTTTCAATTTTGTCCCACAAATATTATAATTTTTGGTTTTGCTGTAGATTTTTGGGTAAAATGACTGATTTTATTACAAAGTAGAATTGGTGGTGCAAAAAACAAGCCGTCATATGGGTCTGTAGGTGCAAAATTTAAAGGATTATGTCTCATTGCTCAATCTTGGACACCTGTGACAATTAGATTGCCAGGTGAGCCAAATTTAAGGAAAAACTACTAAAGGTGTGTGTTCCACATTATTAAGCAGAGCACCATTTTCAAGCAATATGGGGAAGAAAAAGGATCTCTCTGCTGCTGAAAAGAGTGAAATAGTTCAATACCTTGGCCAAGGTATGAAAACATGATATATTTCACAAAAACTTGAGCACAGACGGGTTTGTGCAGATAAAGACACATTGAGGAAGATTTCTGCCAGATCCATGTATCGGTTCAAGAGAGCAGCTGCTAAAATACCATTACATAGCAGCAAACAGATATTTGAAGCTGCTGGTGCCTCTGGAGTCCCACGGACATCAAGGTGTAGAGTCCTCCAGAGTTTGCAACTGTGCATAAACCTTCTATTCGGCCACCACTAACCAGTGCTCACAAGCAGAAATAGCTGCATTGGGCAGAAAAATACATGAAGACTAATTTTCAACAGTCCTATTCATCGATGACTGTCGTGCAACCCTGGATGGTCCAGATAGATGGAGTAGTGGATGGTTGATGGACAGCCACCCTGTTCCAACAAGGCTGTGATGTCAGCAAGGCAGTGGTGGAGTCATGTTTTGGGCCAGAATCATGGGAAGAAAGCTGGTTGGCCCCTTTAGGGTCCCAGAAAGTGTAAAGATGACCTCTGCAAAGTATGTGGAGTTTCTGACTGACACTTTCTTCTCTGGTAAATAAGTAATAACTATGCTTTCCATAATAAAATTATCTTCATGCATGATAATGCACCGTCTCATGCTGCAAAGAATACCTCTCCATCAATGGCTACTATGGTGTTAAAAGTATAGAAAGTCATGGTGTGGCCTCCATCCCCCCCTGACCTCAATCCGATTGAGAACCTTTAGAGCATCCTCAAGCAAAAGATCTATGAGGGTGGGAGGCAGTTTACATCCAAACAGCAGCTCTGGGAGGCTATTCTGACATCTTGTAAACAAATCAAGCAGAAACTGTCCAAAAACTCACAAGTTCAATGGATGCAAGACTTGTGAAGCTTCTATCAAATAAGGGGTCATATGTTAAAATGTAACGTGACCTGTAATAAAACTTACTGGCCCTGAGTGGAGTGTAGGTTTCTTTGTGGGTTTTAATTCCCTTAAATTTTATGCTTTGAACTGTAGGATTTTCCTAAGCTCAAATCCACCACATCTGTGGAAACCTTAATAAATATGTAGAATTTTTGTGAAAATGTCAGGAACATGCCCCTTTTCTGTGACCATGCCCCATGCTCATTTTTGGATTTTCTCAGTAAAATGGAGAGTTGGTCGGGTTTTTAATTTCTGGCGCAGACAGAATTCTGGGTCAATGAGACAGAATTATGGCGCACGTTCTGGCACAGACAGAATTTCTGGTGCAATAAGCCAGAATCTGGCGCACAACAAAACATGTTGGGTTTACAATAGTAAATCAGGGCCATTGTGCGTAATAATTTGGAACAGTGCATTGTAAGTTTTTTATGTTTAAAAAAAAGTATTGCTATCATTAAGAGTAGAGATGAGTGAATTTTTGAAAATTTTGATGCGCCCGATTCGCCAAATTTTCTGAAAAAAATTGGTTTGATACTAATTTATTCATGGCAAATTGTTTTTAAAATGGCTATTTCCTGGCTACAGAGAGCCTCAATAGGGGTGTAGAACCCTTTGCCTTATCGTAACACGTATAGGGAGTATGCTGTGTTAGTGAAATAATACTGTTATTCAGTATGAGATGCAGCAGTGCACCCCAGTGGAGCAGTACAGAGTTGCCGAGCAGTAAACCCAAAAGAGTTCTCTCTCTCTCTAAATGCACTAAATGGAGCTTAATGAAGCGATTTGTTTTATCGAATCACGGCGATATTCGGATTCGTTAGAAATCTAATTTTTCAGGAAATTAACGAATTCGGATTTGTCAGATTCAATTCGCTCATCTCTAATTAGGAGGTTTGTTGATTTGAATTGCACTCTTAATAGTTGATAACATGAGAATTATGCTGACTGTTATTTACATCAATTATTTAGATATATGAGAAAAATATCATTTGCATAATAATTTAAAACAAGATGTATACACCATATAAGGGATTACATTTACATCTATGGAACTAACAGACGTTATTACTAATCAGCGACATCCTCTCTTCTTTTCTCTGTCCGGATAAGACCTCCATGGCGTCTTTTTCCATCCAAAAGTCATCTTTTGCAGGACAAAACACATTAGAAGCATTTTTCCAGAGCCGTCCTCTACACAATCTTACCAACCATATGCCCTGAACTGTTATAATGCAGCATTGAGGGATTTTTATGCACCCTGGATGATTTTGCACCCACTCCTCCCCTCAGCCCTCTGAACCATTTCTTGGATCCACCTCCATGCAAAATCATCCAGGGCACATTGCCTCTGCCTTCCCACTATGTACTGCATCCGGGACAGTATAAGTGTTTACAAAACAGTGCGTAGGTAGATTTTTCAAAACTACAACTCCCAAAATGCCCAGACAGCCAAAGCCTGTCCAAGCATGTTGCAAGTTGTAGTTTACAACATAATCTTTGGAAAACACTGATATATACAAATATACAACTAGCAGCATACTCGGACAGGCTTTGGTTTTGCTAAATCTACCTAAAATCTGTTTTGTAAGCACTTATAAAGTGGGAGATGCAGTACAGAGCAGGGAGGCAGAGGCAATGCACCCCAGATGATTTCCCGTGGAGGCGGAGCAAAGAAATGGTTCGAAGAGCTGTGGGGAGGGCGCATAAAAATCCCTTACACCCCCTTGGTGTCCTGAAACAGAAAGGAGAAGGTAGGTAGCTAACTATGTAGTTAGGTAGCCAGATATGTAGTTAGGTAACTAGCCAGGTAGCTCGGTAGCCAGGCATGTAGGTAGGTAGCTAGCTGGGTAGTTAGGTAGCCAGGTATGCTGTTAGGTAGTTAGGCAGCCAGGTTAGGTAGCCAGGAATATGGGGGCTAGGTTAGGCAGCCATATATATGTGGGTAAGGTTAGGCAGCCTGGTATATGTGGGACAGGTAAGGGAGCCAGGTATATGTTGGGCAGGTATATGGGGGGGGGGCAGATATGTGGGGGGGGGCAGCCAGGTTAGGCAGCCAGGTATATGGGGGGCAGGTAAGGGAGCCAGGTATATGTTGGGCAGGTATATGGGGGGGCGCAGATATGTGGGGGGGGCAGCCAGGTTAGGCAGCCAGGTATATGGGGGGCAGGTTAGGTAGCCAGGTATATGTGGGCCCAGATTAAGCAGCAAGGTATATGGGGCCCAGGATAGGCAGCAAGGTATATGAGGGCCCAGGGTAGGCAGCCAGGTATAGTTGGATAACCAGGTATATGGGGGGCAGCCAGGTACATGGGGGGCAGCTGGGTATATTGGGGGGCAGCCAGCTAAAGAAGCATTGTTAGCCTGCCTGGGGCGGCGAGCCCTTTACTGACTGGCCGGTCCATTCGGACGTGGTCAAGGATTTGGCTGGTTAGTCCGCCCCATTACTCAGCTTATTTATGAGACTTCCGGTGATTCCCAGCTGACATAGATGGTACTGACTTTAGCTGCTCTTGCAATGATATTCAGATTCAACTGAATGTTATATACATTGAAAAATTGAAGAGTGTAACAATCAGGAGGGGGTGCAGTGATGGGAAGTTGTATTTCTATTGGAAGTGTATTTTTAAAATTCTGCCTTATTTTGATATCACAATACATTATCAAAAAGACTTACTACTGATAATGTGCCAGAATTCTGGCCTAATTTGCATTAACAAAATATGTCAACACATTTACAGTAATATGTTTTAGACACATATTCTTCTTAATCAAAAGGGAGAGAAAATGGGCCATGGCAGCCACTAAAAGGGTAGGGTAGGTGGCTTGAATGTACCAAAAATGTGCCGACAGAATTAGACAGATTTAGTCTAATCCCTTACAATGTCTTTAAATTTATAGATTATTATGTCTAATAATAATTATTTACTTAATTTATATATTCTTACATCTGTAAAAGCACCATAGCCTTGCTATAGAGTCGGTGCACAGTAGGAAAGAGACAGCAGAGAGAAACAGTTCTCTAGCCATTTGTTTTAGTGCTACCCCTCATTCATTCTGGGTGGGGGTCTCTATGACATGTCCAAATTTCTTTTGTATCCTATACATTGGGTGAACTGTCAAAGCATGTAACAGTCCTTTTATGGATGTATAGCAGTTAGGCTAAGTTTTGTTTTAGAAATTTGTCTAAATAAAGATCAAAAATCCATTCAGCGAGCGGTCCTAATGCTTGCATTATCCCTGCATTGTAAAGAATATATACTGTATGTTTGTATAAATAATAGAGAATAATTATTCAGAAAATGGTTGGCTGTGCATACTATTGCTACATCTGTTGAGTTAATTTATGTAACAATTATAAGTGTCATAAATAATAGTTTAATATTTCTGGCATTATAATAGGTGTTAAATTGAGATTTATACAAATGTAATATTTGGACATTTTAAACTTTTGGAAGGTTAGCATTCTGGAAAAACATCTTATTAGATGATTTTAATTCTTATTAGAGAAAATCTAATTGCTAGAAAATGGATTCTATCATATCCAATTGTTCATAAAAGTTGGTGAATGAATTCTTCTAGAAGTGATATTCTTTGACATAAAAGGCATGTGTGCTGCATTATTAACAGGGATTTGAAATGGGAGAAACATTGGCATAGTGCCCATTACAAGTATGGTATCATCTGCAAAGGAAGCTCCAAATTGAGCCTCTTAAAACAATTTGAACAGAGCCTTACTATATGTTAAATGCCTAATTTGAGGCAATTGTCCCTTTATTTTATTTGTTTAGTGTATGTTCAAAATTCATGTTTTTGATAGACATTATTAAATACAAAGTCAGTGATGGATTTGAAAAGAAGATAAATCTCAATCGTTCAGCAGTGTTCTGGCAGCTGCGTCTCATCTACTTGTAATAAAGTTGTTGTGTGGTTGTAAAACGTCTCTAGAAAATCTAAGAGTACAGTATTTGAGTATTGTGAGTTTAAGTGGTATACATTGACATTTTGTCTGTTAATCTGCTATTTCTGCATATACGGATGTATATGGATGTACAAAGGTTAATATTTATCTTTATTGTCACCACTGGTGAGCTAAATATATATATATATATATATATATATATATATATATATAATGCATTTGTAGAACCTCAGTTACATGACACTTATCATGTAAGGCAGGGGTACGTGCAGCCCTAGGTTAACCCATAAACCCTGGCCCTGCGTACTTGATGATCTACCCTAAAAGACAGAACCTTAACTTTGTGATGGTCACTACTCTGAGTAAGACAAAAGATGTAGCAAAGTCAAAAACAATTGAGGGAGCAGGTCAGGACACAATGGGTATATTTTTACAAAAATAATCAAATTTACTGTACTGTAGATGTGTGGAACAGTTTTTTTTTCCAGAAATTCCCCTATATACTAAATGCTGCTTAGCTTGTCCCATGGCCTATTCACTGCCGAGCAAATGTGAATGTACTGTAAGGCTATGTTCACACGGCAGAATTTCCGTGGGATATTCCGCAGCAGCAGAGTCCTGTTGATTTCAATGGGATTTTGCTGCGCTGTTCATTTCTGTGGCAGAAACATTTAGTGTAGAAATTCAAATTCCGGTATCCGCAGAAAGAATAGACATGTCTATTCTTTCTGCAGACTCTGCATGGAATGCATTCCCGAGCGGTCCTAGTGCCTGCATGTTCTACTGGTGCTCCACATTAAGGGAGAGATTTTCATACGGACATTGCCGTGTAAATATAGCCTCAAAGTCAAAGACTTGTATTTCATATCACTTGGAGAGTATTACCACAATCATAGGCATCTTATTATAGCTGTAGCAAAAAATATGTACGTAGTACTTAGTGAAATAGAGATGAAGTCAATGTTACATACACCTTAGACACTTTTAATAATTCCTGACATTTAATTGACATTTAATGACCCAATCCCTTTCTTATGTCAATTAGGATCAGTAATAAATCTTCAGAATGTAAAATGTCAGTGTAATACAACAGACACTGATTTATGTCAGTTTTTATTTCTTTCATCACATTTTCAGGGTCTCAGAAGTTTATATACACATGGTTAGTGTTTAGGATCTGACTTTCAACCTTAGACCAGCAGTGATATACGTCGTCTCACTTTCCTAAACCACCAGTGAGGTTTAATACTATGAAATAATTTTTTCTGTTTTCATTTGTATAAACTTGACGTTCAGTCTAGATGCCTTTTATAGTCTGAAAAATACCATCTTACACAAAAATCTACTGTATACTGCGGAAACAAAGACAGATAAAAGAGTACTAATGTTTCTACTAAAGTGTTGGCTTAAAGAGGGTAGATCTTTAAAGGGGTGCAAAGTAATTTTTTTGTGACAAAGAAAACAGTTTTAAGGAGTTTAAGGTTATCCTGCCAGTCCTGACTACTTGTTTCCTTATACTTCCAGTGCCACATTACACCTCAGCTGCCTGTGTGGACGAGTCGTATCAGGGGTAACGAACTTGGTGCCGCCTACCGCAGCAAGTCCATCCCGCTTGGTGGCAGGCTCTGGTGAAAACCAGCTGCACCTTAGACTCCGCTCCCTGGTACGGCCCACGTCATCATCCTCACAGGTTACACCTCAGTCATAACAAAAATGTTTGATGTATTTACATTGATTCTATTTAAAGAGTACCTGTCATGATATTGTTAAATATTATAATCCTCCCAGTTCACTGCCCCCATCATGATAAACCAGCCTCTGCCTTTATTTTTATTATTTGTTAGTTTTCTACTTTGATATTGCTTTGTATTTTCTGCTCATTCTCAGTCAGATTCACAGACTGGGAAAGGGGCATTACCCAGCAGGTGTGACATCATCTGAAGCCATACAGGGGAGAACTTCCTCCCTCACCCTGCTACACACAGCACAGAGCAGTTCAGTGTGTGAGCTGAGTTATGATTGGCTAAGGCTGCACACCGCCTTAGCACTCCAGACTGCATTTCCTGGTTTTGGACTTCTGCCAGGCCAGCAGGAGTCCAAAGTCTGTGCAAGAGATGAGGATAAATGTGCTCTGTACAAGTAGGGAGACACCTAGTGGCAGCTTTTTTTATACACACATAAAACATAGGAAACTTCATTTTTTTTAAACAAAGTACATTAGAAAGATTTTTTTTTATTTACCATAAAGAGTGCAATAGCAAAAATTAGTTATTGATAGTGCCCATTTAAACATTAATAATAACATCATCTTTAACATCTTTAAATTAAAGGTGTGTGCCCTTTTTGTTAGTTTGTTTCTAAAGGATCCTAGCTAAGAAAATTCAAGATTGTAAAATTATTTCTGGCATTAACCCTTAAGGACCAAGCCCATTTTGGCCTTAAGGCCAGGTCAATTTTATTCTCTGACTAGAGTCATTCACTTTTCTTTTTCTTCTTCATCTTACTTGAGGCATTATGAAGAATTCTCCAGCCATGACTCATCTTCATAGCATCTGCCATATTTAGAAATTGCATATTTTCTCACATTGCCCCCATATTTACTAATGATAAACATTAAAGTTACCAGAAATATCTGTAGAACAACTCAACTTGATTTCTTGTGTAAACTAAAAGTGACAGCAAAAGTCGCAAAACTTACACTGAAAACTCATATTTTAATCTGTTGTACTTTTCAATATCAAATTACCTCAATTTGGCTTTTCTGTAGAAGAAATGTAGGAACTGACGGTCACTGATTTCTGGACAAATATAGTTCACTTTGATTAGAAGGAAGTAGGCATAGAAAGCAACTTCCATACGTTATGAAGTTAGTTACAGGTTCCATGATATCCCAAGAGAAGACCCACCAGGCCAACCAAGTCAGAGCCCCACCGTGTGTAGAAAGGTATGCCAACCCAACCCACTTGAGACGTGCAGTTCTGGCCTCTGCTACAGCCATTATACTCCTCTTAGTCTCCTCTAATGGTTGCAACTCTTCCTTCAGGTTCTCCAATCTTTCCAGATCAGGTTTTCTTCATAATAGAAAACAGTATGCAAGTCTTGAACTATACATTTAGTTGGGTCCAGTTGTTCAGAGCACTCAGTCTGCAGATTTTCGATGGGAGGTGACCTGACATTATGCATTGATTTGTTTATAACAAGTTGAAAATTATTCTTTAGTAAGTCATTCATCAGTGTGGCGGAAGAAAACTTTGTTCCATCTGTTGATATGGAGGCTAGTTTGTCAATTCCTTGGTTTTCCTTTTGAATGTGCTTTAAATACTGTCCCACTCTTGTGCTCATGGGCTTAAAGGGGTACTTCAGGGGTCAGAAATGTTCTTTTTTTAGTAGAAAACCTTAGTAAATATGTAGGTTTCTTATGACATTTTGTTGACACACCCCTTTAGGAGAGTACTATTTCATTTTGGTTGGTTTTGTGGGTATTTCAGGTGTAATATATTGAATGCTGGTGCATGCTGCTGCAGCCATGGCACGGATATGTCGCAAACAGCCTTCACAAAAAAACACCAACAAAACCTGGTGGAAAGAGCTTAGTAAATGAGGGCCAATATGTCTAAATAAACCCAGAAAATACTCACAACTTGGCCTATTTTCCGTTCATTCTCAATGTTTTTAATGCATATTTATGTTAAACACAGGTAGAAATACTATATGTCTGATTAAACTAATAAAAGAAAGTAACTTTGCTTATATGAGTAGTTCACATTCAATAAACCCAGGTTAAACTCAGGTAGAAATCCTGTATAATTTAAAAGATCCAGAAAATATACTTGACACAAACTAAAATGTGCATCACTATGAATGCTTTTAATGCATATTTATTTTAGAAATACTATATGTTTGATTAAAACCAGAAAATACATGTAACTTGGCCTAAAATGCATAGTCAAAGTTTACTATAAGCTCTTTAACCCCTTTAGGACATACTCATTTTTTTAGAAACACAGTGGCCCTCATTTACTAAGAGTGGAGTGTAGTTTTCTTTTTGGGTTTTAATACCCTACAATTTATTTTCCACGGTATTTACTAAGGTTTCCCTACATTTTCCACTTTCCCTACACTTTGCTTTTTTTTACACATGCTCTGATCTGTCTGGTTTTCCTCAGCTCAAATCCACCACATTTTATGTGGAAACCTTGTAAATATGTTGGGTTTTTGTGAAAATGTTGGGAACAAGCCCCTTTTTGGACACCACATCCCCTTTCCCCAATGACCACGCCCCTTTTTACGGTTTTCTAAGCAAAATGGAGAGTTAGTAGGGTTTTTTTCAATTCTGGTGCAAATTCTGGCGCAAAAATCTGGCGCAATGCGACAGAAACTGGCGCACAAACTGACAAAACATGTTGTAAATGGTAAATGAGGGCCAGTATGTGAATACTACATTGTAGATTTTACATGACTAATTGTGTTTCCTAATAACATTTGAATTGTATTTCTGCAAGTGATACCCTAAAGTACATATGGATGTGCCTTCTGCTTAAAGTGGTTATCCAGGAAAAAACTTATTTTTTATATAATAATTGGCTCCAGAAAGTTAAACAGATTTGTAAATTACTTCTATTTAAAAAATCTTAATCCTTTCAGTACTTATGAGCTGCTGAAGTTGAGTTGTTCTTTTCTGTCTAAGTGCTCTCTGATGACATGTGTCTCGGGAACCACCCAGTTTAGAACGAAATCCCCATAGCAAACCTCTTCTACTCTGTGCAGTTCCTGAGACAAGCAGAGATGTCAGCAGAGAGCACTGTTGCCAGACAGAAAACAACAACTCAACTTCAGCAGCTGATAATTATTGAAAGGATTAAGATTTTTTTATAGAAGTAATTTACAAATCTGTTTAATTTTCTGGAGTTTTTTTCCTGGAATACCCCTTTAAGCTGTTAATCAACTTCAGACTCTCATCTTGCATGTTGGTACCAACGATTACAAATATGCGCAATGGAAGAATTCAATCCAAAAATTCCTAAACATAGCGTAAAATTGCTGGGTCACACCTACCAAGTGTTGTTTATACTACTGGTGTCTTTTTATGTGGCAGAGAGGTTGTGAGGTTCCTTAGACACTGGGACCTATGTGCTGCTTACTACCTCTGCACCCCGTAATGCTGTTCTCTTGATATTTTTTCTTCACGTTTTACGAGCTAATATGGAAATAAATTTAATTTGCTTTTCTGTGACCATTTGATTATCAAAATATGCTTCATTACTGGGTCACAGCATTTTATGTGCTCATGACTATGTATTTCTATATTATAGAGCAAAAGTCACAGAAGGTGTTAACTTATTCGGCATGAGGGGCAGCTCACGTTTATGGGATGTAAAGGAGAACATGGATTTTCCAGGCAAATTATCACCCGTTGTCATCGAGTGCCAGAGGAAATATTCAATTTCTGAAACAAGGTAAAACATTTCTAAAATTATGAACATATTACTGGAAGTGATGCCAATTGTAATGCTATTTCATTCAAATATTGTAAAGCAAATAAATGTAGTAAACTGCACTAGACAATTAAAACTGGAACCTACCTGTGCAGAGGGAAAGTTGCCCAGTTGCACATAGCAAACAATCAGATTGTTTCTTTTATTTTTGCTTTATTTTACCTTGCTGCACAGAGACACAAGCCAGATCGCTCACACTGGGAGGTGTTATTACACCTGAGGAAGGCACAAGTGTGTGCCAAAACTCGTTGTCCTGATTACTCTTACTTGTTCGAATGAACCATTAATGGTTCAAGTCTCTCTGGTAACTGAATTGAAGGAAACCTACAACAGCGCCTCCTAAAAATAGACCATTTTTTTCACTTGAGATTCTGTTTGTCTGTTGATCCACAACCTTGAAGGAAGTGTTTTGGGTTGGCAGTACAGCAGCTGGTTGTATATACATTACTACAAACATCCTAGGTGAATGCACGCCTGTGGTGAGGTAATAGGGTCCTAAAATACTACACAAGGGAGAACCCTTGTCTTTTTTTTTTGTTTTCTTCCTATCTCATTCTTTAATTTTCAAGAGACCTTTTTAACAATTAAATGAGCAATCTGATTGGTTGCCATGGACAACAGGTTAATTTTTCCTCTATGTTTTGATAAATCTCCCCCATTAACTTCCTCTATGCCAATTTTTGGGAAAACAAAAAACTCCATTCACCTTATTGAATAAAATGTACTCCTGTTATAAATAGTTTACTTTTCGATTCTAAATATAATCAAGAATATTTCTGGGAAACAACTTAAATGGTCTATACTAAATAAAGGCAGGAGTGGCATAAACTAAGCTGCTTCGTCGATGTCTGTGCTGTTGTGTCATTCACTTTGATACAGCACAGCTGCAGTAGCATTTGCTGCCAGCCTATAGATAAATAGCAGCCTGACAACGTAACACCACAAAGAGCAATATTGAACATGAGTAAATACTCACAACACGTGTGATAAATGGCAGCCTTGCTTGCAAGGACAGTAATTTAGATGAGTTAATAAATTTAGGCTGAGGTCGTGCTTCAAATATTAACCCCTTAACAATCACGGCCGTAAATGTATGTCCTGGTTTGGCGGGACTTCCCGCACCAGGACGTAGATTTACGTCCTGTGTATGACCGCAAGCATCGGAACACTAGCAGCAGCCGGGGACTCGCCCGTAATGGCCGACATCCGCAATCGCGCGGATGTCTGCCATCAACCCCTCAGATGCCGTGATCACTACAGATCACGGCATCTGCCGCATTGCAGTACTTTGAATGGATGAACGGATCGCCCGCAGAGCTGCCGCGGCGATCCGATCATCCAGCATGGCGGCCGGAGGTCCCCTCACCTGGCTCCGGCCGTCTCCTGGGGTCTTCTGCTCTGGTCTGAGATCGAGCAGACCAGAGCAGAAGATCACCGATAATACTGAACAGTGCTGTGTCCTATACATAGCACTGAACAGTATTAGCAATCAAAGGATTGCTATAGATAGTCCCCTATGGGGACATAAAAAGTGTAAAAAAATAAAAAGTAAAAAAAAAGTTAAAAATCCCCTCCCCCAATAAAAATGAAAATTGTCAGTTTTTCCCATTTTACCCCCAAAAAGCGAAAAAAACATTTTAATAAACATATGTGGTATTGCCGCATGCATAAATGTCCGAACTATCAAAATATAATGTTAATGATCCCGTACGGTGAATGGCATAAACGTAAATTTTTTTTAAAAAGTCAAAAAATTCATCTTTTTGTCAAATTTTATTAAAAAAAAAATAATAAAAAATGATCTAAACATTTTATATATGGAAATGTGGTATCTAAAAGAAGTACAGATGATGGTGCAAAAAATTAGCCCTCATACTGCCCTATATACAGAAAAATGAAAACGTTATAGGTGGTCAAAATAGGGAAATTTTAGATTACTGATTTTGTACAAAAAGTTTTAGATTTTTTTTAAGCGGTACAAAAATATAAAAGTATCTAGCCATGGGTATCATTTTAATCGTATTGACCCACAAAATAAAGAACACATATCATTTTTACTGTAAATTGTACAGTGTGAAAACATAACCCTCCAAAATGTGCAAATTTTTGGTTTTCATTTAAATTTCGTCCCTAAAAAAAATAATTTGGGGGTTCGCCGTACATTTTATGGTAAAATGAGAGTTTTCATTACAAACTACAATTTGTCAAGCAAAAAACAACCCTTATATGGGTCTGTAGATGGAAATATAAAAGAGTAATGGATTTTAGAAGGCGAGGAGAAAAACGAAAACGCTAAAATAAAATTGGCCTGGTCCTTAAAGGAGTAGTCCAGTGGTGATTCAGTGGTGAGCAACTTATCCCCTATCCTAAGGATAGGGGATAAGTTGCAGATCGCGGGGGGTCCGACCCCTGGGGCCCCCCGCGATCTCCTGTACGGAGCCCCGACAGCCCGCTGGAAGGGGGCGTGTCGACCTCCGCACGAGGCGGCGGCCGACACGCCCCCTCAATACAAGTCTATGGCAGAGCCGAAGCGCTGCCTTCGGCAATCTCCGGCTCTGCCATAGAGATGTATTGAGGGGGCGTGTCGGCCGCCGCCTCGTGCGGGGGTCGACACCCGCTATCTCGGCGGAGAGCCGGGGCCCCGTACAGAGAGATCGCAGGGGGCCCCAGCGGTCGGACCCCCCGCGATCTCAAACTTATCCCCTATCCTTAGGATAGGGGATAAGTTTTTCACCACTGGACTACCCCTTTAAGGGGAAAATGGGCTTGGTCCTTAAGGGGTTAATATTACAAATTTATTTAAAACATACCATAGATGATAAATGCAGAAAAATTCCTCTCACAGGGCCCTTGTGGGGGGGGGGGGGGGGATTACAAACATATATCTAGATACATGGTAAATACATGTATAATGATTGTAAAAGAAAAATGTCTTTAAAAATATGTAACTGCAGTGTGACCGTTAATCCGGCAATTGTTGTATCTGATAGTCCGGTATAAAGCAACAAAGTCCAGAAAAATTTATAGAAAAAAATGTATGAATGTCCAGGATGTTTTCCCATGTAAATCAGCAAGGTATTGTATAATAAAAATATATTACCAGATGTAGAATTTATGTATCTGCCCCGCTTTGTTACGCTGCCCTGTGGGCACTTGCAGGCGCCGGCACGGCTAGCTCGGACAGCACAGAGCCTGATGTATACCGTACAATCCTGCGGAGGTCCGGAGGTGTCAGCGCTGATGGCATTAGCTGATCTCCCTCGTGTGGATGGCGTCTGACGTCAGCAGTCAGGAGGTGCTTCAGGTGCTACACAGGGTCAGCAGCGAGGAATTGAAAAGCAGAAGAATTCCAAAGATTTTTGGTAAAACCAGCGGCAGCTGGCTTTTGGTTGAATATCAAAAGGATGGTCATTTCAAAGTCCAGTATAGCGGTCACACTGTATATAAAAGCAAGGCTAAACGCTTTTCGGGGTGCTATAGCAAAAGTATTCAACCTCTTTCTCAGTAGCTAGAACCACATAAAGAGCCCCCATAAAAATAATAGCACCCCCCCCCCCTCCCAAAAGCACACTTTCATGCCTAGTGGTGCCAAAAAAAATCACATTGCCACATTGTGCTTCCCCAAATAAATAAATAAAAAATCATACAATCACTTGTCCTCGCATGGCTACGACTATCTAGCAATGCATTTTAAGCCTACAGTAAGTTCTAACAGCCAGGCTGGGCTCCTGCTGGACATTAGCAGCAATTTTATGTAATTGTGCCAATGCATCATAGAGAAGGCTCTTAACAGCAGAGCTTTCTTACACCTGCCAGTGCCTATTATGGATATTTTACTAAATGTACCCACATCTTTAGGATATGGCTACAATTGAAGCTGGAATTGATCAGTCTTGGGAAAACAGTTCTACAAATTGTTTGTTATTTTAAAAACCAATTCATGAAAACCAGCTGATTCCCACCTCTGTCTACCATTAGCCATGTACAACAAGACAGCTGGAATAAACACCTAGAATTACAAACAATTTTAACTACTTTATTTGTAAATCGACAAAGAAGAGAGAATGAAGCACTCACCATCCTTTAATATCTTCATGCTTTATAGCGGAAAACCCATAACAGAAGCATGAGACACTGTGGGACATGTAGGGAGGGAAGACAGGTTAGGGGGGTGTAGAGATGACAGGACTGTTTCACGTCGAGTGACGCTTCTTCAGGCTGAGGAGATAGATGAACTTTTGCTCTCACATTAAGCACCCCATACCACACTAACGGGAGTTGATCCACTCCGGGCTACACGCTGTGAATTAGCACCGGCATTGTTCTCTGTCACTACTTTATTTGTACACACAGTATGTTAGTTTTAATAGATTACTACATGATCTTTATGCAGGTGTGAATGAATGAGTGAGCGATTGCAATTGCAAAATTTCTGTTATAGTGATTCATATGAAGGTGTTCACACACAGCAATAAACATTACAGAAACCCATTTCTTATAAGCAACAAAGATTATTATGGGGATGATTTACAGAAAAAAAAGAAAAAAAGAAACTGGCTCAACGGCCCCAATCCTCCGCAGCTGCTGTTCTACTGGCCCGCCTCCAACAGGGATTGGCTGTGCAAGCATTGCTGGCAGAAATAAAACATCAAATGGAGTGGAAGCAAACAGTAGAGATTGGGAATCATCAGAGTCAGAGATTAGGGCAGGTAAATATTGTTCCACCACACTATTGTAAAACATTTTCTATCCCAGGAAAACTGCTTTAAATTTACAGTCAATTCAAGGATATTATAAATAGATACTATACAGAGGCAATCCCCACTCTCAGATCTTCGTCTCCAGTCGTAACTCACAAATAGAGAAACAGAACATGGCCTCACACCCACAACTTGTATAATGATCTAATTGCTTCTCATAATTTCAAAAACTAACAGGTTGTTAGTGTACTTTTTGATCAAAATGTGCAAGCCCACTCACCATGTCATGGCCACCTGATAAGATGGGTCCCTTAACTAACACTGGGGTAGTGGGGGAAATGACCCAATGGCCAGGCAGCCCCACTGCTTCCTGACCAAGCCCCCAAACTCTGCGCCACCCCACCCCACAGACAACAGCTGTAAGTCTCCACTATAGCCTGAGACACCCAGTCAAAAGAAAAAAGGATCATTAAATTGTGTTTTCTCTTAGACAACCTGAAAACAGATTTAGAACAATATGGCATCCTGATTTAGTCCTTTATTTATTTAATGTATTTGCAGGGCAGATACATTCTGTTCACACTCCAGTTCAGGGTTGTTGCTTGAGGGGTGCAGGAGGTACGGACCTGAAGTATAGTGACTTCATTCTGCTATGGGTTCATTCCAGCCACTGCATTTGCCTCCTTTACAAAGCAGTAGAATGGTTGAGCTGCGGTATTGTCAGTTCCCTGCTTCACCATTTACTGTGATAGGATATAGGCACTTTGGTTTTGCAGTCTACGAGCTTCTGTGATGCGATCCCCTGGGAGACCAGGGCAATAATATGACATCATATTTTTATTTGAGGTGGCATTGTTTTTGTATGAGGTGACACAGGGGAGCATTATTAATCTATAAGGTGGGTACAGGGGTCATTATTACAGAGGGTACATTATTATTGTATAAGATGGCACAAGAGGGCATTTTTTATTAGGGGGCATTGTTATTGTATTTAGGCACATGGGACTTTATTATTGTATGGGGGACATTATTATTATTTTATGTAGAGGAACAGGGGCACATCATTATTGTATGTGGGGACACAGGGGGCATTATTATTATATCAGGGGCATTTCGGAAGGCAGGACAGTTGAGCTTTAGCTATGAAAGGGCACAGGGGGCATGATGAATGTATAAGGGAGGCACAGGGGCTCATTATTATTATATGAAGGGGCAAAGGTAGCATTATTTTTATTTAAGAGAGCATAGGGGGCTTTTTTTGTATGAGACAGCACAGGGGAGCATTATTATTAATGTGTGAGGGGGCACATTGGTCATTATTATATGATAGGGTACAGGGGGCACATTGTATATTGTATAAGGGAGCACAAGAGGGCATCACTATACTGGGGGCATTATTATTGTAACACATGGGACATTATTATTGTAGGAGGGGGCACAAGGAGCATTATTTTTGTAAGTGTAACACAGGGGCATTATTTTTAGGGAGCAGATAAAAAGTTATTAAACCAGACATATTTAGAAAGCCTGCAAGCCCTCTATAACCAGTGCTCCTTTGGTTACAGAAAATGAGGTAGAAAATGAGGAATTTTGCAATCTTTAAATTAATATATTGCTCCCATGGGATGGAATCAACAAAATGTATTGGGATTGCAGATAGTATTGCCAAAGCGAGATACCAGAATCAGTAAATAGAAGCAAAGTTGCTTCTGTGGTCAAGTCTAGAAAATGAAATATACAACATGCATACAAATACAACATACAATACAATGAGATAGATACTGGTCAGGAAAGGAAACACATTCAGAAATTAATAGGAACCCTATTCTTCAGGAAAGACGGGATAGTCATGAGGAGGTTCATGTAATGAGAATTTCAGTGTACGGTGCTGCAGAATGTGTGTGCGCTATATAAATAAATCATTATTATAATGAGAGCACAGCCAAAGACTGCGCAATGACCAGCTAACATAAGCCTAAACATTTAAGTTGTAGCAGAGCTTGCTCACACCATTAGAAAGCATTGATAAAAACAAGAAGACAAGAAGATTGTTAGACGAAAAGTATGTGCAGTGTCCCATTAAAATGACATTGTTACTTGAATCACCAGACAGACCCCTTTAAAGGGGAACTCTGGCCCCAAAGGATAGGTGATAAGATGTCTGATCGCGAGGACCCACCGTTGGGGACCGCCACAATCTTTCAAGCAGCACCCACCTGTGTGAGCTGCACACCAGCGCTGGGGGCTCCGAGTCTGAAGCCTCACGACTACGGGGCCCGAGTATCGTGACATCACGCCCCGCCCCCTCAATGCAAGTTTCATACAGGTGGGTGCTGCAGGAGAGACTGTGAGGGTCGTCAGCGGCAGGCCCCCGCAATCAGACATCTTATCCCCTATCCTTTTGAAAGGGGATAAGATGTCTTAGGGCCAGAGTACCCCTTTAAGAAAGAGCATCTGTTAGAGCAGTACTGGTCAAATCATCACATTATGGAGGTTGAAATGTAATCCATGACTCCACCAAAGGGCTGCACATTACTTTTGATGTGTCATGCCCTCTGCTTGCTGCAGATGTCATCATACATGGCAGTCATTCTCAAATAGAGTACAGTTATATTTAAAAGTTTTCATTTCCTTGCAGAAATTGTGATTTTTTTTCCATTCATTTGGAAAATATGACTGTTCATGCAAACAATCTATTTTTATTCAATACTAGTGATTAGAGATGAGAGAATCAGAGCTGAGGAATCCAAATTCGTTAAGAATTTCATGACGAATGCGAATATCACCGCGATTCAATTGCGCAAATCGCTTCATTAAACTCCATTTAGTGCGGTCCAGGCTCCAGGGCATTTAAATGGCAGATCCACATGTGACGACATGGGGCAAGGAACTATGGGAAGACGGGAAGGCAAAGCGAGAAGGCAGGATGACCCTGAATCACATGCAGGATACAGCCTATCAGAAGCCAGTCACCCCTGTGATGTCACAGCCCTATATAAGCCATATTGTGACCAGTCACTTCATTCACTACACTGCAGAGAGATAGGACGTACAGCCTGTGAGTGTGTTACACAGAAAAGCTTTTTCCAGCAGTGTTCTGGTGGACAGAGAGCAGTGCTTTTTTCCACTGAAAAGGATTTTTACTGCAGCCATTAACCTCCCAATCACTTTTTACAGCAGTGTATTACAGAGAGGGGCAGAGAGCTATGTGTTGCCTCATACATTTCAACAAGCTGCCTCAACTTCATAAACTTTAGCAGAGGAGGCAGGAATAATTTTTCAGTGCAATTCTGTGTCTTTGTTCCACAACAAATCATCTGCTGCCAAGCAGTCCATTCCTAATATTCTTTGATAGAGTGCAATTTTGTGTTTAGTACACAGCTTCTGTGTGCTCCAGCATTGTTGTGTACTGCTGGTGTTGTGCAAAAATATGTTTTTTAAGCATACTGTAGCGCATTTTTCTGCCCTTATAAGTGCATACCACATACGTACATCTAAGTTGTGCACTATTTTGTAGCAGTTAATCTGTCAAGGGCCTAGATACTGTGAAAGGACAGCCAAAAGTAATCACCAGCTGATGTTTTATTCCAATACGTTTTTTAAAGCATACTATAGTTCATTTTTCTGCCCTCATAGGGGCATGCCACATACCTACATCTAAGTAGTGTACTATTTTGCACCTGTTAATCTGTCAAGGGCCTAAATACTGTGGAAGGCCAGGCAAAAGTACTCATCGGCTGGTGTTGTACTCAGATACTTTTTTAGGTGTACAGTAGCGCATTTTTCTGCCCTCATGAGTGCATACCACATACCTACATATAAGTAGTGTACTATTTTGTACTTGTTAATCTGTCAAGGGTCTAGATAATGTGAAAGGACAGCCAAAAGTACACACCTGCTGCTGTTCTAGACAAATGCTATTTTAAGCTTAGTGAAGCATATTGTACTCCCCTCATATGCACACTAAGTATGTCAGGCAGAGTAGTGCCAGGGTGTGCACAGAGTGGCAGAGGCCTAAATTCATCAGGCAGAGGTCGCAGCAGACTAGGGGCGTGTGGAAGCAGTAGTCACAGCGAGAGGCCTGAGCTCCTGGAATCAGCTAGCGGTCGTGTCTCGACCAGTAACTCATCTGCCATAATCGATGGTTTAACACGGTCACCCACTTCATCACAGATGACATCTGATACCCCTAGTCAACAGTTGGTGGGTTCCTCAGTTGGCATGGCTCAGGAGCAGTCCCTGTCCTCCCATTGCCTCTGTCCTATGCTGTTCCCTCCCCTACAGAAGTATCTTATGCTGTGTGTTCAGCTCCACTATTCAGTGAGGACGATCTAATAGAGGAGAGCCAGCAGCTACTGCCCAGCCAAGAAGTGGAGGAGACATCCACCGCTTCCTCCGCTAGACGGGCAAGTAGTGATGAGGAGAGTGACGTGGGAGGTTGTGTTGCCAGCGTTCAGGGTCCTGAGGTGGACATTAGTGACGTACAGAGACTTGTTGATGATGAAGCCGATCGCAACTGGGAGCTGGATGCAGAAGGGGCTTCATCATCATCAGTAGAAGAGGGTTGCAGGTTGCCCGTGAGGCAGCAGCTGAGTCAGGTGGTAGCATGGTTGGCAGTCAGAATGGCGGCAGAAGTGGAAATTCTGCCGCCAAACGTGCCAGGAGAAGACCACTTGCTTCGCAGCCACCTACCTTCCCGGGAGGTAGTGGAACAGGAGTTCCTGGAGACGGCGGCAGTAGCAGTCAATTAGTACGGACTGTTGGTGGGAAAATCAGCTACCCAGCAGTATGGCAGTTTTTCATCATGCATTCGGAGGAGGTTAAGATATCCAAATACAAGATATGTCGGAAGAAGGTGAAGTGTGGCCAGGGTCCCAATGTTGGCACCATGCGTCAACATATGCTTTGACACCATAAAGTGGCCTGGGAGAACCGTGGCTCCGATGTAGTGGTCCAGCCTGCTGCATCACCCAGTATCACTCCGCTCCCTCTTTCAGCCAGCCAAGGCTCCACCACGATAGCCGAAGGGAGCTGTGTGTCATACCCTCCTTCTGTCGCTCCAGATGCTCCTGTTCCTCCTACTTTTAGTCAGTCATTCCACCAACAATTCATCGGCGAAGCCATGTCCAAGAGATAACAGTATGCACCCACTCATCCAACGGCGCAGAAGCTGAATGTTCTCCTGTCTAAGTTGCTGGTGCTGCAGTCCCTCCCTTTTCACATGGGGGACCCTGCACCTTTCAGAGAAATGAAGGCTTTTGCTGAGCGAGGTGGAGACTGTGAAAGTCCCAAGCCGTCATTTCTTTGCAAAGAAGGCAGTACCAGCCCTGCACAATTTTGTGGAAGAGAAGGTGGGCCAGTCCTTGAGCCTGTCGGTGTGTACCAAAGTGCACGGCAGCACCGACGTCTGGAGCTACAAATATTGTCAGGAACAATACATGTCCTTTACGGTTCATTGGGTGAATATGCTTCCTGCACAGCCACAACACCAACTTGGACAGGTCACGTCGCTTCCTCCTCCACGCTCTCAGGCCGTTGGGCCTGTGACAATGTGCGACTCCGCCTCCTCTTCCTTCACCATGTCGTCAGCCTCCACTGCCCATTCAGCATATCATGTGTGCAGGGCACGGCGGTGTCACGCGGTTCTTTTCATGTTTTGCCTTGGCGAACGGAGTCACACAGTGGTGGGACTGCTAAAAGTAATTTGTAAAAAAAATCGGAGCATGGCTTACTCTACGAAAACGGGAAATGGGAACCATGGTGACTGACAACGGGAAGGACATCTTTTCTCCGCAGCGACTGGGAGGGCTAAGCCATGCATCCTGCATGGCACACGTGTTCAATCTGGTTCTCAAGTGGTTCCTGAAGTGTTCCCCCCATTTGCAAGACATCCTAACAATGGGAAGGAAACTTTGCATGCACTTCAGCCACTCGTACACCGCAAAGCACACCCTCCTTGAGCTGCAGTGTCAGAACGGTATCCCCCCAACATAGTCTGATTTGTGACATTGCCACACGTTGGAATTCCACCCTCCATATGTTGGACCAACTATACGAACAGAGAAAAGCCATCACAGATTTCTTGATGATCCAAGCGAATGGGGGTACTCCCCTGTGTAACTTCAATGTGAACCAGTGGCAGCTCATACATGACACCTGCCATTTGCTCAGGCCCTTTGAGGAAGCCACATTATTAGTAAATCGCCAGAATTATGGGAAGAAGGACATCATTCCACTGCTTCATTTCTTACAACACGTGTTTGAAACGATGGCTGGTCAGGGCACTGGAGTCGTGGTGCCTACATCTCATGGCCACATGAGTCCTGTGGGAGCTGAACTGGAGGAGGGGGAGGGGCACAGTGGAGCACAGTCATCTGACAGGAGAGGAGGAGCATGAGCAGCTAGAGGAGCTAGAGGGTTATGAGATAGGCGAAACAGAGGACCCAGACACGCCGTGGCAGTATGCAGTGGAGATGCATACTCGATTGCGTAGTGACAGCTGAATTGCCACCATTTGGCAGCGGGATGACTTCTGTCTCTCCACCTTATTGGACCCTCACTACTGCCACAAAATAGGGTCCTTTTTTTATACCCTCTGGAAGGGAGGACAAACTGGCCTACTACAGAGGCATCGTATGTAGTAAGTTGGCCGATGCCTATCGGTGCCATCATCCATCCTCTCGCAGGTCTGCGCTCACCTTCCTCTGCCATGAATGCTGGGGAGGGGTGGGGTGGCAGGAGCAGTACCAGCTCCATCAGCAGCAGCCTGAGTCTACAGTTGCTGATGAGTACCTTTCTTCAACCGCATAGTGAAGCAACTATAGTGAAGCAGCAGGTAGACCTAGAGCATGACCTGAACAAGCAGGTGGTGGCATTCCTTGGCATGCCCATGCCAACACACCTTGAAGATCCGCTGGACTTCTGGGCAGCCAAACTTGATTTGTGGCCGCAACTAGCAGAGTTTCCCCTGGAAAAGCTGACCTGCCCGGCCAGTAGGGTGCAATCAGAGCGGTTGTTTAGTTTGGCGGGGTCCATACTCACCCGAAGGAGAACTCATCTGTCCACCAAAAATGTGGAGAGACTGACCTTTGTGGAGATGAATCAGGCATGGATCAGCTAGGATTTCCAAGCACCAATGCCTCATGCATCAGAGTAGATTGACCATGGTGCCACACCAACACTTCACAAATATAGATAGTGCCAAACAGATTTAAGGCGCTGCTCCACAGTTACAAACATTTCTCCGCATCAGACCTTTTTTCACCAACGTTCATCACTCCGTGCAGGTATTGCCACCCGTCGCACCACTCTGTCACCGGGTCACTTTCAGGTCTCCTGATGCTGCTGCTGCCACCTCCGGGCTGTGCCATTCAGCCACTATATGTTCTCTTTATGCTTTACCACCTCCAGGCTGTGCCATTCAGCCACTATATGGTCTCATCATGCTTCATCCAACTCCAGGCTGTGCCATTCAGACACTATATGGTCTCCTCATGCTTCAGCCAACTCCAGGCTGTGCCATTCAGACACTATATGTTCTAATAATGCTGCCACCAACTCAAGGCTGTGCCATTCAGCCACTATATGGTCTCCTCATGCTTCAGCCATCTCCAGGATTTGCCATTTAACCACTTTATGGTCTCCTCATGCTTCAGCCACCTCCAGGCTGTGCCAATCAGACACTATATGGTCTCCTCATGCTGCCACAAACTCCAGGCTGTGCCAATCAGCCGCTATATGTTCTACTCATGCTGCCGCCAACTCCAGGCTGTTCCATTCAGCCACTATATGGTCTCCTCATGCTTTACCACATCCAGGCTGTGCCATTCAGCCACTATATGCTCTCCTCATGCTTCAGCCACTTTCAGAATGTGCCATTCAGACGCTATATGGTATCCTCATGCTTTAGCCAACTCCAGGCTGTGCCATTCAGACACTATATGGTCTACTCATGCTTCACCACCACCTGGCTGTGCCATTCAGACACTATATGGTCTCCTCATGCTTCAGCCAACTCCAGGCTGTGCCATTCAACCACTATATGGTCTCCTCATGCTTCAGCCACCTCCAGGCTGTGCCATTCAGACGCTATATGGTCTCCTCATGCTTCAGCCACCTCCAGGCTGTGCCATTCAGCCAGTTTATGGTCTCCTCATGCTTCATCCACCTCCAGGCTGTGCCATTCAGACACTATATGGTATCCTCATACTGATGCCACCTCCAGGCTCTGTCATTGTGCCACCATGTGACATGTGACTCCTTGTTAGATTTGGTCCTTTGTAATCACACGCCGGGGCAAGGGACATTGAGTGTAATCTGAATTTCAATTTCAAATTCTAAATCTTCCATTTCAATGATAAAATTCATCTTTTAATCTTAGGGATTGTGAAGCCCTATTGTCTACTCATGCTGCCACCAACTCCAGGCTGTGCCATTCAGCAACTATATGGTTTACTGATGCTACTGGGCCTGGGACATTACCTAAAACTGTTTTATGGTAGCACTAGCTACCATAAATCTTCAATTTCAATGTTAAAATTCATCTGTTAATCTTAGAGATTGTGAAGTCATATTGTCTACTCATGCTGCCGCCACCTCCAGGCTCTGTCATTTTGCTGCCATGTGACATGTGACTCCTTGTTAGATTTGGTCCTTTGTAATCACACGCCGGGGCAAGGGACATTGAGTGTAATCTGAATTTCAATTTCAAATTCTAAATCTTCCATTTCAATGATAAAATTCATCTTTTAATCTTAGGGATTGTGAAGCCCTATTGTCTACTCATGCTGCCACCAGCTCCAGGCTGTGCCATTCAGCAACTATATGGTTTACTGATGCTGCTGGGCCTGGGACATTACCTAAAACTGTTTTATGGTAGCACTAGCTACCATAAATCTTCAATTTCAATGTTAAAATTCATCTGTTAATCTTAGAGATTGTGAAGTCATATTGTCTACTCATGCTGCCGCCACCTCCAGGCTCTGTCATTTTGCTGCCATGTGACTTGTGACTCCTTGTTAGATTTGGTCCTTTGTAACCACACGTCAGGGCCCAGGACATTAAAACATGGAATTGTAATCTTAAATTTAAATTTTTAAATTCATCTTTTAATCTTAGGGATTGTGAAGCCCTATTGTCTATTCATGCTTCTGCCAGCTCCAGGCTGTGCCATTCAGCTGCTATATGGATTACTGATGATGCTGGGCCTGGGACATTACCTAAAATATTTTATGGTAGCACTAGCTACCATAAATCTTCAATTTCAATGTTAAAATTCATCTTTTAATCTTAGGGATTGTGAAGCCCTTTTGTCTACTAATGCTGGCGCCAGCTCCAGGCTGTGTCATTGTGCCACCATATAGTATTCTTATGCTGTTGGCACCTTACATTAAACTTTTAAAATTTTCATATATCTAAAATCTTTAATTTAAAATTTCAAAAATATCTTTAATATTCTCTAATGTGAGGCCTTATGGTCTTGTCAGGCTGTTTCCACCTCCAGACAGGGTTGTTCTGCCAGTATATGGTCTCCTCGTGCTGCTGCCAATACCAGGCTGTGTCTTTCTGACAGATTATGGTCTCCTCATGCTGCTGCCACCTCTAGGCTCTGTCATTGTGCTACCATGTGACTCCTTGTTATATTGGGTTTTGTGGTCATACAGTCTTAGTTCAAAGTAAACACTCGGACATTAAATTTGGGAATCTAATATAAATCTTAAATTAAAAAAAAATCTATGTAATCTTTTCAAGACTGAGGCCCTATGGTCGTCTATGTCATGTTATCTGTGGAATTATCACAAAAATCCAATGGAACAGCTTAGAGCAATAACAATGAACCATAACTGATTAAATGAAACATTCGCACTTTCATAGTCAGGGGGGTGCTGAGAGGCAGGGGCTGGAACAGGTGCTCGATGCTCACCAGAATGGGTACTCAAAAATTTTTCTAAATTCAAATTAAATTAAATTGAAATTACATTAAAAATTTCTTTATCCTTTCCAATTTTGACACCATATGGTCTCCCTGCTGCCACATCGACACTCTGCAGCTGTGATTCTAATAGCAAGGCCTATAATCTGCATGTCATACTGGATAACAGTATTTTTTTCACTAACACAGCACACTCCCTATGTGTCTTAGGACAAGGAAAAGTGTTCTACCTCCCTATTGAGACTCTCTGTAGGCCAGAAATAGCTGTTTTTAATGGGGATTCACCGCAAATAAAATCTTCCGAAACAAATTTTTCAAACGTTCACTCATCTCTACTATTAACTCCTTAAGGACGCCCTACAGGTACGCCCTGCGCTCGGTCCCGGTGTTTAAAATGGGGTCACGCCGTGACCCCGCATCTCACCGGGTCAGTCCCGGTTGCTAATCATAGCCGTGACTCTGGGCTAACAGTGCGCGGCATTGATCGTTATGCCGCGTGTTGTTAACCCTTCAGACGCGGCGATCAAAGATGACCGCCGCGTCTGAAAGCGAAAGTAAACGCTTCCCGGCAGTTCGGGCTGATCAGAACATCGCAATAAAATTGCGATGTTCCAATCAGCTGGGACGCAGGAGGTCTCCTTACCTGTCTCTGCGGTGTCCGATCGTCGATTGATTGCTCCAAGCCTGAGCTACAGGCTTGAGCAATCGAGCCCCTATCTGACTGATCCGTGCAAAGCTATGGCTTTGCAGGGATCAGCATAGGAGATCAGTGTGTGCAGTGCTGTAGCTCCCTATGGGAGCTATAGCACTGCAAAAAAAAAGTGAAAAGAAAAAGTTAACAAAGGTTATTTAACCTTCCCTAATAAAAGTTTGAAACACCCCCCTTTTCCCATAAAAAAACTGTGTAAATAAAAATAAACATATGTGGTATCGCCGTGTGTGAGAATGTCCGAACTATAAAAATATATTGTTAAAGGAGTACTCCGGTTCACACTTTTTTCATGTTATCCAGTCCGGGCTGCAAAATAAAAGAAAACGCACTTTCTCTTACCTGCCAACGACCTCCGGTACAGGTGTTCGGTCCCCGGGCTGTATTCTTCTTACTTCCTGTTAGCCCGGCACGTCACACGGAGCTTCAGCCTATCACCGGCCGCAGCGATGTCCCGCCTCGGCCAGTGATAGGCTGAAGCTCCATGTGATGTGTCGGGCTAACCGGAAGTAAGAAGAATACAGCCCGGGGACCGAACACCTGTACCGGAGCTCCGAGGGCTCGTGGGCAGGTAAGAGAGAGTGCGTTTTCTTTCATTTTGCAGCCCGGACTGGCCAACATGAAAAAAGTGTGCACCGGAGTACTCCTTTAATTAAATCACACTGTCAATGGCGTGCGCGCAAAAAAAATTCTAAAGTCCAAAATAGTGTATTTTTGGTCACTTTTTATATCATGAAAAAATGAATAAAAAGCGATCAAAAAGTCAGATGAATACCAAAATGGTACCGATAAAAACTTCATAACACGGCGCAAAAAAATGAGTCCTCATACAGGCCCGTTCACGGAAAAATTAAAAAGTTATAGGGGTTAGAAGATGAGAATTTTTAACGTATACATTTTTCTGCATGTAGTTATGATTTTTTTCAGAAGTACGACAATATCCAACCTATATTAGTAGGGTATCATTTTAACCGTATGGACCTACAGAATAAAGATAAGGTGTTATTTTTACCGAAAAATGCACTGCGTAGAAACGAAAGCCCCAAAAATTACAAAATGACATTTTTTCTTCAATTTTGTTGCACAATGAATTTTTTTCCGTTTCGCCGTGGATTTTTGGAATCTCATATGGAATTTTATGTGCAAAATTGAAAGCGTTATGATTTTTAGAAGGTGATGAGGAAAAAATGAAAATGCAAAAACGGAAAAACCCTGCGTCCTTAAGGGGTTAAGCCATTTATTATCAATTAGTTGTTTTGGTCCTTCATATTGATAGCAAATATCAACAAAATGGCCCTGATCAAAAGTTTACATACCCCTGAATATTTGGCCTTGTTGCAGACACGCAAGATGATACACACAGGTTAAAATGTCAAATAAAGGTAAATTTTCCACACCTTCAGCTTTTGAATTGAAACTTGTGTCTTTATATAAATAGTCACAGCATTTTCTAGCTTTCAATGGATGCACTGACCAGGCTAGATATTGACGTACGGGGAGCCGAAAAGAACTGTGTAACAAAGTAATGGAACATTATAAAAATGGGAAAGGATATCAATCATCTAAAAGTGCCAGTCATTACTGTTCAATCAGTAGAAAGAAGTGAAATATGTGGGGATCACACAATACCAAGCCATAGTAAGGTAGACTAAGAAATCAGCCACAGCTGCCAAAAGAATTGTTTATTGTTATGAACTGCTCTAGAAAAAGACAGTGTGGTTGTTTTATGATATCTTAACAAAAATGAGCTGCCAAAAAGAAACCTTTACTGCAACAATGTCCCAAAAAAAACCTTGTTATGATATGCCTGACAACATCTTGGCATACCTCACCGCTTCTGGCATACTGTAATTTGGGTTGATTAGACCAAACAAGAGCTTTATGTTTATAATCATAAGCACTATGTTTGGGGAGAGTTCACCAAGGCCTATAGGGAAAAGAAAACCTTCCCCACTGTGAAGCATGGTGGTGGCTCACTGAAGTTTTGTCGGCACAGGAAATCTTGTGAAAAATGATGACAATATGCAGCAGGTTATCAGAAAATACTGGCAAACAATTTGCATTCTCCCGCATGAAAGCTGTACATGGGATACTCTTGGACTTTCCGGTACAACAATGACCCTAAGCACAAGTCCAAGTTGACCTAGCAGAAAAAGTAAAAGTTCTGGAGTGGCCATTATTGTCTCTTGATCTTAATATCAGTGAGCAACTTTGGGAGAATCTCAAACATGCACTTCATGCAACCTACAATTGAGTATAAATCTTGTAAGAAAAAAATTAGTTTTGCCTGCTCACTCTTGTTTTTTTTTTTTAAATGGTACATATGTCACCAATTCTCCAAGGGTGTGAAAACTTTTGAGCACAACTACAGTTTTCCCGTATAAACTTTTCTGAGTGCTGCTCTGCTCTGTGTGTACACAGAATACTCTATTCTACATATTATAGAGTTCAAAGATTGAAAACAAGCCAGGCAAAATACCTAAGGGATGCAAGTTACCCATCATGGTATTAAAGGTATTGCTCCAAATGACAACAGCAGTGGAACTAAAGAGATTGATGCCACACATATAAAAACATTGCTTATTTAAAGGTACTCACTGAAGACAAGTCCATTTCCTGCATGGATTTTATTACTATATTTAATCTAACAGATGCTTATTGTCAGTTCCTAGTCCCTACTGCCAGGGGTATAATGTATAGGACTCTTGAAGGCACAGTACCACAGACTTGTGTTTAAAATTTACAGCTATTAAAGGTTCCAAAGTAGCATTAATTTGAATCACACAGTATATTTTGGACATTAGAATCCTTCTCACTACAACATAATACAAACCGTATTATGTCATAATGACAGTATAAAGAGGACATCAATTCATCATTTATATATATATATATATATATATATATATATATATAAAGAGAGAGAGAGAGAGAGAGAGAGATTCATAGTCCAGAAAATAGTAACAATAAATATATGACTCTTATAATTAGCTGCAGTAGTTAATCAATATGATTGATGCATTACCGGTGTGTTTTCACTTTCATTGGAAATAGAGCCTGAATAATCTTATATAAGTCTGAAGATGTGAGGGAAATTAAGATGTGGGTTGTAAGTGAGTGGCAAAGCGTAAAAGAAGAGCAAAGCACATAGAGGCAAAGTAAGGGGAGGGGCGGGGGTTGAAATATACCTACCATATGTGCTGCATGTTTGGCCGCTTGGTGTGAGCCAATTCACAAAACTGCTTTGGACAGTTCCTGACACAAACAGAGGTGTCAGCAGAGAGCACTGTAGTCAGACTGGAAAGATCTTCACAACTTCCTCTGTATTATACAGCAGCTGATAAGTACTGGAAGGATTAAGATTTTTAAATAGACACAATTTACAAATCAGTTTAACTTTCTGACACCAGTTGATTTGAAAAAATGTTTTCCTCTGGAGTACCCCTTTAATCATGACATTAGAGAGGATTACTTTGGTTCATTATTAGAAGCATTACTTTATTGTCACCATTTTCTGAAGTATAAGTTGATATATAAATAAATTATACATTGATATTCTCTTTATACTTTACTAATGATGATCCTGTGCTGATTTTATTCATTCTGTATTATTTTGTAGGTAAATGGTGGACTCTAATGGCTGTAATGTTGCTAAGCTACAATGTAATTTGAATTACTGCTCCTTTCTAACCAATAGAAGCTGTAAATCTGCAACACAAGCCTTTGGTGCTGTACCATCAAGAGTCTATAATACTTTCATGTGTGTACATATCCTGTCAAGATCTGGTGGGGTAAAGATTCTAATATAACTTTGCTAATTGGAAGTGATTATTAAAATTTTACAATGACGACAAAGGAGGCGTTTATGAAAACAGTTACTAAGGTGGATTATGTGGTAGTTGGGTCGATGAGATTTTTTAGGTTTTCTGAGTTTTTTTTATTGTTTACCACTGCCCTCTCTACCATTTAAAAGAAAAGTTCATGGAGTAGGCATCCAAATAAAAGCATAGCCTACTTTGTAAATATGAGCACTTAGAGGATGTGTAAATATTGGACAAAGATCATTTCAAGTACAGAATTAAAAAGCAGCCCTTCACCTTTACAGTACCACTTTGGTGTGCCAAGACGTACATTATTCCAACGCTTTATTAAGTTAAAAGTAAAATCAATCAGCGACATTAAAAGTTAAAAATCCAATTTTTCCATTAGAACTTTTTCATATAAATGAAATGATCAAATATAAAAAAAATACTTATAGTTGGTATTGCTCTAATCATAATGAGATGAGCGAACTTTTGAAAAATTTGATTCGGCTGATTTGCCGAATTTTTTGAAAAAATTTGGTTTGATCCGAATTTATTTGTGGCAAATGTATATTAAAAACGGCTATTTCTGGCCTACAGAGAGCCTCAATAGGGGTGTAGAAACCTTTACTGTGTTCTAACACGCACATGGAGTATTCTGGGGTAGTGAAATAATACAGTGGTCCCTCAACATTTGATGGTAATCCGTTCCAAATGAACCATTGTTTGTTGAAACCATCGTATGTTGAGGGATCCGTGCAACGTAAAGTATAGGAAGTTGCACTCACCTGTCCCCGCCGCTCCGGACCGTCACCGCTCGTCACCGCTGCCCTGGATGTCGCCCTCCATCGCTGTCGCCGCGTCCCCGTGGTGTCCCTGACGCTCCGTACGTCTCTGCTTCTCCGGGATCATCGCTCTCATGTCGCCGCCATCACGTCACTACGCACGCCGCTCCTATTGGATGACGGGACGACAATGGAGAGCGCCGGCGATGCAGGGAATCCCGAAGAGGAGCTCTGGAGCCCCGAGGACAGGTAGGAGACCATCACCGGAGCACACGGGGCACCGTAAACAGCTATCCGGCGGCAGCTGAAGCAGTGTATGCAATGGCCCCATCATACAAAAGCATCATATGTTGATGCTGCCCATAACATGCGATGGCCTCTGAGAGGCCCTCGCATGTTGAAATTATCATATGTCAGGGCCATCGTAGGTCGGGGGGTCACTGTATTGTTATTCAGTATTCAGTAGCAGATTACAGGCATCACTATTAGAATCTCTGCCAAAGAGCAGCACAATGACAGAGCCTGGTGGTGGCATCAGTATGAGGAGACCATATAGTGACTGAATGACACAGCGTGGAGGTGTTGGCAGCATGAGGAGACCATATAGTGGCTGAATGACACAGCCTGGAGTTGGCAGCAGCATGAGCTTCACAATCCCTAACATTAAAAGATGAATTTTTAAATTTTAATTGAAGATTTATGGTAGCTAGTGCTACCATAAAATGTATTTAGGCTCAGGCCCAGCAGCATCAGTAAACCATATATTGGCTGAACGACACAGTCTGGAGTTGACTGAAGCATGAGGAGACCATATAGTGTCTGAATGGCACAGCCACGAGTTGGCAGCAGCATGAGTAGACACAAGGGCTTCACAATCCCTAAGATTAAAAGAACAATTCTGAAATTTAAACTGAAGATTTTGGGTAGCTAGTGCTACCATAACAACATTTTTATTCCCAGACCCAGGCCCAGCAGCATCAGTAAACCATATATTGCCTGAATGACACAGCCTGGAGTTGGCTGAAGCATGAAGAGACCATATAGTGTCTGAATGGCACAGCCTGGAGATGGCAAAAGCATAAGGAGACCAATACAATTTAAGAATAGAATAGAAATTTAAGATTTTTAAATTGAAATTGAGGATTTTGAAACTTTTAACTCACAAGTTTGAGTGTACCAGGCCCCGGCCTGTGGGTACAAAGGACCAATTCTAACAAAGAGTCATATGTCACATGGCAGCACAATGACAGAGCCTGGAGGTGGCATCAGTATGAGGAGACCATATAGTGGCTGAATGACTGCCTGGAGTTTGTGGCAGCATAGGGAGACCATATCGCTTCTGAATGGCACAGCCTGGAGGTGGCTGAAGCATGAGGAGACCATATAGTGGCTGAACACGGCAGCCTGGAGGTGGCAGAAGCATGAGGAGACCATATAGTGTCTGAATGGCACAGCCTGGAGGTGGCTGAAGCATGAGGATACCATATAGTGGCTTAATGGCACTGCTTGGAGAGGTCATCAGGAGTCCTGAAAGTGACACTAATGCAAGGAATTTCTGAAACTGGAGACCAGCACCTTAATTATGTTTTGCAGTATCCATGGCAGCACAATAAGAGAGCCTGGAGGTGGTAGCATCAGCATGAGTAGACCATAGAGCAGCACAATTAGAGAGCCTGGAGGTGGCAGCATCAGCATGAGGAGACCATAGAGCAGCCCAATCAGAGAGCCTGGAGGTGGCAGCATCAGCATGAGGAGACCACATGGCGGCACAATGACAGAGCCTGGAGGTGGTAGCATTAGCATTAGGAGACCATAGAGCAGCACAATGACAGAGCCTGGAGGTGGCAGCAGCAGCATGGGGGCCTTGCTAACTCTGAGGAACCCACCGACTGTTGACTGGAGGTGTTGGTTGTCACTTGGGATGAAGTGGATGACCGAGTGAACCTCACTTGGGATGAAGTGGATGACCGAGTGAATCGATCAATCACGGCTGCTGGGTTGCTGGTCACGACACGACCGCTAGCTGACACCGGGAGCTCAGACCTCTTGCTGTGTGTAGAACAGCAGCAGGTGTGTACTATTGGCTGTCCTTTCACAGTATCTAGACCCTTGATGAGTGCAGAAAAATGTAATACAGTAAGCCTAAAAACTCTGTATTTTTGTAAAACACCAGCCAGTGATTACTTTTTTCTGTCCTTCACAGTATGTAGGCCCTTGACAGATTAACAGGTACAAAATAGTACACTACTTACATGTACGTATGCGGTATGCACTTATGAGGGCAGAAAAATGCGCTACAGTACGCCTAAAAACTCTGTATTTTTGTAAAACACCAGCCGGTGATTACTTAGGTCTGTCCTTTCACACAGTATGTAGGCCCTTGACAGATAAAATGGTAAAAAATAGTACACTACTTAGATGTATGCGGTATGCACTTATGAGGCAAAAAAAATCAGCTACAGTACCCTAAAAAATATTTTTTGTAAAACACTAGCAGTACACAACAGTGCTGCAGCCAAAAAAAGCTGTATACTAAACACAAAATTGCACTCTGTCAAAGACTATTAGGAATGGACTGCTGTGTATTATATCGTTTACAGACTAGTATAACCAGCAGATTATTTTTTGTGGAACAAAGACACTGAATTGCACTGAAAAATGAGTCCTGCCTCCTCTGCTAAGGTTTATGAAGTTGAGGTAGCTTGTTGAAATGTATTGTTAGACTCACCACAGACAGCAGGTACCCAGGAGGTAGTAGATCCGTAATTCCATGGTGGTCAGGAGCAGGAGATGTAGTAGATCCACTGATCCTGTGGGGCGGATGACGCGGGCCCTACCAGGGAGCAGAGTCTAAGGTGCCGCTGGTTTTCCCCAGAGCCCGCTGCAAAGCGGGACGGACTTGCTGCGGCAGGCGGCACCCAGGTCGCTACCCCTGGCACGACTCGACCCCACAGGCGGCTGAGGAGAAGCATGGCACAAAAGAAACAGGCAGGACGTAGTCAGGCTGGCAAGAGGTCAGGGCAGGGGGCACAGGAGCGTAGTCAGTAGGGAAGCAGAAGGTTAGTAGGCAGGCGGCTAGGAACACAGTCAAGTCACGGAATGCGAGGTCTGGTACACGGCAAGGAACACTGCAAAACTGCTTTCTCTAAGGCGCTAGGGCAAACAAAGATCCGGCAAGGGCAATAGGAAGGGGCTGGAACTTATAGGAGAGGTGCAGGTGTGTAAATAATTACGGGCGCACTGTCCCATTAAATTTCAAAGCTCTGGCATGCGCCGGAGCTGAGGTACAGAGACCGGGGAAGGAGGTGAGTGACGGGCTGGGATTCGCATGTGGGCGTGTCCTGCAATGCGAATCCCAGCCCCGCCGGTGGCGGACAAGGACGGGGAGGTGCACTCACGGCCAGTATGTCCACCCGGAGCGCCGTTCATCCCATGTATGAGACAACACACAGCTGTGCGCCCCTCTCTGTAATACTATGCCAAAGAAAGTGACTGGGAAGTTAATGCCTGCAGCTGCAGCAAAAATCATTTTCAGTGAAAATAACAATGCTCTCTGTCCACGAGAACGCTGATGTGACTAGGAGGATGTTAAACGCTGCTGGTCTGCGCTTTTCTCTGCTGTAACACACACTAACAGGCTCTGCATCCGATGATCCTTCTGCAGTGTAGTGTAATGAAATGACTGGCCGCAAGATGGCTGCCGATTATATAGGGCTGTGACATCACAGGGCTGACTGGCTGCTGATAGGCTACATCCTGCATGTGATTCACGGTCATCCCACCTACTTCCCTTCCAGTCTTCCCAGCATTCTTTGCCCCATGTACTGACATGTGGATTCAACATTTTAGATGCCCTGGAGCCTGCACCGCAGTAAATGGAGTTAAATGAAGCGTTTCGCTCAATAGAATCGCAGCGATATTCGCATTTGTTGCGAATAGAATATTTTCTGAAATTCGTAACAAATTCGGGTTCGTCAGCTTCGATTCGTTCATCTCTAATAATGGCCCCTATGATCAAGTAATTTGTACCAGATTTATCAATCTGTCTCACAGTAACCAATCACAACTTTCATATCTTCCCCACAAGCCCTGGTAACATGAAAACTGAGCTGTGATTGGTTATTCTAGACAGTTATTAGTTAATGTCGATGTCACTATTTATCTCATGTGGAAAATGAGGTAAAAAAAAGACACAAAAAATCATGGTGAAAATAGTTCTTTTTTTAACAACCCCTACTTCCCCTTCCTAATAAATGATAAATGACAAGACAAGCTGTGTTTAGGTTAAATGCTTCATTTACATACATTTCATTTACTTCATTAAATTGTGATTTATTTATTTATTTTATATTTGACCAGTAAAAAAAGTCTAATTACAGATAAATGTGAGGGAATTCACTATTTTAATTTCTGTCCATTAGAGATTTGTTCAGTGCCATCTGTTAAAAGTAAGGCATTTCGCTTTTGAAGCGGATTGCCCACCAGCTAAATGTCACTGGCAATGACTTCCACTCACGTGCACTGTGCTCCAAGTCTGATTAATCTATCATATTCATTAGTAGGTGTCAGCCAAATCATTAGCATTATTGAATCTGTATTTTACTAGTTATAAATAGGTCTGTCTGGCTATAATTGTTGAGAAATGCTATATTGTTCCATTAAAAATTGGACGTGAACATGCCTAAATGGTGCAAAACATTAGGTGCTATTTATTCATGAAGAATCAGCATTTACCTGCTGGTAAACAATAACAAATAAAATACCTTACTAAGCAATAAAGTTCCTCTGTGATCAAACTTTATTTTCACTGTTGCAGGTATTGTACAATATTTTGCCTTATCTTCAAATCAAATAATATAAAACTAGCAAATGAGCAACCTGTAACTTACAATACTGCTTACTCATGAGTCACATAATAACCAAAACTTTATTATGCCCTGCATTTCTATTGATCCGCTTAGAAACGAATAGTAGTGTTCATTCTGGGCCGGCTAGTTTATGTAAATAATGCAAAAACCACCGGAAATACTGTACCATGCAGTCGGCTAAATGGAACAGAATGCAATTTTACATGGCAATAGATTATTATGCTCTTCATGGTCTGTGGAAAACAGCTGTGTAATGGCTTGTTTAAGTGTAACAGCTTTCTAGGATCTGGCTTGAAGAAACTTCAGTCTGGAATAATGCTATATTTTAAGTAAGGGGACAATTTCTTGCATCAGATACATACATGTTAATTTCTATAGCCAGAAAATGCATTGTAGGTGCTTTCCTCAGATAACATTAATTTATTAGAAGCATAGTGCATATTCTAAGTACCCATAGAATTGTAAAGTGCCGCGGAATATGTTGGTGATATATATATATATATATATATATATACATTGTGATGACAAAGGAAAAAATAACAAAAGTCCACCTGCGTTCCTTAGATGCTTGTTCACGCCTGAGTCCAAGCCATGCGGCATCAAGCAAGTCTTTTCCTCGTCCCCAAGCAATCTGCTCACCAGCTTCCACACTCTCAAGGAAGATCTTTACACACCGCTCTCTCTGGCAGTGTGAGCTGCAACATGCATAACTCTCTTTAGCTGGTGAGGCAGCCTAGCTTTAAGGCTAAGAAAAGATGGCCTTGATTGTGGGGAATGGCCCCCACCCTACACTTGACCATTCCCAGTAAAAGCCATCCCGGACTGGCCATCCAGCCATACTACAGCCACAGTGTCAGTCTGCCTCGCAGCACAGACACTGAATAAATACTGGCTCTTACTTTACCAAGGCCAGGAGCCTTGGTGACACATATCACCCATCAATCACCATTCCCTTCACCTTCTCACAATATATATATGTATTGATTAAATAATCTCCTATGTTCCAATTAAAGAGTACCTCTCATGATCTTGTTAAATTTTATAATCCTCACATTTCACTGCCCCCATTATGATAAACCACCCCCTGCCTTTAGTTTCATTATATTTTAGTTTTCTACATTTTTAAGTACATTAGAGAGTTTTTTTTATTTACCACAAGAATTGCAATAGCAAAAATTAGTTTTAATGAGAGTGTCCATTTAAAGTTCCTTATAGTCCATATTAGGTCTAAACGAATATAAACCTGAATTAGCTCCATGTCATGTCATGGATTTATGATTGGTGTGTATGCTAGGAAAACCTCCCATTGCACACACTGAGATGTCCTTTTGGTCTCCGATGGGTCAGTACAGTCTGAGACCAATGTTAAAGGGCTTTTCCAGGAAATTGTTAAGGTTAAGTATGTGCTCCCTTGCATTAAAACAATAACAAACAACAACAAAAACTGCATACTAACCTTCCCCACTCTCTTGGCACTGCAGCTGTCAGATCTTCCAGTCCTTTCTCCTGTGTGGTTCTTCCTCCTTCTAATGATGTCCTGTTATTTGTTTGGTAAGCAGGGAAACTGGACTGGAGATCTGTCAGTTGCAGTACCAGAGAGTGGAGGGTATGTAGTCTTTTTTTGTTTTAATGCAGCGGTAGGCACGTACTGTAGTTTAAAAGTAAACTCCAAAACAAATTATAAAAAAGAAAATAAATGCTGCCGAAGCATTTAGCATTGCTTACCTGACCTAGTTCTGAAATCACCAAAAATCTATTTGTTTGTGTGAGTATGTAAACATTTTCCCTGAGTAGTTGCTCAATACTACATTTCCAAGAATGCATTGCTTTTCCCCAGCTCTTAATCACAGCCCTTCTACCCTGCCTACTCCCTTCTCACAGCACTCCTACCAGTTCATCGCCCAGAGCTACTGCAGAATTTGTAACCTGTTAAATACATTCCCTGTCTGCTCCTCTGTCTGTGATATTCTTCAGCACAATGCAGAATGCTCTAAACACTCCTGGTTTTGTCAGGAGGAATTAGAAAAATTTGGGAACTTATTGTAAGAACTTTTTGGAAGGCAACTAAAACATCTCATCCAGGATAGACAATTGAAAGACAATTCTACCAAATAATCTTGTATGGCATGTGGAGATAATTATGACACTACTCTGCCTCGCCTTCAAGTTTTATGGCACCCATAGGGGTGTATGGAGCCCTACAGTACCTCCAATTGCTTCCTGTTTTATAGAGTAGTTTTTTTTAACAAATCATACAGAAAAGAAATCCATACATGCTCCATCGCTTTCCATATTAGATATGATAAATTCGGTTTTAAGATGAATGCATTGCAGCATAAAGCAGCCCATAAAGCACTAGCGTTACTCGCGAATATTCGCAATACGAATTTTATTCGCAAATATCGCATATTCGCGAATTCGCGAATATTCGCGAATATAGCGCTATATATTCGTAATTACGAATATTCGTTTTTTTTATTTATTAATTTTTTTTTTTCACAGTACACATCACAGTGATCACCCCTCTCTGCTTCCAGCTTGTGTGGTGTAAAGAAGGCTCTAATACTACTGTATGAGACTGGTGTGCACATTTTCGCATATGCGAAGATTTGCATATGCTAATTTTCGCATATGCGAATTTCCGTTTATGCTAATTTTTATATATGTTAATTTTCACATATGAATATTTTCGCATATGCGAAAATAAAACGAGAATATTACGAATATTCGCTAATATATGACGAATATTAGTCCATATATTCGCGAATATTCGCGAATTCGAATATGGCCTATGCCGCTCAACACTATAAAGCACATATGACTCTGTTGAGTGTGTCTCCATACAGATTTCACTCGCATTATACTACATATACTTTATATAACCCAATCAGCATCGTTCTGATAGTACTACAATGTTATGAAATTATACAGAAAAAAAAACAAGGTATGTTTTACATTAGGTATTCCGATGTGGGTGGGTAATGGCTGATCAGGTATTGTAATCTTTAGCAATGAATAGTAAACAACCTTATAATTCTATAATGCATTAAGATATACATCTTAGAATGGTCTTTTATTCTTTTTTCTTCCTGACTCATATATGTTGTTCATAAAATTTTAAACTTCTATCTCCATCCAGAAATCTTACCTACATAGAGAGCTATTTGCATGTGAATGGTTGTTACTTTGCATTGTCTTTGTACGTTAATTGAATAAATGCAAAAGGAGAATAGGATGGAGATATTTGAGCATCGTATCATCATTTACTATGAATTGTTTTTGAGATTTGGCATGACACAGACATCAGGCGAATCTGACATATTTTGTTCTTCCTCTCAGTATCCCAATAGTGTTAGGGAAAAGAAATACATACAAGTGCAAACCACAATTCCTTTTAGGGCTATTCCAACATTTAATGTTTTGGGCTTTATTCTTAGCCTAAAAAAAAACTGCAGAAAATGAAGCATTTTCCAGGGACAAAAAACACCATCAAAAACATGCTACAAAAGTTTAAAAAAAAAGTTTTGTTTCTTAAAGCTACAAATAGTCAAAAAAGAACCTTGCACTCAATTTGAGAGCCTAAAATTTTCCTTAATGAGAATTACCAGCCATTCTATGCCTTAAAACATGGCCCAAAGTAATATATTTGAACAAATTATAACAGTGCCAGTCAAAACCCATTAAAGAGGTGCCAGCAAGTTAAACATATTAGTAAATTACTCCTATTTAAAAATCGTAATCCTTCCAGTACTTATCAGCTGCTGGATACTACAGAGGAAGTTATTTTCTTTTTGAATTTATTTTCTATCTGACCACAGTGCTCTCTGACAAAAGAGGTTTGCTATGGGGATTTTCTCTTGCTCTGGACAGTTCCTGACATGGACAGAGGTGTCAGCAGAAAGCACTGTGGTCAGACACTGTGGTCAATAAATTAAAAAAAAGAAATGAACTTTCTGGAGCAGACAGCAGCTGATTATACTGGAAGAATTAAGATTTTTATATAGAAGTAATTTACAAATCTGTTTAATTTTCTGGCACCAGTTGATTTAACCCCTTAAGGACTCAGGGTTTTTCAGTTTTTGCACTTTCGTTTTTTCCTCCTTACCTTTTAAAAATCATAACCCTTTAAATTTTCCACCTAAAAATCCATATTATGGCTTATTTTTTGCGTCGCCAATTCTACTTTGCAGTGACATTAGTCATTTTACCCAAAAATGCACGGTGAAATGGAAAAAAAATCATTGTGCGACAAAATCGAAGAAAAGATGCCATTTTGTAACTTTTGTGGGCTTCCGTTTCTACGCAGTGCATATTTCGGTAAAAATTACACCTTATCATTATTCTGTAGGTCCATACGGTTAAAATGATAGCCTACTTATATAGGTTTGATTTTTTCGCACTTCTGGAAAAAATCATAACTACATGCAGGAAAATTTATACGTTTAAAAATGTCATCTTCTGACCACTATAACTTTTTTTATTTTTTCACGTACAGGGCGGTATGAGGACTCATTTTTTGCTCCGTTATCTGAAGTTTTTATCGGTAGGATTTTAGTTTTGATCGAACTTTTTGATCACTTTTTATTCATTTTTTAATGGTATAAAAAGTGACCAAAAATTTTTTGACTTTGGAATTTTTTTGCGCGTATGCCACTGACCGTGCGGTTTAATTAATTATATATTTTTATAGTTTGGTCATTTACGCACGCGGCGATACCACATATGTTTATTTATTTATTATTTTACACTGTTTTATTTTTTTTATGGGAAAAGGGGGTGATTCAAACTTTTATTAGGGAAGGGGTTAAATGACCTTTATTAACACTTTTTTTTTACTATTTTTGCAGTGTTATAGGTCCCATAGGGACCTATAACACTGCACACACTGATCTTTTACACAGATCACAGGCGTGTATAAACACACCTGTGATCAGTGTTATTGCCACTTGACTGCTCCTGCCTGGATCTCAGGCACGGAGCAGTCATTCGCTGATCGGACACCGAGGAGGCAGGTAAGGGCCCTCCCGGTGTCCTGTAAGCTGTTCGGGATGCCGCGATTTCACCGCGGCGGTCCCGAACAGCCCGACTGAGCAGCCGGGTCACTTTCACTTTAGAAGCGGCGGTCACTTTAGAAGCGGCGGTCAGCCGCGGGTCCCGGCCGTTGATGAGCACCGGGACCGACGCGATATGATTCGAGATCGCGGCGCGATCCCGCTTCATATCGCGGGAGCCGGCGCAGGACGTAAATATACGTCCTGCGTCGTTAAGGGGTTAAAAATAAAAGTTTTTCACCGGATTACCCCTTTAACAGTAAACACCACAATGCTTCCTATCAGTGCTAACCACAGAAACCTCTAAAAATTGTCAGGCATAAAAATGTCAACAAGAGAGACCCATAATAGCACTGGTAACACAGCATATCAGGGCTATGTCATAGTTTCTTAGTAACACTGTATTAAGACTATGACATCACACATTTCCATTACTGTCAGTCATCATGCTCTCAATGAATGCCATTCACATGTCCACCATGCAAACTATAATAGTGATGAGTTGCCATCCATATCATCCCTCAATCAATATCAACTACTTTCCACCAGAGTACCATACTTAAAAAGGCACTGTCAGGTTCAAAAACTTTTTATATAAGGCACATCTTGGCAAAACATTAACCTCTCTAGTATATTTCATAAGTAAATGTTATTCTATTTTTATAGATATCATGGCTTTAAAAAAATAAAAATAAATACCAACCTAAACATAATCCAGCAGAGCTGTAGCATCACCTTTGTCCAAGCTTAAGCACAGGCAGGGACAAAGTCCAGTAAGTGAGGGTGGGTCTAGCACTCCTCTGTGCTCACTCCTATCCTATCAGACTCCTGTCTGAAAACAGAGAGGGGGGGGGGGGGTTACAGAGCCACCTAAAGTGATTGGATGAGGAGACCCAGCACAGTACACCATCAGGGATATAGATAAGTCCTGCAGAGTGAGGACATGCCCCCTCCAATGCAAAGGATAAAAAAAAACAAATAAACAACAGAAAGAATGTATTTATGAGAGAAATATAGGTGTTAAACATATGCAAATTATGTATATGATCAGGATTAGGTACTGAGTAACATATGACAGGTAATTTTTAATGCTGCCCAATAAGAAGCAGCCACCATATTCAGTTATTTGCTCCCCACTTCTGTACTGCTTACAGGCACAACAACTGGTAGTCAATGGCATTCTATTCTGTTTCAGAAGGACTTGTCTGTCATTTTTCTATATGATCAGCAGTATTACTACATACTTTTCAGCAAACTAATAGGGCACTGTGCTGAGATGGCTACGTTTTTAACAGACCCCTTATTCTGGCCCTGATAGGTTTCTTCATGTTCAGGTTTTGCTGCAGATTTTAACTATTCACGCAGTTTGAAGTATTGTGAGCAAAAGAAAAGAGAAAAAGAAAATACAGAAACTAACAGAGAGTAAACATTTGAAAAAGTCACACTTCTTCATAGTGATTGCTGGGCCTTTCAATAATATACAATGGAAATCAGTAGCCCTTAAAAGCAAATGCTGTATGTTTTTCATTAGCTCCATCTTACCAGCCTATAGCAATATGCAGCTGATGCAGGGACCGACTATACACTGAAATAGCATATTTTATATAGCAATTCACTTATTTGTGAATTGAGGTGGAACAGATCATACAGGAAAGATTGAAATGACTGTAAGACTTTTATTCATTCATTGTAACATAGAAGACTATTATCAGGTCTTATGCCGAGAAAAACATGAACAGCATCAAACCAATGTTATTAGGTCTATGGAACATTCTGTGCAGTCTGGGCAATATCAGTTTTCCACATCTGGTTTATTCCTTGACATTATGGCTATTGTTTATCTACTCTCTTTAAAAAATTGACATAACATCTATATATAAAATGAGAACTATCTGCTTTTGCCAATTCCTACTTCTTTGTAAGCTAGTAGAGACATTTCTTTAGTTTAAGCTCTAAACTTGGGCCCTACCACTGTTGCGAAAATACAAATCGCAGCATGTTGGGAGTTGTAGATTTGCAAGACTACAATTCTAGACAA
Organism: Hyla sarda; assembly: GCF_029499605.1. Taxonomy (NCBI): domain Eukaryota; kingdom Metazoa; phylum Chordata; class Amphibia; order Anura; family Hylidae; genus Hyla; species Hyla sarda. The sequence goes on from NC_079189.1 coordinate 453,139,888, forward strand.
CTGAAACCATCCACTGATCCATTTTGATTTCAATGGGTGTCCTGCATTGCTGCTGCCCTATGTGGTCTCCAATGGGGACGGGGACCCAGAATGCTGAGAGTCCTTTAGGAGGATAATATGTTTGTGCTATTAAATAAAAGAGAAAAACATTATTAATAGTGTTGTATATAGGGGTAAGTCTAGCCTGTATGCTGCCCAAGGCAAACTAAAGAACCCCACACACATATAGAGCTTCCCTTGAGAAAGTCAAGTTGACAAAACGTGCGTTGGGACTTGTGAATGAGTTTATGTTGTGAAATGGTTACTTTTTGGTTACTTTCTAGTAGTTAAGGATTAGCACAGTAGGAACCACTATAGTAGCAAGAGTTATAATTACCCCAAGGTTTATTGGTGCATCCTACTACCTTGTATTGAAGGTACCCTTGTAATGTTATAGTCATAAAATGATCCCTGCCCATTTGTATACGTTTATATTTTACTTCAGTAGGTATCTGCTAATAACATTGTAAGTCTATTCCGAATTGCTGTTTTTATGTTTACTTTTTGTTCCCTATCTGCCTGTTTTAAAAAAAAAAAATTTATACAACTATGGTTTAAAAAATTTAAGATTTAAAATTTGAGAAATATATATTTTTCTATTATATCAGTAGCTATGCTCAGTTTGGTTCTCTTTAGGTTTACTATGTTATGCACAGAGCTATTCTGAGGTATAGGAATCAATAGACCCTAGACACTGGATATGATAATGGAGAGGCAAAAGAAAGTTAAATTGAGGTGTTTTAATCGAATTTTAGTGTCATAGTCAGTGTTCTTCTACAATACTAAAGGGGTTATCTGGCCAAAAACATCTTATCCCCTATTCAAAATATAAGGTATAAGATGTCTGATCCCGGGGGACCCGCCGCTGGGACCCCCCGCGATCTCCGTGCAGCCCCGACCTTATTCTATGCAGGGCCGCATCTCCGAAAGCTCTTTCTTTCCGGGACTGGAGACGTGACATAATGCCACGCCCCCTCCATTAATGTCTAAAGAAGGGAGCGTGATGGCTGTCACGCCCCCTCCCATAGACATGAATGGAGGCCCCCTCCATTCATGTCTATGGGAGGGGGCGTGACGGCCATGTCATGCTATGATGTCATGCTATGCCCCATAGCATGACATCACGAGGGGGCGTTACGTCACGTCTCCAGTCCCGGAAATAAATAGCTTAACGAGACTGGAGACACAGCCCAACCCTCCGTTCTGGTACTGCACGGAGATCGTTGGGTGTCCCAGTGGCGCCCCCCCCCCCCATGATAAGACATGTTATAGGGGATAAGATGTATTTGACCAGATAACCCCTTTAAACAACATATGTTCCTCTATAAAACTCAGAACACTTGAACCATAATATACTGTTAATATAGCTTCAACCAGAGAATCCAGCACCTTTCTGCCCCTATTGACATGCACGGTATATTCCTCCATATAGCACCCATACACAAAGCTGTGTACTCACATTAGATAATGCCACTCTTGGTATTTACCTGACAGCATGTTTTATCTCCGGCAGGAACGGGTAACTGGACAGGTAACTGATGTGACTCCTATAACTGGCAGTGTCTTGTTCAGTGGCAATTCCTTGGCTGAGTTTTCTTATCCCTGCCCACTGCCACAATCTATTCTGAGAGCAGGTGGTGCCGCCTTAGGCCGCTTATACAAATAGCCTCAAGACAGGAGCATCCCTAGCTGTATACTAAAGTCTGTTCCTGGTACAGTTAGCTTAAAGATGAACGTAAAAATAGTTGTTTATTGCATGTAATGGGGATTGCATGTGAGGGGATGATTTTCTACCACTAGGTTCTCTATGGAGACAGACATTAGGTAGCTAATTAAAGATTATGTCAAGCATTTGGCCTCTTTGATAGATATAGGATCTACCCTATTGTGCCCTTTTTACCTACTTTAAATATATAATATTTGTACTGAATGATGACACCACTGTCAAATTATGACACCACTGTCAAATGGAAAGTATAATCATATTTTCATCCCAACGCACTCTATCATGATTTGAAAGCTGCATTATCTAATGGAATAAATATGCAGAAAGAATATTTATTTATGTAAGAATACTTCCCAGAATCATGTGCTGTTAGTTTATTATTTTGCAAGTTATTTATGGGCCATTTGCATATTGTTTAATTACTCTTAAAACTAAAATTCCTCACTTGAATGCTGGAGGTAGATTTGTTAAGCAATTTGAGATTCTCTTCTTGATGGCTTAGCATGGATCAGAAAATATTATTAATAAAACTAGCTTAGTGTGAAAAGTGTAATTTTCTGCATTGAGGAGACACTCAGAGGACTTACACAGTGTAAATAAGGCATATAAACATAGTCATCTAAATGCATTTTGTTCGCTTGAAAAACTGATTGTAATACAATTAACATGCTTTAATTTTAAATATGTTTTTCCTTGGCTCAGTACATCTGTTACTTGAAAATGTATCTGTTTGACTTCCACACATCCTGTACCGCAGAATAGCCACAAATTGTGACTGAATTCATCTTTTCTTAGAAAAATTCTCAATTTCTCTAGCTATCCTACTCATTTCATTAGATTTTTATTCTCACATTTTAAGCATTTTATTATTTAACCACTTGCTGTATGTTTACAATGGAAAGTACTTGATAGTGTATAGAGAGGGCTCATAAATATTGGAGGTGTAAGAGACATATGACAGCTGAAATTTGGCTGCAGTGGCTGAGATCCAGACTTTTAACCTCTTAAGTGCTGCAGTCAATGGCGACTTCAGCATCTGAATGGTTAGACAGAGGAACGGTACCAATGGTTGTCATGGCAGGCTGACATTGAAAAAGCCTCCTGGGTCTATGATCTTAGAACTTAGTAGAGGTAGGGCTTTATAGGATAATGCTGACAGACACAATACACTGAAGTAATGCATAGTGGGACAAAAATAAAATGTAATGTTCCAAAATGCAAAACAAATATCCAAAAGATTACAAATAGTCATGAGCGAATCGAATGACAAATCCAAATTTGTTACGAATTTCAGGAAAAATTTGATTTGCAACGAATGTGAATATCGTGCAAATCGCTTCATTAAACTCCATTTACTCCAGAGCATCTAAAATGGCGGATCCACATGTGATGACATGGGGCAAGGTATCCTGGGAAGGCAGGAACAAGGGTAGGTGGGATGACCCTGAATCACATGCAGCCTATCAGCAGCCAGTCACCCCTGTGATGTCACAGCCCTATATAATCAGCAGCCATATTGTGGCCAGTCACTTCAGCCTTTCACTGCAGAGAGATAGATAGGGACAGACAGCACTGTGTGTTGACCAGAAAAGCTCTCTTTCCAGCAGCGAATCACCTCCCAGTCACATCAGCATTCTGGTTCACAAAAGGACAGAGAGCAGTGTGTGTTGCACAGAATTTTTTTTTTACTGCAGCGATTCACCCCCTGTCACTACAGCGTTCTATTACAGAGGGGGACCGAGAGCAGTAATGATTCAGCTCAAGCACAAATTCTGTCTAGAAGCACTGATAGGGAAGGGAGTGAGATTGAGAGAGAAAGTGCAATTTTGGGTGTAGTACACTGTGTGTTGCAGCACTGGTTTGTACTACTGGTGCTGTACACAAATACTTTTTTAAGCGTACTGGAGCGCATTGTCCTCCCCCTCATAAGTGCATACCCCCATACGTACATCTAAGTGGTGTACTATTTTGTTCCTGTTAAAGTCTTAGGGGCCTAAATACTGTGAAAGGTCAGTCAAAAGTACACACCGGCTGGTGTTGTACACAAATACTTTTTTTAAGCATACTGGAGAGCATTGTCCTCTCTTCATAAGTGCATACCACAAATGTAAATCTAAGTAGTGTACTATTTTGTTCCTGTTAAAGTCTCAAGGGCCTAGATAATGTGAAAGGCCAGGCAAAAGTACTCACCGGATGGTGTTATACACAAATACTTTTGTAAGCGTACTGTAGCACATTGTCCTCCCCTCATAAGTGCATATAACATACGTACATCTAGATACTGTGAAAGGCCAGGCAAAAGTACACACCGGCTGGTTTTGTACACAAATACTTTTTTAAGCATACTGTAGCGCATTGTCCTCCCTTCATAAGTGCATACCACATACGTACCATTTTGTTCCTGTTAAAGTCTTAAGGGCCTAGTTACTGTGAAAGTCCAACCAAAAGTACACACCTGCTGCTGTTCTAGACAAATACTGTTATAAGCGTAGTGAAGCGTATTGTACTCCCCTCATATACGCACTAGGTATGTAAGGCCGAGACGTGCCAGGACATGCACAGAGTAGTGGCAGAGGCCTAAATTCATCAGGCACAGGCAGAGGTTGCAGACTAGGGGCGAGTGGCAGAAGGAGTCGCAGCGAGAGGCCTGAGCTCCTGGTATCAGCTAGCGGTCGTGTCTCGACCAACAACCCATCTGCTGTCATTGACATGTTAACTCGGTCATCCACTTCATCACAAGTGACATCTGACACCCCCAGTCAACAGTCGGTGAGTTCCTCATACACAACCATCAGTTGGCATGGCCTGAAAGCAGTCCCTGTCCTCCAATTGCCTCTGTCCTATGCTGTTCCCACCCCCATAGAAGTATCCTATGCTGTGGGTTCAGCTCCACTTATTAGTCAGGACGATCTACTAGAGGACAGTCAGCTGCCCAGCCAAGAAGTTGAGGAGACATCTGCCGCTTCATCCACTAAGCAGGCAAGTAGTGGTGAGGAGAGTGGCGTGGTAGGTGGTGTTGGGAGCATTCAGGCTCCTGAAGTACACACTGTTGAGGAACCTGAGGAGAACCTGCTGACACAACTCAATGAGGATGAAGCAGATCATACATGGGAGCCAGGTGCAGAAGGGGCTTCATCATCAGAAAAAGATGGGGGCAGGTTGCCTGTGAGGCAGCAGTTGAGCCAGCAAGTTGGTAGCATGGTTGGGAGTCAACATGGTGGTAGCAGTGGGAAGTCTGGAGCCAAACGTGCCCGGGGTAGACCACCTGCTTTGCGGCAGCCTACATGCCCGGGAGTCAGTGGAACACGGGTCCCTGGAGCCGGTGGCAGTAACAGTCAGCCAGTGCAGACTGTTGGGGGGAAAATCAGCTACTCTGCAGTGTGGCAGTTTTTCATCAAGTATCCGGAGGATGTTAACACGGCCACATGCATTTTAAAAAAATATCTTTATGTGTCATTCTGTCACCATATGGTCTATTCTTGCTGCTGCCACCTCCAGGCTTGGTCATTCTGCCACAATTTGATCTCCTCATGCTGGTGCCACCTCCAGGCTGTGTCATTTTACTGCCATGTGGACACCTCATGCTGCTGGGACATTACCTAAAATTTTTTTATGGTAGCACTACCTATCATAAATCTTCAATTAAAATTTGAAAATGAATCTTTTAATCTTTGGAATTGTGAGGCCCTATGGTCTCTTCATGCTGCTGCCACCTTCAGGCTGTGTCATTGTGCCACCTTATGCTGTTGGCACCTTAGATTAAACTTTAAAATTTTCATGCATCTAAAATCTTCGATTTAAATTTCACAAAATATCTTTAATCTTTTCTATTGTGAGGCCCTATGGTCTCGTCGGGTTGCTGCCACCTCTTGGCTCTGTCATTGTGCCGCCATGTGACTCCTTGATAGATTGGGTTTTGTGGTCATACAGTATTAGTTCAAAGTAAACGCTGGGACATTAAACTTGGAAATCTAATATATATCTTAAATTTAAATAAAAAAAAAAATGGATGTTATCTTTTCCAGACTGAGGCCCTATGGTTGTCGATGTCACTTATTATATGTGGCATTACCTCATGAATCCAATGAAACAGGTTGGAGCGATAACAATGAACCATAACTGATTAAATGAAACATTTGCACTTTCACTGTCAGGGGAGGTGCTGATTAAATGAAACATTTGCACTTTAACAGTCAGGGGGGCACTGAGAAGCAGGGTCTGGAAAAGGTGGTATCTCACCTGGCCCTCACCAGAATGGTTACTCGAAAAATTTTAATAAATTCAATTTAAATTAAATAAAAATTACATAAAAAAATCTCTTCAATTTTGATGCCATATGGTCTCCCTGCTGCCACCTCCAGGCGCTCTTCCACAGTGATTCTAATAGCGATGCCTGTAATCTGCATGTCATACTGAATAACAGTATTATTTCACTAACACAGCACACTCCCTATGCGTGTTAGGACAAAGCAAAGTGTTTTACACCCCTATTGAGGCTATATGGTCTCCTTATGCTGCCGCCAACTCCAGGCTGTGTCATTCAGCCACTATATGGTCTCCTCATGCTGCTGCCACTTCAACGGTGTGTCATTCACCCACTATATATTCTCCCCATGCTGCCGCCACCTCCACCCTGTGTCATTCAGCCATTATATGCTGCCGCCAACTTCAGGCTGTGTCATTCAGCCACTCTGTGGTCTCCTCATGCTGCTGCCAACTCCAGGCTGTGTCATTCAGCCACTATATGTTCTCCTCATGCTTCCGCCACCTCCATGCTGTGTCATTCGGCCACTATATTGTCTCCTCATGCTGCCGCAAACTCCAGGATGTGTCATTCAGCCACTATATGCTAGCACCAACTCCAGGCTGTGTCATTCAGCCACTATATGGTCTCCTCATGCTGTCACAAACTCCAGGCTGTGTCATTCAGTCACTATATGCTGCTGCCAACTCCAGGCTGTGTCATTCAGCCACTATATGTTCTCCTCATGCTGCCGTGATTCGCCGCAAATAAATTTGGACTGAACCAAATTTTTCCCGAAAATTCAGTGAATTGGCTGAATTAGATTTTTCTAAAATTCGCTCATCTCTAATTATCAGCTCAAAAAACCTTTATTCAAGTACATATAGCATTTTAAACAATATAAAACAAGCATATTTGGTATCACCATGCCCATAATTATTGAAATGTTACAGTTTAAATCCCTCAAGGTAAATGCTGTAAAAGAAATCTCTATCTGTGGCCATATAACTTATTCTGATGCTGTTTACCTACAGTAGCTCTTGCCTGTAAATAGTATTCTATGTCCTTTATTGTTATGACCTCCATAATGAATACTTTTTTTTGTTAGAATTTAAAGACAGGATAATGGCAGGGAAGGATGAGCATGGCATTGGCTTGTTAAAAGGAAATTACTTCATTGTTAAACTCCTACATAACTTATTAAACCTCCATATATTTTATGGGAATCCTTGAGAAAAAATTTGAGCATATTCTTTCACATGCCGTATTATAGCGTACTACAACAGATCTGGCAATGCATATCAGTACTTGTAATGGACTAAGCGATGGAACAAACAAGACTTCAGATGTAAAATGTAAAACAGATACAGGGTACAAGGATAAGTGATAATTATACTCTATCCTATGAAAAGGAGATAACTTCATGAAATTTGTCTCTTTAGAGGTTTTCAATTCTTCACTAAATATATTAGCATTTCCCAGAAATACATCCTTGTAGCTTCTAATCTGTCCAGACTTGATTTTAACATTTTTTGGTGTTGTTGTAATATTCCAGTTGTTTTGTACTATATGCAAAAGAGCATTTTTTTATTGGTGCCGGTGTATTTTTTGTTTACAGCAGGATTCATGAACTTAGCATTTAACAGCAATAGTATAATGTCCTTACTGTATGTTTCTACATCCTGTTAATCTTAAGCATTCAAAAAAAAAATATTGTTTTTAGATAAATGCTAAAATCCAGACATTGCTTCTAAGCTTTGGATAATGGGAGCAGTATGCCACTACCATCCAAACTGTAGAGAGTGACCTTAGTGTCAATAACCTTGCAGGAGATCACTGATATGTTCACTGGCTATAAATGCTCTTAACAGTAATAACTGGCAAAAACGTTAGGTTGACCCTGAGATGTTTCTAAGGTGACATGAATTGTCCCATTAAAAATCTTTCAAACAGGTACAGCCTACACATGTAGAAATTGCTACAATTTAGATGTCTAAGATATGGCACAGAAATCCAGCATTTTTCTCTCTCAGTTGACATTAGGAACATAACAGTTCTTATAATATATGGCTTTCGTGCCTTTTCATGGAAAAGTACTTTAATTTGTTGCAGTACCAGAGTTTGAATGTATGAAGAGCCATTTAGCATTTTTGGATATTCATTTCCAATTACTATTTCTTTATGAAAAAGACAGACAGTGCTTCTACTCCCATTAAAGTTCTCTGTACTATGTGAAACATGCATTAGCATTGGATTTATAGCCCTTAGCGTTTACTTCTCTGCTTATAATATATGGACCGTTATAGGTATATAGGTGCCCTTCCTTTAATTAACCTTAATAAGTTGTTGTAACAATTGCTTTTATATTGAAAACATTTAGCGACTTGGTGCTTGTTGATATCAATTCTAAAAACATTGAGTAAACATCTATTTATTCACAGTAATACATACACAGGGATTTATGCCACTATCACATTGTTTAAAAATGTTACTTCAGAAATCATGTAATAAATTGGACTAAACATTGTATCATAAACAGACACTGTATTTCATCCATGACCTGTTTTATCTTTTGCACACCAGCTGGTTTAACCCCTTAAGGACCAGGCCATTTTATACCTTAAGGACCGGAGCGTTTTTTGCAATACTGACCACTGTCACTTTAAACATTAATAACTCTGGAATGCTTTTAGTTATCATTCTGATTCCGAGATTGTTTTTTCGTGACATATTCTACTTTAACTTAGTGGTAAAATTTTATGGTAACTTGCATCCTTTCTTGGTGAAAAATCCCAAAATTTGATGAAAAAAATGAAAATTTTGCATTTTTCTAACTTTGAAGCTCTCTGCTTGTAAGGAAAATGGATATTCAAAATATATTTTTTTTGGGTTCACATATACAATATGTCTACTTTATGTTTGCATCATAAAATTTATGAGTTTTTACTTTTGGAAGACACCATAGGGCTTCAAAGTTCAGTAGCAATTTTGAAATTTTTCACAAAATTTTCAAACTCACTATATTTCAGGGACCAGTTCAGTTTTGAAGTGCATTTGAAGGGTCTTCATATTAGAAATACCCCATAAAAGACCCCATTATAAAAACTACACCCCCTAAAGTATTCAAAAAAACATTCAGTAAGTGTATTAACCCTTTAGGTGTTTCACAGGAATTGCAGCAAAGTGAAGGAGAAAATTCAAAATCTTCATTTTTTACACTCGCATGTTCTTGTAGACCCAATTTTTGAATTTTTGCAAGGGATAAAAAGGAGAAAATTTTTACTTGTATTTGAAACCCAATTTCTCTCGAGTAAGCACATACCTCATATGTCTATGTTAATTGTTCGGCGGGCGCAGTAGAGGGCTCAGAAGGGAAGGAGCGACAAATGGTTTTTGGGGGGCATGCCACATTTAGGAAGCCCCTATGGTGCCAGGACAGCAAAAAAAACACATGGCATACCATTTTGGAAACTAGACCCCTCAGGGAACGTAACAAGGGGTAAAGTGAACCTTAATACCCTACAGGTGATTCACGACTTTTGCATATGTAAAAAAAATATATATTTTTTTTTACCTAAAATGCTTGGTTTCCCAAAAATTTTACATTTTTAAAAAGGGTAATAGCAGAAAATACCCCCCATAATTTGAAGCCCAATTTCTCCCGATACAGAAAACACCTCGCATGGGGGTGAAAAGTGCTCTGCTGGTGCACTACAGGTCTCAGAAGAGAAGGAGTCACATTTGGCTTTTTGAAAGCAAATTTTGCTCTGGGGGCATGCCGCATTTAGGAAGCCCCTATGGTGCCAGAACAGCAAAAAAAAAACACATGGCATACCATTTTGGAAACTAGACCCCTTGGGGAATGTAACAAGGGGTAACGTGAACCTTAATGCCCTACAGGTGTTTCACGACTTTTGCATATGTAAAAAAAAAAAATTTTTTTACCTAAAATGCTTGTTTTCCCAAAATGTTTACATTTTTAAAAAGGGTAATAGCGGAAAATACCCCCCAAAATTTGAAGCCCAATTTCTCCCCATTCAGAAAACACCCCATATGGGGGTGAAAATTGCTCTGCTGGCGCACTACAGGTCTCAGAAGAGGAGGAGTAACATTTGGCTTTTTGAAAGCAAATTTTGCTCTGGGGGCATGCCGCATTTAGGAAGCCCCTATGGTGCCAGAACAGCAAAAAAAAAAAACACATGGCATACCATTTTGGAAACTATACCCCTCGGGGAACGTAACAAGGGGTAATGTGAACCTTAATACCCTACAGGTGTTTCACGACTTTTGCATATGTAAAAAAATATATATTTTTTTTACCTAAAATGCTTGGTTTCCCAAAATTTTTACAATTTTAAAAAGGGTAATAGCAGAAAATACCCCTAAAAATTTGAAGCCCAATTTCTCCCGATTCAGAAAACACCCCATATGGGTGTGAAAAGTGCTCTGCTGGCGCACTACAGGTCTCAGAAGAGAAGGAGTCACATTTGGCTTTTTGAAAGCGAATTTTGCTCTGGGGGCATGCCGCATTTAGGAAGCCCCTATGGTGCCAGGACAGCAAAAAAAAAAAACATGGCATACCATTTTGGAAACTGGACCCCTCGGGGAACGTAACAAGGGGTAATTTGAACCTTAATACCCTACAGGTGTTTCACGACTTTTGCATATGTAAAAAAAAATATATATTTTTTTACCTAAAATGCTTGTTTTCCCAAAAATTTTACATTTTTTAAAAGGGTAATAGCAGAAAATACCCCCCAAAATTTGAAGCCCAATTTCTCCCGAGTACGGCGATACCCCATATGTGGCCCTAAACTGTTGCCTTGAAATACGACAGGGCTCCAAAGTGAGAGCGCCATGCGCATTTGAGGCCTAAATTAGGGACTTGCATAGGGGTGGACATAGGGGTATTCTACGCCAGTGATTCCCAAACAGGGGGCCTCCAGCTGTTGTAAAACTCCCAGCATGCCTGGACAGTCAACGGCTATCTGGCAATACTGGGAGTAGTTGTTTTGCAACAGCTGGAGGCTCCGTTTTGGAAACAGTGGCGTACCAGACGTTTTTCATTTTTATTGGGGAGGGGGGTTGTATAGGGGTATGTGTATATGTAGTGTTTTTTACTTTTTATTTTATTTTGTGTTAGTGTAGTGTAGTGTTTTTAGGGTACAGTCGCACGGGCGGGGGTTCACAGTAGTTTCTCGCTGGCAGTCTGAGCTACGGCAGAAAATTTGACGCAGCTCAAACTTGCAGCCGGATACTTACTGTAATCCTCCGCCCATGTGAGTGTACCCTGTACGTTCACATTGGGGGGGGGGGAAATCCAGCTATTGCAAAACTACAACTCCCAGCATGTACGGTCTATCAGTGCATGCTGGGAGTTGTAGTTTTGCAACCGCTGGAGGCTCCGTTTTGGAAACAGTGGCGTACCAGACGTTTTTCATTTTTATTGGGGAGGGGGGTTGTATAGGGGTATGTGTATATGTAGTGTTTTTTACTTTTTATTTTATTTTGTGTTAGTGTAGTGTAGTGTTTTTAGGGTACAGTCGCACGGGCGGGGGGGTTCACAGTAGTTTCTCGCTGGCAGTTTGAGCTGCGGCAGAAATTTTGCCGCACCTCAAACTTGCAGCCGGATACTTACTGTAATTCTCCGCCCATGTGAGTGTACCCTGTACGTTCACATTGGGGGGGGGGGGGGAACATCCAGCTGTTGCAAAACTACAACTCCCAGCATGTACGGTCTATCAGTGCATGCTGGGAGTTGTAGTTTTGCAACAGCTGGAGGCACACTGGTTGTGAAACACCGAGTTTGGTAACAAACTCAGTGTTTTGCAACCAGTGTGCCTTCAGCTGTTGCAAAAGCTACAACCCCCAGCATGTACGGACAGCGGAAGGGCATGCTGGGTGTTGTAGTTATGCAACAGCTTGAGGCATACTACTTTGGCTGGGGATGCTGGGGATTGTAGTTATGCAACAGCTGGAGACACACTGGTTTGCTACTTAACTCAGTGTGCCTTCAGCTGTTGCAAAACTACAACTCTCAGCAGTCACCGACAGCCAACGGGCATGCTGGGAGTTGTAGTTATGCAACCACCAGATGCACCACTACAACTCCCAGCATGCACTTTAGCTGATTGTGCAAGCTGGGAGTTGTAGTTACACAACAGCTGAAGGTACACTTTTCCATAGAAAGAATGTGCCTCCAGCTGTTGCAAAACTACAAGTCCCAGCATGCCCATAAGGGCATGCTGGGAGTTGTGGTAGTCTGCATCCTGCTGTTGCATAACTACAGCTCCCAGCATGCCCTTTTTGCATGCTGGGAGCTGTTGCTAAGCAACAGCAGGAGGCTGTCACTCACCTCCAACGATCCTCGCTGCACCAGGTCAGTCCCTCGTCGTCTCCGCCGCTGCTCCTGGGGCCCCGATCCCAACAGGGGCGCCGGGGATCGGGGTCCCCAGCACCCGGGGTGCACGTCCCGCACCCGCTCACGTCCTCCGGAAGAGGGGCGGAGCGGGTTGCGGGAGTGACACCCGCAGCAGGCGCCCTGATTGGTCGGCCGGTAATTCGGCCGACGAATCAGGGCGATCGTGAGGTGGCACCAGTGCCGCCTCACCCCTGCTGGCTCTGGCTGTTCGGGGCCGTCTCTGACGGCCCCGATCAGCCAATAATTCCGGATCACCGGGTCACTGGAGACCTGATTGACCCGGAATCCGCCGCAGATCGCTGGACTGAATTGTCCAGCGATCTGCGGCCATCGCCGACATGGGGGGTCATAATGACCCCCCTGGGCGATATGCCCCGATGCCTGCTGAACGATTTCAGCAGGCATCGGGGACCGGCTCCGCTCCAGATGGTTGAGGGGGGCCGGTAAAACACATGACGTTCTCATACGTCATGTGTCCTTAAGGACTCGGAAATGGAGACGTATGAGAACGTCATGTGTCCTTAAGGGGTTAAAGATGTTAACAAGCTCTAGATGGTCAAATATAATACTTTTATATTGAATAAACATATACAGGGTTGACCATTTATATGGATACACCTTAATAAAATGGGAATGGTTGATATTAACTTCCTGTTTGTGGCACATTAGTATATGTGAGGGGGGAAACATTTCAAGATGGGTGGTGACCATGGCGGACATTTTGAAGTCGGTCATATTGAATCCAACTTTTGTTTTTTCAATAGGAAGAGGGTCATGTGACACATCAAACTCATTGAGAATTTCACAGGAAAAACAATGATGTGCTCGGTTTTAACTTAACTTTATTCTTTCATGAGTTGTTTACAAGTTTCTGGTCACTTATAAAATGTGTTCAATGTGCTGCCCATTGTGTTGGATTGTTAATACTACCCTCTTCTCCCAATCTTCACACACTGATAGCAACACTGCAGGAGTAATGCTAGCACAGGCTTCCAGTATCCGTAATTTCAGGTGCTGCACATCTCGTATCTTCACAGCATAGACAATTGCCTTCAGATGACCCCAAAGATAAAAGTCTAAGGGGGTCAGATCGGGAGACCTTGGGGGTCATTCAACTGGCCCATGACAACTAATCCACTTTCCAGGAAACTGTTCATCTAGGAATGCTCGGACCTGACACCCATAATGTGGTGGTGCGCCATCTTGCTGGGAAAAGTCAGGGAACGTGCCAGCTTCAGTGCATAAAGAGGGAAACACATCATCATGTAGCAATTTTGCATATCCAGTGGCCTTGAGGTTTCCATTGATGAAGAATGGCCCCACTATCTTTGTACCCCATATACCACACCATACCATCAATTTTTGTGTTCCAACAGTCTTGGAGGGATCTATCCAATGTGGGTTTGTGTCAGACCAATAGCGGTGGTTTTGTTTGTTAACTTCACCATTCACATAAAAGTTTGCCTCACCCCTGAATAAAATATTCTGCGTAAACTGAGGGTCCTGTTCCAATTTTTGTTTTGCCAATTCTGCAAATTTAGTGCGCCGATCTGGGTCATCCTCGTTGAGATGCTGCAGTAGCTGGAGTTTGTAAGGGAGCCATTTATGAGTAGCTAATATCCGCCGAAGGGATGTTCGACTAATGCCACTCTCCAGTGACATGCGACGAGTGCTACGCTGTGGTCTCTTGCTGAATGAAGCTAGGACAGCCACTGATGTTTCTTCATTAGTGACAGATTTCATGTGTCCACATTTTGGCAAATCCAACACTGAACCAGTTTCACGAAACTTAGCAAGCAGTTTTCTAACTGTAGCATGGGAGATGGGTGATCTCGTAGGGTGTCTTGCATTGAAATCTGCTGCAATGACCCGGTTACTGCGTTCACCAGACATCAACACAATTTCTATCCGCTCCTCACGTGTTAACCTCGACGACATGTCAATGGCTGTAAACAAAGAGAAACTTGTAAATAACTCATGAAAGAATAAAGTTATGTTAAAACCAAGCACATCATTGTGAAATTCCCAATAAGTTTGGATGTGTCACATGACCCTCTTCCTATTGAAAAAACAACATTTGGATTCAAAATGGCTGACTTCAAAATCGCCACCATGGTCACCACCCATCTTGTAAAGTTTCCTCCATCACATAAACTAATGTGCCACAAACAGGAAGTTAATATCACCAACCATTCCCATTTTATTAAGGTGTATCCATATAAATGGCCCACCCTGTATTTTACACAATGTCAAGCTCAGAGCCTGTTGGAGTGGTACTTCAGACTGGGAGACTAGTGCAAGTGATGTTTCCACTCTAGAATTATTCCAGTCCAGGAAATCCCCCCTAAAATGGCAGAGGAAGTAGGAAAGGACGCACAGTTGGACTATTTTATTTATCTTTTGATTTCTTTAAAATGAGTCCCCCTGATTCGATCTGGTTGGCTGCACCCCGACCAAATAACCACTTCTGTTTCAGTACCCCAAAGTGAGTAATAGGCACATTTATTTTAGTCTCCAGGTGAGCAGACACTTATTTGGGTTTCAGAGAACAAAATGCTACCCTGCAGGCATTACAGTACTACATGAGGCACTCTTTTTTTATTTAGTTTTTTCTCTCTAGCTCTCCAATAAGAGCATGTTAATTTAGAGTGGCCAACTAAAGTACCAGTGGATTTTTCAGTGGTCCTATGTTCTGACACAATAAGGAACCTCAAAGGCAAAACTATTTGAAGGTACTCTAAAGCCCATGATTTTTAAGGGCTTCATTCTTAAATAACTTATTAGAATTGGTAATGACATGTAACTTGTGTGTACAATGATAAGGACATAGGGTTGTCCAGGGATAAATTATTTCTTACAAAGGGTCCTGGGTCCTGATAAAATAAAAAAATAAAATGTACTCACCTGCCCCAATTCCCTTCCACTGCCATTTTGATGGCTCCTGGTCCCTATAGCTGTTGGCATCTTTCTGCTTCCAATGGCATGTCAATGCTGCAGTAAATGGATGCTTACCCGATTACTGGCTAAGGCATGTCATGGAAGCGGCCAGTGATTGGCTGAAGCAAGCAGAGTTAGCGTGTCAATAAAGTCAGGAAGAAGTCGAGAGCAGCGCAGATTGGGGGCTTTTTAAATCACAGTTTCAGGGGAGCAAGGCAGATTAATATGCTTTATTCTTTATTTTTGCAGCACCCAGAGTCCTTTTGTAAAAATATTTTGTCCCCAGACAACCCCCTTTTAGATGCAGCTGAATGTAAACATGCGCCTGTTCTGTTTAGCTTGATGGTAAGTCCTTTAAATGTAATTATTTTGCACAACAAAAGCAAAGCTATCAATATATATTTTTGTTGCTCATTGTTACTGTTGCTATGACAATATTTCCAAATACAGATGAACAGTTTTTTTTTTGCAGATGCCTTTTATCCCTTTCACATTTGATGTTATTATTACTAAAAAGTAGAAATATGCAATAGTGAGATATAAATGTAAGTTCACAACCTTCATCTGTTATTCATCCTTATTAAACACTAATATAATATATGGAATAATCAATTATATATATGGTATAACTGCAGGGCTTACTCCTAAAAAATATTAAAGAATTGCAGTTGATATTATATCACTCTTCACTTATTAATCACTCGTTGCAGTATATATTCCTGCTGCTAGATATACCTTTTTGCTGCGCCATTATACAAGTTATTAAGTTATTACTGTAAAGATAGTGCACAACAGGTATAGACAAAACTGAATAGGTTACTTGCTAGTAACGGCTTTAACCTTTTGGTCCCTCATTTCTTAGTGACCTTTTGTTGGCTTTACAAGCATAAGTGATTTAGACTTTATATTCCTAGCCTCCATCAGACTAGACCTGGCTCGTAACATGAAGCGACTTCGATGTTGTTCACCGTTTGATCTCCGAAGAATAGATCGGAGCTCTAGCTTTTCTTGCAAAATGCCTCATCTACTGTCAGGGGGAGTTCAGATTGGACTATACATTCACCCATGTGGAAACAAGATGTTCTGTTTGTGACTTGTCTGTGTGTTCACACTATTATTTGCTGCCACAGGCATCACATTTATACCAGTCTATGGCTGCAGCAATTAGTTCACATTAGACTAAGCCATTCATAAATGCATCGATTCTGAAATTGCTTTACCGTCTGTTTATGACAGTCAGGCTAATACGTTAAATGACCAGAGGCTTATCTCACCACAGAAGCTATCACCAGTAGCATTTTAGTTTTTAATGTTTACCAATAAATAACTTGTCCCGCAGGTGGCTATAAGTAATATCGACCATAGTTATTATATTTTCTTATAAAATTGCCCTACACTTCAGTGACCAGACCAAAATGATCCCCATGTATAGAGCTATGCTCCACTGCGGATCATATAAAGACTCCAATATTCTAGGTTTGTAGAACTTTTATATCAATCTTTAGTGTATCTGTTCGTTTTGTGGCATATGGAGCAATGTATCTTAATGCAGATGTTACAGTGAAATATTTGTGACATTCCTTCTCTCTCTTACCCCAAGGATGTGATATTTCTTGCCTTGGAGTCCGGAGCTCTAATTACCTGCAGTGTCTCCATATGTTCTGCCTTTGGATGTCACTGCATATGATCTTTGCCACACAGTCCTGTCAACACAACTTTACATTCACATAATAAACAAAGTGAAGTTATATCTATTGCAAATGATAGAAGTAAAAAAGTTTCTTGTTTCCAAAGCTAGTCAGGAAAAGTCAATCCTGAGATACATTGGATAATTTCCTATAGCCTGTAAATAAAACAAAGAGCATCTCCTACCATTTTGGCAGGTAAAGGGTTCTCATACCAGGGGTTGAGATAATCCCAGGATGCGTTTAGTAATAGTATAGTAATATTACAGTTTGTGAGTTCTAAATTACTGGAGATGTTTGGATTATTAGCTACTTTAGGATTTATTCTGCCGTATTTGGAGCCAGGACGGAATTTTCTAAAATAATTGTTTTCTGCAATAGGGTTTTTTTTTTTTTTTTTTCTTATTAACAACTCTGCATAGTAGTAGGGTGAGTTTGATTGGCAAATGGCAAATATTAAACTTTTGAGTCAGCAACAAATAGGCTTGTACTCTACTAGACTATTGAGGACATTACTGTGTCAGAGCTTGACACAACAGAAAATCCTCTTAGCCTGCTATTTCTGTCTTAGCCTTCTATTTCCTTATTCAAAAGGGTTTTCAGGAGGTTTTTTCTTTTTGTTTTCCTTCTTGACTTGTCTGTATTTAGAATTCCCCTAACAACATGCAATGGACAGCAGTTTGCACTGAATTCAGACATCTAATAGCAAAGGAGCTTTTTTTATGTGGTAGAGTCATTTTTTTTTTATAAACTAAGCAATGTACAAATTTATTTAAATGACATGGGTTATAGAATGTATATATACATGAACCCCTTCCCGCTACATGATGTATGCATACGTCATGATCAAAAGTCCAATCAAAACAAAAACAAAAAAACAAAAAAATCAAAACAAAAATGATACCAATAAAAACACCAGATCATGGTGCAAAAAATGAGCCCTCATACATCCCCATATGCGGAAAAATTAAAAAGTTATAGGGGTCAGAAGAGGACATTTTTAAACGTATACATTTTCCTGCATGTACGACAAAATCAAACCTATGCAAAGTAGGGTATCATTTTAACCGTGAGGACCTACAGAATAAAGAGAAGTTGTAATTTTTACCGTAAAATGAACTGCGTAGAAACGGAAGCCCCCAAAAGTTACAAAATGGCATTTTTTCTTCAGTTTTGTCGCACAATTATTTTTTTTTCAGTTTCGCTGTGGATTTTTGGGTAACATTACTAATGTCCCAGCAAAGTAGAATTGGTGGCGCAAACAATAAGCCATAATATGGATTTATAGGTGCAAAACTGAAAGCGTTATGATTTTTAGAAGGTGATGAGGAAAAAATGAAAATGCAAAAACGGAAAATACCATGCATCATTAACCCCTTAACGACGCAGGACGTATATTTACGTCCTGCGCCGGCTCCCGCGATATGATATCGCGTCGGTCCCGGCGCTAATCAACGTCCGGGACCCGCGGCTAATACCACACATCGCCGATCGCGGCGATGTGCGGTATTAACCCTTTAGAAGCGGCGGTCAAAGCTGACCGCCGCTTCTAAAGTGAAACTGAAAGTGACCCGGCTGCTCAGTTGGGCTGTTCGGGACCGCCGCGGTGAAATCGCGGCGTCCCGAACAGCTGATCGGACACCGGGAGGGCCCTTACCTGCCTCCTCGGTGTCCGATCGACGAATGACTGCTCCGTGCCTGAGATCCAGGCCGGAGCAGTCAAGCACCGATAATGCTGATCACAGGCGTGTTAATACACGCCAGTGATCAGCATAGGAGATCAGTGTGTGCAGTGTTATAGGTCCCTATGTGACCTATAACGCTGCAAAAAAATGTTAAAAAAAAGTGTTAATAAAGGTCATTTAACCCCTTCCCTAATAAAAGTTTGAATCACCCCCCTTTTCCCATAAAAAAAATAAAACAGTGTAAAAAATATATCATTAATTAAGCCGTACGGTCAATGGCGCACGCGCAAAAAAAATTCCAAAGTCCAAAAAAGCGTATTTTGGTCACTTTTTATACCATTAAAAAATGAATAAAAAGTGATCAAAAAGTCCGATCATAACAAAATTTATACCGATAAAAACTTCAGATCACGGCGCAAAAAATTAGTCCTCATACCGCCCCGTACGTGGAAAAGTAAAAAAGTTATAGGGGTCAGAAGATGACATTTTTAAATGTATACATTTTCCTGCATGTAGTTATGATTTTTTCCAGAAGTGCGACAAAATCAAACCTATATAAGTAGGGTATCATTTTAACCGTATGGACCTACAGAATAATGATAAGGTGTAATTTTTACCGAAATATGCACTGCGTAGAAACGGAAGCCCCCAAAAGTTACAAAATGGCGTTTTTTTTTCGATTTTGTCGCACAATGATTTTTTTTTTCGTTTCGCCGTGCATTTTTGGGTAAAATGACTAATGTCACTGCAAAGTAGAATTGGCGACACAAAAAATAAGCCATAATATGGATTTTTAGGTGAAAAATTGAAAGGGTTATGATTTTTAAAAGGTAAGGAGGAAAAAACGAAAGTGCAAAAATGGAAAAACCCTGAGTCCTTAAGGGGTTAAGGGGTTAAACTGATGTCATTTGAGGGTGAAGGGTGATAGATACAATGTTTGGAATCTATTAACACATCCATCAGCCATAGGATAATATGGAACCCATTTTATGAATGTACTTTTTTTTTTACTGGAATTCATCTATGAAAAAAGTGTAATCTCTTATTCTTTATGTTTATCAGCCACAATGAACCCCTGCCTAACTCATGGAATCATTTACTAACATAGTAACATAGTTCATAAGGCTGAAAAAGACCAGAGTCCATCAAGTTCAACCTATAACCCTAATGAGTCCCTACTGAGTTGATCCAGAGGAAGGCAAAAAAATAAACCTCATACTAGAGGTAAAAATTCCTTCTCGACTCCAATAGAATTGTTTAGCAAATATATGTGAAGCATTTCTTACGCACACACTATCTAAAGTGCACCTAGTCCAGCTGACATTACCTCAAATGGCCCTTTTATGTATATACCAGGCATTTATAAGCATATAAAGCAAATGTTCCAGTGTTTTTAAATTTCAAATTCACATTTCATTTCTTTCAAAGAGCTATGCTTTAAATCTGGGTTTTATAAATAACAGAAGATTTATTGTATCTTTTGTGCTGTTACCTTTTATATTATTTCGAACCACTTCTATGATATCAAAAAGCCAAGGGGGCCCATCTTCTTTCAAACATGAAATGAAGTTAAAAATCTCTTTAGATGATTGAAGGGGAGATTGGCAGGAATAGTAAGAATTAAAGGCAGAGATCTGTGAAAATAAAGAAATAAGCACATAACACAGGTTGAACGCTGTGGAGACCAAAAGAAATGTATTTATATGCATATTTAACACTGCTGAATGTGCTCATGGTGAAAAAGAGCTTTATTTTAAGTTTTGCTATGATGTCTAATGATTACTTCTAATTTCCCTGCTGAGAGTTGAGGATAAGCTATGTATATAAGACTTTTTTGAACTACAAGACACAATTGTTATTTAAGAAAAAAAAAATTGGTTAAAAAGTCAGACTGCCCTGAATGCTTCCCTAATGATTGGGCAAAGCATTTGCAAAGTGCCTATGCCTGATTATTAAATTCACATGGCTGACCGGTCTGCTCTAACTACTCGGTCTCCAAGCCACCAAAAAGCACTAAAAAGGGATTTGCTAGTGCTGTTGAAGACACCTAGTAGCCACAGGGGAAATCAGTCAAGATGCAGGGCACCCTTACTTTCTCCTTGCTATCCAGTGTCCCAGTGAAGGTGGGCCTCTAAAGTTTACAAGTGTACGGGTGGGGGGGGGGGGGGGGGGTGTTTGGCAGAAGAGCTGGGTCTTATCTTTGCCCTGTGCTCTGAGATGTATTAATCCTGTTGAAGCAATTAGTGTTCAAAGCAGATAACATGTAGCTCATCCTCCTTTCTGGATGCGTCAGGATATAAAGTATACAACACACTAGCTTTAGTAGCATAGTAGAGTTAAAAGAGCAGTGTAACTGACTTGCCTCAACTATCCTCAAAATAGCCGCTTTATTGCCTGCCTACTTGGCTTATGATTCCATACAGGAGAATAAAATCCTATTCACATCATGTTTAGTCATATGTTACATGGTATGTGTTTGACATTCAACACCAAAGTGCAGATCAGCTCACCCTTGGCAAGCCCCGCCGCAGCACAGACTTGAACGGACCACAGTTCCGGATGAAATATTCAACTTGAAAAGAAGAAAGTCCAGCGCAGCTTCTCTGACATAAAATCACATTTTATTTTCCATCACACAGACACATGAGGATGTACAGGTAAGTTACATGTTTCAACTATTATTCACAGTTTTAGTCATACAATGAATACACAGACATGGACCTCTTATTTCCACACCTATTTCCTTTGGTTTAACTCTTTCACCCAGACTATAATAAAAATACATCCAAAAACATATAAATTGTGAATTAAAAGCATAGTATAGAAACACCACAGCAATGCAGATGATCATAACATATCCTATGTATAAACATTTTTTTTCAACTATTCTCCATACAAAATGAATATTCACCGCATTGCTGTAGACACAGATCATAATCATCTGCCTGTTGTATCCTATAGTTCATTTATCTGACTATTACTATATTCTATCCTATGAGGTAAACTTCTACACAAATGTGAATTGTGGTATGTTTGCATATGGGCAAAAAGCATATACTGTGGTGTACTCACCGCAGGCTTACTGAATTTTAGGGATTGAACACAGCAACAAGTGATTAGACATGAATGGAGAGGGCATAGTGTGACATCACGAGGGGGTTAGGTGTTACGTCACATCCACAGCCGCCGGAACCCAGCTTTCTGAACATAATGTACAGAATGCTGGGTGACTCCACGGCGATTGCAGGGGGTCCCAGAGGCTGGACCCCCGCTATCAGACATCTTATCCTCTATCCTTTGGATAGGGGGATAAGATTTCTAGGGGTGGAGTACCCCTTTAACCCCTTAAGGACCAAGGACGTACCGTTACGTCGTTGGTCCTGCTCTCCTGATATAACGCGGGGTTACACGGTAACCCCGCATTATATCACGGCGGGCCCGGCATCATGGTGAAGCCGGGACCCGCCTCTAATAGCGTGCATCGCCGATCGCGGCGCCACACGCTATTAACCCTTTAGCCGCGCGCTCAGAGCTGAGCCGTGCGGTTAAAACCGAAAGCGAAAGTTGCCAGATAGCTCAGTGGGCTGTTCGGGATAGCCGCGGCGAAATCGCGGCATCCTGAACAGCTTACAGGACAGCGGGAGGGCCCCTACCTGCCTCCTCGCTGTCCGATCGCCGAATGACTGCTCAGTGCCTGAGATCCAGGCATGAGCAGTCATGCGGCAGAATCATCGATCACTGGTTTCCTATGAGAAACCAGTGATCAATGATGAAGATCAGTGTGTGCAGTGTTAAAGGTCCCTATGAGACCTATAACACTGCAAAGAAAAAAGTGAATAAAGATCATTTAACTCCTCCCCTATTAAAAGTTTGAATCACCCCCCCCCCTTTTGCAATAAAAAAAAAAAACCACAGTGTAAATAAAAATAAAAATAAACATATATGGTATCACCACGTGTGGAAATGTCCGAATTATAAAAATATATCATTAATTAAACCGCTCGGTCAATGGCGTGCGCGCAAAAAAATTCCAAAGTCCAAAATAGTGCATTTTTGGTCACTTTTTATATCATTTAAAAATGAATAAAAAGCTATCAATAAGTCCTATCAATGCAAAAATGGTACCGTTAAAAACTTCAGATCACGGCACAAAAAAATGAGCCCTCATACCGCCCCATAAACGGAAAAATAAAAAAGTTATAGGGGTCAGAAGATGACAATTTTAAACGTATTAATTTTCCTGCATGTAGTTATGATTTTTTCCAGAAGTTCGACAAAATCAAACCTATATAAGTAGGGGATCATTTTAATCGTATGGACCTACAGAATAAAGATAAGGTGTCATTTTTACCGAAAAATGTACTACGTAGAAACGGAAGCCCCCAAAAGTTACAAAACGGCGTTTTAAAAAAAAAAAATTTGTCGCACAATGATTTTTTTTTTTCCGTTTCACCGTAGATTTTTGGGCAAAATGACTAATGTCATTACAAAGTAGAATTGGTGGCGCAAAAAATAAGCCATCATATGGATTTTTAGGTGAAAAATTGAAAGAGTTATGATTTTTTAAAGGCAAGGAGCAAAAAACGAAAATGCAAAAACGGAAAAAACCCCGGTCCTTAACCCCTTAAGGACCGAGCCCTTTTTCACCTTAAGGACCGGAGCGTTTTTTGCAATTCTGACCACTGTCATTTTAAACATTTATAACTCTGGAATGCTTTTAGTTATCATTCTGATTCCGAGATTGTTTTTTCGTGACATATTCTACTTTAACTTAGTGGTAAAATTGTATGGTACCTTGCATCCTTTCTTTGTGAAAAATCACCAAATTTGATGAAAAAAATGAAAATTTTGCATTTTTCTAACTTTGAAGCTCTCTGCTTGTAAGGAAAATGGATATTCAAAATATATTTTTTTTGGGTTCACATATACAATATGTCTACTTTATGTTTGCATCATAAAATTTATGAGTTTTTACTTTTGGAAGACACCAGAGGGCTTCAAAGTTCAGCAGCAATTTAGAAATTTTTCACAAAATTTTCAAACTCGCTATTTTTCATGGACCAGTTCAGGTTTGAAGTGGATTTGAAGGGCCTTCATATTAGAAATACCCCATAAAAGACCCCATTATAAAAACTACACCCCCCAAAGTATTCAAAATGACATTCAGTAAGTGTATTAACCATTTAGGTGTTTCACAGGAATAGCAGAAAAGTGAAGGAGAAAATTCAAAATCTTCATTTTTTACACTCGCATGTTCTTGTAGACCCAATTTTTCAATATTTGCAAGGGGTAAAAAGGAGAAAATGTTTACTTGTATTTGAAACCCAATTTCTCTCGAGTAAGCACATACCTCATATGTCTATGTTAATTGTTCAGCGGGCGCAGTAGAGGGCTCAGAAGGGAAGGAGCGACAAATGGTTTTTGGGGGGCATGTCACCTTTAGGAAGCCCCTATGGTGCCAGGACAGCAAAAAAACACACATGGCATACCATTTTGGAAACTAGACCCCTCAGGGAACGTAATAAGGGGTAAAGTGAATCTTAATACCCCACAGGTGTTTCACGACTTTTGCATATGTAAAAAAAAGAAAAAAATTTTTACCTAAAAGGCTTGGTTTCCCAAAAGTTTTACATTTTTAAAAGTGTAATAGCAGAAAATACCCCCCCAACATTTGAAACCCAATTTCTCCCGATTCAGAAAACACCCCATATGGGGGTGAAAATTGCTCTGCTGGCGCACTACAGGTCTCAGAAGAGAAGGAGTCACATTTGGCTTTTTGAAAGCAAATTTTGCTCTGGGGGCATGCCGCATTTAGGAAGCCCCTATGGTGCCAGAACAGCAAAAAAAAAACACATGGCATACCATTTTGGAAACTAGACCCCTCGGGGAACGTAACAAGGGGTAATGTGAACCTTAATACCCTACAGGTGTTTCACGACTTTTGCATATGTAAAAAAAAAATTATTTTTTTTACCTAATATGCTTGGTTTCCCAAAATTTTTTCATTTTTAAAAAGGGTAATAGCAGAAAATACCCCCCAAAATTTGAAGCCCAATTTCTTCCGATACAGAAAACACCCCATATGGGGGTGAAAAGTGCTCTGCTGGCGCACTACAGGTCTCAGAAGAGAAGGAGTCACATTTGGCTTTTTGAAAGCAAATTTTGCTCTGGGGGCATGCCGCATTTAGGAAGCCCCTATGGTGCCAGAACAGCAAAAAAAAAAAAAACACATGGCATACCATTTTGGAAACTAGACCCCTCGAGGAACGTAACAAGGGGTAATGTGAACCTTAATACCCTACAGGTGTTTCACGACTTTTGCATATGTGAAATTTTTTTTTTTTTACCTAAAATGCTTGGTTTCCCAAAATTTTTCATTTTTTAAAAGGGTAATTGCAGAAAACACCCCCCAAAATTTGAAGCCCAATTTCTCCCGATTCAGAAAACACCCCATATGGGGGTGAAAAGTGCTCTGCTGGCGCACTACAGGTCTCAGAAGAGAAGGAGTCACATTTGGCTTTTTGAAAGCAAATTTTGCTCTGGGGCATGCCGCATTTAGGAAGCCCCTATGGTGCCAGGACAGCAAAAAAAAACACATGGCATACTATTTTGGAAACTAGACCCCTCGGGGAACGTAACAAGGGGTTAAGTGAACCTTTATACCCCACAGGTGTTTCATGACTTTTGTATATGTAAAAAAAAAAATATTTTTTACCTAAAATGCTTGTTTTCCCAAAAATTTTACATTTTTAAAAAGGGTAATAGCAGAAAATACCCCACAAAATTTGAAGCCCAATTTCTCCCGAGTACGGCAATACCCCATATGTGCCCCTAAACTGTTGCTTTGAAATACGACAGGGCTCCAAAGTGAGAGTGCCATGCGCATTTGAGGCCTAAATTAGGGATTGCATAGGGGTGGACATAGGGGTATTCTACGCCAGTGATTCCCAAACAGGGGGCCTCCAGCTGTTGTAAAACTCCCAGCATGCCTGGACAGTCAGTGGCTATCTGGCAATACTGGGAGTAGTTCTTTTGCAACAGCTGGAGGCTCCGTTCTGGAAACAGTGGCGTACCAGATGTTTTTCATTTTTATTGGGGAGGGGAGGGGGGCTGTGTAGGGGTATGTGTATATGTAGTGTTTTTTACTTTTTATTTTATTTTGTGTTAGTGTAGTGTAGTGTTTTTAGGGTACAGTCGCACGGGCGGGGGTTCACAGTAGTTTCTCGCTGGCAGCTTGAGCTGCAGCAGAAAATTTGCCGCAGCTCAAACTTGCAGCCGGATACTTACTGTAATCCTCCGCCCATGTGAGTGTACCCTGTACGTTCACATTGGGGGGGAGGGGGGGGAACATCCAGCTGTTGCAAAACTACAACTCCCAGCATGTACGGTCTATCAGTGCATGCTGGGAGTTGTAGTTTTGCAACAGCTGGAGACACACAGGTTGTGAAACACCAAGTTTGGTAACAAACTCAGTGTTTTGCAACCGGTGTGCCTTCAGCTGTGGCAAAAGCTACAACCCCCAGCATGTACGGACAGCGGAAGGGCATGCTGGGTCTTGTAGTTATGCAACAGCCGGAGGCATACTACATTGGCTGGGGATGCTGGGGATTGCAGTTATGCAACAGCTGGAGACACACTGGTTTACTACTTAACTCAGTGTGCCTTCAGCTGTTGCAAAACTACAACTCTCAGCAGTCACCGACAGCCAACGGGCATGCTGGGAGTTGTAGTTATGCAACCACCAGATGCACCACTACAACTCCCAGCATGCACTTTAGCTGATTGTGCAAGCTGGGAGTTGTAGTTACACAACAGCTGAAGGTACACTTTTCCATAGAAAGAATGTGCCTCCAGCTGTTGCAAAACTACAAGTCCCAGCATGCCCATAAGGGCATGCTGGGAGTTGTGGTGGTCTGCCTCCTGCTGTTGCATAACTACAGCTCCCAGCATGCCCTTGTTGCATGCTGGGAGCTGTTGCTAAGCAACAGCAGGAGGCTGTCACTCACCTCCAACAATCCACACTGCAGGACTGTCCCTCGCCGCCGCCGTCGCTCCTGGGGCCCCGATCCCAACAGGGACGCCGGGGATCGGGGTCCCCAGCACCCGGGGTCTTCTGCCCGCACCCGCTCACGTCCTCCGGAAGAGGGGCGGAGCGGGTTGCGGGAGTGACACCCGCAGCAGGCGCCCTGATTGGTCGGCCGGTAATCCGGCCGACGAATCAGGGCGATCGTGAGGTGGCACCAGTGCCACCTCACCCCTGCAGGCTCTGGCTGGAGACCCGATTGACCCAGAATCCGCTGAATTGTCCAGTGATCTGAGGCAATCGCCGACATGGGGGGACATAATGACCCCCCTGGGCGATATGCCGGGATGCCTGCTGAACGATTTCAGCAGGCATCCGGCTCCGGCTCCCCTCCGGCTAGCGGTGGGGGGCGGAAATGCTCAGGGCGTATCCATACGCCCTCGGTCCTTAAGGACTTGGAAACGGGGGCGTATGGATACGCCCTATGTCCTTAAGGGGTTAAGGGGTTAAGATCACTGACCCTTTTATGCCCTTAGACCACCAAATAAGATTTAATTACAGTGGGAATCAAAAGTTTGGATACCCCAGGTAAAAAAAATTGTATTAATGTGCATAAAGAAGAAAAGTAAAGATGGAAAAATCTCCAAAAGGCATCAAATTACAGACTAGACATTCTTATAATATGTCAACAAAAGATAGATTTTATTTCCATCATTTACACTTTCAAAATAACAGAAAACAAAAAATAGTGTCTCTAATAGACCTGCCAGTGTCATTGATTGTTCTCAATCATCATATGGGAAGACCAGGTGATGTCAATCTCAAAGGTTTTAAATGCCTGGACTCATCTGACCTTGCCCCAACAATCAGCACCATTCTAAGCAGTTGTCTAGAAATCTGAAACTGAAAATAGTTGACGCTCAAAAAGCGGGAGAAGGCTATAAGAAGATAGCAAAACGTTTTCAGATGTCAATATACTCTGTTTGGAATGTAATTAAGAAATGGGAGTCATCAGGAACAGTGGAAGTTAAAGCAAGATCTGGAAGACCAAGAAAAATATCCTTGCAGGATTGTGAAAAAAGAGAAAAACAATTCAAAACCCACATTTGACTGCACAATCCCTCCAGAAAGATCTGTCAGACACTGGAGTTGTGGTACACTATTCCACTATAAAGAGATACTTGTACAAATATGGTCTTCATGGAAGAGTCATCAGAAGAAAACCTCTTCTACCTCTTCTACATCCTCACCACAAAAATCAGCGTTTGAACTTTGCAAATGAACATATAGACAAGCCTGATGCATTTTGGAAACAAGTTATGTGGACCGATGAGGTTAAAATTGAACTTTTTGGCTGGAATGAGCAAAGTTACGTTTGGAGAAGAAGGGAAACAGAATTTTATGAAAAGAACCTCTGTCCAACTTTTAAGAATGTGGGTGAATCAATCCTGCTTTGGGGTAGTATTGCAGCCAGTGGCACAGGGAATATCTCATGAGTAGAAGGAAAAATGGATTCAATAAAATTTCAGCAAATTTTGGATGCTAACTTGATGCCATCTGTGAAAAAGCTGAAGTCAAAGAGAGGATGGCTTCTACAAATGGATAATGATCCTAAACACACCTCGAAATCCACGGGGGATTACATCAAGAGGCGTAAACTGAAGGTTTTGTCATTGCTTTCACAATCTCCTGATCCTCAACATTATTGAAAATCTATGGATAGACCTTAAAAGAGCAGTGCGTGACAGACAGCCTAGAAATATCAAAGAACTGGAAGACTTTTGTAAGGAATGGCAAAGATACCTCAAACATGAATTGAAAGACTTTTGAGTGACTACAAAAAATGTTTACAAGCTGTGATACTTGCCAAAGGGGGCAGTACAAGATATTAGCTCTGCAGGGTGCCCAAACTTTTGCAGACACCATTTTTTTTATTTAGTAGTAAATTAATATTCCACTGATAATGTGGTATTTTTAACTGACATTGATATGTATGAATAATGTGCCACCCCTATTAGTAGCATACTCTCTGGTTTAGAGACCTATATAACTATGAATAGATGAGCCTGAATATTAGGCTATACGGCTTGGGGACTTGTAAATTGTGATTATATGAGCTTGAATATTAGGTTATATGGTTTCTATATTGTATGTGGTACATACACTGTCTTATATAATAATACATTTTATGACTCAGTGATTTATAAATTATGATCAGATAAACCTTAATACTGGGTTATATGGCTTACATGCAGTATGCACTAAATACAAAGTAGAGTGTCATCACAAAGTATATTTTAACAGGAGGAAATATATAATCAGAAATAATTATATAACCAGTCCTCAAAAAGTAGTGAAAAAGGGAAAGAAAAGGAAAAAATAAATACAAAGAGAAAAGCACAAAGGATAATAGTGATAGTGGTTTAGAATTGAAAATGTACAGTAATATGTGAGTAAAAAATAAAAAAATGAAAATAAAGGTGAGTATGAAGGTTCACAATATCAAAAAAGAGTGGATAAGTGCAAAGTAATAATCAGAAAAATGAAAATATTAATAGTTATTAAACATCAAAAAATAACAAAAAATATGTGAATAATAAGAATGCCTGCAAAAGATGATAATTTTAAACAATCATATGCATTTATTAAAAATAATGATTAATGCCTGGGCAGGGCCCTTGCTCAGGCATGCGATCTAAATATTCAAATATAATAATTTAAGAAGTGCCAACTATCTCAAAACATAAAAATTTGAAAATTAAAAATAGTCCTTTATAGCCGAAAAAATCTTATAAGATTGTGTGAATAGCAACAGTATTGAATATAATATCCAGCGATCGGAGAGTCTGTGTACTCCAGTGATACTCCAATGTGAAACACAGTCACCTTAAACTGTAGTAAATGTTTCAATATTTCATTCAGAAGATATAATGTATTTGATCACTGTTATCCACTTGTGTCCCACAACAGGTGTTTGTGGAATAGCAGTATTAATAGCAAGATATAGTTACGGTTGCTTATATGAAATCAGGCACAGTACCTTATGGTTTTATTCACCGTGATGATCGGCAGCTGGATGTCTCCAGAGTTGCAGGCTCCGGGGACTGTGGGAGCCCAGTGCCCGCACGGACCGAATCAATCACCACCCTGGTATGGGTAGGGAGGTACTTTTCGTGCCGTGGTTGGGAAGATGTGATGCTCCCGATTGCGTTGATGTAGAGCGCTGGGTTATATATCGTAGCCAAGCAGGAGTATTGTGCTTTGCACAGCTCAGTGACCGGTCTGTAGAGAAATCGTCAGCGGCTGCCCGGCGTCCTCGTGGCGTGTGAATAGCGCGCTAATTCACAGTGGTCCACTAGTCCAGGTCCTACAGCGCTGTCGAGGCAGTATCGGCTGATACAGGTATAAAACAGGATTGAGATAGATATGGCTGATAGATATGGGACTTGTAAATTGTGATTATATGAGCTTGAATATTAGGTTATATGGTTTCTATATTGTATGTGGTGCATACACTGTCTTATATAATAATACATTTTATGACTCAGTGATTTATAAATTATGATCAGATAAACCTTAATACTGGGCTATATGGCTTACATGCAGTATGCACTAAATACAAAGTAGAGTGTCATCACAAAGTATATTTTAACAGGGGGGCTCTAACACAGGTATAGAACACTTGTTGCACACATATTTGTTTGCTGAAATATTGAAGGTTCATAATAATATAGGGATCTCCTCACCTTGAAGATAGATAGAGGAGAGGAAAAGAAGGGAACGGGGGAAAAGAAAAAAGGGGAGGGAGAAAAGGGAAAAAGAGAGGCGGAGGGAGGGAGGGAGGGAGGGAAGGATGAAAAAGAGAAAAAACAGGTTCTAGGTATTCGGTGCTAGAGGTGGAGTAAATAGAGGATAGACAACTAGAAGTGACCCCTCGTTCTCAACTGCTGGAAGAAATTCTGGCAGGGGTAAAAAAATCTAACCAGTCATTAGAGGATTTAAATAAGAAATTGGGGGGCTCTCTGCCAAAATTTCTCTGATACGGCATGATATGGTCAAAATGAGAAGAAAGGTTAATGAGCTAGAAGTAAATTTACCTAAAATGGAAAAAAGGGTTAGGAGGGGGAAGTAAGCTCCCTGAAGAAGGATAATGTCATCATGAAGGAAAAATTTACAGACCTAGAGGATAGGTTCAGGAGATGCAACATTCGAATAGTAAGGCTCCTGGAGGGGGCAGAAGGAGGAGATATGATTTAGAATTTTTGTACAGGATGGTTGAATGAAATTACAGGAGTGGAAAATCTTACATAGTGGTTTGGAATAGATTGAGCTCACAGGGTACCACGTAATTCCCCTTACAGGGGAACCCCTCAGAACCATTCTCATAAAGGTCCTTACATCTCAGGATAGAGACATAATCTTGAAAAAAGGCAAGGGAGATGGGAAATCCCACATGTAATGGGAACATGGTATTCATGTATCTGGACTTCTCATGGGAGACACAAAAGAGAAGGGCATCATTCAGGGAAGTAAAGAGGAGACTTAAAAATGCGGGAGTATGCTTCTCTCTCCTGTTCCCACTAGATTAAGAATAGAGCATAAGGGCAAAACATTGTTTTTGGAGAACTCACAGGAGGTTAACGATTGGATGGAGAGAGCGGGAGTCTAGAATTTTAAACAGCTGTGGAAATTCGTCTTTTTTGGATGTGGGTCTTTGAATATATATATATATATATATATATATATATATATATGTATATAGATGTGTTTTGTATCCCCGGAGTAAGGGGTGGGATGGAGCACATGGGTGTTGATCACTAGGTTAGAGACACACGGTTGGTTCTTAGCGTGTGTTATAACATGGGAGGGGGGGGTAAGGTTTGAGCCTGGATGGAGAAGGGGTTTCCTTTTTTTTTTTTTTTTTAAAGTAGTATGAAGTATGAGTATTAAACAGTTTATATGGAATGTGAGAGTGATGGCAGATAAAATTAAGAAATGCACCATCTTTGACACCATAAAGAGGCAATTGCCATCAATAATTTGCTTCGTGGAGACCCATAAGGCAAGGGAAGAGGAAATCCCGAAAAGGGGTTGGGCTGAAAATGAATACCATTCTAAATTTACCACATATTCCTCGGGGGTTTTGGTTTATGTACATAGGAAGATCTCGTTTGAGGTTAAAAATGAAAAAGTAGATAATTATGGGAGATATGTTTTTTGGATGGAATGTGGGAAACCAGAGCTCCCCCATTTAAATTAGATGTGTTGGTTGAACTGTCATTGTATTGTGAAAATGAAGAATTGAACTTTAGTAAGAGTTATCTTGTTAGAACTAGAAAAGGGAGGCCTAGAGCAGTAGGGACTTTTTTCCGAACTTAAAAAAGCCCAGGAGGAATGTGGCAAATAAAAAAAAAAAAAAGCACAAAATAAGGTTCAAATTCGGAGACAAACTAACAATTTTGAAAAAGGAAAACCAAATAAGATGGTAGCCAACTTGCTTAAGAATCAAAGGGAGAATGACAGTATTACTGCTCTATGAAGGGAAAACTGGACATTAACTACAGATAAATGGGAAATTGAACAAATGATAATTTCATTTTGCTCAGACTTGTATACACAGGATAATATTGATGTAAAAGAGGTAAAAGGATTTCTGAATGATATCAATATCCCCTGTTTACCAGAGGAAATGAGTGCGGCCATGGAGGAGCCAATCTCCCCTAAAGAATTGCAGGAAGCTTTGTTGGCTACTACAGGAAATACCTCACCCGGGTCAGATGGCCTTCCCTTTCAGATATATGGGAGGTTTTCAGCTTTTCTATTACCCAAGTTTCTAGTGACTTTAAATGAATCCTGGAAGGTGGGGACCTTGCTGAAGTCTATGTGTGAGGCCAACATTATACTGATTAAGAAACAGGAGAAAGATCCGTTAGAATTAGGTTTATATCACCTGATATCTGTTACGCCGAGCGCTCCGGGTCCCCGCTCCTCCCCGGAGCGCTCGCTACACTCTCCTCACTGCAGCGCTCCGGTCAGATCCACTGACCCGGGGCGCTGCGATACCGCCTCCAGCCGGGATGCGATTCGCGATGCGGGTGGCGCCCGCTCGCGATGCGCACCCCGGCTCCCGTACCTGACTCGCTCTCCGTCGGTCCTGTCCCGGCGCGCGCGGCCCCGCTCCCTAGGGCGCGCGCGCGCCGGGTCTCTGCGATTTAAAGGGCCACTGCGCCGCTGATTGGCGCAAGTGGTTCTAATTAGTGTGTTCATCTGTGCACTCCCTATGTATACCTCACGTCCCCTGCACTCCCTCGCCGGATCTTGTTGCCATTGTGCCAGTGAAAGCGTTTCCTTGTGTGTTCCTAGCCTGTGTTCCAGACCTCCTGCCGTTGCCCCTGACTACGATCCTTGCTGCCTGCCCCGACCTTCTGCTACGTCCGACCTTGCTTCTGTCTACTCCCTTGTACCGCGCCTATCTTCAGCAGTCAGAGAGGTTGAGCCGTTGCTAGTGGATACGACCTGGTCACTACCGCCGCAGCAAGACCATCCCGCTTTGCGGCGGGCTCTGGTGAAAACCAGTAGTGACTTAGAACCGATCCACTAGCACGGTCCACGCCAATCCCTCTCTGGCACAGAGGATCCACTACCTGCCAGCCGGCATCGTGACAGTAGATCCGGCCATGGATCCCGCTGAAGTTCCTCTGCCAGTTGTCGCTGACCTCACCACGGTGGTCGCCCAGCAGTCACAACAGATAGCGCAACAAGGTCAACAGCTGTCTCAACTGACCGTGATGCTACAGCAGCTACTACCACAGCTTCAGCAATCATCTCCTCCGCCAGCTCCTGCACCTCCTCCGCAGCGAGTGGCCGCTTCTGGTCTACGACTATCCTTGCCGGATAAATTTGATGGGGACTTTAAGTTTTGCCGTGGCTTTCTTTCCCAATGTTCCCTGCACTTGGAGATGATGTCGGACCAGTTTCCTACTGAAAGGTCTAAGGTGGCTTTCGTACTCAGCCTTCTGTCTGGAAAAGCCCTGTCATGGGCCACACCGCTCTGGGACCGCAATGACCCCGTCACTGCCTCTATACACTCCTTCTTCTCGGAAATTCGAAGTGTCTTTGAGGAACCTGCCCGAGCCTCTTCTGCTGAGACTGCCCTGTTGAACCTGGTCCAGGGTAATTCTTCCGTTGGCGAGTACGCCGTACAATTCCGTACTCTTGCTTCAGAATTATCCTGGAATAATGAGGCCCTCTGCGCGACCTTTAAAAAAGGCCTATCCAGCAACATTAAAGATGTTCTGGCCGCACGAGAAATTCCTGCTAACCTACATGAACTCATTCATCTAGCCACTCGCATTGACATGCGTTTTTCCGAAAGGCGTCAGGAGCTCCGCCAGGATATGGACTTTGTTCGCACGAGGCGTTTTTTCTCCCCGGCTCCTCTCTCCTCTGGTCCCCTGCAATCCGTTCCTGTGCCTCCCGCCGTGGAGGCTATGCAGGTCGACCGGTCTCGCCTGACACCTCAAGAGAGGACACGACGCCGCATGGAGAATCTCTGCCTGTACTGTGCCAGTACCGAACACTTCCTGAAGGATTGTCCTATCCGTCCTCCCCGCCTGGAAAGACGTACGCTGACTCCGCACAAAGGTGAGACAGTCCTTGATGTCTACTCTGCTTCTCCACGTCTTACTGTGCCTGTGCGGATATCTGCCTCTGCCTTCTCCTTCTCTACTATGGCCTTCTTGGATTCCGGATCTGCAGGAAATTTTATTTTGGCCTCTCTCGTCAACAAGTTCAACATCCCGGTGACCAGTCTCGCCAGACCCCTCTACATCAATTGTGTAAACAATGAAAGATTGGACTGTACCATACGTTTCCGCACGGAGCCCCTTCTAATGTGCATCGGACCTCATCACGAGAAGATTGAATTTTTGGTCCTCCCCAATTGCACTTCCGAAATTCTCCTTGGACTACCCTGGCTTCAACTTCATTCCCCAACCCTGGATTGGTCCACTGGGGAGATCAAGAGTTGGGGGCCCTCTTGTTTCAAGGACTGCCTAAAACCGGTTCCCAGTACCCCTTGCCGTGACTCTGTGGTTCCTCCTGTAACCGGTCTCCCTAAGGCCTATATGGACTTTGCGGATGTTTTTTGCAAAAAACAAGCTGAGACTCTACCTCCTCACAGGCCTTATGATTGTCCTATTGACCTCCTCCCGGGCACTACTCCACCCCGGGGCAGAATTTATCCTCTGTCCGCCCCAGAGACTCTTGCCATGTCTGAATACATCCAGGAAAATTTAAAAAGGGGCTTTATCCGTAAATCCTCCTCTCCTGCCGGAGCCGGATTTTTCTTTGTGTCCAAAAAAGATGGCTCTCTACGTCCTTGCATTGACTACCGCGGTCTTAATAAAATCACGGTAAAGAACCGCTACCCCCTACCCCTCATCTCTGAACTCTTTGATCGCCTCCAAGGTGCCCACATCTTTACCAAACTGGACTTAAGAGGTGCTTATAATCTCATCCGCATCAGAGAGGGGGATGAATGGAAAACGGCATTTAACACTAGAGATGGACACTTTGAGTATCTGGTCATGCCCTTTGGCCTGTGCAACGCCCCTGCCGTCTTCCAAGACTTTGTTAATGAAATTTTTCGTGATCTCTTATACTCCTGTGTTGTTGTATATCTGGACGATATCCTGATTTTTTCTGCCAATCTAGAAGAACACCGCCAGCATGTCCGTATGGTTCTTCAGAGACTTCGTGACAATCAACTTTATGCCAAGATAGAGAAATGTCTGTTTGAATGCCAATCTCTTCCTTTCCTAGGATACTTGGTCTCTGGCCAGGGACTACAAATGGATCCAGACAAACTCTCTGCCGTCTTAGATTGGCCACGCCCCTCCGGACTCCGTGCTATCCAACGTTTTTTGGGGTTCGCCAATTATTACAGGCAATTTATTCCACATTTTTCTACCGTTGTGGCTCCTATCGTGGCTTTAACCAAAAAAAATGCCGATCCCAAGTCTTGGCCTCCTCAAGCGGAAGACGCCTTTAAACGGCTCAAGTCTGCCTTTTCTTCGGCTCCCGTGCTCTCCAGACCTGACCCATCTAAACCCTTCCTATTGGAGGTTGATGCCTCCTCTGTAGGAGCTGGAGCGGTCCTTCTACAAAAAAATTCTTCCGGGCATGCTGTTACTTGTGGTTTTTTTTCTAGGACCTTCTCTCCGGCGGAGAGGAACTACTCCATCGGGGATCGAGAGCTTCTAGCCATTAAATTAGCACTTGAGGAATGGAGGCATCTGCTGGAGGGATCAAGATTTCCAGTTATTATTTACACCGATCACAAGAACCTCTCCTACCTCCAGTCTGCCCAACGGCTGAATCCTCGCCAGGCCAGGTGGTCTCTGTTCTTTGCCCGATTTAATTTTGAAATTCACTTTCGGCCTGCCGATAAGAACATTAGGGCCGATGCTCTCTCTCGTTCCTCGGATGCTTCGGAAGTTGAACTCTCTCCGCAACACATCATTCCTCCTGACTGCCTGATTTCCACTTCTCCAGCCTCCATCAGGCAAACTCCTCCAGGAAAGACCTTCGTCTCTCCACGCCAACGCCTCGGAATCCTCAAATGGGGTCACTCCTCCCATCTCGCAGGTCATGCAGGCATCAAGAAATCTGTGCAACTCATCTCTCGCTTCTATTGGTGGCCGACTCTGGAGACGGATGTCGTGGACTTTGTGCGAGCCTGCACTGTCTGTGCCCGGGATAAGACTCCTCGCCAGAAGCCCGCTGGTTTTCTTCATCCTCTGCCTGTCCCCGAACAGCCTTGGTCTCTGATTGGTATGGATTTTATTACTGACTTACCCCCATCCCGTGGCAACACTGTTATTTGGGTGGTCGTTGATCGATTCTCCAAAATGGCACATTTCATCCCTCTTCCTGGTCTTCCTTCAGCGCCTCAGTTGGCTAAACAATTTTTTGTACACATTTTTCGTCTTCACGGGTTGCCCACACAGATCGTCTCGGATAGAGGCGTCCAATTCGTGTCAAAATTCTGGAGGGCTCTCTGTAAACAACTCAAGATTAAATTAAACTTTTCTTCTGCATATCATCCTCAATCCAATGGACAAGTAGAAAGAATTAACCAGGTCTTGGGTGATTATTTACGACATTTTGTTTCCTCCCGCCAGGATGATTGGGCAGATCTTCTACCATGGGCCGAATTCTCGTATAACTTCAGAGTCTCTGAATCTTCCTCCAAATCCCCATTTTTCGTGGTGTACGGCCGTCACCCTCTTCCCCCCCTCCCTACCCCCTTGCCCTCTGGTCTGCCCGCTGTGGATGAAATTTCTCGTGATCTTTCCACCATATGGAGAGAGACCCAAAATTCTCTCTTACAGGCTTCTTCACGCATGAAGAAGTTTGCGGATAAGAAAAGAAGAGCTCCTCCCATTTTTTCTCCTGGAGACAAGGTATGGCTCTCCGCTAAATATGTCCGCTTCCGTGTCCCTAGCTACAAGTTGGGACCACGCTATCTTGGTCCTTTCAAAATTTTGTGCCAGATTAATCCTGTCTCTTACAAACTTCTTCTTCCTCCTTCTCTTCGTATTCCTAATGCCTTTCACGTTTCTCTTCTTAAACCACTTATCATCAACCGTTTCTCTCCCAAACTTGTTTCCCCCACTCCTGTTTCCGGCTCCTCGGACATCTTCTCCGTCAAAGAGATTCTGGCATCCAAGAAGGTCAGAGGGAAAACTTTTTTTTTAGTTGATTGGGAGGGTTGTGGTCCAGAAGAGAGATCCTGGGAACCTGAGGACAATATTCTAGACAAAAGTCTGGTCCTCAGGTTCTCAGGCTCTAAGAAGAGGGGGAGACCCAAGGGGGGGGGGTACTGTTACGCCGAGCGCTCCGGGTCCCCGCTCCTCCCCGGAGCGCTCGCTACACTCTCCTCACTGCAGCGCTCCGGTCAGATCCACTGTTCCGGGGCGCTGCGATACCGCCTCCAGCCGGGATGCGATTCGCGATGTGGGTGGCGCCCGCTCGCGATGCGCACCCCGGCTCCCGTACCTGACTCGCTCTCCGTCGGTCCTGTCCCGGCGCGCGCGGCCCCGCTCCCTAGGGCGCGCGCGCGACGGGTCTTTGCGATTTAAAGGGCCACTGCGCCGCTGATTGGTGCAGTGGTTCCAATTAGTATGTTCACCTGTGCACTCCTTATTTATACCTCACTCCCCCTGCACTCCCTCGCCGGATCTTGTTGCCATTGTGCCAGTGAAAGCGTTTCCTTGTGTGTTCCTAGCCTGTGTTCCAGACCTCCTGCCGTTGCCCCTGACTACGATCCTTGCTGCCTGCCCCGACCTTCTGCTACGTCCGACCTTGCTTCTGTCTACTCCCTTGTACCGCGCCTATCTTCAGCAGTCAGAGAGGTTGAGCCGTTGCTAGTGGATACGACCTGGTCACTACCGCCGCAGCAAGACCATCCCGCTTTGCGGTGGGCTCTGGTGAAAACCAGTAGTGACTTAGAACCGATCCACTAGCACGGTCCACGCCAATCCCTCTCTGGCACAGAGGATCCACTACCTGCCAGCCGGCATCGTGACAATATCCCTATTAAATACAGACATCAAATTGATAGCAAAGGTGTTGGCGAGAAGATTAAATCAAGTAATAGAAACAATTGTGGGAAAGGAACAATGAGGTTTCATGCCAGGGCGAATGGTACATGATTACATTCAGCAGGTATATGAGGCAACACATTATGAGGCTTCTGTCGTTGGACGCTACTAAAGCCTTCGACATGGTGGGAGTATTTATGGGAAGTGTTGAAGAAAATGGGGGTGGGTCCTGTTTTTTTGAGTTTTATTCAATTATTATATAAAAATCCAGAGGCTAATGTGGTATTAGATGGAATTCCAACTAAATCATTTAAACTAGGTAGAGGCACCAAGCAGGGGTGCCCACTTTCACCCTTATCATTCACGATATACATAGAACCCCTTGCAGCTTGGATTAGAGAGAGCAATATGTTTGAGGTATTCAAAGTTAATGGGGGAGAAATAGGATTTTTTTTTTTATATGCAGATGATATTCTCCTTTATGTTATGCATCCCCAAAAGAAAGTCCCACATTTAATGAGATGTTTGAGAAATATGTGTATCTGGGCTGGAAATAAATTGGAGTAAATCTATTCCGCTCCCCCTAGATGAGGATCTGGAAAATATGAGAGGGAAACTAAAAATCCTAAGTAAATTGGAATGCTTAACTTACCTGGGGGTAAAAATAGCAGAAGACAATGAGAAGTTTGTGATCAACAATTTACGGCCCTTAATAGTAAAATTGAATAATAGAGTTAAAACATAGGAAAAAAAGGCCTTTCATAATGTCAGAGCGGGTGGCAATTGTAAAAATGGTAGTTTTGCCCCAAATTCTGTGTGTTTTTAGTGCATCACCGTAGTACATACCATACAAGTATGGTATCAGACGATGGAGGTCCTATTGGGAAAGTTAATATGGGGTAGAAAACGAGTTAGATTGAAATATAGACCATTTACGGCACCATGGAAAAAAGGGGGAATAGGATTATCCAATTTATTAATTTACGATATAGAGACACAGTTACGGATACGGATTGTAAATTGGAGGGACTCCCAATTTTTTTGCACAGTAGTTAGAGAAAATCGGTTAGATAATATATATGAGCTTTTGGAGTTAAATGCACAAGGACAGGAACAGCATTAAAGGGGTATTCAAGGCAAAAACATTTTATCCCCTATCCAAAGGATAGGGGATAAAATGTCTGATCATGGGGGGCCCACCGCTGGGACCCCCCGCGATCTCCCTGCAGCACCCGCATTCTATGCATCTCCAGTTGGCCATCACGCCATCTCCCATAGAAATGAATGGAGGGGGCATGACGCAGCTCCCGCATAGTATGCGGGTGCTGCAGGTAGATCGCGCGGGTCCCAGCGGTGGGCCCCCAGCGATCAGACATCTTATCCCCTATCCTTTGGATAGGGGATAAAGTGTTTTTGTCCGGAATACCCCTTTAAAAGTCTGTTGATGATAAAATTCGGCAAAGTGTGGAATAAGCTGAAGAATATGTTACACTTAAATAACAGTATGGGGTTTACACCACTATGGAATAATAAGAAATTAGTAGAATTTCTCACGTGCGATCAGAATTTCTGGGGGGGGAAAAAAGGAGTTAAAAAAGTTGAACAGATGTTTGAAAATGGGCAATTACACAGTTTCAGCTATGTTATAGAAGTGTATGGACTAAGGCATAAGGATTGGTTATATTATTTACAAATTAGTCACGCTGTGGGGAATACAATAAATAAGGAGGTGTTTAAGATAGAGAGATAGATGCACTAATAAAATGGATAGCATTAAAAAAAAAGGAGTGTCGATAGTATATAAAAATCTGAATTTGAGTATAGGAATAAATGGTGTAGAAAGGGTTAATGGAAAGACTACACTGATCACACAGGGGATAATAGTTGGGTAAATATAGGTCAAAATATTAGTAAAGTATCATGTAATATGCAACATAAAATCATGCAATTTAAAATTTTGCACATGGTTCATTATTTGCCATTACAGTTACACAAAATGGGGGTAAAAAGTTCAGCACAATGTTTGAAATGGGGATTGGACAATGCAGACTTTTTGCACAATTTTTGGATTTGCATTAAAGTGTCTAATTTCTGGGAACAGGTAATAATGGAAATAGAAAAGAAAATAAGAAGGGAGATTCCTCGAACGGTGGAGTTTATCCTATTGGGTGCAGTAGAAGGAATGGGAAAATATGAAGATATGGTGCGTAGAGTAATATTCTATGCGAGGTTAATGATATTGAGAAATTGGGTAAATCCCAAAAGACTACACATCGGGGAGTGGAGGAAGGGGGTGAATACTGTTAAAGACAAAGAACTAAGGTGGATAAAAGGTGAAAGAGGGCGAAAAAATAAGGATAAGATGTGGAGATACTGGTAGGGAATCATGGTGCAGGAATATATTATTATGTTATAAACAGGGTCTATTTTTTTTCCAGGTGGGGGGTGGCGGAGAAGAGGGAAAGTTTTTTTTTACAAGTTGGCTATGTAAGGAACATGTATGTCATTTTTAATGTGAATTTTGTAAATTGATATTGTAAAATAATCTTGTGATACAACATGCCCTTGTTGAAAATGTTTCACTTCCCTTCTTTTGTAATCTGAAATTCAATAATATAAAAGAGATATAAAAAAAGAATATTCCACCAATCTTTTTATTTCTTTACATTTTTTTTTTTAAGGTTAAGCTAAATATAGTTGACATAGAATTTTTCATATCCTATTGGTTTGTAATAACATGTTTTTCTCTGGTGATTCTATTCTTGTTAATATTGCCTTTTTATTACAGTGTTTATTTTGTGTTCAAACCAGGACATTTAAAATTTTGGATGTCCTGTTGGCCTAATCACAATGCTTGTGAGGTGTCTTGTGGGAAACAGACTCTAAGGAACAAAAGACTCAAACAAGAAACAAGCCTCTTATGTTTGAAGTGCGATAAATCATAATGAGATTTTCAAACAGGAGTATGCCCCAGTTTATTACAGGGAATGTTGATTGCATATAGCCTAATCCTAAATATGTTATGTGTCCCATTGTTCAGTGTCACAAACAATATAATTATATGTGTTTCTATTGCTAAGAAAAATATTTTTTTTGTGAATTTTTTTGAATAATGAACAGTACATAAGGGAAATAGATTGAAATTATTGCTCATATAGTAAAATTTAGACATATTACTATATTAAAATAGGGGATGTAAGAATAATTTTATTTATTAACTTACAATATCCCCCCCAAAAATAATTCTCAAAGTATTAATACAACAGTTTAATACTCTTTAATTTATATTCATATATAAAATATTGAGCTTCACATTGTTTTTTTTTTTTTTTTTTACATTTGCTTATTATGTTACCATTTTTGCTATTTAACAGATAATTTATTAGAAAGCTGCAGCCTCCTTGCTAAGAGGAAGCCTCTCTACTATTTGCAAGATGGAAGTGAAGAAGTAAAGTAATTAACCAGTTAAGGACCAAGGACATACCTGTATGCCCTGAGCCCACTCCCTTTCTATAACGTGGGGCCACAGCTCTAACATAAAAACGGAAAAACCCCAGGTCCTTCAGGGGATAAAGAGTGTCTGGCACCTATATCACATGATTCCAACTCTCCCCATAAAGACATCCTCCTTAACCCCTTAAGGACTG
The DNA here is from genome assembly GCF_029499605.1 of Hyla sarda. Lineage (NCBI taxonomy): Eukaryota > Metazoa > Chordata > Amphibia > Anura > Hylidae > Hyla > Hyla sarda. Next base: position 453,181,900 of record NC_079189.1, read on the forward strand.
AGCATTTTTCCATTTTTGCACTTTCAATTTTGCACCGAAAAATCCATATGATGGCTTATTTTTTGCGTCACCAATCCTACTTTGTAATGACATCAGTCATTTTACCCAAAAATGTATGGCAAAACGGGAAAAAAAATCATTGTGCAACAAAATTGAAGAAAAAATGCCATTTTGTAATTTTGGGAGCTTCCGTTTCTACGCAGTACATTTTTCGGTAAAAACATTATCTTTATTCTGTAGGTCCATACGTCTAAAATGATACCCTACTTATATAGGTTTGATTTTGTCGTACTTCTGGAAAAAATCATAACTTCATGCACGAAAATTTATACGTTTAAAATTGTCATCTTCTGACCCCTATAACTTTTTTATTTTTCCACAAACGGGGCAGTATGAGGGCTTTTTTTTTTGGGCCGTGAACTGAAGTTTTTAGTGGTACCATCTGTGTTGATCTGACTTTTTGATCGCTTTTTATTCCTTTTTTCATGATATAAAAAGTGACCAAAAATACGCAATTTCGGACTTTGGCATTTTTTTGCGCATACTCCATTGACCGTTTAATTACATATTTTTATAATTCGGACATACCACATATGTTTATTTTTGCACACACTGATATTTTACACTGATCTTTTACATTGATCTTTGTTATCCCATAGGATAACATAGATCAATGATTCTGCCGCTTGACTGCTCATGAATGGATCTCAAGCACTGAGCAGTCATTCGGTGATCGGACACCAGGAGGCAGGAAAGGGGACCCTCCTCATGTCCTTTAGCTGTTTGGGATGTCGCGATTTTGCCACAGCGATTGCAAACAACCCCCTGAGCTAACTGGCAGCAGTTTAGTTTCTGGCTGTGGCCCCGCGTTATAGACGGAACAGACTCAGATTGTACAGGTACGCCCTGTGTCCTTAAGAAGTTAAAGGGATACTCCAGTGGAATGTTTTTTTTAAATAAAAAGGTGCCAGAAAGTTAAACAGATTTGTAAATACTTCTATTAAAAAATCTTAACCCTTCCAGTACCTTTCAGCTGCTGTATGCTCCATAGGAAGTTCTTTTCTTTTTGAATTTATTTTCTGTTGTCTGACCACAGTGTTTTCTGCTGACACCTCTGTCCATGTCAGGAACTGTCCAGAGCAGGAGTGGTTTCCTATAGGGATTTGCTCCTACTCTGTACAGTTCCTGATATGGACAGAGGTGTCAACAGAGAACACCGTGGTCATACAGAAAATAAACTCAAAAAGAAAATAACTTCCTCTGTAGTATACAGCAGCTGATAAGTACTGGAAGGATTAAGATTTTTTAATAGAAGTAATGTACAAATCTGCTTAACTCTCTGGCACAAGTTGATTTTAAAAAATGTTTCCAGTGGAGTACCCCTTTAATGTCAACTTTCCTTATATGTCTTTACTATCCTATTTGGTGGCCGGACATTGGTAAAAAGAACTTTGTCAATTACCTAAGAATATTCTGGAGCCGGGGCCAGTGGGTCCGGGACATCACTGATCCGCCATGCCTCTCAGCACCACGTCACAGCTGAGTGAATGACATCCCACACCACTCAGCTGCCAGCAGCTTCGCCTGTGAAGTCTGCACATGTGCCAGAAACATGGGCACACGTACATACTTCACAAACGGAGCTGCTTGAGGCTGGACAGCACGGGATGTCAATCACTTGCCTCTGATGTTGTGCTGAGAGGCATGGTGGATTGGTGATAGCCCGCCTTTTTTTTTTTTTTACCACTAAATAGGATAACGAAGGTAAAAAAAAGTAAATGTTACGCCTAGCGCTCCGGGTCCCCGCTCCTCCCCGGAGCGCTCACGGCGTCTTTCTCCCTGCAGCTCCCCGGTCAGTCCCGCTGACCGGGAGCGCTGCTCTGTCATGGCCGTTGGGGATGCGATTCGCACAGCGGGACGCGCCCGCTCGCGAATCGCATCCCAGGTCACTTACCCGTTCCCGTCCCCTGCTGTCATGTGCTGGCGCGCGCGGCTCCGCTCTCTAGGGCGCGCGCACGCCAGCTCCCTGAGACTTAAAGGGCCAGTGCACCAATGATTGGTGCCTGGCCCAATTAGCTTAATTGGCTTCCACCTGCTCCCTGGCTATATCTAGTCTCCTCCCTTGCACTCCCTTGCCGGATCTTGTTGCCCTTGTGCCTAGTGAAAGCGTTTTGTGTGTCTAAAGCCTGTGTACCAGTACTTCTGCTATCCACCCTGACTACGAACCTTGCCGCCTGCCCCCGACCTTCTGCTACGTCCGACCTTGCTTCTGTCTACTCCCTTGTACCGCGCCTGTCATCAGCAGTCAGAGAGGTGAGCCGTTGCTAGTGGATACGACCTGGTCACTACCGCCGCAGCAAGACCATCCCGCTTTGCGGCGGGCTCTGGTGAAAACCAGTAGTGACTTAGAACCGGTCCACTAGCGCGGTCCTCGCCAATCCCTCTCTGACACAGAGGATCCACTACCTGCCAGCCGGCATCGTGACAGTAAAGAGGACATTATTTTAGGATGTCTTTATAGGGAGAGTTGCTATTGTGCAATTTAGGTGACAGATGTTCTTTAAACTCACCTCAAATTTACCCCATATTGAAAGGAATGGACAGTGCAGCCTACAAATAAATGTGTCCACACTTCCCTTAATCTTCATTTGGTTAAGGACTCCTATTTCTCATGAAACAATTAACCACAATGTCACGAGTCACGACAAACTATCAGAATACTCAAAAACACTCACATGCATATAACAATCAATGGGTTCCCACACACATACAGATTTTTCAATCTGTCACAAATGTCTGATTTTTTATTTTAATTTTTTCAGACACATAGCAACCAATAACAGCTCATTACTTTACCAGGGCAATTTGAGAAATGAAAGATAAGTTGTGGATGGTTGCTATCTGTAAATCTGACATACTGTTACGCCGAGCGCTCCGGGTCCCCGCTCCTCCCCGGAGCGCTCGCTACACTCTCGTTACTGCAGCGCTCCGGTCAGATCCACTGACCCGGGGCGCTGCGATACCGCCTCCAGCCGGGATGCGATTCGCGATGCGGGTGGCGCCCGCTCGCGATGCGCACCCCGGCTCCCGTACCTGACTCGCTCTCCGTCGGTCCTGTCCCGGTGCGCGCGGCCCCGCTCCCTAGGGCGCGCGCGCGCCGGGTCTTTGCAATTTAAAGGGCCACTGCGCCGCTGATTGGCGCAGTGGTTCTAATTAGTGTGTTCACCTGTGCACTCCTTATTTATACCTCACTTCCCCTGCACTCCCTCGCCGGATCTTGTTGCCATTGTGCCAGTGAAAGCGTTTCCTTGTGTGTTCCTAGCCTGTGTTCCAGACCTCCTGCCGTTGCCCCTGACTACGATCCTTGCTGCCTGCCCCGACCTTCTGCTACGTCCGACCTTGCTTCTGTCTACTCCCTTGTACCGCGCCTATCTTCAGCAGTCAGAGAGGTTGAGCCGTTGCTAGTGGATACGACCTGGTCACTACCGCCGCAGCAAGACCATCCCGCTTTGCGGCGGGCTCTGGTGAAAACCAGTAGTGACTTAGAACCGATCCACTAGCACGGTCCACGCCAATCCCTCTCTGGCACAGAGGATCCACTACCTGCCAGCCGGCATCGTGACAGTAGATCCGGCCATGGATCCCGCTGAAGTTCCTCTGCCAGTTGTCGCCGACCTCACCACGGTGGTCGCCCAGCAGTCACAACAGATAGCGCAACAAGGCCAACAGCTGTCTCAACTGACCGTGATGCTACAGCAGCTACTACCACAGCTTCAGCAATCATCTCCTCCGCCAGCTCCTGCACCTCCTCCGCAGCGAGTGGCCGCTTCTGGTCTACGACTATCCTTGCCGGATAAATTTGATGGGGACTCTAAATTCTGCCGTGGCTTTCTCTCCCAATGTTCCCTGCACTTGGAGATGATGTCGGACCAGTTTCCTACTGAAAGGTCTAAGGTGGCTTTCGTAGTCAGCCTTCTGTCTGGAAAAGCTCTGTCATGGGCCACACCGCTCTGGGACCGCAATGACCCCGTCACTGCCTCTATACACTCCTTCTTCTCGGAAATTCGAAGTGTCTTTGAGGAACCTGCCCGAGCCTCTTCTGCTGAGACTGCCCTGTTGAACCTGGTCCAGGGTAATTCTTCCGTTGGCGAGTACGCCGTACAATTCCGTACTCTTGCTTCAGAACTATCCTGGAATAATGAGGCCCTCTGCGCGACCTTTAAAAAAGGCCTATCCAGCAACATTAAAGATGTTCTGGCCGCACGAGAAATCCCTGCTAACCTACATGAACTCATTCATCTAGCCACTCGCATTGACATGCGTTTTTCCGAAAGGCGTCAGGAGCTCCGCCAGGATATGGACTTTGTTCGCACGAGGCGTTTTTTCTCCCCGGCTCCTCTCTCCTCTGGTCCCCTGCAATCCGTTCCTGTGCCTCCCGCCGTGGAGGCTATGCAGGTCGATCGGTCTCGCCTGACACCTCAAGAGAGGACACGCCGCCGCATGGAGAATCTCTGCCTGTACTGTGCCAGTACCGAACACTTCCTGAAGGATTGTCCTATCCGTCCTCCCCGCCTGGAAAGACGTACGCTGACTCCGCACAAAGGTGAGACAGTCCTTGATGTCAACTCTGCTTCTCCACGTCTTACTGTGCCTGTGCGGATATCTGCCTCTGCCTTCTTCTTCTCTACTATGGCCTTCTTGGATTCCGGATCTGCAGGAAATTTTATTTTGGCCTCTCTCGTCAACAGGTTCAACATCCCGGTGACCAGTCTCGCCAGACCCCTCTACATCAATTGTGTAAACAATGAAAGATTGGACTGTACCATACGTTTCCGCACGGAGCCCCTTCTAATGTGCATCGGACCTCATCACGAGAAAATTGAATTTTTGGTCCTCCCCAATTGCACTTCCGAAATTCTCCTTGGACTACCCTGGCTTCAACTCCATTCCCCAACCCTGGATTGGTCCACTGGGGAGATCAAGAGTTGGGGGCCCTCTTGTTTCAAGGACTGCCTAAAACCGGTTCCCAGTACCCCTTGCCGTGACTCTGTGGTCCCCCCTGTAACCGGTCTCCCTAAGGCCTATATGGACTTTGCGGATGTTTTTTGCAAAAAACAAGCTGAGACTCTACCTCCTCACAGGCCTTATGATTGTCCTATTGACCTCCTCCCGGGCACTACTCCACCCCGGGGCAGAATTTATCCTCTGTCCGCCCCAGAGACTCTTGCTATGTCTGAGTACATCCAGGAAAATTTAAAAAAGGGCTTTATCCGTAAATCCTCCTCTCCTGCCGGATTTTTCTTTGTGTCCAAAAAAGATGGCTCTCTACGTCCTTGCATTGACTACCGCGGTCTTAATAAAATCACGATAAAGAACCGTGACCCCCTACCTCTCATCTCTGAACTCTTTGATCGCCTCCAAGGTGCCCACATCTTTACCAAACTGGACTTAAGAGGTGCTTATAATCTCATCCGCATCAGAGAGGGGGATGAATGGAAAACGGCATTTAACACTAGAGATGGACACTTTGAGTATCTGGTCATGCCCTTTGGCCTGTGCAACGCCCCTGCCGTCTTCCAAGACTTTGTTAATGAAATTTTTCGTGATCTCTTATACTCCTGTGTTGTTGTATATCTGGACGATATCCTGATTTTTTCTGCCAATCTAGAAGAACACCGCCAGCATGTCCGTATGGTTCTTCAGAGACTTCGTGACAATCAACTTTATGCCAAGATAGAGAAATGTCTGTTTGAATGCCAATCTCTTCCTTTCCTAGGATACTTGGTCTCTGGCCAGGGACTACAAATGGATCCAGACAAACTCTCTGCCGTCTTAGATTGGCCACGCCCCTCCGGACTCCGGGCTATCCAACGTTTTTTGGGGTTCGCCAATTATTACAGGCAATTTATTCCACATTTTTCTACCGTTGTGGCTCCTATCGTGGCTTTAACCAAAAAAAATGCCAATCCCAAGTCATGGCCTCCTCAAGCGGAAGACGCCTTTAAACGGCTCAAGTCTGCCTTTTCTTCGGCTCCCGTGCTCTCCAGACCTGACCCATCTAAACCCTTCCTATTGGAGGTTGATGCCTCCTCAGTAGGAGCTGGAGCGGTCCTTCTACAAAAAAATTCTTCCGGGCATGCTGTTACTTGTGGTTTTTTTTCTAGGACCTTCTCTCCGGCGGAGAGGAACTACTCCATCGGGGATCGAGAGCTTCTAGCCATTAAATTAGCACTTGAGGAATGGAGGCATCTGCTGGAGGGATCAAGATTTCCAGTTATTATTTACACCGATCACAAGAACCTCTCCTATCTCCAGTCTGCCCAACGGCTGAATCCTCGCCAGGCCAGGTGGTCTCTGTTCTTTGCCCGATTTAATTTTGAAATTCACTTTCGGCCTGCCGATAAGAACATTAGGGCCGATGCTCTCTCTCGTTCCTCGGATGCCTCGGAACTTGAACTCTCTCCGCAACACATCATTCCTCCTGACTGCCTGATTTCCACTTCTCCAGCCTCCATCAGGCAAACTCCTCCAGGAAAGACCTTCGTCTCTCCACGCCAACGCCTCGGAGTCCTCAAGTGGGGTCTCTCCTCCCATCTCGCAGGTCATGCAGGCATCAAGAAATCTGTGCAACTCATCTCTCGCTTCTATTGGTGGCCGACTCTGGAGACGGATGTCGTGGACTTTGTGCGAGCCTGCACTGTCTGTGCCCGGGATAAGACTCCTCGCCAGAAGCCCGCTGGTTTTCTTCATCCTCTGCCTGTCCCCGAACAGCCCTGGTCTCTGATTGGTATGGATTTTATTACAGACTTACCCCCATCCCGTGGCAACACTGTTGTTTGGGTGGTCGTTGATCGATTCTCCAAAATGGCACATTTCATCCCTCTTCCTGGTCTTCCTTCAGCGCCTCAGTTGGCTAAACAATTTTTTGTACACATTTTTCGTCTTCACGGGTTGCCCACGCAGATCGTCTCGGATAGAGGCGTCCAATTCGTGTCAAAATTCTGGAGGGCTCTCTGTAAACAACTCAAGATTAAATTAAACTTTTCTTCTGCATATCATCCTCAATCCAATGGACAAGTAGAAAGAATTAACCAGGTCTTGGGTGATTATTTACGACATTTTGTTTCCTCCCGCCAGGATGACTGGGCAGATCTTCTACCATGGGCCGAATTCTCGTATAACTTCAGAGTCTCTGAATCTTCCTCCAAATCCCCATTTTTCGTGGTGTACGGCCGTCACCCTCTTCCTCCCCTCCCTACCCCCTTGCCCTCTGGTCTGCCCGCTGTGGATGAAATTTCTCGTGATCTTTCCACCATATGGAGAGAGACCCAAAATTCTCTCTTACAGGCTTCATCACGCATGAAGAAGTTTGCTGATAAGAAAAGAAGAGCTCCTCCCATTTTTTCTCCTGGAGACAAGGTATGGCTCTCCGCTAAATATGTCCGCTTCCGTGTCCCTAGCTACAAGTTGGGACCACGCTATCTTGGTCCTTTCAAAATTTTGTGCCAGATTAATCCTGTCTCTTACAAACTTCTTCTTCCTCCTTCTCTTCGTATTCCTAATGCCTTTCACGTTTCTCTTCTTAAACCACTTATCATCAACCGTTTCTCTCCCAAACTTGTTTCCCCCACTCCTGTTTCCGGCTCCTCGGACATCTTCTCCGTCAAAGAGATTCTGGCATCCAAGAAGGTCAGAGGGAAAACCTTTTTTTTAGTTGATTGGGAGGGTTGTGGTCCAGAAGAGAGATCCTGGGAACCTGAGGACAATATTCTAGACAAAAGTCTGCTCCTCAGGTTCTCAGGCTCTAAAAAGAGGGGGAGACCCAAGGGGGGGGGGTACTGTTACGCCGAGCGCTCCGGGTCCCCGCTCCTCCCCGGAGCGCTCGCTACACTCTCGTTACTGCAGCGCTCCGGTCAGATCCACTGACCCGGGGCGCTGCGATACCGCCTCCAGCCGGGATGCGATTCGCGATGCGGGTGGCGCCCGCTCGCGATGCGCACCCCGGCTCCCGTACCTGACTCGCTCTCCGTCGGTCCTGTCCCGGCGCGCGCGGCCCCGCTCCCTAGGGCGCGCGCGCGCCGGGTCTTTGCGATTTAAAGGGCCACTGCGCCGCTGATTGGCGCAGTGGTTCTAATTAGTGTGTTCACCTGTGCACTCCTTATTTATACCTCACTTCCCCTGCACTCCCTCGCCGGATCTTGTTGCCATTGTGCCAGTGAAAGCGTTTCCTTGTGTGTTCCTAGCCTGTGTTCCAGACCTTCTGCCGTTGCCCCTGACTACGATCCTTGCTGCCTGCCCCGACCTTCTGCTACGTCCGACCTTGCTTCTGTCTACTCCCTTGTACCGCGCCTATCTTCAGCAGTCAGAGAGGTTGAGCCGTTGCTAGTGGATACGACCTGGTCACTACCGCCGCAGCAAGACCATCCCGCTTTGCGGCGGGCTCTGGTGAAAACCAGTAGTGACTTAGAACCGATCCACTAGCACGGTCCACGCCAATCCCTCTCTGGCACAGAGGATCCACTACCTGCCAGCCGGCATCTTGACACATACTCTTGTCTTAGATTGATGAATTTTTTTCAGTGTATATACCTGATGACAGAGTGTCATGAAAAGCTGGTAATCCCACACTATACATCTTAAAGGGGTACTCCCATGGAAAACTTTTTTTTTTTTTTTTTAATCAACTGGTGCCAGAAAGTTAAACAGATTTGTAAATTAGTACAATGAAAAAAGAGGTAGCGTGCACTCACCACAGGTAAACAGCTGCAGGCCCAAGGTCCGGGATCACCGCGGCATAGACGAAGACGGTAAGGGGCGCTCAGAGGCTACGCCGGCTGTTTCGGACGTAGGAACGTCCTTCTTCCGGCCTCAACGTTCACGTCATAGCGTTGCCCTTTTATGGAAGTCCGTGAGTAACGGGAGTAACCATAGAAACATGTAAACTATGGGTAAACGTGTGGATCAAAAGGAAGGTCCGGAAAAGCAGAAGGGAAATGAAGAAATAGGCTCCGTTGTCAGATAATAGAAAAGAGAGCTATTGATGTGAACTATACATTAATAGTGTAAACTATAATAAAAGTATAGACTTCAAAAGCAGCGAGTTGCTAGACCCAAGAAGTGGACAGAATAATAAGTAAATGGTGATTGAACAAATGACAATAAAGAAGGTAGGAAAACAAAAATGTGTATGATTGAATGTCTAAATATGACAAGGTGCAGATAAAGACTAGTGTTATTAACTTAAGAAGGGAGACATGTCAAGCCGCTCATTCAGCCCAGCCGGGCCCTGAGCGTTACATCTGAGAATATAACGTGCTTCACATTGGAGAAGAATATTTTCTCTATCTCCTCCTTGTTTAAGGACTGGAATTTTTTCAATTCCACCAAAACGTAAAACATCTGCATCGTTGTTGTGCATTTCGTGCAGATGTTTCGCTAAACGTGGAGGACCTGTTCCTTTAGAGAGCGTATATTTATGTTCGCGAAACCTAGCACAGAGTTGTCTCTTGGTTTTTCCTATATAATATCTGTTACAAGGGCAGATTATGTAATAGACGACAAAAGTGGTTTTACATGTGATTAGTTGTCTAACAGAAATAGAATAGCCACCGAGGATGAGATGTTTGGCTCCTGTGTTGAATTTGCAAAATTTGCAGGATCCGCAGCGATGGTTGCCTACTGGGGAAAGGTTCTGTAACCAAGATTCATTGAGGGGTGAAGTATGTTGCTTGAGTTTCTCACCAATAGTTTGATTCTTCCGGTAGGTAATTAACGGACATAGAGCTGTGACTTGTCTCAAGTCTTCATCAGTAGACAAAATATGCCAATGGCATCTGATGGTGGAGTTTATAGCATTGTTCATTTGAGTATTCTTAAATGAAAAAGTAAATCTACGTGCTGTATCTTGATTCGTGTTTTTCTTAGATTTTTTGTACTGTATCAAATCGTTTCTGTTCATTTCTTCAACTTTATTGAACGCTGTCTGGATGATATTAACAGGGTATCCACGAGCCAACAGACGTTTTTTTAGATCTTCTGCTTGCGCTAAATAAGAGTCATGTTCGCTATTTAGCCTTTTTAGACGCAAGAATTGACTAAAAGGAATAGCACGCTTAGTGTGTGCAGGGTGTGAACTCTTAAAATGAAGTAGACTGTTACGGGCTATTGCTTTTCTATAGCCTTCTGTGTGCAGGCCTTGAGGTGTTTTGATGATCCTGATATCAAGATAGTCCAGATGATTTTGACAGAAGACGGATGTAAACCGCATATTCATTGTGTTAGTGTTTAGATAGCTAACAAAGCTATTAAAGTGGTCCTCGGATCCTTCCCATAGGAGTAGCACGTCGTCTATATAGCGCTTGTATCCTTTAATGTTGCTAACATAGATGTTATTAGTAGAGAATATGTATTTATGTTCGAATACCGCAAGAAAAATATTCGCGAAAGTACAGGAGACCGAGGTACCCATTGCAGTTCCTGTCCTTTGGCGGAACCACTGGTTCTCATATTGGAAATAATTATTCTCTAGAATAATGGTAATTGCTTCAGATATGAAATTGATGAAAGTAGGAGATTTTCCTGCTTGACTGAGGAAGAACCTGACAGCCTGCACACCCGCACCAATAGGGATGCGAGTGTACAGGCTCTCAACGTCTATACTAGTAAGCTGGTAGTGGTTAGATTTGTAAATTACTTCTATTAAAAAATCTTAATCCTTCCAGTACTTTTTACGGGCTGTATACTACAGTGGAAATGTTATGTCACGACCACAGTGCTTTCTGCTGACCTCTGCTGTCCATTTTAGGAACTGTCCAGAGCAGCATGTGTTTGCTATGGGGATTTTTGTCCTGCTCTGGACAGTTCCTTAAATGGACAGCACAGCAGAGGTCAGCAGAGAGGACTGTGATCGTGACATAAGAGAAATCCAAAAAGAAAAACATTTCCTCTGTAATATACAGCCCCTAAAAAGTACTGGAAGGATTAAGATTTTTTAATAGAAGTAATTTACAAATCTGTTTAACTTTCTGGAACCAGTTGATCTAAAAAAAAAAAAGTTTTCCACGGGGGTACCCCTTTAAGATATGTCGAGTTTAGTTAAGTTTGTTAAGCTCTGCGCCTGGTGCAGATTGGAAAAAAGGTCAAATTTCAACCTTTGTTTTTAAAGGGGTATTCCGGCTAAAGACATCTCATCCCCTATACAAACGATAGGGGATAAGATGTCTGATTGCGGGGGGCCCATCACTGGAACCCCCTGCAATCTTTGTGCAGCACCCGCATTCTATGCAGGGCTGCTTCTCCAGTCTCGGAAAACTCTGTGTTGCCGGGACTAGAGACGTAACGCCATGCCCCCTTGTGACGTCACACCACGCTCCATCCATTCATGTCTATGGCAGGGGGCATGACGGCCATCACACCCCAACCGACACACATGAATGGGGGGGCACAATGTGACTTCATATGTGGCAATCAGACATCTTATCCCCTATCCTTTGCATAGGGGATAAGATGTCTTTGGCCAGAATAAAATTCTACATTAATTAATTAAATTCTACATTAAGAAAAGCAATATTTGCAATGAGGTGTATGCTTTAAGAGGTTTTAAGTGAAATGCTAAAGATACACTTTAACTGAATTAACATTAAAAAAAAACACAAATACTTTGCTAAAGACAGGCTGGAATGAATTGACATGTATTGGATATTGTCACCTTTGGATATTGTTATGTAGTCAAGTTGTTGTTTGGCTTTTACCATAGGAATGAAGCCATACTCAAGTTTTGTTGTATCTGGCTATTATTTTGGTGTATCTCCTGCTCCTAGCTTTTTAGTGGATACATGTACTTTATGCATTAGCTAGTGATATTGTTAAGTGTCTCTGTGTGCTTTCTATCTAGACATGGTAAAGTTACCATTTAGTATTGCTGCCAATTTGTTGTTTGCTGCTAGCCTTAATTTCCTTGCCTTCTTCTGTCTGATCGTTCAGTGGATTGTAATGTTCCATTACATGTGGTCTGTTCCTGTTTGCTGTTTGTCTGCATTATCCTGCAAGTTTTACAACATTTCTCTAGAGCAGTCCTCTTTAGTAAGTAGTTACCCACTAATCCTGCTACAACCCTCATCTGCTGCGATGATTCCTGGTGAATATTTATTAACTTCTTACATAGATACATGCTTGTAATTTTTTCTTGTGTCATTATTGGTGGGTCCCTCTAGGCGTCCCTACCGTTAAGTGCCGGAATATTAAAAGGGGTACTCCAGTGGTCAACGTGTTTTTCCGTTTTTGACTTACTCTATTTGTTTTGTTTCATTTCTATTCTTGTTGTTTAGCCTACTCTATTTCCGTTCTTTGTTGTCTTTTTATCTCCCACTTTGTTTTCCTATCTTTGCTTCTATTTCCTGTTTCTTACTGTGCTGAAAACTACAAATCCCAGCATGCCACATGCCTTTCTGGTTTGGGGCGGCTCCTTTTTTTTTTTTTTTTTGTTTGTTCCGCCCTTTACCCATCTCACTATTTTCCTGGGTCAGCCCCCTTATACACAGCACACAACTATAATCAGCCATGGTTACACTGTCATACACACAAAAGGGACTACAACTCCCAGCATGTGACATTCAGGAGTCTTCAGTTTGTGGTATAACACCAGTATGCTGCCTCTGCAGTCTCCTGGGGTTTGTAGTTCACCACACCTCTGTAGGGCATACACCAGTGTTTCCCAACCAGGGTGCCTCCAGGTGTTGCAAAACTACAACTCCCAGCATGCCCTGACAGCATTTGGGCATGCTAGGAGTTGTAGTTTTGCAACTTCTGGAGGCACACTGGTTGGTAAACACTGGTGTAACATGATGTGTATGCTGAATAGGCTAGAACAGTGTTTGTAAACACTAGAATACACACACAACAGGGACTACAACTCCTAGCATGTGTCATTCAGGAGTTCACCCCCCCCCCCTTCACATATAGGGGGGAAATTATCAAAACCTGTGCAGAGGAAAACTTGCCCTGCTGCTCATAGCAACCAATCAGCTTGCTGCTTTAATTTTTATGTGAAAAACGAAAGAAGCAATCTGGTTGCTATGGGCAACTGGGCAAGTTTTCCTCTGCACAGGTTTTGATAAATCTACCCCATAGAGATCATTCCCAGTATGAGATTTATTCCCCTGCAGTCTATACATCCCCAGCTCGTGCACCTTCTCATCCTCCCCTTCACATAACACTTATCTTCTCTGTGTTTCTTCTCCTGTGACTTGTGTCCTTAGAATACAGAGCAGGAGGAGGGGAGGGGCTGTGTACTCAGCTGGATGAGATGAGGGGGCGTGGCTTATTCTTCTCATGCAGACAGAGAAAGAAAAAAAAGCTGTGACATCTTGTCCACAACAGACTCAGAACTGTGGACAACAGTAAAAGAAAACCCTCTGAACTACAGAACTTCCTGCCCCACAAACAGGTAAGAAAAAGACATACATGCTGCCAAAACATATAACACAGGTATATTGCAAAAAAACTAAACTTACAAAGAAGATGCCATATAGTCAAAAAAATTAACCACCGGAGTACCCCTTTAAGCATAGGGAGCCAATGTAAGAACCCTAGGAAGGCTGTTGCTAAAGGCAACGCTTGTTTCTGCCGTCTAACCATTCCTTTTCTGTATTCATACCAATCAGTCTTGTAATAGAAGAATGAAAGGAGTCTTGATTGCGTCTCCTCTCTTTTTGACAGATAATCCGGCGGTTGATTGGTCGAGAGGGTTTACTTATCCACATGTGCTACTCTTTAGCATGCTTTCTCTTAGCTACTGTATTAACGTTGTATTAAAGTAAAAACATAACTTCAGCCCTGGTTCTTTAGGAACCCTTATTCTTTGCCTAAAATAAAGCATTAAATGAGTCACTAGTGTCTGTTCAATATAAACTATAAGTATTTCTAATGTAAGTAGGTATTAATAAAACTGTATATTTTCTGGTTCTCTGGAGACCTCCACAACCTCCACAAAAGCTTTATTAAAAAAGAACCCTCACCATATTTGTATCCCCCATGACATTGAAATGGTCAACACATAGCTGATTTTTTCCAAAAACAGCACCACATCTTTCCTCAGGTTGTATGTGGTATTACAACTTGGCTCCATTACCTTCAATGGAACTGCAATTTCACACAAAATCTGAGAATAGGGGTTGTGCTGTTTTCAGGTCTGTTTTAATCTATGAAAAGTGTAAGACCACTATGTGGATATATTCTTGTCATAAAGCAATCTACTAACAGCGGGGCTTTCTTTTTTTTGTAAAAATAAATCTCTTGTTTTTATAAGTTCCTAGCAGAGCATCAGGCAAATATAGACAGGAACTGATGTACAATTTGCACTGACACATTATGGGCCTTATTCACTATTGAAGTTCTGTTTAAATTAGGCAAAAAAAGCACAGGGAATGTTTTCCTGTCATTTTTCTTTTTTTTTCCCCAAAAAATGGATAAACATGGTACATGGGACCCTGGGTGTCTGAAATCAATGGGTTAAAATCAGCAATATGGATAACTTGACAAAATAAATTTAGACAGGCAATCATTCGGTTTGCTTCCATTAAAGGGGTACTCCGGTGCTTGTGCTTAGACATCTTATCCCCTATCCAAAGGATAGGGGATAAGATGCCTGATCGCGGGAGTCCCATTGCTGGGGACCCCCGGGATCATGCACGCGGCACCCCATTTGTAATCAGTCCCCGGAGCGTGTTCGCTCCGGGTCTGATTACCGGCGACTACATGGTGGGCGGTGTGTGATGTCACGCCTCCGCCCCCGTGTGATGTCACGCTCCGCCCCTCAATGCAAGCCTACGGGAAGGGGCGTGATAGCTGTCACGCCCCCTCCCATAGACTTGCATTGAGGGGCGGAGCGTGAGGTCACACAGGGGCGGAGGCGTGATGTCACACACTGCCGGCCCCGTGATCAACAGTAATCAGACCCGGAGCGAACACACTCTGGGGACTGATTACAAACGGGCTGCCGTGTGCATGATCCCGGGGTCCCCAGCAACGGGACTCCCGCGATCAGGCATCTTATCCCCTATCCTTTGGAAAGGGGATAAGATGTCTAAGCACCAGAGTACCCCTTTAAAGCCTGTCACCAAGGGAAAAAAAAAACAAGGGTGTTACTCACATTGTAATTAGGATCTTTTTCCTGTTACTTTTATCTCTGTTCGCTCTAGTTCTGGTCAGATAAGAGTCCCGCTGTCCTGCTGTATCCTGCATTCCTCTCCCTAGCAGGGGGTGTGTCCCTGAGCAGGCAGAATCAGCTTTCACTGCACTGACTTTGTGTCTCTAAGCGCCTGCTGCAGGGACCCAGAAAACAAGCTGCAAGAACATCGAGAACTGAATATGAAATAAACCTGTATGGAGACATCTAGTAGCCAGAATTTTGATGGCCAAATATAAAGTAAAAGGACAATATTTTTAAAAGACATATATTAGAGATAGTCTTACAATTGCTATGTCTGTAACACAATCAATATGTAACATAATCAATATTTTATGATGGTAACAGTGCCTCTTTAATGAATATGAGATAACTGCATTTGCAAGTGAGTGCAGAAGAAACACAATGAGGTAGGGCTGTTAAGCCTGCATTGAATTTATTTACCCATTAATGTTTTTATACTGGTAAACAAAATATAGTTCCCATCATGATCTAGTAATGAACTGTGGAAAAAAAATGGTATATTTGCACAGTTAATGTCCCTAATTCCTCATTTTGAATTTTTTATATACACTTTGCATTCTTAATATTCCTATTGAAATAACTTATCTTCCTGGTAAACCTACAATATGTTAAATTATTCTAAATACTTCAGCTCATCACGTTTGCTATATTTCTACAGCTATAGGTTTTGTTCGGGAACAGAATGTAATTAATGATTCAATCTTCCTAACCACAGTGGCTGTAAGCAAAGCAATTGCTGGTTGTGTTTTGTGGCTGACCTTTTCGGTACAACATGCTTGAAGAGATTGCCTTGGTGAGATAGTGAATGAAATGACACCTTGTAAATAACCTTCCATCTGCTATACATTACCGCGTACAGCATTGTTTTGTGGAGCTGAACAGCTGATACTCGGTAATATCCTGATTTTCACATACTAATAGTTTGGGAGAGAAGTGCCTAACCACTTTAACTGCCTGAAATTCTGAGATAAACTGCATAGAAAAAAAAGGTTTGAGACTTCCTGAATTCCTGCCAATAGCAGTGCGCACATTTGTGCTAAGGCTAATGAAAAATAGGCTCTAGAGATCCAGACGATTTATGATTTATTGGTTGGATTTTGTAACTTATTTCCCTGTTTCTCATGAGTTTATTCTGTTTCTATTAGTTGTAGATATATGTGGGAAATTATAAATATTTTCACCGACCTAGCCATTAGCTAAGTTTCAAGCTATCCTTGATGATGTTTGTGTATTTTACCATCAAGCCTGGTAGCCACATCTTTAAAGGGGTATTCTGCTCTAGACATCTTATCACCTATTGCGCACCCCCGCAATCTCTCCTGCAGCCCCCCGAGTCATCACTGCACGGAGCTAAGTTTTCTTCCTTGTGTGATGACTCACTCTGCAGGGGCCGGAGTATTGTGTTATCACAGCTCTGCCCCCTCGTGATGTCACACTCGGACCCCTCAATGAAAGTCTATGGAAGGGGGCGTGACGGCCCCCTTAGCTTCCTATGACTATAGGTAAAATAATAGATAGATGCGGATCTGCATCATCAAGATTCAATATATAGGACAGGGGATAAGTAGCCAGTTGTTGGGGGTCTGACTGCTGGGGCCCCCACCAGCCATGAGAACAGAGGTCAGTTGTAATCTGAGCAAATGGAGCTGCAACACACACTTGCTTGACTGCCACTACATTCACTCCTATGGGGGCTTCCAAGTACTGGAAAAGCACTACACTTAAAACTTAGTCCCACTTATAATATTGTTTAAAGAATATCTGTTGCTATTTTTCAATATAATCAGAGTTCATGAGTTATTTTCCTGTGATCTCTTTTATTTATTTATTTCTAAAGTCATTAAATCGTTAGTAACTAGATTTTTAAAGGGTACCTGTTGCTTTAAAGGGGTACTCCACTGGAAACATTTTTTTTTAAATCAACTGGTGCCAAAAAGTTAAACAGATTTGTAATTTACTTCTATTTAAAAATCTTAACCCTTCCAGTACTTATCAGCTGCTGTATGTTACAGAGGGAGTTTTTTTCTTTTTGAATTTCCTTTCATTCTGACCACCATCTGCTGACAACTATCCTGCTCCGGAGAGCAGAGAGCACTGTGGTCAGACAGAAAATACATTAAAAAAAGAAAATAACTTCCTATGTAGTATACAGCAGCTGATAAGTACTGGAAGGATTATGATTTTTAAATATAAGTGATTTACAAGTCTGTCTAACTTTCTGGCACCAGTTGATTTAATTTTTTTTTTTTATCAAGGGGAGTACCCCTTTAAAAATCTTTTGACATGTTCTATAGCAGGGGTGGGGAACCTTCAGCCCATGAAGCACATGATCTTGTGCGGTCCACGGGGAACTTCCCACAGAATCAATGCTTGTAACCCACAGTTACCACTCCGCACATCACGGCCCCTGGTAAGCGTTAAGACTGGGCTCTCCATGAACTGTCTTCAGCAGATTTTTAGCTGCAGAATCTCCTCTGTTCAAACCCGCTGTCATTTTGAAACAAAATCCGCTTGTGTGAACTTCATAAAGTGGACTTGTCAACAGAAACATGTGGGTTAAATAAGTACATGGCTAGATAGCATACTGTGTTCTCCATAGTCTTTCCCAGTGCTGTGATATACATATTTTTGTTGTGTGCAAATCAAGCTCAGAAGCTCAGAAGACTTTCTTCAGAATGGCAAAAGCGCAGATAAGTCTAGCCAAGGTCCTCTCTTACCGCTGAGCACAGCTATCAACAGCCTACTATCACGCTAATGTCAATCATTAAACATAAATGCTTTAAAGGGATTATTGAAAGGAGCAGCGCCTGTCAGCAAGGTGATCAACACCCCTAGAGGCAGTGATAGGTCTTCTTTTCGAAAGGCCTCCATGCTAGTCACTTAGGGGGACATTTATCAATGTTTGCTTATGTATTTCATTTTTTAGTTATTTTTTTCTTACTATTTTTTTGTTTATGTGCGACTTTCAGCCTTTTGATAAATTTCGTTCACTTAAGCACTTTTTCTTTTTTTGCTTTGGTAGTGGCTTTTTCTGCTCCATGTCTGAGCTGGAGTAAATTTAGTAGGTTTTTTCATGCGATGCGACTTTTTTTGCGACTTTTTGCTTTGGTAAGCAAGATTTTTATTTTTTGCTTAGGACACTGAACATGCAAAAAGTCGCAGAAAAAAGAGCGTAGTTGAACATGCGACTTTTTTTGCGACAATTTTAAGCAAAAAAAAAACTACTAAATGCTTTGATAAATGTCCCCCTTAGTGATCTCCAGGCAAACTCTATTAGCAGAAGACCAATAGCAATGATATGCAATAGCAAACATTGATTACTTGGGGACTTGTTATAAAAAAATAATCAATGTTTGCTATTGAAAAATAAAATAAATCAAATTAAATAATAAGAAACATTTTATAAAACATTAAAAGCCCAATAACCCCAATAACAATTTAAATCACAACCTTTTTCCATTTTTTTTATGAATAAATAAAAATAAACATATTTGCTGACAGGTCTGCTTTAAAGCTTACAGCACTTCAGTGAAAAAACAATTCTGAATCATTAGCATGAAATTGTTATTATTCTCTGCTATGTTACAGACAGATAAAAGATTCAGCTTTTTCTATTTCATTCTCTTAGTAGGGAGTAAGTAAAGGGCTGAAGTAATTCTAGTCTCCTAAAGTTTGCTCCTTATTGAAATGAAAAAAGTGTACAGCTTGCAAATTATTGAATCTAACAAACACCATTTGGTTTTTATCCTAGATTAGAAAGTTAAATTTACAAACTGGGATGCATTATCTTTAGAGTTTTTTTTAGGTAGATCACACAAGGTACTCTTTAAAGTGTACTTCTAATTATATAGGAAAAAACTTAATATTAAATGGGTACTCTGCCCAAAGGATAGGGGATAACATGTCTGATCATGGTCCAGCCACATGGATCCCCCGCGATCTCCGAACTGGCGCTGTGGCTTTACAGTCACGGAAACCTGGGGCTTCCATGATCGTGATTTCACGCCATGCCCCCTCCATTCATGTCTAGAACACAGCCGTCACGCCTCCTCCCATAGACATGAATGCAGGGGCGTGATGGCTGTGTTCTTCAGTCATCCGGCACAGAGTTTGCTCCGTGCTCCGGATGACTGAGATGCTGCAGCAAAGATTCCGGGAGCCCCCAGCGGCCGGACCTCCACAATCGGACATGTTATCCCCTTTGGATAGGGAATAACATGTCTAGTGACGGAGTACCCCTTTAAATAAAATTGTGCACAATCATTATTTGTTTTCTAAATATATTGCATAAATGATAGTGCTTTTAAATAGCAGCATGGACCAACCCGAGTGCTGCGAGTTGTTCATATCTATGCACATTATCAAATTACATTCTACAGGGCTGGCTCCTGTACTAGATATGGCAGTGTAGGAACCTAGGAGATAAAGCGAGACAATGTACTTAAAAACAGAATTATCCTGCAGACGCCTGCACTGTAATTGTTTTTCTATATAATTGAAAGTACAAAGATGATAACTAATTTTTGAAGAGAAGCCTGAATTCTCTTCCCTTAGGGTGTGACAACTAAATGCTATGGAAAGCTGCAAGTGACCAAACATTGTCTCCACAGCAGGCACTGGATAGGGAGATTTAAATGAATAGCTGCCCATGTAATGCAATCAAATGAACAATATATGTTGTATCAGTATAATGTGTTTATCATATACATAGAAATAAGTGTTGGCTAGTGACTGTAGCTCTAAAGGCCCTATATAACAATTATCAATGGAATAGGACACAATGGCTCTTTATCATAGACCCAGCAATTATACTTTTATAAAATATGATACATTTGTAATATTATAAATTTATACTTCAGTTATCGTTTCATTAACTGTTTCATCTATGACTGAAATATAAATGACATAAGATTAAAATCAATTAAACATGAAACGGCGGCAGCATAAGGAGACCATATAGTGGCTGAATGACACAACCTGGAGTTGGCGGCAGTTTGAGGAAAACATATAAGGGCTGAATCACACAGCCTGGAACTGGCAGAAACATGAGGAGACCATGTAGTGGCTTAATGACACAGCTTGGAGTTGCCGGCAGCATGAGGAGACCATATAGTGGCTTAATGACACAGCCTGGAGTTGGCAGCAGCATGAAGAGACCATATAGTGGCTAAATGACACAGCCTAGAGTTGCCGGCAGCATGAAGAGATCATATAGTGGCCTAATGACACAGTTTGGAGTTGGTGGCAGCATGAGGAGAACATATGGTGGCAGAATGAGGCAGCCTGGAGGTGGCAGCAGCATCAGGAGTCCTGAAAGTGACCCGGTGAAAGAGTGGTGCGGTGGGTAGCAATGCCAGTACCCGGTGACAAAACTGGGTGAAAAAAGGAGAACCGGGAGCTCAGGCCTCTCGCTGTGACTCCTGCTGTAACTTGCCCCTAGTCTGCTGCAGCCTCTGCCTGAAGAATTTAGGCCTCTGCCACTTCTCTGTGCACAACCTGGGACTTCTCTGCCTGACATACTTAGTGGGTATATGAGGGGAGTACAATACGCTCCACTACGCTTAAAACAGTATCTGTGTACAACACCAGTCAGTGTGTACTTTTGGCTGGCCTTTCACAGTATCTAGGCCCTTAAGATTTTAATAGGAACAAAATGGTACACCACTTAGATGTACGCAGTGGTATGCACTTATGAGGGGAGGACAATGTGTTCCAGTATGCTTGAAACAGTATTTGTGTACAACACCAGCCGGTGTGTACTTCTGGCTGGCCTTTCACAGTATCTAGGCCCTTAAGACCTTAACAGGAACAAACTAGTACACCACTGAAATGTACGTATGAGGTATGCACTTATGAGGGGAGGACAATGCGCTACAGTACGCTTTAAACAGTATTTGTGT
This sequence comes from Hyla sarda, assembly GCF_029499605.1. Lineage (NCBI taxonomy): Eukaryota > Metazoa > Chordata > Amphibia > Anura > Hylidae > Hyla > Hyla sarda. The sequence goes on from NC_079189.1 coordinate 453,203,008, forward strand.
ACAACACCAGCCGGTGTGTACTTCTGGCTGGTTTTTCACATTATCTAGGCCCTTAAGACTTTAACAAGAACAAAATAGTACACCATTGAAATGTACATATGTGGTATGCACTTTTGAGGAGAGGTCAGTGCGCTCCAGTACGCTTAAAACAAAATTTATGTGCAACATCAGAAGGTGTGTACTTTTGGCTGGCCTTTCTCAGTATCCAGGCCCTTAAGACTTTAACAGGAACAAAATAGTAGTACACTGATATGTATGTATGTGGTATGCACTTATGAGGGGAGGATAATGTGCTCCAGTATGCTTAAAACAGTATTTGTGTGCATCACCAGCCGGTGTGTACTTTTGGCTGGCCTTTCACAGTATCTATGCCCTTAAGACTTTAACAGGAACAAAATAGTACACCACTTAGATGTACATATCTGGTATGCACTTATTAAGGGAGAAAAATGTGCTCCAGTACGCTTAAAACAGTATTTGTGTACAACACCAGCCGTGTGTAGTTTTGGCTGGCCTTTCACAGTATCTAGGCCCTTAAGATTTTAACAGGAACAAAATAGTACACCACGTAGATGTACGGTATGCATTTATGAGGGGAGGACAATGCACTCCAGTACGCTTAAAACAGTATTTGTGTAGAACACCAGCCTGTGTGTACTTTTCACTGGCCTTTCACAGTATCTAGGCCCTTAAGACTTTAACAGGAACAAAATAGTACACCGTTTAGATGTACGTATGTGGTATGCACTTGTGAGGGGAGGACAATGTGCTCCAGTACGTGTAAAACGGTATTTGTGTACAGCACCAGCCTGTGTGTACTTTTGGCTGGCCTTTCACAGTATATAGGCCCTTAAGACTTTAACAAGAACAAAATAGTACACCATTGAGATGTACGAATGTTGTGTGCGCTTATGAGGGGGAAGACAATGCGCTCCAGTAAGCCTAAAAAAAGTATTTGTGTACAACATCAGCCTGTGTGTACTTTTTCCTGGCCTTTCACAGTCTCTAGGCCCTTAAGACTTTAACAGGAACACAATAGTACACCACTATGTGTGTACATCACTATGTATACATATGGTATGCCCTTATGAGGGGAGGACAATGCGCTACAGTAAGCTTAAAACAGTATTTGTGTGCAACACCAGCTGGAATGTACTTTTGGCTTGCCTTTTCCCAATATCTAGCCCCTTAAAACTTTAACAGGAACAGAATAGTTTACCACTTAGATGTATGTATGTGGTATGCACTTATGAGGAGAGGACAATGTGCTCCAGTACGCTTAAAAAAAATATTTGTGTACAACACCAGCTTGTGTGCACTTTTGCCTGGCCTTTCACAGTATCTAGGCCCTTAAGACTTTAACAGGAACAAACAATTACACCACTTAGATGTACATATGTGGTATGCACTTATGAGGGGAGGACAATGCACTCCAGTCCGCGTAAAACAGTATTTGTGTACAACACCAGAAATACACACCAGTCCTGCAGCACACAGTCGCTGTGTACTACACCCAAAATTGCACTTTCTCAATCTCACTGCCTTCTTGATCAGTGCATCTAGGTAGGATTTGGGCTTGAGGTGAATTGCTGCTGTTCTGTGCAACACACTACTCTCTGTCCTGCTCTGTAATAGAACGCTGTAGTGACTGGGAGGTGAATCCCTGCTGTAAAAATGCTTTTCTGTGCAACACACTGCTCTCTGTCCCTCTCTATCCCTCTGCAATAAAAGGCTGAAGTGACTGGCCACAAGATGACTGCTGATTATATAAGGCTGTGACATCACAGGGGTGACTGGCTGCTGATAATGCATTTGAAAAAAAAAAGGAAAATTTAAATGTTTTCACTGACTTTGTATCCATTCCACCACAGAAAAAGGACTCAACGTACTCACTTTTGGTCTAGATGAATATTTTAGGGGGTGTAGTTTCCAAAATGGGGTCACTTGTGGGGGTTCTGTATGGTTCTGGCAGGTAAAACCCTTTGCAGACATGAAGTGCAGCCTATAATTCATTCGGCCTAAAATGATGCCCTGAAAGCCAAAGGGCGCTCCTTTCCTTCTGGGTCCTACCACGCGGCCAAGGAACCAAATATGGCTTAAGCACGGGTATTTTCAAACACGGGCCGAGCAGATTATTAAAATAAAGGCTTCATTTCTTGCAATATCAGAAATGATGTACAAAAAATATGCCCCACAAATGATGCATTTGTGAAAAAATGCAAATTTTGAATTTTTAACACTGACTTTGTAATAATTCCTGCCAAAAAACTATGGTGTTAAAATACTCACTGTACCCCCTAGTGAATACCTTGAGGGGTCTAGTTATTAAAATGGGGTCATTTGGGTGGGTGTTCCTATGTTCTACTACCTTCAAATTTCTGCAAACCTTGCATAGCGCATAAAAAAAAGATGTACTTTTAAAATTTTCAAAATTTTCTACATTTCAAGTTAAATTGCTAGGCTTCTAATTCATTTAAAATGTCAAAAAATTAGACATCTGAAAGTATAAGTTTCATAAACTATTTGGTCAGTAAGTATAAATATATGCAACCTATTAGTGTTAAAATAGCAAAAAATCTTAATTTTTTTTTTTTAATTTCATGATTTTTTTGCATTGTAAAAAATGATATCTGCTTACTTTTACTATGTACATGAAGGACAACTTGAGACAAAAAAAACAATGTCTGAATTATCGTGATTGGCAAAACTTTACCAGAGTTATTCTCTAATAAAGACAGAGATCCCCGATTTGAAAAAACAGGCCTGGTCTTTCAGGGGCGTACAGGTTTATTTGGGTTGGTCCTTAAGGGGATTAATATGTATAGCAGAACTATTATTATTTAAGCAACTCAAAAACTGCAGAACCCCTTTTTGAACAGGAAGTAAAGATTTATATCTGTAACTGCAGCATGCATTCTGTTGTGCAGTAGCTCTGGCACAGTACTGTATAAAACATGATGCACATGCTGAGAATACTTATTGTGTCTCATGCCAATCAGTAGTGGTTGGCACAGGGATAGCAACTATGGAGATTACCAAAACCTACGTGTAGGACCAAGACTGTATCTGTGTATGCTTGCCAGCTTAACCTGTTCAGGACCCAGGGCGAAATTTTATGCCCCGGCGCCCTGGTACTTAAGGACCCAGGGCGTAAACTTACACCCTGGCGGTTTCCGTTCCCTGCCGCGCGCCGGGCAGAGATCGGAAGCGGATGCCTGCTGAAATGCTTCAGCAGGCATCCAGGGCAAACGCCGAGGGGGGCCATGTAGGCCCCCCATGTCGGCGATCGCTGCAAATCGCAAGGGAAATCGCCCTTGCGATCTGCGGCGATACCGGGCTGATCGGGTCTCTGGGACCCGACCGCCCGGTAATTTTGCATGATCCCGGCTGTCACAGAGGTGGGGGGCGGTTACTTCCTCCCGCCCTGCCCGGCCCCTGAAAGTCCGGAGAGGACGGGAGGAAGACCGGAGGATGCGGCGGGGGACGGGGGAGTGCTGGGGACCGGCCCCGGTACTTACCTCGTCCCTGAAGACCCGGATCCCTGCGATGAAGGCGGCGGCGGCGACAGGTGAGTAGATCTTCAGCCGCGGTCGGGCCCTTTACAGCAATGCACGTCGCCGTAAAGCGACATGCATTGCTGTAATGGGACCCTGTATACTACAACTCCCAGCATGCCCAGACAGCCCTTGGCGTCTGGGCATGCTGGGAGTTGCAGTTTTGCAACATTTGGAGGTCCACAGTTTGGAGACCACTGTGCCCTTCCAGATGTTGCAAAACTACACATCCTCAGCATGCCCTTACTGTCCAGGCATGCTGGGAGTTGTAGTTCTGTATAACATCTGGCCCTTCAGATGTTGCAGAACTACAACTCCAAGCATGCCTTGACAGTTTTGGCTTACTGGGAGTTGTAGTTTTGCAACATCTGGAAGGGCACAGATTGGGAACCACTGTATTAGTGGTCTGCAAATTGTAGTCCTCCAGATATTGCAAAACTACAACTCCAAGCATGCTGGGAGTTGTAGTTCGGCAACATCTGGCTCTAAAGATGTTGCCGAACTACTACTCCCAGCATGCCTGAGAATGCTGGGAGTTGTGGTTTTGCAACAACTGGAGGCACACTGGTTGGGAAACATTGTCTGTTTCCTAACTCAGTGTTTCCCAACCCGTGTGCCTCCAGCTGTTGCAAAACTATAACTACCAGCATGCACTGATAGACTGTGCATGCTGGGAGTTGTAGTTTTGCAACAGCTGGAGGTCCCCCCCTGTGAATGTACAGGATACATTCACATGGGCAGGGGGCTTACAGTGATTATCAGGCTGCAAGTTTGCGATGCAGCAAATTTTGCGCGGCAGCGGAAACTCGCTGTAATCCCCCACCCATGTGACTGTACCCTAAAAACACTACACTACACTAACACAAAATAAAATAAAAAGTAAAAAAAACACTACATATACACATACCCCTACACAGCCCCCCTTCCCTCCCCAATAAAAATGAAAAACGTCCGGTACGCCACTGTTTCCAAAATGGAGCCTCCAGCTGTTGCAAAACAACAACTCCCAGTATTGCCGGACAGCCATTGACTGTCCAAGCATGCTGGGAGTTTTGCAACAGCTGGAGGCACCCTGTTTGGGAATCACTGGCGTAGAATACCCCTATGTCCACCCCTATGCAAGTCCCTAATTCAGGCCTCAAATGCGCACGGCGCTCTCACTTTGGAGTCCTGTCGTATTTCAAGGCAACAGTTTAGGGACACATATGGGGTATCGCCGTACTCGGGAGAAATTGCCTAACAAATTTTGGGGGGCTTTTTCTCCTTTCACCCCTTATGAAAAGGTGAAGTTGGGGTCTACACCAGCATGTTAGTGTAAAAAAATAAATTTTTTACACTAACATGCTGGTGTTGCCCTATACTTTTCATTTTGACAAGAGGTAAAAGGGAAAAAAGCCCCCCAAAATTTGTAATGCAATTTCTCCCGACTACGGAGATACCCCATATGTGGGCGTAAAGTCCTCTGAGGGCGCACAACAAGGCCCAGAAGGGAGAGTGCACCATGTACATTTGAGGGGATTTGCACAGGGGTGGCTGATTGTTACAGCGGTTTTGACAAACGCAAAAAAAAAAAAAAAAAAAACACATGTGACCCCATTTCGGAAACTACATCCCTCACGGAATGTAATGAGGGGTGCAGTGAGAATTTACACCCCACTGGTGTCTGACAGATCTTTGGAACAGTGGGCTGTGCAAATAAAACATTTTGTACAGCCCACTGTTTCAAAGATCTGACAGACACCAGTGGGATGTACATGCTCACTGTACCCCTTGTTACGTTCCTCAAGGGGTCTAGTTTCCAAAATGGTATGCCATGTGGGGGTTATTTTGCTGTCCTGGCACCATAGGGGCTTCCTAAATGCGACATGCCCCCGAGCAAAATTTGCTCTCAAAAAGCCAAATATGACTCCTTCTCTTCTGAGCATTGTAGTTCACCCGTAGTGCACTTCAGGTCAACTTATGGGGTACCTCCATACTCAGAAGAGATGGGGTTACAAATTTTCGGGGGTATTTTCTGCTATTAACCCTTGCAAAAATGTGAAATTTGGGGGGAAACACACATTTTAGTGAAAAAAATTATATATTTTTTTACATATGCAAAAGTTGTGAAACACCTGTGGAGTATTAAGGCTCACTTTATTCCTTGTTACGTTCCTCAAGGGGTCTAGTTTCCAAAATGGTATGCCATGTGGAGGGGTTTTGCTGTTCTGGCACCATAGGGGCCAAAAATGGCCGGGTCCTAAGGTGTAAAATGGTTGGGTCCTTAAGGGGTTAAGACATAAGAAAATGACTATTATAGTATATAAAGTATGATTTATAGACTTGTCAATGCAAAGCTTTAATTCTTCTTAATTTGTATTTCATTTACATTATAAATGATTGTTTTAAACTATAAACTGCATTGATTAAAGTTTCCTTTTAACCTGTCAATTATTTTAGGGATCATGTGGATGTGGACCTAGGATATATTCTTCGATTATATTCACTAATTCAATTCTGAAAGGATAAACCATGAATTGCGGTATATGTAGGTTCCTATGTTCTCTGTGATATTAATAGTGTTGAGCGGCATAGGCCATATTCGAATTCGCGAATATTTGCGAATATATGGATGAATATTCGTCATATTCGCGAATATTCGCATATTCGTAACATTCTCGTTTTATTTTCGCATATACAAAAATTACCATAAGCGAAAATTCGTATATGCGAAAATATGCATATGCAAATGTTCGCATATGCGAAAATTCGCACACCAGTCTCACACAGTAGTATTAGAGCCTTCTTTACACCACATAAGCTGGAAGCAGAGAGGGATGATCACTGTGATGTGTACTGTGAAAAAAAAAAAAAAAAAAAACAACAAATATTCGCAATTCGAATTTTATTCGCGAATATCGCATATTCGCGAATTCGCGAATATTCGCGAATATAGCGCTATATATTCGTAATTACGAATATTCGCGAATTCGCGAATATGCGATATTCGCGAATAAAATTCGAATTGCGAATATTCGCGAGCAACACTAGATATTAACAGTTTACAGATGCTTAGAACGTAAAACCCTACTAATATTTTTTTACATTTAAATGTTGGACACTTTGGCTACTACACTATATGGTAAACTATGCCACACTTTTTAGTCAGCAATCCCTTATGTACTGCTGCTCTTCAGCTTGTCGCCTCTGGCTTTCAAGTCTCAACTCCTGACTGTGTTGGATATCCATGTCAGTCAACCCTCTCCAATGATATTAGATCCAGTGGCTGGGGGAAAACTATATATACCCAGTATTTACCCCATTGCAGGGCGTCTAGCAGAAAGAACAGGGAAGTTCCTTATTAGACTGGATTCACATTACAATTCTGGTCTCTTCTGACTTCATCCTGCAAATCCACTCAACTGACTATATTGGGGTTATTTCCCACATATATATGTTTATTTACTCAGACTGAAAAAGTGGTGAGCTGTGCTTTTGAGTTCAAGTACATGCATTTATATAGGCGGGAGTTGAAGTCAATGGGGCTTGTGCCTATACTTGCACACATATATAGATTTGATAGATAGATGGATGATAAATATCAGCATTCCATTTTGATGGTTTGACAACATATATGTGAGATGGAGGCTGCAATGGTGTTAAAAACAAGCCATTTATGATGGTCTATGAATCTACTTTCCCTTTAAGAACGATAACACTGTGGCATAGTCTACAGTGCTGTACTTAAGGTCAAAATAGCAAAACCACATTCCACAAATCACAAGTCGCTGAATTTTTTTTTTGATTTTTAGGGATCTCAGTATCTTGATTGTAAGGTCATGTATGGACATTTTATAATACAAATTGATTAAAATTAAAATGTAATGGAACAATAACTAAATTTTCACATTGTCATTTTGACATCTTTTATTCACAGAGCAGTATGGTTTTGATTTTAGTTTATATTATCGTAGTATTTGAAGTTATTTATTTATAATGATACATAATTTCTGTAATGACTGCAGTCTTTATGTTAACCCCTTAAGGACTCAGCCCATTTGGGCCTTAACCCCTTAACAACGCAGGTCGTATCCATACGCCCCCATTTCCGAGTCCTTAAGGACTCAGGGTGTATGGGTATGCACTGCGTTCTTCCGGCCCCTGCTGCTCGCCGGGCAGGGACCGGACTGGGATGCCTGCTGATATCGTTCAGCAGGCATCCCGGCATATCGCCCAGGGTGGTCCTGAGGTCCCCCATATCGGCGATCGCTGCAAATCGGCTTTGCGGCTATTCCCGGTCAATCGGGTCACTGGTGACCCGGAAAAAAAGAATGAATGGGGCTGTCCGAGACTGCCCCATTCACCCTTACCAAGCAGGAGGGAGGTGGCACGGGTGCCGCCTCACGATCACGTGATTGATAGGTCAGAACGAACAACCAATCACGACACTGCTAGGCGGTGATCGGGATAGCAATGATGGCAGCTATCGGGGCCGGCGGTGGTCTCCTACCTTGCCCTCGTCCAGTTGGGGTGCCCTCAGGATCGGTGGCGGTGACCGGAGCAGCAGGATCAGTTGTGGCAGCGGCGACGGTCCCAGTGGCAGGATACAGCAGGACGTGAGGCCTGTTCACCTCCTGCTGTTGCTTAGCAACAACTTTCGGCATGCAAAACCAAAGTGCATTCTGGGGGTTGTAGTTATGCAACAGCTGGAGGCACATTTTTTTATGAAAAAGTGTGCATCCAGCTGTTGCATAACTACAACTCCCAACATGCACAGACTACCAAAGGGTATGCTGGGAGTTGTAGCAGTGTGCCTCCAGCTGTTGCAAAACTACAACTCTCAGCATGCCCTTCGACTGCCAATACATGCTGATTGTTGCAGTTTTGAGACACATTGGTTGTGAAACTGAGTTTGTTTCCTAACTCAGTGTTTTGCAACCAGTGTGCCTCCAGCTGTTGAAAAAATACAACTCCCAGCATGCACTGAGAGACTGTACACGCTGGGAGTTGTAGTTTTGCCTCAGCTGGAGGCACACTGGTTGCAAAACACTGAGTTAAGTAACAAACTCTCAGTGTTTCGCAACCAATGTGTCTCCAGCTGTTGCATAACTACAACTCCCAGCATGTATGGTTTGTCAGTGAATGCTGGGAGTTGTAGTGTTGCAAGAGCTGGAGGTTTACCCCCCCCCCCCCCCCCATGTGAATGTACATTCACACGGACCGGTTTACAGCGAGTTCTGCTGCAAGTTTGAGATGTGGCAAATTTTCCACCGCAGCTCAAACTCCCAGCGAGAAGCTCACTGTAAACCCGCCCATGTGAATGTACCCTAAAAACACTACACTACACTAAATAAAAAGTAAAACACTACATAACCCTACACAGTCCCCCCCTCACCAATA